>NC_135502.1:117487915-118087915 GCF_052857255.1 Amblyomma americanum | reverse complement strand
AGACTTACGACGTTGGGAATCGCGGCATGTTTTTACGTAGGCCCGCACTGATGGGAGTAACCTCGGCCAATAATACTTCTGCTTAATGCGCGCGAGTGTACGACTTACTCCGAGATGGCCGGCGGAGGGGGCATCATGACAGGCACTCAAAATCTCTGGCCGCAGCTGTGATGGTACGACAAGCAGGAACGCTTCTCTGTTGCTGGGAAAGTTGCGTTTGTAGAGAACCCTAGATTGTAAAGTGAAGGTGTGGAGCCCGCGATGAAAAACATGCGGTATGCGAGCGTCGACGCCTTCGAGGCAATCGATGAGCGGCGCGAACTCCGAGTCCGCCCGCTGAAGCTGTGCCATTTGGGTGGTACTAACAGCGCCCAGGAAAGGAAAATCATCGGCGGGTTCCTCGGGACCGATTGTGACAGCCGCACGCGACAAACAATCCGCATCCTGATGCTTACGGCCCGACTTGTAGATGACTGTTAAGTCGTATTCTTGCAAGCGTAAGCTCCATCTAGCCAAGCGTCCTTAGGGGTCTTTGAGGTTCGTCAGCCAGCATAAGGAGTGGTGGTCGCTTACCACACGGAAGGGTCGCCCGTAGAGGTACGGCTGAAACTTGCTGATGGCCCATATCACTGCAAAGCACTCTTTCTCCGTCGTAGAATAATTGGTCGGCGCGCGTAAGTGTTCGGCTGGCATAACTGATGACCCGTTCTGCACCGTCTTGCCACTGGATAAGCACCGCACCAAGGCAGACATTGCTGGCACCAGTGTGGATGTCCGTGGCAGCGTGTTCATCGAAATGGGCGAGTATCGGAGTACGTTGTATAGACGGTTGCGAAGCTCGACAAATGCAGCCTCTTGGTCGCTTCCCCACACGAACGGCGTGTCGTCTCGAGTCAGTGAGTTTAACGGTTCGGCGATTCGCGAGAAATCTTGAACAAAGCGCCGATAATACGAGCACAGACCCAAGAACCGGCGAACGGCCTTCTTGTCACTTGGGCGTGGAAGACCTGAGACGGCAGCGGTCTTGTCAGGGCCCGGGCGAACACCCTGTGCGCTGACAACGTGACCAAGAAAGCGAAGTTCTTCAAAGCCAAAATTGCATTTCTCGGCTTTGATGGTGAGTTGTGCGGATTTGAGTGCTTGTAGCAGAATGCGCAACCGCTCCAAGTGTTGGTCAAACGTGGTCGAAAATATAACGACATCGTCCAGGTACACCAGGAAGGACTGCCACTTCAAGCCGGAGAGAACGGTGTCCATCATGCGTTGGAACGTGGCCGGTGCTGAGCACAGACCAAATGGGAGCACCTTAAACTCATAGAGGCCGTCGGGCGTCACGAAAGCTGTCTTCTCCCGGTCTCTTTCGTCCACTTCGATCTGCCAGTACCCACTTTTAATATCTAAGGACGAGAAGTAGCGGGCGTACCGCAATCGGTTGAGCGCGTCGTCTATCCAGTGGGTAAACGTCCTTTTTGGTCACATTATTAAGTTTTCGGTAGTCAACACAGAAACGCAAGAGTGTTGTCCTTTTTTTTTTGACAAGAACCACAGGCGATGCCCATGGGCTGGTGGACGGATGAATGACATCATCCGCCAGCATTTCGGCAACTTGATTTTTAATGGCTTCTCGCTCCATCGGCGAAACACGGTAGGGGCGCTGGCAGACGGGTGGCGTTAAAGTCACTGGAACGGGAAAAGTACCGCAACCAGCCTCCATATTTGGTCCAGCGCCGCTGAAGCGACGGCCGCGCGCAGTCTCTACGCAGGCATGAGTGCGCAAGCGTCACTAGCCGACTGGCAATGCTGTGCACGCTTATCTCGGCCCATAAGAGCAAGTGCTGCGTAATGCTCCGGACGATCTGTGTGCCGGCGGCCCCGAGAAAGAAGCGAGCGGACCATTTATGGCGGGGGATGACCACGTCACCGCGGAGAACCAATCGGGAGCGCGCGCGCTTTGGCCCGCCGGCGCGGCGGCGAGAGAAAACGAATGCGGTACTTTTCCCGTTCCAGTGACTTTAGGTGGCGCAGTCGCATCAGGGATGATACGGTACTTGGCGAGTGGAGTGCGGGCGACCTTCGAACACGTAGCGAAACAGTCCGCAAAGTCTGCCAAGAGGTCCGACCGAAGATCCTTCTGAACAGATGGCAAGGTCGGATTTATTTTGACTGACTGAAGAGCGTGGTGTGGGCCAGCATTCTCTGGAGTGGGTCCTCCCACGGTGCATAAACCTGGGACCTCAGCAACGTCGTGAAGGAAGGCAATAGCCGTGCCTCTGACGCGGTGCTGGCATTCGTTGGAAAAGTTGGTCAGGAGGACGTTGGTACGGCTGTCACGTAGCTGGACGAGACCTCGGGCAACAACAAGGCCCTGCTCAAGCAGCAGTGGAGTTTGGCCATCTGCCAGGCCCTCGTAGTAGTGGAATAGGTCGTTCCGCACGAGTACCAGGACACTGCACCGCGGTGGCACCGTGACGTCATTCTGGACAATGCGCAGAGCGTTGCTGCAAGGATCTCGGGAGTCAAAACGGGCCACGGCCTGCTTGGTCGAGAACGTGACACGTGCGCCCGTAAAGTCAATCACAGCACCGTTCGCCTGCAGAAAGTCGATCCCCAAAATCAAGTCTCTGGAACACTCAGAGAGCACGACAAATTCACCAACGTACATGAAACCACAAATTCCAACCCTAGCCGTGCACTTGCCAACAGGGAAAATTAAGTGGCCACCAGCGGTGCGTATGGGGGTCCCCGTCCACGGTGTCAGAACCTTTTTAAGGTCTCCAGCAAAGGCACGGCTCATAACGGAATAACCAGCACCGGTATCGAACAGCGCGGTAACCTCAGTGACGTCAATTGTCACCCGCAAATCGGATGCAGCATATCCGCTACTGTCGCTGCCTCTCTCTGTCCAGGTATCGTCGGCTCGATGGTTCCGCGATGCAGGATCTTGACACATCTCGAAGTCAGCGGCCTTGCCTGCAGAGGTCGCTGGTGTTAGTTTTCCCGACGAGGACTGGGCGAGCGACGGCCAGCGGAACTACTCTGGCGGCCGGGGCTGGACGCACGATAGCAGAGAGGCGAAGGCGAACGGGACTCGCGACTTCCAGAGCAAACACGGTCCTGGCGCGCCAGAGATGCTCCGCAATCTAAGGCGGTCGTTCATCGTTCTGAGGACAAGGTGCGTCAGGACGGAAACCGCGAAGACCCACTTGGCGGTACGGACAGGCTCGGTAGAGATGACCGGGCTCCCAACAGTGGTAGCACAGAGGCCTACGGTCCGGTGTACGCCACAAATCTGACTTCCGAGGACGTGGCTGAGCTGTAGCAAGGGCAGTTGCATAATATGGGGTGGTATTACTGACAGCAGACGTCGAGGGAACAGCGGAGCCAGGTGCGGTTGCGTGACATGTGCCAATGCTGCTCATGACAGGTGTCGGAGTAGCGGGACCGTAGCCAGCCGAGTGACGTACAACGCATGCATATGTGGGTCGGGCATCGAACTGGGGCGGCGCTTCGGGAACAAGAGTCGCGTGCGCAACCTGCCGCACTTCGTCCCTGACGACTTCTGTCAGCGCTGCCAGGGGCCCAGGCGCAACCTGGGGCAGACGGAACCGTTGGAGTTCCTCCTGGACAACTGACCGAATCAGTTCGCGCAATGTGTCTGTACTGCCGCCTAGGCACGACGAAAAGGTTTCGGGCACAATGCTGTTGATATCCCGATGGTACTGGCGGGCCCGTTGTAGGAGCGTCGTCTCCATGGTGGTAGCCTCGGTGAGAAATTCCGCTACAGTGCGGGGTGGGCTGCGTACGAGGCCTCCGAAGAGCTCCTGCTTAACCCCTCGCATCAGATGGCGAAGCTTCTCCTCAGTCATGTTGGGATCGGCACGCTTGAATAGACTGGCCATGTCCTCGATGTACATGCGCATACTTTCATTCGTGCGCTGGTTTCGGGAGTGCAGAGCAGCTTCAGCCTTCAGCGTTGGGGAATGTAGCCAGGAGATTCTGGCAAAGCGTCTCTCAGGTGGGAAGGGTAGACTCCTGGTTTTCAAACCACGTCCGGGCAGATTCTTCCAGAGCAAAATATACGTTGTGGAGCTTGCGCTCGTCGCTCCAGCCGTTGTAGCGGGCGACCCGCTCGAAGGTCTTCAGCCAAACCTCAGCGTCTTCGAAAACGACACCATGAAAAGATGGCGGTGTTCGCGGTGGGTGGCAAAGGATCGGCGCCAGGAGCCGGGGGTCAGTGGCCATGGCAGTTGGACTCACCGGGCTAGGCTGGGTCAGCGCCGGGGACCCGGTGTCAGTGGCCACGTCACTTAGACTCGGTAGCCGAGGCTGCGTCGTTCTTTTAGGCGGGGGAAGGGGTCCAAATTCAGGCGACTCTCCGCGGATACGGCGGCTGGGTCGCTGGTGGACAGGTGTGAGGTCCGTTGTGATGCTGTGCGGAGTGCAGTAGTCGGGAAGCGTTTCCCAGCACTGCTCCACCAAATGTTACCAGCAATTCGAAGGAGAACCTCCGGAGACGAGACGTAAAACTGTGGCGGTCTCTAAGTGGTCCGAGCGCGCGAGCGGGAGAGAAACATCTTCTTTCTCCACGGATGCAGGCGCTTCTTGTTCTTCTTACACAATGGCACGTATGAATATATTACCCCTTGACGGCGTTATGGCTGCTTCATAACCAGTTGACCCTCGATCCTTAGACCACTAACCGGCGCTGATGTTATAGATCTGCGCACGGCAAGCCTGGGAATGCTCCTCGCCCGTGTCATCGCTTCTCAAAATAATGATTGCAAACAACCGTGACGCAAATTAAACAAATGAGAGCAGAGTTCTACCGGTAAAATGTCCGTTTGTTCAATTTGCATCCAGTGCGCTCAAGTTAGATTTACAAATTTGTGTCCCTACGTTGATATGCGACTTTCAGAAGCATGCACGTTGTACACGGGATGAAAATGGATGCAAAGGAGGACATAATTGCTTCACTAAGTTCTCACGTTTGGCCGAATTACGAATCGAATGACAGTATATCCGTATACATACAGTATAGACGTATAGAAATATAGACGCATAGACATATAGACAGCATAGAGGTTTAGAGATACCAGAATCGTATTAGCGGAGACGTATATCGGTTTACCGGACGCTGGCTGCCCACGCTCGGTGGACCCGCCTACCTCGCTTATGTTACTGCGCATGCGCAGGAGGGGTCGGGTAAACCGGTATACGTCTCCGCTACTACGGCTCCGGTATGCTAAAAACGTCTATCAAGTATAGACGACCTTTCCATACCGTCCACTGCAGCTGAGTGCCGCCGTACTACTTACTGGAAGGAAGGAAGGAAGGAAGGCCTCAGACGTTGCTGGCACATACCCACTACGGGGGAGTGGCCAAGACACATACTACTTACTGATCGATTTATGAACTTCTTCTTCGTCCTCTTAAGGCGAATAAACTTGAATAAACTTCATTTTCATCTATTCGAATTTGCAGTGTTAGTTGTAGCGTGTGGAAAGCAAGGACAGGTATAAGCATACCTCGGAAAAAGTACGAGTGCCCGCTCAGGCTCACAGAGGTCCAGGCTAAGTCAAATTCAATTTGGGTTCCGTCTCTTGGTAAGAACTCTACCACACCCTCTCCTGTGCATCGTCACGCGTACGTTCAGTTTCTGCAGAGGCCAACGCCAATAACAACAACAACAATGACAGCCAGCGCAGGACGGTCGGCACGTTGCAGGTTATATATCGAGCTCGAATGTAGGCATCGGGGATGTAGCACACATCTCCCTTCTACCTGGCGGGTCGTGCGTGTGCTTGCGCGTGCGTTGGCGTCGCGCGAAGCGAGAGGCCACTCGGCGGGGGCTCCTCAGCTGGGACCACCACCCGGCCCCGCGTGAGGCGCGGTTCGCACGCGGTCAACGGCGCGTAGTGCACTCGGCTCGTCCCACGCGTACACAGCCGGCCTCCTTTCAGAAATGTTTGCGGGGACGCGCCGAGGACGGATGCACGAATTGGGTTCAAGGCCTGCCGCCGCTGCGGTGGACGCCTCGGGAACGTCGTCGGTCGCTCGTCCATCTACTGCGCCTGGCCCGTTGACAGGGCCCGGCGTAATTTGCGCCGATGTCTGAGTTGTGCGCCGTGCCAACGTTCTTTGCGCCAGGGTTCGCTGCTTCCTGGCGTGGGGCTGGCGCTGGCACGAGTGCGAAGGAGCCGCGCAGATGGACCGCTGTGCAGCTTTGAGTGCAGGCACACTTGTTTTGAACGGTTTGAACGATTTTATTGAAAAAAGAAGCACACGTAAGAGCTACTATCGCGATCAGAAGTTTACGGGATGCGAGTGTGCGGAAAAAAAATATTTCGGCGCGGTCACGTTATCCCTTCTCCTGATATGTGTCTAGATATGAGGAGACCAGCATGCTGTCTCCGCTGGCGGCCCTACCACGTGACTGGGTAGTTAGGTAAAGTTCGAATAAACTTTTTTCCCGAGAACATGCGCCCCGTAATATTTTGATTAAGGAGGTTCCAAAGTGGAAACTGTCATGGGTACCTCCTGAACAACAATAATAAGGGAGTAATTACTCATTGGCAACCACCGAAGCGCAGCCATACGGTTACAGAGGTAAGCGATACAGCTTCCACAGAAACTTCGTAGTTAAAGAAAAATTCTTTTTGGTCCGGGGCTTGAACCCAGGATCGCCGCTTCACCGGAGCAGTCTCTACAATGTACCCTCTAAGCTAACCGGGACGGCAAGCTCATGGTGGGGCGAGAGCGAATCGATCAGTAACTCGAAGTGGGGACAGCGTTGGTCAAATGTTTTAAGGGAATTCTCCAAGGTTGAGCAGATTTGTAGAAATCTGATCAGAAATGAGTATAAAGCTACTGCACCTTGGGATTCTCTTAAAACTTTTGACCAAGAGTGCCCTCCCTTCGAGATATTCAGAGCTCGTATAGCGTGGCCTGCTATCCTCCTGGTCGCTTCATTGTAGGTGGGAAGTGGCTCCATTTTCTGCTTCTTTCTGAGATCACTGCTCAGAGCCAGTGGGGGAGGGAGAGGGAGGCGGGGGTCCCCGAAAGGCAACATGGCACACACAATGCTGCAATGCGGGTGTCTAAGCCACGTGGTGGGTTAGACTTGTCTGATGTGGACTGGAGGTGATGTCCAGAGGAGTTTATCAGGACACCACACAACACCGCACCATAGGAACACTCCACTGCCGAGGAGGGACAGATGGTAGGTCTGACCACAGAGGGACTGCCATGTTATTGACTGGGAGAGGTCCTTGACAGCACTCGAAGCACTGAGAGGTCAGTCTTAGGAAGACTAGGAGCCACTGCGCGTGCGCAGAACGCCATAGCGAAGCCAGATGGCGCCACGTGCTCGTCAGCTGTAGAGTGCCTCGATGCCAGCGCCGCCAGGGTGGAGACAACTTCAGCGGCGCTGCCATATTGAATCACACGGGATCAGCGGTGCTAGCGTTTGTAACGGCGCCGTTCATGCTCTCGGCGCGCTTCAAAGTGCTTTAACTTGAACGCCCTTTTGCAGCGAGAGCTACACTGGGCCGCCAGTCGAGCATTTCGCGGTACATGGGAGAGGCCAGTTGTGATGCATTATGGCGGCGTCGCTTAAGTTGTCTCCACCCGTGCAGCGGCGGCGCTGGCATTGAGGCACCCTAGTAAGCAGCGGGCGCGTCTGCCGCGTCAGTACCAATCAGCGCGTACGCAGTGGTGCCCCTCGGAAGCTAATCAGAGTAGCGGATTACGCTGTGCTATAACCCTCTAGCTGTCTCCCTACAATATGCTATCCGTCCCGGTTAGCTCAGTTGGCAGAACGACTGCTCAGGTGAGGCGGCGGCACCGGGTTTGAACCTCGGGCGAAGCCGAATTTTTCTTTACCTACGAAGTTTCTGTGGAAGCTATATAGCTTTCCTTTGTAACCGTATGACTGCGCTTGTGTGAATGCCAATGAGCAGTTACTCCATTATCACATCTACTCCACCTTAGGGATTCCCCTATTTCGTTAGAGTAGCACTGAAGAGGTTTCAACAAAGCTGTGACGATTCGCCTAAGAAGTGAGCATGGCCGTGTTGAGTAGTGCTTTTGTGGATACACAGAACACCTCCGTCATTGTGCACTTGTCTCTTCTAAAATATCGAAACCTTGCCTTGTTGCTGTGAAGCTTGCCGCCATGTCACACTGTGCCAGCCACGTTATAACTGCATCAGAATGCCTACAACGATATATACGTACATTACACATATCTCATAATGTATTTCTTGTCGAGTTAATATACATACCATTGTAATCCATGAGCATTTATTTATACACAGAGGAAGTGTTGATGTATCTTATGAATAGAAGTGTACTTGCACTGTGACAGCTTCAAAAACTTTAGTTTCTAATCGTGCGCAGAGCAGTGGGCGCAGTTTTACCATGCTTTTACCTGTGGAATTCCAGGCTTTACGGAGAATCATCTGCATGCTTGCGAACATTGCTACCAGCGCTTTTCAGCTCATCGGTTAATGCGAAACATCTGCCGGCACTGATGCCAATGTTTCATCCAAGTTAACCACAACCATTACTTGCTGAGGCTTACGTGCTGATTGTGCCGCCGCGGTGGCTAAGCGATTATGGAGCTCGGTTACTGGCCCGAAAGACGCGGGTTCGATCCCAGCCGCGGCGGGCGAATTTCTATGAAGGCGAAATTCTAGAGGCCCGTGTACTGTGTGATGTCAGTGCACGTTAAGGAACCCCAGGTGGTCTAAATTTCCGGAGCCCTTCACTACGGCGTCTCTCATAGCCTGTGTCGCTTTGGGACGTTAAACCCCTATAAACCAAACCAAACCAACCATGCTGATTTCCTTGTAATTAACACATTGCTGCTCGATGCACAACCCACATGTGCCAGGAAAAACAAATTAAAAGAAAACTCCGACGCAAGTTTTGTAAGCATCGAAATGGTCTCGTAGTCCAGGGCTTTCTTCTGCAAATTTTTATATATTTTTTTTTGCTACGCGTCTTCGCATTTCTGCCACAAAGGAATCAGAATGGTATTGGTGGAAAGTTTTCCGAGGCGAGTTGTTTGGCCCTTTAGAGCGCACTGAGTGACAACCGCACGTCACAAGGCTCGGAAAAGGAAAAAGAATACAAAACACACACACCTTATTCATTGTCTTGTCAACACCGTGCAGACAAGACGGTATAAGCAGATCATTCCCTTTTGTTGTTATTTTGTCTGCTCTTTTATGATTTTTTTTACCGACGGCTCTTTGTGTGCCCTCTGCGTCTGTGCGCACGGTTCTCAAAACTCCTTCGCTTCGACATTACTCGCTTAGAGTCTAACCGTTATAATGGGACAAGCCCCACATCCAATCTAATCCAATCCATTCCAAAGCCGCGATTTAACTCCACTGATGAAAGCATTAATTTACTACCATAAAGGTGTTCAGTACTCATGCTTTGGTTGTCGTACGCCTTCCTGATTCCCTGTCTGTTCTCAGCCGAAAAACACAACAGAAAATTTTCTGTCGTCGCAACAGATTTTCTGTATTGTTTTTGCCATGAATTTGTAGCAACAACATAATTTTGTGTGGTTGCAGAGAAAAGTACTACAGAACTACATAAAAGCCCTAAAGAAGCACACTACAAAACAACAGACAAATGTGTGTTTACGACGAAACGACCAGACATTTTGTCGTGTGTTTGACATATAATGCTGTCGTTTTTTGTTTCGATATATAGGGTTGGCGCAGAGTCTAGGAGAATCGCTTCTTCGAAAGCGACTCGCACAGCGAACGCGAATCTCGATCCCTCTCCGTGGCCCTCAGCGACGCAGCCAATTATACGCGGACGGAATTTGAGGAGCAAGTGCCAGCGGCGGCAGCGGCAAGGTCGCTCCACTCCGCATATTTGCGGCGGGTTTACGGACCCGCAATGCGAAGGATTTTCGGCCGTCAGCGGCCGTCAGCGGCCGTCAGCGGCCGTACGCATGCAGCGCAGTCTGCCGATCGGCGCACTCGAAGCCTGACGTTGGCATGTCCCCCCCCCCCCCCCCCCCTCCCCTGAACGTGTGTCACGCACGCATTGTTCCCCCGAACACAACTCCCGCAGCTATGGCGGCGCGGTGTTGCTGACGACACAGGCGCCGCGGACTTGGAGCAAACCTCCAGCAGTTCCGCTTATTGAGACTAAATGAGTTTGCGCATGTCGAAGTTCACTGAGAGGGTACAGACACATTTCCAAAGCAAACAAATGAGATATGATTCGTTACACGGACATAAGGAGATGCCGTCTAGCAAGTTTCAGTCGCAGGCGTTGAGTGGATAATAGTTTAACATGATTCTGAATGTTGTTTGAGTAGCCATTTGGTATTTTCACCCTCATCGAGTGAGCTCAATGTGCGCTTCCCCAATTATTGTGATGTCATCGAACCCAGCGCTTGTTCACAGGAACAACCAGTGCGCCGACGTCGTCAGGAATGTGGTAGCCTAGGTTGGCCGGTCGACCGTGACGTCTCGACAGAGACCGAGACCGATAACACCAGGTACAAAACCGTCTGCGATGAATTATTAACCTTGAGCATTGATATTTGGAGCTAATTTTCACGATTACTAGCCCCGTAGGGCTTTTTCAAGGCAAAAAAATAAATAAATAAAAAAGCGGGCACCCGAGAACTTTGTGTCTATACAGCTTTTACATCAACCGAAATGTGAAGAAGAAATGAGAGAGGGCTGGCTCGTTTGTTCTTTCTCGTGCCCTGACCGTATTTCAGCTGACCTTACTGAAATTAGCAGCTCCACGTCTAAGCTAGGCACTGGCAAGCCTAAGCTGCGGTGCATAAAAATGCAGGGTGGCCCCTCCTTGCCTGCAGCATGTAGCCTTCCCATGGCCCCTACGTATTCAACATCATCTTGTGTCTATCCTCGCTTAGCGAAGTTCTCACGTGTTGCACCACTCTTTTTATCCACGTAGTTTGCAGCAGCAGTGTGTGGGCAACCATTTGTGTTGTTGCTGCGAATAGTGAAATGACGGACGTCATTTTCAGCTACGTGAGCCACGCACAAGGAAATGTTCTACACAGAAAACGTATGAACGGTGGGAAGAAGCCGTATGTTTTAGTAACCTTGCTCTATGCTTTTAACTTCACTTTTTCCACGAAGTGGTTAGCTTAATCTCCACTCACAACGAAGTGCAAAGGTGGCCTGTCTTTAACACGTGCTGTCCGACTCTCAGCCTAACAAAGCGTGGCGTAATCTGAGCGCACCAGTGACGGGGCCTCAAGGTTTTCCTGTCTCAGGCGGGGAGTTTCCGACATGTTATCTTTTCAACACATGTGACGTTTCATCTTCACGTGACGAGGACTGCTCGTTAACATGCACCGTTCCTCTTGAACTGTGCTGTAAAGGCGCAGCGTAAACAGCTTAGAGAGTAATATATGTATCACCATCAGCATAATCACCATCATCCCAAATACGCCCACCGTAGGACAAAAACCTCTTCCGCTGATTTCTGATTAACCTTGCCGCGTTTCATTTGCTGGCACCCCAATCCCGCACACTTCCTAATCTCATCATCCCTCTCCACTCTGGAGATGTGCGTTAAGATATAAACATAAATCAGTTTATTATTTATATTTCTTTCAAAATGCCGCCTGACTCTTCTGTTCTTGCTTTTAAAGAGACGGTGGTCACTAATGTACGGTCGCTGAAGGAGCTGGTGTGGGAGATGTCAAGGACGAATAAGAAGAAAAAAAAAGACGGTACGGAGTAGCTTATGGTGGTCCGGCGAACAAGCCGGGTATAATGAGCGACGGAGGCGAATTGAGATATCTCGTCATCAAAACGACATTTGCGGGACCTCCGGCGTCACCGCTCGGAGAAGTGCATCATTCTCCCATATATGCACCGCCGTTGGCGCACGGGCGAAGGTGCGGCGCACACGGTTGTATACCGCGCAGCGCATACAATGCCTCTGAGATATACGCTTTCTCTTCACTCTATAGCAGCTTTCCATTGTGCGTCCTTCGGCACCACTTTACTCCGCGTCCCGCCAGCCTTCGCGCGCTTTTTGTGGGTCGCGGGCACTTTTTTGTGTTCTTCTCGTTCGTAATACGGGCCACGCGCGATCAGTCTGCGGTCGGGAGAACGCCAGCAGCCAAGGTGAGAGATGCTTATCCGCGACACCGCGGGAATCCACTCGAAAACTCCGCGCCGGGGATAGAGAGAAACAAATGCACCAAGAGCAAAAGCTGGTTTCTATTGTCGCCGGAAAGGCGGCGACCCTTCGTATCAGTAATGCCACACTGGCACACATATCGAGAGAGGCGGGGTAAGACAGGGGAGGTAGGATATGTAAATGTTTGTTTCCGATAAAATGAAAAAAAAAAGAATAAGCGAAGGTTTCAGCGGTGCTTCTACGTGAAATCTGACAACTACTACCAAAGGGTAAAGACAGTATTGTTTGTTATGTTGTGAGAGCTACAGATGCTTTCTTTTCGAGAAAACTCGGGACGTGATTTCAACCGGAATAAGCTGGACGGAAAGCCCAACCAAAGAGCTAGAGCTCATAAGATTTAGGTATTCGAGTATTCCCTACGCGCAAATAGCTCGGTATCACGCTGGGTAGGTCACCACTCTAATACAGCCCCGTTCGGTAATTAAGTATATTTAGACTGCCCTTAAATTTTTGCGTGTGCCGCACTGGTGCGTTTTAAAACAATTTTCTGCTGTGGCTTGTTTTTCGGAACAAGCTTGCAGGTTTTTTATCTATTACAAATACTGCTGTCTCATAGCTGAGGTGCACAGCAGGAGGGGGTACAGATTCCAGTACAGAATAAGACTATATAACAAATATATAGAAAAAAACTATAGAACAAATCAGCAGGTCACATTATCAGCCGGAACCCTTCACAGTGGCTCGGCTGCCGTCCAGAAAGACGCGGGTTTGATCTCAGCCGCGGCGCTCGCCTTTCGATGCCGGCGAAATTCTGGAGGCCCGCGCACTGAGCGATGTCAGTGCAACGTTACCAGGTGGTCGAAATTATCCGGAGCCCTCCACTACTGCGTCCCTCATAGCCTGAGTTGCCTTCGGACGTTAAACCCCATAGAGCGATATAAGTCGATTGCACAGAAAACTCGATATTGCAATGAGCGAAGTGAACCATCTAGATTATTCCAAATCTCAGCTGTTAGTAAAAAAAAAGAAAATATAAAGCAGTCTATGTGCGGCATGAAAGGAACAAAGTTTAGTGGGTGGCTCCGTCGAGTAGGACGCGCGCTAGGAGCCACAAAACAGGGAAGTTGCCTGGACGCCAGATGACAATTTTGTGCAACATGACAATGTTTTCACGTGTGCGCCTTTGTTTCAACGTGCGCAATGATGAAGCCTGGGCACGTGATAAAGGTGATAAACTGTGATCACAGCGACCGTAGATGAATCTGACTGCTCTTTTTTGATTTGATTCCAATTGATCGATGTCACGCACGCAGTGAGGGTACCGAACAATTGAAGTGCATTCCAGTATCGGTCGGACAAGTGATTTGTAAGCCGTTAGATTGCATTGCTTGGTTGGATTTCTTAAAATTCGTTTAAAGTAACGTAGTTTGCGGTGTGCTCTTCCTGAAATGTTATTAATGTGAGCACTGCATTTCAAGATATTTTTCTCATTTGTCGTAAGAAACAAGGGAGAATAATTTCTGACTCTTTTCTTACGAAAGAGCGGTTCGCGGTGGCCTTTGTCGCTATCTAATTAGTTGTCTCGAATAACTGAAGCATGTGAATCAGCCAATTAAGGGATCTAAATTACGTGCACCAACAGATCTGTGCACCTCGTCGAAGAGATACGTACCAGTTCTGCTAGCAGTCGTGACCAAACAGGATTATACTCCGTTTCATACATGAGGTGCAACGCTGTTAAAGGTACCGTAGTAGTCCGGACGGGAAAATAAAGGGAGGCGGTTACTCCGCGCTTGCTCTTTGACCGAGTGGTCTAAGTCACAAGAAAGGTACAGCATGACGTCAGCCGTAAGACTCTATGTGATCAAGTTCATGACAAATGTGTCATGTAGTAAGCCCGGGGGCGAAGGACTCACTATGTTTCGCTCACAACAAGGAACGCACTACTTTTTGGTTGCGGATGCTGGCAGCGCAAACAAGTGCGTTAGCTTTGACAGCGTTGCACCTGATGTATGAAACGGAGTGCAGGCCCAACAACCTTTCTTTAAGCCGCATCCACGTGAATCCGAAGGCAGCTGTCAAAAGCAAGAGGTGGTTTGCGCATGCGTCTTTAAGTGCTTCTGGCTCGTAAATCGAGCCGTCGCAAAGGCAGTGACAGTGACGACCTCTGCAACCGCAGAAATTCCATTTCGCCGAGATATTAATGCCCTTTCAATACCGAGCAGCGTAATGGAAAGGCTCGCGAACCCTTCGCCTGGGCAAAGGGACCGACGGCGCGAAGGTCAAGTGTGTTGCTTCGCGTAGAGCGTGAGGTCAGGCGCGGCAGAGCAAGACCCAGGCCTTCCCCGCGCAAGAGAAATCGCCAGCGAGCTCAATTAATGTTTAAACTTGGAAATGGGTCAGATAAGCCCCCGCGACGCAACCGGTCGCCGCTGGTTCGGAATACGCGCCGACCGAGCGAGAAAAACTGAATCGGGGAAGAATCAAAACAAGACGAAAAAGCGAACCCTTAAAGGGAGGAGTCACCGGGGGTAGGCGAGCTGGTTTATGTATGTATACAGCAGATCAGTGCGGACACGGTGCAATTTGGCAATCAAACCGCGAGATACGTGAGGTTGCGGGCCTGTATACGCGCAAGCACACGGAGCCTGGCTCCGCGGTGCCTCGCCTCGGACGTGAGCGCCTTCGTAAATGTGTATCGCTTCTCGTGTGTAAGATACACGCATGCTGCGGCCGGACAGGTCCCAAGGTTGCCGAGCGCTCCGGCCTCTCCTGATCGCGTCTCGACCGGGCAGCGCGCGCGGCGAAGGTGACAAGGACGCGCGTTTCTCTTCTGCCGCGACTGCCGGCTGCTAATTGCTCGTCAGGGAAAAAGCTGCCTTTTCTAGCGGAGCTGTGCAAAGGTCGGCTCTTTCGCCCGCACTCGGCACGGCACCGACGAACCGAAGAACTGCGTTGACCCCGTCATATATAGTATCAGCCGAACGGACCATCAAGTGCTGACGTGTAGTTTCAATGCTGTCATTAGGGAATAAGTAAAAAAGACGATTTGTCTCCTTGTCCGGAGTAAAGGTAAGCGCTGGTTTCGTACAGCAGGCCTCCATCGATATGATATAAGCATTATTTTCTTTGGGTTCTATCCCGCTGTGATCCTCCGCTGCGAAGACTGGCAGGTCACAGTGATAGCACGGGCGTGGTGTCGTCTTTGGCAAATAAAGGTTGAAAAGGATAGACATAATCTTAACATTACCCTTTCCCTGAAGACGCCGTTATTTCCAGAAAAGTGTCGACATTGTCGCAATGTTTAGTTTTAGTACCATTCTTTCTCTGCTAGAAAAAAGCAGTGTTTCAGCGTTTCCTCAGCGCAGCGACGCAACTCATCTTAAAAACACATGTGAGGGTGGAATAATGAGGGAACTATTTTATGTGCCACTTCCCATAAACCAAAAATAAATTTCTTTTAGAAAAAATAAATTCATTATAACCAGCACATGACTGCACCAAACTGACGCCTTCTTTTTAATTTTTTTTAACTGGGCCTGTCCATCCACTCGCCGTCACCGTCGATCCACCAGTTCACGGGTGCGCATGTTCACCCTGCAGAAGCTTCACTCACCACCAACCCACCTACTTGCACCCTCCGCATGGCCTTCACCCACTACAGAAGTCCATGCAGCTGCGGAACGAAAAGGCAGCGCCGAAATTGAATTGAAAGAAAGCAGTGGAAAGCCAGCTTCCCTGCAGAAGTGTCGCCCTTCTGGGGCTAAATTCGGGGCTAATGAATGCTCATTCACTTTTCGTGTCGTCCTAGCGCTTATGTTTAGCATAATTACAAAGCTTTGTTTTGGAATTTCCATAAATGTAACTTGAAGCAACATGGAACGGCTTACTTTCCTCCGCAATTATAAAGTCTGTACCTTATTTTGCAACAGTAGCCTAGTCGGTGAATCTGTGCTCTTATATTTACCGTAATTAAAATTAAAACGAACTGTTTTGCTCTGATGACGCTATATCTGTTCAATATCGGATCTCACAGTGCTGCAGCCGTGTGGAGTCCTAACCTAACTTTTCCTAACCTTTCCTAATCTAACCTTTTATAACCTAACCTAACCGATCCGAACCGAACCTAACACAAGAGTTATACGCAGCTATCCTGGTGCTGATGGCAGCGTTTCTGAGTTTCCTTCCAATAATCCGCAGATTCTTTAATTACGATGTGCAAATATCAGGTAAATGTGATGACAAAGTAAGTTTTTTTGGCGAGGATCACTCGGAGGTGCTTGTAGCACTCAAACTCTAAAATGAGACAGTTGTGAAGTATGTAATCACGCGCCCAAGGCAGTCCTTTCTTCAGATACATAGCAGCACAATTTTGTAAGACGAAAAGAGCGAAAAAAAGAAACACATGGACGCAAGAAAGACTGGGGACAAGCGCTTATTCTTCGTCTTTCTTGCGTCCGTTCGTTGTTTTTTTCGCGCTTTTCGTCTTGCAATGCATTACCAACTAGCCCACACCCACACATTACTAAGCATAGTTCTACCTTTGTTTATTTCCGTGCCCCAATGCTCGCACCAGGCAGCGATTGCTGCCAGTTATCTCTGCAATGATATGTGGTAATTATCAGAAACGATGTCTTTAAACGCAGCCGTCCGAAAACAACTTTATAGAAACATGATGGTAAAACAGCGCGTAACACGACGGAACAACGAAGGAACACACAACACGAGCGCTATGTGTTCCTTCTTTGCTCCGTCTTGTTACGCGCTGCTTTACCATCATGAATCACCAACTCACCCAAAAAGCATCACTTGTTATAGATACGTACATCTAAAGCACCTACTAAGTAATTTGCCTAAATTAAAAAGAACACAGTGTTTAAGACACTGCATTGAGGAACATGTGAAATTACTTGAAGAGTGGCGAAAAAAGAACTGCGGATAGCAACAAATTTCTGCCTATCTTTAAGACAGGCGTGGATCCACTGCATTATCCTGGAGGGAATTCCTACCATTTACAGTTTAAGCTGCAACTTTCCATGAGAAGCCTTGTCAAAGGCTTTGTTGAAGTATAAAAATAACCTGTCTGTCTTTACGGGAATACCGAGTTCACGTGAAAATTTAAGTGTTGTGGACATGCGCGCTTCACCGCCTGAAAGTTTGTGGCACCCTTCTCCAAATCGCTCAATTATTAACTCTGTCTCGGCTCCAATGGGGAGCACGTTCTGCTCCTTCAGGTTGTCATAGCTCGGGTGAAGTCGAAGTAAATAATAATAATAATAATAATTGGTTTTTGGGGAAAAGAAATGGCGCAGTATCTGTCTCGTATATCGTTGGACACCTGAACCGCGCCGTAAGGGAAGGGATAAGGAAGGGAGTGAAAGAAGAAAGGAAGAAGGAGGTGCCGTAGTGGAGGGCTCCAGAATAATTTCGACCACCTGGGGATCTTTAACGTGCACTGACATCGCATAGCACACGGGCGCCTTAGCGTTTTTCCTCCATAAAAACGCAGCCGCCGCGGTCGGGTTCGAACCCGGGAACTCCGGATCAGTAGTCGAGCGCCCTAACCACTGAGCCACCGCGGCGGGGTTCGAAGTAAAGACACACTGAGAAAAAAAAAAGAAATTTAAAATTGGTTTTTGGGGAAAGGAATTGACACAGTATCTGCCTCACATATCGGCGGACACATGAACCGCGCCGCAAGAGAAGGGATAAATTTAGGAGGGACTGAGAGAAGAAAGGAAGAAAGAGGTGCCGTAGTGGAGGGCTCCGGAATAATTTCGACCACCTGGGGATCTTTAACGTGCACTGACATCGCACAGCACACGGGCGCCTATGCGTTTCGCCTCCATCGAAACGCTGCCGCCGCGGTCGGGTTCGAACACTTTAAGGGTGCATTTCGAACTCTGCAGGCCTGAGCCTCTTCTCGCTTAATAAAGTGCACCTTACTCATCTTGAGGTGGCTCAGTGGTTAGGGCGCTCGACTATTGATCCGGAGTTCCCGGGTACGAAGCCGACCGCGGCGGCTGCGTTTTTATGGAGGAAAAACGGTAAGGCGCCCGTGTGCTGTGCGATGTCAGTGCACGTTAAAGATCCCCAGGTGGTCGAAATTATTCCGGAGCCCTCCACTACGGCACCTCCTTCTTCCTTTCTTCTTTCACTCCCTCCCTTGTCCCTTCCCTTACGGCGCGGTTCAGGTGTCCAACGATATATGAGACAGATACTGCGCCATTTCCTTTCCCCAAAAACCAATTATTATTATTATTATTATTATTATTAAGTCAGTGTGCTTTGCAAAACAAAACAATCGGCCGCTCTCGGACCACGTTAGATAAGCACGAATGCAATTGTGTTCGGAATATATATATATATATATATATATATATATATATATATATATATATATATATATATTGCTAATTAACATTTTTGTACCGATTTATAAGCTGCTCGATTTTATTGTTATTATTTGCTTTTTTATTGTAAAGATCCCACCATAGTGTTCAACCTTGAGGCCTCTTTCTGTACTCGTTTTGTAATTTTGTTTTGTTTATATTTTTGAACGAACTCTGAAACTCTCTACTATCTGGAACAATCTCGATTTTCCTCCGCATTAAATAACACCTGTGCGCCGCCGTAATCATGACACAAGGCAGTGCTGAGAACTTCGTAAGTAAGCAAAACAATTGAAATATTCAGAACTAAGTTTAAACTCTGAATGCTGCCCTAACACAATTCAGCCCCTGGAATTGTTAAAGAGCTTTCCTCTACTCAAGTCGATTCGGCTGAACGCATGAACGGACACACAGCAATGGCGATCATCCATGGCGTCGTGTCATTACTTTGTTTCCGCGTGATTGTCCATGTGTTCAGTCGAGCCCATCAAAGTTATGCACCGACTAGCTCAGTCATAACCAGGACTGCAGCACTTCCGCTTTCTCTCTTCGATTTACGTTGAGGCCCGTCGTATACTGACGCGAAAGCGCAAAACGCCTCTGCGTGTTGTGCGATGTTAACGCACGTTTAAGAACTCCGGGGGGTGGAAATTATTCCGAAGACCTGTATAAGGCACCTCTCATATCTCATGAGTCGCTAAACCTCATGTGTCCGTACGTCAAATCCAACCAAAAAAAAGCGACGGAATCTTGTCCAAAATACAAGATGTTCTGTCGTAAAGACAGAGTTGTTCTGCAGTAACTTAAAGTGCTGTCAGCACAAGAGACAGCACAATACTACAGAAAATTTTGTTGCAACTGCAAACACTTCTGTTGTTGCAACAAGCTAAAGCCGGAAAATGCTACAAAACATTCTTGTGTGGACAGAAATATTTCTGTTGTGCTTTTGGACTGTAAACCCTCGTACCGCATACCCTAGCTCCGTGCACATAATTTCGAAGGCTGCGCGCACTCGTCGGCAGCCACCTCCTCCCCAGACGGACGGCAGTTACGAGCCATCCCCCGACAGGTGAGCTGGCCGGGTTCGCCGAAGCGTGCCCTCGCGTATGTGCGCAGCGGGAGCACAGGCAGGCTGCGCAAACAGATAGACGGGAGGCGAGGGCGGGTCACCCGATCGGCCCGGACGCGCGCGGCGGCAGTCGCGAGGCGTAGATCCCGGAGACGTGAATCACGGCGCGCAGACAAAGGGCACGGTCCGTCCCGCTGACTGCGTCCCCGCCGCTGCCGCCGAACGGATGCGAACGGGGCAAATGGAGAGGATCGTTTAGCTTGCGGTCTGAAAAGTATAGCTAACTATGCCTGCAAGGATGAAAAAGCGCTGACAAGAAGAAGAACAGCAGTAATCAGGTAGTGAGATGTAGGATACTTTTATGCTCAAGGTCGTCGATCAGAAGGGCGTATTGCAACGCCAGTTTAGCATGTTCGAATAAAACTAGTTGGCCTACCCGAATCGTGGCTAAAGTGAACCCTTACAAAAAGGATCTATTGATAGTCTATAGACCTCTTATAGCCTCTTGCCTTCCTATAGACATTTACTTTGTCTATTCATAGTCTATAGGCTGTATATAGACAAGAGTCTACTAAAAGTGTATGACCATAATTCCATAGATTGTCTATAGACTGTCTATAGGATTCGTATTGGCTATAGACTGTTCTCTAAGGTTTGCCGATAGTCTATAGACTTTTAGACAGAAGTCTGTGGACAGGATATAGACTGTCTAAAGAAAGGTTAACCCCGCCGCAGCGGTACCCTAGTGGTGAGACGATTTACCGGGTTTGCGGGAGGTGCGGGTTTCGATCCCCAGTATACCGCCGAGCACCCACCGGTTTCTTCGACGGGTGAAATATTTCCTCTGGCCTGGTGCTCTGCTTCTAAGGGGGAAATGCGTGGCAAAGTGGGCCTTTGACTCCACTTCGTGCCGAGCGAGAACGTTCTCTTTGGCCAAGTTTTTTTTTGTGTCTTAAAAAAATGGCCAGGCTTATCTTGGTTAAGCCAAGAATGCGTTGCATATCTCGATGGAGTTCCGTGCTGCTCCGTTGACTCGATCGCCATTGAAACTGCCCGTGTAGCAGCGCTCGATCGCCTTTGAGTCGACAGACTATCGGTTCGAGGGCCCTCGAAATGCCCGTGTGACAGGGGTATAAGACTGTCCCGGCGAAGGAGCGCAGCTCTTTTATACATATGCCGTGACGTCAATCATAGCGCAGCGCCCCTAGCGGGAGGAGCGGGAGTCAGGTGGGGGTTGCGGCCGCGCGCGACCGCGCCAGTTGGGGCCCAGCTTTTCCTCGGGCTGTAGTGACGTCACGTCACGTGATTTGGTGGCTGCCCGGCCGCGCCCAAGGGCTGAACTGAGTGACTGCAATATGCAACGCATAAAACTCACCACCACCATCATCACTACCGACCCAGACACCCAGGTCCGAAGGCAGGAATAGGTTTTCTCTCGCTAAATTTGAAGATTACTTTTTGTTATTCTGGCCAATCTCGTAAAATATATGATGAGGATGGTAGTCTAAAGCAGAAAATGCAATGAAAGTGCGTCGCACTTGAGTGAGCGTTGAGGTCCTTTGGATTACAAAAAGCTGCAGAAGAGACGAAGGGCGTGTGTGGGCCTCATGTCACAGTTTGCTATCTGAGTGCTGCGATTTTATTGCCATCCCTTTGTGTCGCTCTTGAAGAGAAATCCTCGACTCGACCTCAGTCGATAAAAAAGGAGCTCTTTGTGCTATGTGAAAGCGGCGATAAGTGTACATTAACAGAAATGTCTTCGGGTGAAACGGGACATTGTAGACAGAAATTCCGTTAGCTGCGAAATAACAAGGCTCTTCCGTTTTCAGTTCAAAGAAAGATCAAGAAGCCAAACTTGCCGAATACATCCACTGACACGTGCCCGCTATCTGTATCTAATGTCAACGGAAAAAGTATTGTGAAAAAGAACGGTGAGGTTGACAGCCGTCTTACGAAAAGAACATTATGTTCATTGCAAAAAAAAATGGTTTCGCGATAGCAATCTTCACGGGTGACGCTATCGTAATATTGGGCTCGCATAATACAAATGTAGGCTTAGCAGAGTTTCGGCCATTCGACCCCTGACATTAGTCAGGCTCATTGCTCAACATGTGGGTGGTATGGGCGGATTCAAAATCACAGTAAAGAAACACATTTCAATGCACATAGTTCGTCCCAAGACTTCTACTGAAATGGTTTGGATACCTCTGCGCTCACCCCAGAGCGCAAGCATCTTATTGTGGTTCACAAGCAGACATTTCGAAGTTTATAGCCGCTGTACGAATTCTGTCAGAGACGTAGCAAACGCTACGATCACGTTATCACTGGTATCGACTTTATGTTACCTGTTCTAAAACAGACCAAGCTCTGCGCTCAGCCGTCTTGTCTTTACTCCGGAAATTCGCTTGCAATTCCTTTTTCATTTACAGCGAAGCAAGTTCACAAACACAAACACGTTCAACTTCACGCTGAACTTTTATCCTAGACGTTGTATTGATCTCCGATGCTGTCAGCGAATTACGGTTTGCCTCAACAGCTTTTCCCAGTGTATCACACCATAATATAGTCCTAACCTTGTACTACGTAAAACCCTGGTGTATCATGTACAATACAGGCTCCACAAGTGCGAACGGTTTGTTTCAGCTCGCAGAATATAAATTATTGCCGCGGAGCTTCGCAATATATTTTTGTTCAAGCCGCCGCGGTGGCCTAGTGGTTATGGCGCTCGGCTGCCGACCCGAAAGACGCGTGTTCGATCCCGACAGCGGCTATCCAATTTCGATGGAGGCAAAACGCTAGAAGCCCGTATGGTGTGCGATGTCAGTGCAAGTTAGAGAACCCCAGGTGGTCGGAATTTCCGGAGCCCTTCACAATACGGCGTCCCTCATAGCCTGGGTCGCTTCGGCCCGTTACATCCCCATAAACCAAACCAAGTATTTGTTTGTTCATGCTAGTAGCCGCCGGCAGGCGGCGTTATAGCCTTGCTGTGTCTAGAGCAAGTGGTCTAGAGTCGCTCTACTTACGTCGCCAGAGGAGACCGCAGTTATCTAGCAAGACTGCAGCAATGTAGGACTGCATCTACGAAGTTCTAGAATCTAGCGCGGCCGAGAGCGGTCGTGATTCTCTTCTTCGACGACCGCCGAGCATACTTGTTGCTATCGCTGCTGCCGAGTTCACTTTTTTTTTGTGGGCTCAAGTCAAGCAAAAAAAGAAAGTTTTTTCCAGTTTATGGTTTATGGCTAGTGGGGTTTAACGTCCTAAAGCTATTCAGACTATGAGGGACGCCGTAGTGAAGGTCTCAGGAAATTTCGACCACCTGGGGTTATTTAACGTGCACTGACATCGCACAGTGCACGGGCCCCTAGAATTTCGCCTCCATCGAAATTCGACCACCGCGGCCGGGATCGAACCCGCGCCTTTCGGGCCGACAGCCGAGCACCATAACCAGGGAGCCACTTGGGCGGCTATTTGTTCCAGTGTTACCTGCTTGTTTGTTGTCCACAGCCTTGTCAGCATTACGTGACCGCAACAAGTCCCTCACAAAACTGTGGCAAAAGAATTTACAAACATATTTTTAAAAGAATATCGGCTACCAGAAACAAGAGGCGTGCTGAAAGATTTGTGAGTGCCAGAGATAACCGTGTATGCGAGACAAACTTAAATTTCATCGAGCACGCTGCTACGTCAAGAAGTGCCGGAATGATTTTGAATTTTAACATTGCTTGACAGCGCGTCCCCGAGTACGCGTGCACGGCTTTCAAATTTTCTAGGCGTTCATAATTGTTCTTAATTTTGATAATCTTGATTTTAGATACAAGTAATGCGTTCAGCAGCGAAAATACCTTTTTTTCGCATTTATGCATTGCATGGGCTAGTAGGAACAAAATGCCAGCCGTTCAGAACATTATTCCACACTTTCACTGCCTGACTACTGCAGTGGTAAAAGCAATCTAAAGAGGAGCCAGACACGTGAGGCAGAAAATATTTCATGGAGCACAGAAAAAAAAAAAAATCTGCCGTTGCAAACGTGCCTGGCTACTTACAACGAAATTTCGACACCTTCTTTCAAAACTGAGCTGCAAACTCTGAGCAAACTATTCATGTTTGCCATATTGAAACCCAATGTCGGAACGTATTCGAACGTGCGTTCCAAGGAAGCGCAGGAAAACGACTCAACGAAGCCCTTGAGTCACGCGCGGATTACTGCTGCTGAAGCGTCGCTTGAAACGCCAGTCACGTACCTCAGAATTTGAATCCAAAGAACCCTCGAAAGACGCTTTTCGGCTCGCCGAGTAGTAATACGTGCTCCGGATCGACCATTGGAATGCACCATAAACGATAAACATTCGGCTATTCAAAGTAATATATGAACGGTATGGTGAACAGTGCAGCTGCAGGTTTGTGAAAGCGTTCGACGAGTAGATCCCGGTGATATTTCTACCAGCGAGCGACCGCAACTAAAAATCGGATCGAAGCTGTAGCGTTTATAAGCGTTATCTTGGAGCTTCTATACCCGGCCGTAAAAGAGCAAGGCAATGTTCAGTACCCACTAAAGTTATTAACCAAAAAATCAGAAAGTCCTGGTGACATACCTGACACTTTCATTCGAAGGTACGCAGTGATGCATGAAATACTTTGTTATTGGTAATTGGTGCTAAACTGGTTTATGATTTAGGGGGGTTTAACGTCCCAAAGCGACTCAGGCTATGATGCACGTAATTAGTGTTACACTGCCCGAAGCTGTGCGTAGACTGTGAGGGTGTAGGGCTCCCAATTAATCCAAGCAACATGGGGTTACTTAACATGCGCTGACAACGCACAGGCGTTTTTGCATTTAATTTGCATCGAAATGATGCCGCCATGGGCGCGATTAGACTCCGCGACTTCGTGTTTTAATGATAAGAAATTGGTAAAAGTAATTTTTATTCATAAGGGCCACTTAGCCTCAGTGTTCATAATCGTAGGTCTGCTTTACTTTTGTGTACAACCAATAACGTGATGGAGAATTTCCTTTGGAAACACTTAAGAGGCGTTGTGGAAAACGACGAAATCCTTTTCTGACAGTCGGCGCGGATTTCGACGTGACCTATGCTCAGTTGTCCGCCTAATTCGCAGCATGCGCTAATGAAATCACTGCAGCACTAGACCGGTCCGGTAGATTGAGACGATATCCTTGGATTTTGCTAAAGCTATCGATTGGGTCTTGTATTGAAGTTAGTGGTGAAACTGCAATGTCTATTAAAAATGGGCAAGATCTGCGCTTACTTGATATTTATTTGAAGACCGAAACATTACACTATGACAGCCAATTTCAATATGGCAGCTCTTTCAGGGGTATCCCAAGGGTGAGTGCTTGGACCACTTTCTTTCAATATTAATTCTATTATTTTTTGTTCACTGAACACTGTGTTGGGTGTCTGAGCATTCAATGATCACGGGAAAACTCTGCTTCAATTCAGTACGTCTCAACAATCAAATGCTGGTGTCGCTTCTTAGTGTACGAGGTTGATGTCCCAAAGCTCTCTCAAATGACGATAACTTTAAATAGGGAGATTGGTATCTACATAATAATAAACAATGCAGGAACGTGGCTTGTTGATGAATCGAAAAAACGTTTAAAGTGCGGTTGATACTAAGCCAGCTGGAGTGTTCAGGTCGAATACGTCCCCGGTACTCTGCTTGAATTACGATTAGTTAAGCACAAGATGAAATACTGCACACTGCAATGAAGCGCGGAGCTTACATGTCGCTCATTAGGCCACAGCTTGAACGCACTGAGGCATCCCACACGAGCAATGATATTCATTGCATCGTCTACGAATTAGTTTTGGAAACGTTAACAGTCAGAAAAAAATTACAATTACCTCTGCTTAGTCTGACTAATCAAAAAAGACAGAAGACAACAAAATTGGCAGTGGCTTAGCTCGGCTATGCCAGGATATACTTAGCGAGAGATGCGTTTCCCTGGCTGAGCTTGTTGTGGTCACTGTATGTTTTATGACTACTGCTGCAGGTGATGAAGGTTCGAGCCACGTTGGCCGTGACACCACCTTTAGCAGGCACTGAGCTCTTTCGACACTGGGGCTTCGTTCGCCCGCGAGGGGCGCAGCGGGGTTTACGGAGCTTCTCCCAAGCGGACACCCCTAAAGAAAGCCGGGCGCCTGGCCGGGGGACGCTTGTACCCATTTTGGCCGGTGGGTGTCCGGCGGTGGGTTTCGAACCGACCACCTCCCGCAGCCGAGACGGGCGCCCAAACCACTAGGCCACGAAAAATCGAAAAGAACGTTTAAAGTGCGGTTGATTCTAAGCCAGCTGGAGTGTTCAGGTCGAATACATCCCCGGTACTCTGCTTGAATTACGATTAATTAAGCACAAGATGAAATACTGCACACTGCAACGAAGTGCGGAGCATACATGTCGATCATTAGGCCACAGCTTGAACGCACTGACGCATCCCACACGAGCACTGATATTCATTGCAACGTCTACGAATTAGTTTTGGGAACGTTAACAGTCAGAAAAAAATTACAATTACCTCTGCTTACAGTCTGACTAATCAAAAAAGACAGAAGACAACAAAATTGGCGGTGGCTTAGCTCGGCTATGCCAGGATATACGTAGCGAGAGATGCGTTCCCTGGCTGAGCTTGTTGTGGTCACTGTATGTTTAGCATTGAGAGACACTGGCTATACACATTTTTATTCATTTTGCTTGCCAAACACGAAGACTGCCCGATGATCTGTGAGGTAGCATGGAGTGGTCTCAATTTTGTCTATACAGTATTTTGATTTGGTAGAGCCTCTTTAGTCTACAAGCTCTATATAGTAGTTCCCCATTGTGTAGTCTGGAAGTGAGCGTCCGAACCTAAATAAAAGTCATACTTTTCTTTCATACACTGACTAAGAGTGTCTTGTTTCATGTTGGAATCACCCAAACTCACACACAACTGTGAAACCATGCCGTAGGCTGGTATACACGAGGCAACCACATAAAAACTCTGCTTTACAGATGTCCCTGGTGCCACATGGACTCCTTGGATGATAATGACGCATTCCAGAAGCCGAACAGAGTAGGCTTTAACATTATTAACCGCAATCGAAGGCAAGGAGATGTTTGACAGCGGTGATACCTTGCTTCACGTACACACAGACTCCAGCGTTCTTATTTGGTTCAAGCCAAGTGCCAGGCGACAAATTAAGGATTGGAAGAGTTATTCTCTTGTCTATACCACCGTTTGGCAGCGGCTGGACTCTCCTTCTCTGCATGCATGTCAGACGTTGTGATACAGACGCCCACTACATCTCCGCCTTTCATACGCAATCCTGCGCATGCGACGCGGGGTTCGGGTGATAGAGCGGCGACTGACTGACTGATGTTGCCGATAGGAAGAAGGAAAAGGATAGTGCACGGGCCTGCCTACTGGCTCAAGCCGAGCCACGCTTGCTGCCGCGTGCTGAAAGTAGGAGGCGTAAATGATAGGAGAGTAAATAGTGAAAGAAAAGACGCGCCGCGCTAATATGCCCCGGGCCGATCCCGGAGGCAGTGCAATACCGGGCCGACCCGTGCCAGAGTGTTTCAAGCCAAGCACTCCGCCATTATTCAAAAATAAGTTTAATATATTAGGTCCAAGGGTCCGTTGCAGATATTAAATCAGGTATCAGATATCATGGTGGTGAGACAACCACCGTACAGTGGCGTGCGGCGGAGCAGTGGGGTCTCTCTGGTCACCATGGTATCGTCGCATGCGCACAACTGCTCATCCGCGTGACGCCACGCTCGGCTTTGACGGTGGAGCGGGAGCGCGGCCGCGGCGACGGCGAAGCGCACGCCACACTTTGCTCCTCTTCGGTTCCCATGGTAACGGTGCATGCGCACAACTGTCCTCTCCCATGTACCGCGAAATGCTCGACTGGTAGCCCAGTGTAGCTCTCGCTACAAAAAAAAAAACAAAAAAAACCAGACATTGTAACTCCACAGAGAAAAATCAGTGCCTCTCGCTTTTCATCTATCTGAGACCTATTATTAGAAGGGAGGACCGCCAGTCCGCAGTAAATTGCCAGCTCTCCCTCGGTTGAATCTTCGTTATCAGTTGCGAGAGCATGTCTGTGACGAAGCGCGTTGTTTTTTTTTTTCTTCCGCTGTCCCTTTTCTTTTATCCGTTAGCTGAAGCGGGCTGCAGATGCATTTCTATTGCTCTGGGTGTAACCGCGACCGCCATATCAGGGCATAGTATACTTTTGATACAGTTTTCTAATACTGCACTTGTGCCTGTTCTTAGTGTCCAGGTCGCTTTTCCTTCTTTTCTTTGTGTATGTATGTTTCCCTTCCTCCTCTCTTTCTGATTAGACTGAAGCCTCAGCCCATTCCACCATGGGCTGCCTGGAAGGCACCTTACGGTATTAAATAAAAATTTGTTGTAGGCACTTATATATCTCTTAACTGCGGCAAGGCGAAAGCCGTTTTCGACTCATTGCACTGATCTCAATTTGCCGCGCTTGAATTCATTTCACGACAGAGGAGTCTACTACTGGCTGCGCCGGCGGCCGAAGACTCCCAGCAGTCCTCTGGAAACTGCGTGATTTCCGGCACACTTTCTGGCGTGCAGCTCGGATAGCGAGAGTCTGTCCTGAGTTTTCCTTCCTCCATCATAAAGGGTGTCGACGAGGGACGGCCATGCCACACTCATAACCTGTCGCGCCAAGCACGGCATCTTCGGGAAACAGAACACTGTCTTGCACTGCCTTCGGGGCTGACGGCCGATGTAGCGGAGCGCTGGGTTTGCCACAATAATCTTTGTTTTTTCGCCGCCTCTCTCCGGGCAGCTGAATCTATGGAATTCCGCCAGCCTCGCACGACCCCCCCCCCCCCCCCCCCCCCCCGCAGCCGCTGTCATTCCCGAGTCAGCGTGACACAAGACGGGTCTTTGTTAGCGCTTCGCATGACGCATCTATCAAAACGAAGCCGGCGCCTGCGGGCTGGCTGTACAGTCGGGAAAGGTCACAGGTGAGCGCGGCAGGAAAAAGAAGCAGAAAATAGCACATTTCTTTTATTTCACTAAGTGCCATCGCGCGAAGGAACGTGCGGAATACGCTTGCGAAAATATAAGAAAGAATGCTTAATTAACCGCCTATCCGCCGGAACGAAGAAAAAAAGCGAGCAGATTCGTTCCAGCGAAGCTTTGGCGCAGTTGTAGCGATAAACTCCGCAATTTTGGAGAGCATTGTTTATGTTGAAAGTGCAAACTGTTGCTAATTACGGGGGAATTCCTGTGCATTAACTCGGCGATGGAACGAACTGATCACAAGAAACTTTCGGCGCGAAAACGAGTTGTGCTTGATATGCTACTTCGACAGTTGGCAAAAATGCCAGCGTGTTTCGCGGCAGGGTTTGCAGCGTGTAGAAATCACTCCACTAATGCCACGGTGTTCCACCCGCACCAAAACAAAGATAACCACACGGCGACCACTCAAGCGATGCTTATCTATTTTGTTTGTTTAGTGGTTTGGCAAGGGTCACAGAACTTTGTTGTTGCCACTGCTTTCAAATGCGACGCAAAGCGTTTTCAACGAGTTGTATCAAACAGGTAACGATAAGTGGAGAGTTTGCTTGCGATTTGGGCCTATTGGTCATCATACCGCACTGTAAAGTTTAATAGCCGTTGCTAACGCGGCCTTTCAGAACGCTCAATTAGACTGCGCCCTGTTCCGGGTGGGTTACCTGATTGCATAAACTTCTAACTCTGGAGGTGATGGCACTTCGTACAGCATGAGGTCACCAAGAAGGAAGAAAAATACTAAGCATCAACCGGGCACATGCAACGCTTGCACCGTCAGTCCTCGAAGTTTGTGTTGGTAGTGACGTAGCGCTAATCATTCCTCAGGTTGAGCGTGAAATTTCCACATGCGGGCGGACACTCGAGCCAAATGCTTCATCGGCCGCGACTCGAAAATGAGCGCGTTGATAGAGGCGTCCTCTAGAAGCAGTAGCCAGAGGGGGCGTTATAAAACGCGCTTCTGGGCACGTAACGACCGCGCAGCGGCGCGGTGAGGTAAAGGCCCGCCAAAGCGCGCCCGCCAAACAAAAGGGCCCGAGGCGAGAAACGCTCGGCTCGGCGCAGCAGTCCTGCTGGGAAGCCAGCGAGGAGGAAAGATAGAGAGGGCGAGAGACAGGGAACGTCACGCGGGGCTCCCCCCTCAAACCGGAACCACGCAGAGCGCCGCCGCCAACTGAGCGGCAGAGTCGGAGAGGAGTCGGCCGACAAACCGACGATCGGCAGCGAGCAGCAGCGCGCCACCGTCGAAGGCGGGAGCTGCGGGGCGGTCTCAGAGTAGCTGCTGCTGCTGTCGCGACTACCGCACTGCGGCTACGGTGACATGGAGGGCTTCCCGAACGACGAGGTGACGCTGCCCCGGCTTTTTCGTCGTCAAGTACCTGGGCGTGCAGGACGCGACCGGGCTGTGGGGGCTGAAGCACACGCGGCGCGCCGTCGACGACCTCGTGGCCGCGGCCAAGAGCGGCAAGCTGACCAGCGCCCACATGCCCCATGGTCAAGCTGGAGGTGTCCGAGAAAGGCGTGTCGCTCGTCGAGCTGGGAGCAGCTGCCAACGGCGCCGCCGGAGGCCGCGGTGGCCGCAAGAACGGCGGGGCTCCGCTGTCCTGCGTGTACCCCATCGAGTGCATCTCGTACGGCGTCCAGGACGTGAGCTACAGCAAGGTGGTGGCCATGATTGTGGTGCGCGAGTCGGCCGCCTCCTGCCTGCAGGAGCACCCGTTCCGCTGCCACGCGTTCGTGTGCGAGAGCAAGGCGGTGGCCAAGCGGCTTACGCTGACCCTGGCCGCCGCCTTCCGCGAGTTCAGCAAGATGGTCAAGAGCACCAGGACCCGGGAGCTGTACACCAAGAAGTTCGCCATCGACCTCCGCGGCGAAGAGGACGGAGAGTGCGTGCCGGAGGACTCAGAGGCGTAACGACACCCCCCCCCCCCCCCCCCCCCCCCTGCTGTGCCAGTTGTGTGCCGCCGTTGAAGCTTCGTGGTGCTGCGTTTAGCTTACGGCGCCAGCTGCCAAATTTGGTGCCGTTGAGTGCCCTAACATTGTGGAGCTTCGTTTTCCAGCAGCCCCAATTTTTCATCCGTTCCCTTCATATAACGTCCTTTTCCAGTTACGCTAACAGTGAGTGTTTCACTCCTCTCATCGACTCGTCGGTCATCTCGGTCTACAAGCCCGTGGCGCTCTAGCATACGCGCTCAAACCTCGGCACGCAGTCTTTCTACAAGTATAGCGGCCGTTATCGTTTCAAAGTTCCTTTTGCGTTAAAACGTGCGGGCGACATGGGCCTCAAATCCCAATGTCGTCGCTCTTAAATGCCATTTTTGAATTCATGTTGCGCAGGAGCGAATTCCGACCTAGAAAAGAAATGTTTATGAACAGCGATCCAAGTCAGTCACCCTTTCTTCGCTGCAGTTGGAACGAGAAGAACGCTAAGGACGGCTTGTGGAAATCCTCGGTGTTAGCCAATTCCTAGAACGCATCCTATAACTGGCGCTCACGTCGGCCTTTGACGCTAGGCAGACGTACTACGAGTCGAAACGCATAGCGCGCTTGGAATGCGGTTGTTGCTCCATCCTTCGGTGCCCTCGTTGGTCAGTACCGATGAGGAAAAAAAAAATCGTTTTTGCTTACCCGGAATTTACAGGAAAACCAGGGTTTAACTACAAGAACCCGCGCTATGCCACGCATTGTTACTCTGCGCCAAGTCATACGCGTCGTCTGGTATGGTACGAAAAGAAGTTTGTCTAGATGTCGCTCCGTCTGCCTTGTATCTCCGATGCAAACAGCTGTTCCGATTGTCTGGAACGCCTCTGGTTCTGTTGCAATGTCGACTTCGATCTTCACGAGAGTGCTGTTTCAGGAAAGCCGAAGAGTTCGACAATGAGTCATGCAGCGGCATAGTATAGACGATGTTGTGCTCGATCTTGCTTCTGTTGTGTGTGAAGAAGTGACTGCGGATACCTGCCGAGTTTCTCTTCAAGATGTCGACATGCCAAACGCTGTGCGTGCGGAGAACAGCTCAAAGGTGCGATACAATTGTAGCTAGGCTGTGCCTGCGTATGGTCCTGCGACTGTCATGCGAAAGTGCGGCTGAGACTTGCAAAACAGATTGTAAATATGCGCGTTGAACATTATTGTACATATTGCGTGCGAAAATTGTGTTCCTTTTTTTTCGCATCTGTAATATAGATTTATACTCAGTTGCCTCAACTTTCGCCTCGTTGTGCTCTTTCTCTACGAACGGCGAATGCGCGGGCTGGACTCCTGGAAAGACTACTGGAGTTTTTAGGCACGCCGGTATGTCAACCACCTTGTGCGGGATGGCGCCATGGTGAAGCAAAGCAGACTGGGGAACAGAAGCGATATTTCTTAGTGTGGTAAGCCAGAGACCGAATTGTATTACGAATCGGGTGAACCTCCGGCTAAGCTTCACTTCTTGTTTGTTTTCAAGAAAGAGGGGAAGGCTGCAGCAGGTTAACGAGCCAAGACGCCTGGTTGGAGAGTGAGGTAAATGGAGCGGAAGTAAATAGATGAAAAGTTAAATCCGTCGTGTGTACGGGTCGTGACCATGGTCAAATCTCCCAGGACTAAACACCGCTCGTAACTACTGGTAACACTTTGGTGTAACGCTACTGTTTTAGCGACTTCAGTAGTGACTTTAGTTTCAGTGTTCGTGTCTAGAATATCGTCGACATCTGCTTTCTGATTATTTTTCTCTCTTTATTTCACGGCTTCGCCGCGCAGCAAATTTTTGCGAAGTACTTGCCGCTCACCGCCGGCTCTGTCATCGTAGTTGCGCGATTTCGGATGATGCCGTTTTGGCTAGTCGAGTAGTTTGAGTAGTTTTGGCTAGACATAGATTTTTTAAGCAGGAAATTTCCAAAGAAAATATCTAAGATAATTGTAGGGGAAGCTCTTTGTTGTTTGAGGCCAGGACGGGAGTTTTGCGGACTAAGACATATAGAGTCAGGTACCTTGAGATAGACACGTTGTGCGTTGCGTGCGGAGAGGAGGAAACGGCTCAACACTTGATACTTTTCTGTAAAGGGCTTCACCCTACACTGGAAAGCAGCGGGGCTGATTTATCCAAGGCATTGGGGTTTAAGGACAGTGAAGGGAAAGTAGATTTTAAGCGGGTAGAATTAACCAAGCGAAGGTTATCTGATTGGTGGCTAAAATCAAGAGAAGAGTAAAATTTCATAAGTCATGGCTAGGTGGCTTGAGCCCCCGCCCGATTTAAAGGGTTCTGGCGTAACCATCATCATCATCAGTCCCTTCATCTTACTCTCACCTTTATCTGAAGTAGCCAGCCTGGTTAACATGTGCAGTGATCATTAAAGAGTTCATCCTCATTCTCCTGTAGATGTAAATTAGCGATCAATCTTTAACATCCGATGCCTTGCATGGAAATACCTTTACGGAGGGCCGCGGACACTGCGTACTGCGCTATACTGGTGGCGTAGCTCAAAGCCCTCTTGCACGGCTTTGCGATTGCGGGTTTAAGGAGCAAGTTGTTATGCCTTGGCCTGATAAGCCAGTGATAGCGGTCACCGCATGCAGCTGTCCCCGTTTTTGTTTCGACCACTTGGGAGATAAAGGGCTTCTTTCCCAGCCGCGACCGGGAGCCAGCGGTGTGGCTGTCTTGCTTGCTTTTGTCTCGAGTAGCGAACGCGGTGATAACGCGCTCGTCGAGGTAGACTGCGCGCGTACGCGAAATGCGCTGCTCTCCGAACGCGGCTGAGTTATTGCCGTCGACGAGCGTGGCCGATGGAACGAGGCGTCGTTTGAATGCGCTTACGCAGTTGCTGCCCGCTCGTGCACGAGCATACGGCCCTGGCCGGTTGAATTTCTGGAGCAGCGCTTGATCGCGGTGTTTAAAAGGCGATAAACGGAAACGTGGGGTAGTCCGAGGTGCGGGTAGCGCAAATTACCCACTGTGAATGGTCGGTTGATAGTAAAATAATTACTTCCTTCAAATTTCCACTTCGGGGGACTCGGCTGGGCTCACTAGACTAAATCTAAATGATAGATAGGACGATCCCGATTGAACTTCAGTTCGAAATTACGGAAATATTTAAAATACCCCATTATGAATCAGTACTATCGAATGCTTTACGTTCTGGGATGATGCGCCGCCAGGTTCCACTAGTGCGTATTCGAGGCGTGCACTATCTTTCGCACGCCGCCCAATCCATTTCACGCGACCACTTGACAGCAGCCACAGGCCCCGTATAAGTGCATAAACTGAACCCCCGGTAGCAGAGGCTTCAGCAAGTGGGCGCACAATAACCTCGTAAAGTTTGAAATTCGGCGATGGAGCGCAGGCTTCAGCGGTTCATCCGATTGACGTCACCGTTGACGAAACGAGCCCATTTGAAGAATCTGATAATGGAAATGGTGAAACGCAGCGTGCCGTATAGGCGACCCGAGATGCTCTGTGAGCTCCGGCAACGTGAGCGGAGTCATGAGCGCGCGTTTTTACGAGTTCCTGAAAGAGGCTTCTCCAGAAAATGGAATACACTTAAATCTCTTTTACTCGGTTGTAACGTACACAATTTGTCGAAAAGACGTCCATTTTCAACCGGCGTCCGACCTTCGGCCTGTTTTGCATCATGCGAGTCTCGAATGATTTATGATCTTCCCTGTTTTGGGAAATCTTTGCTTAGAACTAGATATCGGGGCAGTCAGTGACCGATCTAAGTCTTCGTCGTTCGTCTTACCAGACTGCAGTCCACTTCAAATGCCTGGCCGACTTCCCCGGCTCGTGCCCTGTTCGGTGTTTTTAGATGGTTTCCATGATTCCGTACACGAAAGGCCTATGATGTAGTATTTGTTTGCTTGCCCTGATTCCTGTGATGTTTTGTACGAGGGGCTCTGGTTTTACTCGCAGGCTTTAGCGCTCTGTAACAGAGAGTCGGAAAATTTCCCGTCACTGGAACGTCAGCTGTTCCGCGCTCATTAGGCCGGCTTCAATCTAGTCTAGCTTGCAAACTGGCAACACGGACGAGGAAGGGAACAGGACGAGTAGCGCTCGTCCTGTTCCCTTCCTCGTCCGTGCTGCCAGTTTGCGCTCTTATGTCTTTCACGAATATGCACCAACAAGCCCAGTTGCAAGTACTTCTTAGTCTAGCTTGCAGGATCATTGTCTGCATTGTGAGCTAGTGCGGTGGTAGCTTCAACCTGTGAAACCTTGACATCCGTCCTTGGTTTGGAAATGCAGTTAAAGAAGTCCCTTAGTTTTGCGAGGTGATCGGCGCGAATATTCCAGTCGCAGTATACGGTGTTTAACAAAGCTGCACATGGCCACGAGAGAGGCGGTAGTCGAGGCCTCCGGATTAATTTACGCCACCTGGAGTTCTTTAACACGCACTGACACTGCATAGTACACGGTATTTTCTATTTTACCTCCATCGAAATGCGGCCGCCGTGGTCGGGATCCGAACTCCCGTCGTTGGAGGAGCAGCCAAACGCCATAATCACTGGGCCACCGCGGTGGGTGTTGTGACCTCCCGCGATTTTTCGGTTAATTCATACGAAGGCCTTTTCCAGCTTTTGAGAACATGGAGAGGCAAGGTCATAGATATATGGTTCCTCTTGCACAACTGTAAAACAGCGCTGGGGTAAAAGTTCTTTCTTTAAGGCCATGGCGGAGGAGTAAAGAGGCAGAAACTGTATTTAAACGCTAATTAGGGCACTTGCATATCCTCTTTCCGTATGAGCACATCTTCGTCCACAGGTACAGACTGTAGCAGAAAATTTATTGCTTGGCATAGGTAATTTCGGCGTAGCAGGCTGGGTCTGCCCGCGTCAACTGGTGAAGGCGGAGTCGAAAGAGTAGCAATGCGTGGCTAAGTATTCTAATCATTGCACCGTCGGTTCATCACGCTCAAGGTGAGACAGCAAATGTCTGTGCTTCGACGCTGTCAAGTAGCTCGTGATTCACATTGACACTAATAAGTCGCCTCATATTCCACTTACCGCATGAATTCCGCGCTTGATCAACAGACACTGCAATTGAGGACGTGTTCGATTTGCACGTTCCCCATAAGACAGGGAGAAATGCCTACGTTCGCGCACGTACATTCTCTCTGGCGGCCTTATTCCCACAGATACTCCCACAGAACGAGGAGCGAAATAAGTTGAAACATTGACCCATATAATACGCGCACGCGACTTTTCAACCAGCACATTTTGTTTTTTTTACGCCGTCTCTGCTAATGCACATCAGAGAATACAGGAAAGAAGGGACGTAGCCTGTCCGCAGCTTCTGGGCCTCTTGCGCGGCATGTTTCTCAAGCGAACATTGGCCAACGAATGCCAGTGCCGATGCTGCGGCTTTGTCACCTTGATTAACAATTACCCGCGTGCGGCGGCAAACAGATACGAAAAGTGAACAAATTACAAGAAATAATATAAAGAAATATTCCCGCTCATGCGCTCATTTTAGTCATATCACCAGCGGCTGCAAAGAGCCACGACTGCTGATTTCTAGCATACCAGCCAATAGCAGCGCTTCATTTTCTTTCGTTTTTCGAAGGTCTGACGAGGTTGCTTTCCGCATGACTGCCCCCGTGACGACGTTGACGATGGAATCTAAACAGACGGGACTTGGCGCCGTCGCGCTTTTGCTGCGGGTTCGTTGCCCCTCGGTTTCTTGCCCATATCTCGGAATCTGCTCGCAAGCACTCCGACGAAGCCACGCTAATTGCCGGGGCGACCCCCAGCGGCGTCCACTATAAAGCCCGCCAGCCACTGGAGACACACGGTGCGTGATTAATGAGGCTGCGGCATTGCGTCGAACCGGGAAGTGCCGCCGCCGTGGCGCACTGTGACGGCGGCCGCAGTAGTAGGGAGGTGGGTTGCGTAAGCTCATCGCGCGGCCCCCACAACTGCGCGACATCACGGAGCTTCCGGAGTGTGCGCGCCGGATCACGCATCCAACGAGGAAAAGACAAAAACGAGGAAAGAGGAGGCCGGGAACAAGAAAGAAAGGAAGAAGCGGCGCTCTCTAAACGCTAAACGCCGTTCCCATAGCGCCTCTCGCAAGCTTGCATGCATTCAGCCATTAGCGGCGCTCGAGGTGAGGGTAGATGGCGAAAGGGCGAAGTCACAACAAAGAGCGCGCCGTTTTGTTGGTGAGCTCTTTCTTACTTTTTGTTTTTATTTTATCGCTCCTCCTCTAAGATGCCGCTACGCTGCTGTAACTTTAGGCTGCGGGATACCGTTGAGAAAAAAAGTCGGGCAACTCCATATACCACGTGCTCCCGCACGCGCGCTAACGCGCTCCGCCGCTGTTTGTGTTGTAGAGATCTTCTTTGCGCGCGCGCAGTTCACTGTCGATCTTTACCGGCGCGAGGACAAACGCTCGGGGCTGCGTGACGGCGCTGCAGCTCGCGACGGCCCTGCTCGCTGCTGCTTCGGAATTCTTATTGCCCTTTCGACTGTCTTTTGTTTTCGCTCGCGCGGCGCGCACCGCTTTCCGCTCGGCACTCGTTGCGCGCGGGCCCCTTCCCCGCCGCCTTTCTTTATCGCGCGCCGGAGATCGATGGGCGTGTGCCGAACGCTTTCCAACGGTCCGAGCGAACTGGCGCTTGGCGACGGGCTGCCTGCGTCTTGCACGCCTGCCTCCCCGCTGGGGTCGGAGCGAGGCGACGCGATTTCGACCCAGACGTGATACAAGGAAGCTTCGAAAATGGCACCGCTTCCAATGGCTAGATCACCCTAAAGTGCGTGTGTGTGTGTGTAATACACAAAACTATGAAACGGTGGAAGGCCGGATTAGCGCCACCGCCTTACGTACCGTCTTCGCGAAGAGTAACGTATCAACGGGTTTTGCTCCTGAGTCATGTAGCAGGGCACTTATGATAGCCCTTAGGCTCTAAATCTGTGTAAGGTGAGGACAACACTTGTCTTCACCTTTCGGGACCTTTTGGTCCGTAGCAGTGCCTTAAGGGCTCTCGAATGCAGCTGAGAAGCGAACACCACTGCTCGCTTAATTTTGACAAAGGGGTTACTCATAAACACATCGGGAGGAAAAACTGCGCTGCTTATGGTATTGTATGCTGCTAATGATGGGCCCGCAACAACTCGTCAGCTGTTTTCACATCTCGATACACTTCTCGATTCGCTGCACGTCGACAGCGAGCTAAGCGTTGCGTAATGCTTCTGGACAGGCGTTAACATTCAGCCTGGCCATGGGAAAGTATAGGACTAAGTAATGACTCCTCGGTTGCAAGGTGCGCTATGCATTTATTTCTCCGCCGTTGCTTTCCTTTTTGTAACTTTAGCAGTGGCGGAATCGGTATTCTTACCCAACGTTCCTGAGCTGCAGTGTCGTATATTAACGGGAACACGAGAGCGCCTGTCGATGCTGGCCCCTAGCGTACCTCTGAGCTGACCCGACAACCGGAAGCAAGCGTCGCTGCGCTTGAGTGTCGGCTGCTTCAGAAAGCGCGGGGCGTCAGTGCGCTGTGGCGGCACTGCTGTCCAGTGCTGCAGTGTTGGCCAGGGCGCGTGCTGTCGTTTCTGAAAAATGATTCTCCGTTCTTCTAATTCTGCTGTTATCAAAATTGGCAACACGCTTCTGTGGCCGTTCTAGAGATAGCGGAGACGGACACCCGTCACTAGCGCGATAGGGCGTCTCTTCAGTTCTGAGACTGATTTGAGGTGCATTCCACAGCGCAAGAGCTTCACAGTGCACCTTGAGCTGGGCACTACATGCGCACGCGGGTCCAAGCGGGGCGTGGGGCTACTGCCTTCGCCATTTATTCGGTCCACGGAGCAGAGAAAAATTCCAGCAGCTCTTTCCCCTTCCTATTTTCTCGTACTACATTCCATTGTGTCCTTTATTCTGCTTGGTGCGGCCGCGAACAAGTTGAGAATAATGCCGTCCTCTGGTGTATCCCAGGACTCAAGTATGTGAGTGCTCGTCAGAGCTCCGAACCCAGAAGCCAAAGCCTGCGAAAGGTGCGGCAACAACAACCAAGAGGAAGTACTATCAGCAAGAGATGAAACGCGAACAATACAACTCAACCACGCTCAGCAAAATACGCAGCTCTTAGCCAGCTGACGCTCAATTCCAGCTTCTATTATCTTGACTCCGAAGGCGCAAACACTCTTCTTGAGAAGTGTTATTCAACCTCACCTGTATTTGCTCTTGTTCGCGTTTCTTTCGTTGCTGATAGTACATATGTGCGACGTGAAATGCCCAGTGTGCCAGGGAAACCACAAGACCAACTTGGACAAGTGCTCGATGAAATTCCGGACTCCGTACATTCCGGACCGTCATGTAATGATACCCCATACCAGGGGAATTTGAGGTTCAGATAAAAAAAAATGGCAGCAGGAGGTGGTGAAGAAGACGCAGCACGAGGTTCGAGCAAGGACCCGGGCCCAGGACACCAGAGGCAGATCCAAGTCAACATCCATGAGCTGGAGACCGTGGCCCAGGAGACAATCCAGGCAGGAGTTCCCGCCACTACAAGAACCAGAGGGAAAAAAAAAAGTACAAGGCGGTAGAATGGGTGCGCTGGACAGCTTGTTTACAGTCTCCCGCTCAATTGTCGGAAGTTAGAGGACTAACAGAAGTCAACGAGAACTTAGTGGAAACAATAAAAGAAATGAAACAAGAAATCAGTCTCCTACAGCTGAAGAATAGGAAACTAGAGACCCAGTGGAAAGAAACAGGTACAGAAGTTGGTGGGAAAATGAAGTCATACAAAGAGGTTCCACAAACAAAGGAAACAAGTGAAACAGAGCATATACAACACACAATGCCACTAATGGCACAACAAATGAAACAGCAGGTGCAACAAGAAATGCAGGAAGTGCGGGAACAGATGCAACGATGGCAACAACGCCTGCAACAAACAGTGCAACAATAGCAGAACATCCAACTGATGCAACAAGAGCTGAATGCACTCAGAATCAAAGCCGAAAGGAAGGTAACGAATCAGATCACGCCAGTAAAATGCAAAACGGGCGGCAAGAAGGACTGGACAGAAAAAGGCAAGTTGAGATGGAAAACATAGAAATTCACGGTGGACAGTGACAACGCAGACCGAATGACCAAGAAGCTAACAATGTGGCAGTGGAATTGCGGAGGCTTCAAACAAAAACAAGCAATATTAGAGAAATACATTGAGGCGGCAACAGAGAAGCCAGTTATAATAGCGCTGCAAGAGACAAACTCGACAGCCAAGATGACAAGGCACAAGTCACACTGGAAGGGGTATGGACATGCATAATGGTTGGCTAACAACGCGCACTCGAAGACGACGAGATGGATTACTCCTTTGTAGAAATGGTACCCATGAAAAAAAACAGCAGTGCCATCCTTATTCTATATATAAGTATATATATTGTAGACCGAATAACAGCGGTGCCAAATTCGACAGCATTTTCAAAAAAGTATTAAAAGGTGCGGGGAAGGCTCCACTAATCGTCGTAGGAGTTATCATGGCAAGCCAGATTTGAGGCTACAGCTGCGAAACCCCAAGGGGAAAGCCTGCTAACAAGGGAAGCCATCACCGCACTCACAGGCCCAAGCAAGCCAACGAGACTGGCAAATAGCATTAGCAGAGACACATGCCAAGACCTGTCACTGGTGAAGAATGACAGGAGGCCGGAATGGAAGAACAGCGGAGGAAGTGTAGGCAGCCATCATTACATCTCCATAATTACGACAGAATGTAGCAAGAGCAAGAGGACGAGCCAAGCTAATGGACGGGAACGAAATCGAAAAAAAAAACAGGAAGCAGAGAAGGGCGGAAGACATCACAGGGTATACGAAGTGTGGGCCGAACAATTCCTGGGCGAAATCAGGCGACACAGGAAATGCATAAACACAACCGATAAAACCTCAGCAGTCGACGCACACTTGCTGCACGTATGGGGTCCAGAAGCAGTCTTACGAAGAGGTGGAAGAAGCAGGGGCTCAACAAAAACCTCAAGAAACGATTAACGGAACTCGCCAGAACAGCGGAAGAATATGCATCGGGGCTAGCCAAGGCCAACTGGCATCGACTACGCGACTCATTAAACGGAAAATTAAATTTAAAAAGAAAATATGGATCCTTTTAAGGTGCTTAATCGACCCCGCAAAAAAGCAAGGGGGAGCAGAGGTCGAACCTGACTTGAGCCCTACATGGCTACAAGGGCAGCGTAAAGGAAGTAATAGAGGAGCTAACGCACAAATACATTCAGATCGGTGAAAACAACAGGCCACAGCCATAGTGCAGAGGAGAGCAGAATCCGGAAGTGGGCCGAGAAATAACGATCACGGAGGTAGCAGCAGCAGTTCTGGAAGTCAGAGGAAATGCGAGTCCGGGTGAGGACGGAGTCACAGTCAAGATGCTGGCCAACTTCTATGAAGGCTCACTAACATGACTAACAGAATTATTTAATAACTGCGGGGCCGAAGGAAAAATACCCCAGGCCTGGAAGACGGCAGAGGCACACTTTATGCTTAAGCCGGGGGAAGAAATCAGCATAGCGAATCTGGTACCGATCTCCCTCACATCGTGGTCGGGGAAACTTTTTGAGAAAGTAATCTACAAAATGCTATACAAACACATGGAAAGAGAAGGCAGAAACCCAAACACATTGCTGGGCTTCAGAACAAACCTATCAACCCATGACATCCTTCACCAGCTAAAAGAGGAAATAATAGGTAAGCGAGAGGCCCACAAACCAAAGCTATACTAGCATTAGATCTCAAGGAGGTATTTGACACTGTTAAGCTCAGCACCATACTAAACAACCTACAGAACACGAACTGCGATGAAAGGACGTACAGACAAATTAAAGACTTCCTGTTTAAACGCATGGTCATTCTGAACGTATGCGAGACCAAACCAGAACCCAAAGCATGGGCGACAGGGTGGCCCCACAAGGTGCCGTATGATCCCTAATGCTTTTTAACATACCCATGCTGGGGCTCCCACAGAAAATCCACGCCATAGAGAGCATCAATCACGCCCTCTACGCTGACGACATTACAATATGGACTAACAGCAACAATGAAGGAGAAATACAACATCAACTGCAGGAAGCTGGGAAAACAGCACAAGCACTTGCAGAAAAATTCGGTCTAACGTGCGGCCCGAAAAAATCATAAACTCAGAGCTCCTAATGTTCAGGAAAGAGAAGCGGCCACCCCATCGAGGTGGGGCTTAACGTAACCAGATCTCAGGAAGTCTCACGAGCCAAAATCTTTGGGCTGACTATCTCAAATAACAATAATATTCAAAAGGTAGAGACGACAGAACAAATAGCAAGAATGATTGGCAGGAAATAGGAGAAGAGGAGAAGAGGCATGAAAGATAAAGGCACCTTGCAGTTAGTACAGGCTTTTCATATTGCGAAGAATAGCTTACGTCGCGCCATACCTTAGATTAAAACAAGCAGACGAGGAGAAAATTAACGGTCTGATAATGAGGACATATAAGGCAGCCATTGGTATTCCAAACAGCGTTTCAATAGAAAAACTGCTGAAACTGGAAACTCACAACAGCCCACCTTACATCACAGCGATACCGCCTAGCCGACAGTAGGATAGGCAGAGCAGTGCTTGACAGACTCAAGCTGCCATACATAAGCACAACACTCAATACCGACATGAAGCCTCCGTAGAGTTGAACAACATCTTAGACGTAAACCCTATACCAAGGAACATGCGCCAGGTACACCAAGCAGGAGGAAGAGTGGCCAGAGCTCAAGCCATAGAAAAACAATGAAAGAACAACGCAAACCCACTATACGCAGGGGGGGCAGTTCTGATGGCAACCTCAGAAATAGCGCATCAATCAGATACAGAGACCCCACCCAAGTGGAGGAGGCAGCCATTGCTCTCTCAATAATACACAGAAAAAAAAGCAATATATTCACGGATTCACTAGACGCTTGCTGGAATTACATCAGGGACAGCATAGGGCAGGCAACCATTAGGGTCCTGAAGGACATAAAGGAGGCCGGAAAGCAAGCAAAACTCATATAGACACCAGCGCATCAGCACGTAAGGGGGAATGAAGGCGCATACGCCGCAGCCGACACACGGACGAGCACAAATACTGAAACATGCTAACCACATACTCACAAAATCTACAACACTATTCGCCTGACAGAAGGGAATACGTGCCACCGGATGAAGAACTATACAAGGAACAGGAAGTAACTGTGATAAGAATACATACAAACACATACTTCACGCATGCTATCCAGAAGACTACGAGCCACAATGCACACATTGTGGAATAAAGGCGGACTTATACCATATGGTATGGCCCTGCCAAAACAACATATAAACGGAAAGAAAAACGATTGAGCGGTGGGAGTAAATGCAGTGGAGCTCAGTTCCGCAAGTTCAGCAGGAGCTGACCGAAAGGAGTAGAGCGGCTGCAGGATCCAATGGGCTACCGGAATAGACAAACGGCAGCCAATTTTAGTTTCAATAAATTGTTTACATCATCATCATCACCATTAGCGTTACTTTTATTACCATTTATTGTTACATTTTGTCAGTTATTTGACAGTTCACGGTTCTAGAGAGGCCGCCGACAAGCTTGGCTGGCATTTTCATTTCCACCGCAATAAAGATGTGTTCGTGCAAAGAAGCAAGCGAGAACGAAGACGTTGAATAAGGCGTTCATTCCAGCACATTTATTTCCGCATTGTTTGCTCGATTTCTATACCGATTTTCTCAAGATCTTCTCAGAATTCGCCATTTGTATTCACAGATTCTTCTATTTATATTTATCTGCCGCTGGAAGAAATAAACCTGGATGAATTTTCTCCTGTTTGGATCTGCACCAAAACCTGGCCAATCCCTCAACATGGGTTTGTGCCATTGCTTTTGAGACAACAACAACAGCAGCAACTTGTGTTCGGCCACAGATCTGTTTGTACCGCTGTTCAAAATTTCTTGCTAGAATCTCGACTGCCTTGCTAATTGTTACAATGTTTTCTTTTCTATGCATTATTTCGCTTAATTATTTACCCTTTTCTTATCCCCTCTTTTTTTAAAATAAAAAACTCATATATTTTTGGCTCATGCCCTTCTTGAGGTAGAATGCATCGGTGTTGATTTCCCGCATGCTTTTCTTTTGCCTTTACTGAATACAGGAGAATAGACACCTCTGCCTCCCGATTCTTGGCCGATCCCGCCAGTGTGGGTATGTGCCATCTTTTGAAAGGCTAACAACAACAACAACAGCAGCAACATGTCGTGTGTTGTTTTTTGGAACGTCCATCAAGACACCTTAATGGGCGTGTTGGTTCCTGTACTCCAAGCCTACAGCGCAACACGCGGGACAGGCTCAACAATGAAGACACAACATAGCGCTGACTCGCAACTGAAATCTTGTAGGCTGGCCAACCGTTATTATATACCACACTGACGAGCCAAACGGAACAATAATACACACATGTCATGCGTGAAAAGCGAAAGGACAACTGGTACGTGCCTGCATTGGCATTCAAGGTAGCCTTTTTCATTTTGCGAGAATGCTCCAGAGGGTGCTCCGATACAGTTGTCGTGTAGCCTTGGGCTTCCATTATTTTTCTTGTCAAGCAGTCGTGGTTTCTCGCTATCACGGTGCGTTTTGGAAACTTTGGCCCGCAGGCGTCGGTGTCACCTGCGCAGTCTCAAGTGTTTTTCTGCATGACCTGAGATAGGGACACGTGTGGCGATGTAATCATGCTGCTGACCCACGCGGTGGCTCAGTGGTTATGGCGCTCGGCTACTGACCCGAAAGACGCGGGTTCGATCCCGGCCATGGCGGCCGAATTTCGGTGGAGGCGAAATTCTAGAGGCCCGTGTACTGTGCAATGTCAGTACACGTTAAAGAACCACAGGTGGTCGAAATTATTCCGGAGCCCTCCACTGCGGCGTCTCTCATAGTCTGAGGTGCTTTGGGACGTTAAACCCCCATAAACCATAAACCGTAATCATGCTGCTGCAATTTATCGTTGAAACATTGGCCTGTTAGGCTCATTTTGAAGTGACAGCGTTAAGGCTCCCCTTCTGCAGAAGCCGTGGCGTCGTGGCGTCGTAGTCGGCGTTGTGAGCGAAATATTCCCGAAGAAGCAACCTAGTTGGGCCACCTGGGTCACGTGACCTTATGGCGTCATCATAACCTGCCCGCCCGATTGTGGGCAAGCTTCCCACCGTGGTAGGCGGCAGTTGAACTATTGACTGGTCGCGAGAGGTTGCTCGGGAAGACAAACCTGGGTTGCACAAGTTCCACCAGTGGCAGCACCTGCCATCGCAGTGCAGTGGCGCATCGCTTGACTGCTGCACCACTGCGCCAGGTGTGGTATGATGACTCCGCCTTCAGCTTAAGCTCCGCCTTAAGGGTATGACGCGGTAGCGTAATGTGTGAATTCCCACATATGCAGAATTGGCCATTGCCTATTTTACATTACTAGATCCCTGGGGATACTCATACCCCTTCTGGTTCCAGTGGTGCAGCGGTTAAGCGATGCGCCACTGCACTGGGATAGTAGGCGCTGGCACCAGTGGGGCTTGTGCGGCCAAGGTTGCTCTTCCCCGAGTAACCAATCATTATTATCAAACTGCCACCTACCACGGTAGGCTCTTTGCTCACAATCCAATAGGCACGTTATGATGACGCCACAAGGTCACGTGACCTAGGTGTCCCACGTAGGTCCTAGGTTGCTTCTATGGGGATTTTTCATTAATTTTTCGCTGACAATCAACTACGACGCCGGATTTTCTGCGATACGAGCTCCTTAACTATATGGGGCTAATAAATTAATCGGGAGAATTTTAATATGTAATTTCAGACGAATGAGAGACAGGAGATGTGCAGTGTCAGCAGCACATGCTGCAGGGATGTGCGACGTACGCACAGCCATGTGCAATCCTGAGCAGTGTAAAAGCTAACAATGTTTGGGTATTAATTTATTGATCACTCCGTATTTATATGCGACAAACACAGGTTTCCCAATTTTCTAGCTAGTTCCTCTTGGTGCACAAAATGGAAAAGTCACTCTCAGATTTCTTGGAGAAATAAGAAATTCACAGTTATGTGCAAAAAATTGGTTCCCTCTCATATTGCTCCCGCTTGTACTCGTACAATGTGAGTGTAACAGGGCGAGTGTGCTTAAAAATCGTACACAGGGTACGGGAGGTTTCACTTCACAGAATGCAAACTAATTAAATCAGGTAATAATGTTCACAGATACTCTGGGGTCATCCGCTTGTCCAGAAGGCCCAACGAGAAAAGCGGTGATTTATAGCAATTATATCATTTTAATATCTGTGTTGAATAAAAGTAAAGGCCTTGTACAACTCCGGTAATGGGTCCACATCGTCCTAGCTGGTATCCTAAGTGCCAGTCTGGCTGGCTGGAAGCCCTGGCCCTTTTGTTTGTTTTGTTTTTGGCACTCTGGGTTTCGTTACTCCCTTTCGACCTAGCGGCCTTTTTTTGTTTTATAAACGTTCACACATCGCCGCCGCAGTGTACGTGCTCCGGAGCAGCGGGACATGCATCATGGGATAGGAGTGTCCAGTTGTCGAGGTCAAGGGACAGCTGACGGACCAGCTGGTCTTGATGACCTTGGCGCAGAATATCCTTAACGCATGATACTGCTTGGCAGTGAAGTTCTTTATCTCTCATGGGCCAGTCTGCTTCCACTAGCGGTAATTCTTAGCGTGCAGACGACACGATACAAGAGCAGAACTTTTCTAGGACACTGCTCCGCGCAGCATCTCTTGGCACTTGCACACTATAAACAGAAAGAAGTAAAAAAGGAGTGAGCTGTTCTCTAGTGCACTCCCTTTTATAAAAAGAGGTGTGATAGAGGACAGCTTACTCTTTTTTTTTTACTCTCGTGTAGGCGTATTAGTGCTTAGAGTGTAACACCGTGCCGAAGTTGTGGTGGTCAGCGCCTTGGCGCCGACGCGGAAACAAAACGCTCCTGAAGTCTAGCAGCGAGAATGCCCTGGAACGGCACCAGTAAAAGATAGCGTTTGAGAGAAAAAAAAGCAGGAGATTAAAGTAAACGCTTGCCTCGCCAGTTGCAGTAGCGGCTCGGTTTCATTAACTGGGAGGGGATACACTTTCAAGCGGATTAACAGTCTGCAATATTCAGTAGACCCGCCCGCACCGTCAACGCCACCAGCCATCGTTACCGGCTCGAGGGAACAACGCCAGCGAAGCTCAGGAAACCCGGAGATTCTGGGAGCCCGCATTAAATCAGGGACGGCACGTATATCTCCCCAGATAGACCCGAGCTGCTGCAGAGGAGAAACGCCTCAGAGCGTGTGCCAGGAAGGCAGCCTTCAGTATAAGCCGCGCACGGCCGTGCCCCTTCTCCGCGTAGATCGCCATTTGTTATACGGCCCCGAGACAATGCGCTGCCCTGGGATTTATACACACGAGCCTCTGTTCGTGCCTCTGCGGGGGCGCCCCGTGTCTCTATAGCCCATAAAGGGCTTTACTCGCACAAACGCACGCATCTATCTCGCTTGTAAACCTGCACACGCGCGCGATCGGTTGCGGGCAGTCATAAAGTGTGCTCACGGACAACGCGCCAATGCCTGGTTGCGCCGTTTCCTGGCTGCATACGGAACAAGGAGTGCGCGGGGGGGAGGTTGTTCGCCTGCCTTCGCGTCCTTCCCGGCGACGACCTTCATGGATCGCGTGAAAGGGAGCGGGTAGACGGCGCAATTAACTAACGTGGCCGAGAAGTCCTGCGGAGAGGCAGACACGTGGTTATATTCTCGTCGGACGCCGCGTTCTTTCCAACCCATATCCGTCTTCTACGGCATTAGGAAACAGCGCAGTAGCAACTGGTTTTATTAAAATAATAATAAAAAGGAAGGAAAAGATTTTTGCTAGCCCCGGCATCTGCCATCGATACTGAAGCACCTGAGCTGGGGCAGCGGAAATAGAGGATAGCAGGCTGAATGGAGAAATGAAATGAAAGATGTGAAGAGACAGGGAGAGAATATAGGGGGAGAGGTAATATACACAAACTATTTACACGATAAGAAATGTAAGAAAAGAGCTCCTAAAATTGGTTTTTGGGGAAAGGAAATGGCGCAGTATCTGTCTCGCATCTCGACGGACACCTGGACTGTGCCATAAAGGAAGGGATAAAGGAGGGAGTGAAAGAAGAAAAGAAGAAAGAGGTGCCGTAGTGGAGGTCTCCGGGATAATTTCGATTACTTGCGGATCTTTAACGTGCACTCACATCGCACAGCGCTCGGGCGCCTTTTGCGTTTCACCTCCATCGAAACGCGGCCACCGCGCTTGCTCGACTCCATATCCAACACACCACTCCCATGGAAGACAGGTTTCACATCCCAGAACTGTGGAGACGCGCCATCCCATGTGCGACCTCTTTCAGCCAACCTGACACATGAAGACCATAATGGTCGTCGCCTGGTACGAGCGGAAGCCCCAGCCCGACATTACGGCAACAAAGCAGGTCATAATACGAGGACGCCTCCAGCCCTCACCACGGGGAATGGTACACGGTCGCGGTAGTTCACAGCATCAGCACAGTTAAAGGTCTCACCTTCAGAGCTCGCATTGCAACACACGCAGAAGAGGTCGCGATTGCATTCGCGGCCTCACATTCTGATTCAAAATACATAATCACATACTCGCGAGGGGCCTGTGGGAACGCCTAACAAGGTTGTACTCCCTTCCTAGCCTATCTAATCTACCAAAATTGCATGCGGGAAACGGACCCCGCACACCGTTACCTTATATAGGCCCCTGTTCATCAGGGGTTGGCAGGAAACGAGGCAGCAGACGCAGCCGCCCACGCGCTCTCTTACCGGACTGTTTTCTCCTCCCCATCCGATATGAACCAGATTTTAATCCGGACTATACCTTCAAAGTTGTTACAACCTTCTATCAAGATAGTCATCACCTTTACCCTCGCCTATTTAAAGGCCTCAAGAAGGCGGATGAGCGGCTCCTTCTTCGCCTTCTCACCAATACATTGTAGTGCCCGGCAGCACTTAAACATTTTGACCCCTCCTTTAACGGCAGCTGCCTGCACTGTAGAGCGGTGTCTTCTGACACCTATCACATGGTGTGGGCCTGCCCCTCCAACCCGGCTATTCCTCCCATCCCCAACCCAACCCGGGAGGACTGGGAGGCGAACCTGCTCGGCTGACACGACTTACAGGCCGAACAAACCTTATAGTTGGGCGCGCCCGGGAGGCGGCCACCGCCACTGGGGTCCCACATTAGGGACTTCCCCCTAGTGCTTGTAAGGATCGGTCCCTTACGGGCTGATCCAAACATACCTCCTGTCCCTTCCTAATAGATGTTTTCACCACCACCACACCACCCGAACGAGACGAGCGGGAGGCGCTGCCGTCGTGCGCTATCTGTTGGGGCAGTGGCGTACAGTGCGAGGAGGAGAAGGGAGAGGTTTTAGTGGGCGCCGCTTGATGGCGCTACGTGCGCGCCAAGCGAAGAGGAAACGTAGCGGATACGGAGTTTGCTACTCGCTTAACTGCGACTTCTGTAATTTCCATGTTCATAATTACTAATACACACCGCAGTACATGTCTCTAAAGCACCCTTTTAAGACAACACCGTATTCACTAGATGCGCCTTTATTCATTCCATACCATCGAGCTGGCGTGGCGGAGTGGTTAGCGTGCTCGTCTCGCTCTCCGGAGGCCCTGGTTCTACTTTACAACTAGACCGATTTCCTACTTGGTTTGATTTATTAATGCTTCTGGAATTTCTCGCTCACTGCCGATGCTGCCGACGACGACACCGGCTTTTCTGCGACACGGGGACCTTAACGCTATCGCGTTAAAATTGGAAATAACGTAGTTATGCAAGCAGATCGGACTGCTTGGAGAGGAACGCGACGGAAATTAGCCTATGTAGGTTGAACCCACAGCGGTGACTCAGTGATTAGCGCTCTCGGCTACTGAGCCGGGGCACCCGGGTTCTAAACCGACCGCGGCGAAACGCAAAAGGCGCCCGTGTGCTGCGCCATGTCAGTGCATGTTAAAGGTCCCCAGGTGGTCAAAATTCATCCGGAGCCCTCCGCTACGGCACCTCTTTCTTTATTTATTCTTTCACTCCTTCCTTTATCCCTTCCCTTACGGCGCGGTTGAGTTGTCTACCGAGAAGTGAGTCACTGCAGTTACTGCGCCATTTCCTACTAATAACTAAGTGTTCATTTAATAGCCGCGTAAATCTGGAACTATTAGTCTAAATAGCAGCCATTGTTCTATTGCAATGAGATGGACAGATTTGCTGAAGGCATGAGGGGAACCGTGGAAACACCGTATGCTGAAGGAATTATGTAAGCAGCCAGATGAGTGTTAAGGGGGCTCTGAAACACCTTCCGAGGGGAGCACATCAACTCGCTCAATAACTCCAATATGTTGTTATGATATCCTGAGCCAAACAATAGACATATACAAGCAGCAGAGGACCCACAATCACGCAAGAAAGTTGGCGAGCCCTTCCCGGCGACTTTTTCATGCTCGCACTCCCCCTCCATCGCTCACACCTGCGTATACAAGTTGAAAAGGCGGCTATTGGTTATATTCTTTCAGGCGTCAGGCAGCTACCATGGCCGCGGCCGGTAAGCCGCGTAGATCCGGTGGGTCAGGACGCTCTGCCCCCGGAGGTGGGGCTGGCGGAGGTGCGTCCACCTTCCAGCGTGCAAAAACTGACGAGAGAAGAGTGAAAAGCGCGAAGACATGGAAATTAAGATTTTGACTACAGATAACTCAGCTTCTTCTGTGTTGGGGAGTATAAAATTAATGCGCTTTAAATCAGACAGCTACAACTTTTAAATTATTATGGAAACTTGTATTTTACTGCTGGAATTAAAGTTTAGAGAATAATGTTTGTTCATGCTATTGTACCACGGCCGTATCGTGCACAAAAGTGCGCGTCGGCGCCGCTCAAAGCAACGTAAGAACCTTGGGCAAGGCTCGAAGGCCTTGGATATCTCGATAGAGCTTCATGTTGCTCCGTTGACGCGACAGAGTATTGACTGATCACCATTGAAACTGCCCGTGTAGCAGTGCTCAGTAGCCTTTGAGTCAATAGTCTATACGTTCGAAGGCCTTCGAAATGGCTATATGAGAGGGGTATAACGTTTTTTTTTTCTCGCGTTTGATACGTTTCACCACGAGATTATTTGTAACTTTCATTTGAGTATGCACTCTGTCATCCATGCATTTAATTAAATATGCATCATTATCATCAGCGTCAGCCTGACTACACCCACTGCAGGGCAAAGGCCTCTCCCATGCCTCTCCAATTAACCATGTTCTTTGTCATCTGCGCCCACCGTATGCCCGCAAACTTCTTGATCTCGTCCGTCCACCTCACTTTCTGCCGCCCCCTGCTACGCTTGCCTTTTCTTGGAATCCACTCCGTTACCCTTAAGGACCAGCGGTTATCTTGCCTTCGCATTACATGCCCTGCCCAAGCCCATTTCTTCCTCTTGATTTCAACTAGGATGCAATTAACCAGCGTTTGTTCCCTCACCCGCGCTGCCCGCTTCCGGTCTCTTAACGTTACACCTATCATTTTTCTTTCCATAGCTCGCTGGTCGTCCTTAACTTGAGCTGAACCCTTTTCGTTAGCCTCCAGGTTTCTGCCCGCAGGTGAGTACTGGTAAAATACAGCTGTTGTATACCTTCCTATTGAGGGACATTGGTAAACTTCCATTCATGATCTGAGAGAACCTGCCATATGTGCTCCATCTCATTCTTATTCTTCTATAGTTTCCCTCTCATGATCCGGATCAGCGGTCACTACCTGCCCTAAGTAGATATTACTTTACCACCTCCAGCACCTCACTGGAAGGTATTATAGCACTGTTAGGCATACGAATGGAAAATCCTTTCGTGGGAAGACCCATAGTAATTTTTTTATTAACGTATACAAACCGAACTCTCCCTCAGGTCTGATAAGGATATACTTCAGCGGTTAAAAAGGGTACTTTAACGGAGAGAACTACTACATTTTTTTCTACTTCTAACAACTTATCTTCCAGCCATAAAATGATTACACTATATATTTCCCAGTGATCGACACCACCAGTTAAAGAAAGAAGAGAGGAAAAAATTGGCGGTGGTTTAGCTCTGGTTAAACGTTGAGTGACGCGATAGCTACAGCTGGCTCAGTGGCACTGCGACGCCACATCCTCTGTAGCTCTCCAGGGGCCGAAGCAAATATAAATTGTAGAGAAACCTGGGAAGCCCCGCTGCGGAGCGAGGTCCCTGCCCCACAGCAACATGCCATTCACTTGGGGGAAGAAGCCGCGAGGAGTAATAATAATAATTGGTTTTCGGGGAAAGGAAATGGCGCAGTATCTGAACCACCTGAACCACGCCGTAAGGGAAGGGGGCAAGGAGGGAGTGAAAAAAGAAAGGAAGAGGTGCCGTAGTGGAGGGCTCCAGGATAATTTCGACCACCTGGGGATCTTTAACGTGCACTGACATCGCACAGCACACGGGCGCCTTAGCGTTTTTCCTCCATAAAAATGCAGCAGCCGCGGTCGGGTTCGAGCCCGGGAACTTCGGATCAGTAGTCGAGCGCCCTAACCACAGAGCCACCGCGGCGGGTAAGTCAAAACTTCTTTGCCTGCTTCTAATCGCGGAGGTCCCGGCCCCCGTCACCCAGCCCTGCGTGCTCGTGACGGGAAGTAGGGGGCCTCCTTATCTGGCGGAAAACAAAGTTGGTATCATCATCATCATCCACCGAGATGGCTATAGAAAGGTTAATGGAGTGAAGTGGTTCACTAAGCCTTACGTTTATTAACGCTCATAACGTGAGAACGGGTGCTAACAAAAGCAACAACAACGAAGCAACAAATAACCCGCGGCGGTGGCTCAGTGGTTAAGGCGCTCGTCTGTATAATTATAATTGGTTTTTTGGGGAAAGGAATTTATGGAGGAAAAACGCTAAGGCGCCCGTGTGCTGCGCGATGTCAGTGCACGTTAAAGATCCCCAGGTGGTCGAAATTCTTCCGGAGCCCTCCACTACGGCACCTCCTTCTTCCTTTCCTCTTTCACTCCCTCCCTTATCCCTTCCCTTACGGCGCGGTTCAGGTGTCCAAAGATATATGAGACAGATACTGCTCCATTTCCATTCCCCAAAAAAACCAATTATTATTATTATTGGGGAAAGGAAATGGCGCAGTATCTGTCTCATATATCTTTGGACACCTGAACCGCGCCGTATGGAAGGGATAAAGGAGGGAGTGAAAGAAGAAAGGAAGAATAGGTGCCGTAGTGGAGGGCTCCGGAATAATTTCGACCACCTGGGGATCTTTAACGTGCACTGACATCGCACAGCACACGGGCGCCTTAGCGTTTTTCCTCCATAAAAACGCAGCCGCCGCGGTCGGGTTCGAACCCGGGAACTCCGGATCAGTAGTCGAGCGCCTAACCACTGAGCCACCGCGGCGGGGCGCTCGTCTGCTGAACCGGAGTTCGCGGGTTCGAACCCGACCGCGGCGGCTGCGTTTCGATGGAGGCGAAACGCAGAAGGCGCCCGTGTGCTGTGGGATGTCAGTGCACATTAAAGATCCCCAAGTGGTCGAAATTATTCCGGAGCCCTCCACTTCGGCACCTCTTCTTTTCTTCTCTCAGTCCCTCATTTGTCCCTTCAATTACAGCGCGCTTCAGGTGTCCGCCGAGATGTGACAGATACTGCGCCATTTCCTTTCCCCCAAAACCATTTGTTTAAGGCCATCTCGTGGAGCAACTTGAAACTAGGTTCTGCCTGCACTTGTGCTGGGCATACTCTCTCCTCACGCTCTGCTCCAGCCACTGCCTCTCATGTAGGGTTATACCCACCTTTGGACACGCAAATAGGGCCGTGGCCAAACCACAGGGTGGTGGTCCCCTGCACTGCATAGAGTCTCTGCCAATCTGATCCCCCCGCCGTGGTGGCTCAGTGGTTAGGGCGCTCGACTACTGATCCGGAGTTCCCGCGTTCGAACCCGACCGCGGCGGCTGTGTTTTTTATGGAGGAAAAACGCAGGGGCGCCCGCGTGCTATGCGATGTCAGTGCACGTTAAAGATCCCCAGGTGATCCAAATTATTCCGGAGCCCACCACTACTGCACCTCTTTCTTCCTTTCTTCTTTCACTCCCTCCTTTATCCCTTCCATTACGGCGCGGTTCAGGTGTACAACGATATATGAGACAGATACTGCGCCATTTCCTTTCCCCCAAAACCAATTATTATTATTATTATTATTATTAATCTGATGCCGCATAATGGGGTGCACGGCCCACCTGCTGGACCCTGGACAGGCATCGTTAGCTGACGGCTAGCGCTTAGGTGGTGGACTGGGGACCCGGAAACCGGAGCTGTCTTTCAGTGCGCTAGCACTTGTAGTGGCCATTCCCTGAATTTGTGTGTTGTGCGCCTGTCTGAAGCCTGTTTTGTGGCAGGCAGCTCACGTCACAAATAAAGGCATTATTATTATTATTATTATTATTATTATTATTATTATTATTATTATTATTATTATTATTATTATTATTATTATTATTATTATTATTATTATTATTATTATTTAACCAAGGTTGTCTCATTTGCGCGTAAAACGCACAGTCTTCTCTACTCTTATTCCGTGAATGGTAGGCCGCTGCCCAGGGTTGATGAAATTAGTGACCTCGGCGTACTTTTCGACCTTAGCCTCAGCTTCTCCTCTCATACAAAACGCATTGCTCTACGGGCTATGCGTACACTCGGCTTCATCTGCAGGCTTTGGAGAGTTTCGAGCCCCACTTCCCTTCTTAAAGCTCTACCTCTACATGTGCCTGCCGCTTTTGGAATATGCGTCTGCTGTTTGGAACGGCACTTACCAGCCGAACTGTGAAAAAATCGACAGAGTTCAGCTTAAGTTTTTACACATATTTCAACATCGGTTTTCTTGCAAAACTTCCAGCTCTCGTCCCAGACGGAGTAACTCACTGCAGCTTCCTTCTCTTAACTGCCGTTGCGAGAGGGCAGATATAATTTTCTTGTATAAACTTCTTCATGGTCACATTCTATGCCCTCAGCTCCTAGCGCGTATCCTTTTGCATGTACCGCGAAAGAGCATAAGGGAATTCAGACCATTCCAAATTTCTGCGCTCCTGCACTCCCTCTTCCCTCTGGACAGAATGCAAAAGTTGTTTAATTCTCTTTGTCCTCACCTTGATATATTCGAAAATTCTCTCCCTTCCTTTATATTGGATGTCCGTGACGTTCCACTTTGAGTACTCTTTTTCTCATACATAACTTCCCCTTTCATGTATTTTGTCTTTACTACACTTGTGCATTTGCACCGGTATTATATTGTCTTTTCTCCCTAATTGTTCATCACGTCTATTTGTTTTCATTAATATTGTTTCTTTATTACTGTGTACTCACGCCTGATTGTCTGTAACGCGTTCACTAATTAAATTTCTTATTGTGTATGATTGTATTTCTAGCTTGTATTTCAGAGGTTTGTTATTCGTTCATACTACTATTGGCTTTATTCTTGTTTGTATTTTGCTATATGCTGTACTTGGCTGTTATCGGTCGTTCTTGTGTTCATTCTCTTTGTTTATTGTTTCATTAGTGATTTATATGTCCGTTGCCTGTTCTAGCTGTTTTCATTTACCGCTGCCCTCGCTGTTTTCTTGTTTTCGCTTTTTTGCTTCATGCTTGCTGTCAGGCATAGTTTGTCTTTTTTTTCTATCGCCTTGACTGCTGGATTGCCTCCCCTGAGTGTCTTCCTTTGTGGTGAAATAAATTTACATTTTGTGCGTGTGAATGGTGTACCAGCACCAAGACCTTTGGGTTGTTCCTGGGCACCGAAAAATAAAGATTGATTATTATTATTATTATTATTATTATTATTATTATTATTATTATTATTATTATTATTATTATTATTATTATTATTATTATTATTATTATTATTATTATTATTATTATATACACCATATACCTAGGCAGGTTGCCCACCACTCGGTGGGCAGGTGAGAAGCCTGCCCACCATGTCAGTCAGCAGCTCAGTCAATCGTGAGAGGTTGTTTCAGAAGTGCAACCTGGATCGCAATCCGCCCCGCCGCGGTGGCTCAGTGGTTAGGGCGCTCGACTACGGACTGATCCGGAGTTCCCGGGTTCGAACCCGACCGCGGCGGCTGCGTTTTTATGGAGGAAAAACGCTAAGGCGCCCGTGTGCTGTGCGATGTCAGTGCACGTCACAGATCCCCAGGTGGTCGAAATTATTCCGGAGCCCTCCACTACCGCACCTCTTCTTCCTTTCTTCTTTCACTCCCTCCTTTATCCCTTCCCCTACGGCGCGGTTCAGGTGTCCAACGATATATGAGACAGATACTGCGCCATTTCCTTTCCCCCAGAACCGATTATTATTATTATTATCGCAACCCAGATCCGCCATGGTGGCTCAGTGGTTAAGACGCCGGGGTTCGTGCTAGGTTTCGAACCCGACCACGGCGGCCACGCTTCGATGGAGCCGAAACGCTAAGGCGCCCGTGTGCGGTGCGATGTCAGTGCAGGTTGAAGATCCTCAGATGTTCGAAGTTATGCCGGAGACCTCCACTACGGCACCTCTTTGTCTCCCTTCTTTCATTCCCACCTTCCTCCTTTCCTTTACCAAGGTGTCCACCGACATATGTGAGACAATTACTGCGCCATTTCCTTTCCTCAAAAACCAATTTTCATTTTTCATTTCATCGCAACCCAACCCAAGCCGTCCTAGTTCCTCTGATGGGAGCACTTACCATACAAGGGGTGTGGCGCATCGCTTGAACGCAGCACCACTGCGCCAGGAGTAATAGAAAGACTCCCAGCGACCTAAGAGTATAGAGAATGACCAATTGCGCATATACAGGCATTGACCCGTTATCCCTATCCGAACAAATGCTATCCGTGAGCACTGGATGTGAACACCGAAAACGAAGTGAAAACCAAACTGCGCACCTAATTTACATTTGCTTACCCGTCGCGGTGGCCCAGGGGTTAGGGCGCTCGGCTACTGATCGGGAGTTCCCGGGTTCGAACCCGACCGCGGCGGCTGCGTTTGATGGAGGCAAAATGCTAAGGGGTCCGTGTGCTGTGCGATGTCAGTGCACGTTAAAGATCCCCAGGTGGTCGAAATTATTCCGCAGCCCTCCACTACGGCATCTCTTTCTTCCTTTGTTCTTTCACTCCCTCCTTTCTCCCTTCCGTTACGGCGCGGTTTAGGAGTCCAACGAGATAGAGACAGACACTGCGGCATTTCCTTTCCCCAAAAACCAATTATTATCTACACAAATTGGCCATCATTTTTTGTTCAATGAAGTTCACGCGCTCATTCGCTGGACATGGAGTCAATAGAAAAAAAATATGCCGCCACCGTCTGGAAGACGTTGAAGTAACGACTGTTAGCTGTCTGGTAGCGCAGTCTATCGTCCATGCGATGTATTATCGCGTGATGAGCTGCCGAGTGCTGACATCATGGCCGCCATGTTAAGCCTAACCATAACTAAATATTAACCTAATTAGGCGATATTGGTTTCTTATATGTGTTACTCATCGAGGCCGTTACGAATATGCATTAGCTAGACCATGGTGTTATCGGTTAATTAATTATAAGCAATTGAATGTAAGGCTAGCCATAACTAATTATTAACTTCAGTGGTTAATTTTGGTGTCTCACGTGTTCTACTCATCAAGAGGATTCGAAATATTTAATTCGTTTTATGATGACCACGTTATATACTGACTCATAAGCGATTAAACATAATCAAGTGACTGCTTAATTAGGACTCCACGAAATCAGTGACGTTACCAATCAATGACCACTTGGGTTGATGTACCGATTTACTATGGGGCTGCCATCTTGACTAACTGCCCTCATAGTTCTACAAAATACTTTTAGCTTAGAAATATTTGCACGCAGCCAGACACACGGCCTGAACGCCGCATGTTCCAGCAAAAACAAATGTCCATCTTCAGCGACGCACATAGCGAGAGAGCATATAGAGAGGCATTTATGGCTCGACATGGTAATGATACTGGTGACCACAGAGCCTTGCAGAACCTCACGCATGATATCTTCCAAAACAGTCGCAGATATACTGGTTGCGGATCTGAGATTTTCTCCGATCTATTTACTAATTCTAATGCAAGCTTAAAAGTGACTTACGGCGGAATGAAGCTTGGCGCAATGAACATCACTTTTAACCTAATTTTCGAAATCAGCTCATCATCCCAAGATAGGGAGCAGGCTTTCGGGTTTAATCACAGGCGCCCAGTAATTCGAAGAGAGACCACGGACTCCGTCTGGATGCTTGCTTTTAAAAAAGGTCGGTGGTTAGCGCGCTCATCTGCTGAACCCGAGGCCGAGGGGGGGGGGGGGGGGGGGTGCTAAATCGCGGCCGCTGCAGAACATCACCTCTCTTGTCCCACAGTTGAACCGGAGTATCCGGGTTCGAACCCGACCGCGGCGGCAGCATTTCGATGGCGTGGTGGTGGTAGTGGTTTTATTAAAAATAATAGTAAAAAGGAAGGAAAAGATTTTTGCTAGCCCCGGCATCTGCCATCGATACTGAAGCACCTGAGCTGGGGCAGCGGAAATAAAGGATGGCGTCAAAACGCAAAAGGCGCCCGTGTGCTGTGCGATGTCAATGCACGTTAAAGATCCCCAGGTGGTCGAAATTATTCCGGAGCCCTCCACTACTGCACCTATTCTTCCTTTCTTCTTTCACTCCCTCCTTTATCCCTTCCCATACGGCGCGGTTCAGGTGTTCAACGATATATGAGACAGATACTGCGCCATTTCCTTTCCCCAAAAAGCAATTATTATTATTATTATTATTATTATTATTATTATTATTATTATTATTATTATTATTATTGACGTTTGGTTGCCCCCGCCGCGGTGGCTCAGTGGCTAAGGCGCTCGACTACTGATCCGGAGTTCCCGGGTTCGAACCCGACCGCGGCGGCTGCGTTTTTATGGAGGAAAAACGCTAAGGCGCCCGTGTGCTGTGCGATGTCAGTGCACGTTAAAGATCCCCAGGTGGTCGAAATTATTCCGGAGCCCTCCACTAGGGCACCTATCCTTCCTTTCTTTCACTCCCTCCTTTATCCATTCCCTTATGGCGCGGTTCAGGTGTTCGACGATATATGAGACAGATACTGCGCCATTTCCTTTCCCAAAAAACCAATTAAAAATTATTATTATTATTGACGTTTGGTCAGCGGCGTCTAACCCTCACTGGTTGATTGTGGTGTGACGTCTCGATGACTGCGACCAAGCTTTAACTAGTGTCACAACGCACACGGCGTTTCGTCGGAACGTCTGCTCTAACGCTATCGCGTTAAAAAGGGTGTCGTCGCGGGCACCTGATGACGCGACCAGGAGGTATAGGCTTAGTCAGCGTTGCTCGAGTTTTTCTTGTACAGCATGCCGTTGCGCATACACAAGGAGGTAAAGTTCCGAGAAAACTATCGGGTTCCGTTGAGCGTGGCCTCCAGATGGTAAATAAGGACCTTTTGAATAAGGCGACCCTATCGGTTAGAGGCACCCTATACTAAAATCCTTAATTAATAATAATAATAATTGGTTTGGGGGAAAGAAAATGGAGCAGTGTGTGTCTCACATGTCAGCTGACACCTGAACCGCGCCGCAAAGGAAGGGATAAAGGAGGGAGTGAAAGGGAGAAAGATATGTGCCGTATAGGGGAGGTCTCCGGATAATAATTTCGACCTGGTGATCTTTAACGTGCACTGACATCGCACAGCACACGGGCGCCTTAGCGTTTTGCCTCCATAAAAACGCAGCCTTACGCATCGTAAATTCCCCGCAGCTCGCTGACGCGCGAACCCACGACAGTTCCACTGCCAGATGGTGGTGTTACCCGAGCTGCTCGCCATGATTAGGCGGGGATAGTTGTGGGGTTTCAACGGGTGTCGGCGCAGGGGCCGCGGGTACCACGGCAGCGAGGAGTTTGCCCTGTGCTTCTATAGCTTTGTTCAGCATGTCAAATTGTTGCGTGACTTGTGAGCCGATTGTGTGGAGTGAGCGTTCGATGTGTGCTTCTAAAGCTTTGATGCGAGTTTGACTGAGGTTGCAGCTTTCCTCAACTTTGGCAAAACGCGCCTGCCAACCCTCCGCAGGTGAGTCGGTGTCGGACGTTGCTTTGCGTTTTTGTGCGGATCGGTTGGGAGGAGCGATATCCATAGGTACTGATTCATATGATCCCTGCGGATGCGGGGGAGACGAAGGGAGTGTGGCCATTGGCCTTTCGAGAGCCTCTACTCTGAGTATAAGTTGTTGGATGACTGCTGTCAGTTCCATAATCGCTTTGTGTGTGTCTAGAGTAGTGGGAGTCCCTTCCTGCGTACTCACCGGTTCTTGACGTTCTCGTAGATCGGGTAGAGATGGTAGTGGCCCAGGTGGCTGCTGCAAAGGATGAGGAGAGTCCCCTGTCTGCTGGACGACTGCAGGTGGCCCGGGATTGGTCCGGGAGGTCCCCTGAGAACCCATCCGTGGAGCGGGAGACTTTAGCGGTGGAAAAGAGCTCGAGCGGTCTCGGAGCTGCCGCTGCTGGCTATCGGAGCGTTGCCGGTCCCATCGGCTGGTGCGCTGGAGTGTGATCCGCTTGGCGGTCTCTTGGGTCTTGAGTTTCTCTGCCTCAGCATTTCGAATTTTCTCCCACTTCCTGCGCTTGACTTCGTAAGGAATCCTGAAGATTTCCCTGCAGCGACTATCGCCCGTGAAATGTTCTTAAGCGTCCGGTCCTCCAGCAGTTCCTCGCCGCGAGTGATCGGCCCGAACTAATAGCTCTCCAGGAATGCGACAAGAACACGAAACTTGCCGGTTACAGTACATACCTATCGGAACGAGTAAAACCTCGAATAGCTACTCTCGTCAAACGTAACCTCACTGTCCTCCAACACAATTTAGATCCAACTTTCCCCGAATACGTTTTCTTAGAAATATTACCCCGACCCTCGCGTAAACGTTGCACTAGTCTGTTTATAATTAATGTCTACAGCCCTCCCCGAGCTCATAAGGATATTTTCGGTCCGCTTTTCCTCAAAGCCCAGCAGCTGGCGCAGGGGCAACCCCTCCTCATTCTCGGTGACTTTAATGCGCATCACCGCGCTTGGGGCTACCACTATGACTCCGCTAAAGGTCGACGCCTTTGGAATGACTGGCATATGAACCAGCTGACTCTTATCACGGACGTGTCCTACCCCACTAGACACGGTACAGGCCTACATCGTGATACAACGCCGGATCTGGCCTTTACGACCTCCGGAGTTAAAGCGACTTGGTGTCACACTCACGAAAACTTTGGGAGTGATCACTTCATACTCGAAATCGTAATACACGAGCCCACCAGGCAATGTACGTGGCCAGCTCAGGTGATTGACTGGGACTCCTTCCGGAAGCACAGGAACCAGCAGGACATACCTCCCGCTATAACTGATATCAAGGCGTGGACAACCGAAATTGTCAAACAAGTGGCCGACGCCACTCAAACCGTCAAGTTAGAGGACAGTATCCCACACTGCGACCGCTACTACGCCCATCTGTGGGAGCGCAAGAAGTCGCTCGAAGCTCTACTTGCCACTCGGAAATGGGACCGCAATACCCGACGTAGACTGGCGCGCGCACATACGAATATCGAGAAATATGCAATAGAACTCACTCGACAGAGCTGGCACAACATATGTGACCAGATGAACAACACTCCAAACGCTCGTAAGACGTGGAACCTCCTTCGACATTTACTCGACCCAGAAGGAGGCAAGCTCCAAACACGCCAACAGCTCGAGCGAATCTTCCACCAGTATCCTGGCACGTCTGACGAGCTTAAACAAGAGCTTATAAATACTTACATCCGCCCTGAACCAACAACCAACCTCCCTTTCTATCAGGGCGCGGAAAATCTCTGTCTAGACGCTCCGATCACTTTAGCGGAGGTCCGAGCAGAACTCAATCGCCTCAAGACGACTTCGGCGGCCGGTCCTGACCGCATTTCAAATAAAATGCTTAGGAATCTAGACGACGCATCCATTCATGCTCTTACCGACTATTTTCAAGAATGTTGGGCCAGCGGTACCATCCCTCAAGAGTGGAAATGCGCCAATCTAGTCCTCATCCCCAAGCCAGGCAAACCACCAACCTTGGCCAACCTCCGTCCCATCTCTCTCACGTCCTGCGTTGGGAAGCTGATGGAACACGTTATCCAGACCAGACTCTCACGATACCTTGAAGACAACCATCTTCTACCAGACACTATGTTCGGCTTCCGCCCTCATTTAGCAGCCCCGGACATTATGCTTCTTCTCCATCATCAGGTAGTCATGAGACGTACACTAGACACAAAAGTCATCGTCGGCCTCGATGTTGCCAAGGCATTCGACAACGTCCTCCATGAAGCGATTCTTCAACAACTTCAAGCTCTCGGTGTCGGACATCGCATGTATGCGTACATCCGAAACTTTCTCACCGACCGCACAGTGCAACTTAAAGCCGGCACGGGAGATCCTTCCATCATCTCTCCGGGAAACCGTGGCACGCCGCAAGGCGCCGTACTTTCGCCGATGCTTTTTAACGTCGCACTGATAGGCCTGCCGAAGCTACTGGCCGACATCCCCCACCTGCATCACAGCATTTATGCTGACGACCTCACACTTTGGATCACGCGCGGCAGTGACGGCCAGATTGAAGAGACTTTACAGACCGCGATCGAACGGATCGGAGATTATCTAAGTACAGTTGGCCTCACGTGCTCGGCGACAAAGTCCGAGTATATCATCATTCCTTCCCCGGGACGACGCCCTTCAAAGATACTTCCGGACATCAACCTCCAGGTGCAAGGAAACCCGATTCCTCGAACAGACAACATCAGGATCCTGGGCTTGCATCTACAGGCCAACGGCAGCAACAACATCACGATCCAACGCATCGACCAGTCGGTTGTGCAGATCGGACGCCTCCTTAAGCGAATCTCCAACAAGCATCATAGCATGCGAGAGTCCAACCTCCTGCGCCTCGTTCAAGCTTTCGTCTGCTCCCGCATCACCTACTCTGGACCCTACTTACGTCTCACTCGTGCCGAAAGCGAACGGCTAGACGCGTCACTTCGAAAAGCATACAAGACGGCCCTAGGTCTTCCCATGTCCACAGCTACCCATAAGCTCATGGCTCTCGGAATCTCCAATACCGTGAGCGAACTGATCGAAGCAACCCTCACCGCCCAGTATGAGCGGCTCTCACTCACACACGCTGGCCGAGCGGTACTGCAGCAAGTTGGGATCTCCCCGCCGAGATCGGCCCCAAGTTACGCTGAACTTACATCGGAATATCGCCTAAATCTCCGCATTCCTCCCATTCCCAAACGGATGCACCCGGAACACCACGCCGAGAGACGGGCCGACCGGGCTCGTCAGTTCGAGAAACGCTTCAGCGGACGTCCGGACGTCACGTATACGGACGCCTCTTACCATCCATCGAGGCCAGCGATGGTGGCGGTAGCTCTCGCCCCTCACCGCAGCTGGTACACAGCCTGCAGCATTCGCAATGCAGAAACAGTCACCGCAGCTGAGGAGGTTGCCATTGCGCTCGCGCTAGCCGACCCTAATACCAAAGTCGTCATCAGTGACTCTCAACAGGCTATTCGCAATTACGATGCTGGCCGTATCTCTTGCCAGGCGTTACACATTCTACGTTCTACAGCACCCTCTTCCACATCTCGCTTACTTCTTTGGGCTCCAGCCCACGAGTCGCTCAGCGGAAACGCCCAGGCACACACTCTCGCTCGAGATCTCAGCTGCCGAGCCGAGAGTATGATCAGCCACCCTGCTTCCGCTGACACTAATATCCCACGCGCTTCACTATCTCTACTCACCACTTACACGGACATACTCCAGCACTACAGACTCCAAAGGTGCACATATCCTCCCGCACACCGCGATCTAACAAGGCGCGAGGCCGTCCAATGGCGCAAACTACAAACTGGCAGCTTCCCACACCCCCTCTTATACAGCAGGATCTTTCCGGAACAGATAGCCCCCATGTGTAAACACTGCTCAACTCCGGCCACACTCATGCACATGGTGTGGACTTGTCCACATTACAACACAGACAACGCAAACACCCCAGAGACGTGGGAGTCTCTCCTGTGTACTTCCAAGCCAGCAGACCAACGCTGGCTTATCCAGCGCGCGGTGGAGGCCGCGGCATCCCAAAGGATCCCCGCCGACCTCCTCTAAGTCAGCGCAACCGGTCCTTTGACTGGTCCCCTGTTTTTGGGCGCAATAAAAGAGTTTACCTACCTACCTACCGCAGCTCGCTGACGTGAACTTGATCAGTCGAAGTAACTGACGTGATCAGTGACGTGATTACTGAACACGTGAGTGACGTGACGTGATCAGCTGGAGTAACTGATTACACCAAGGAAATGACTGTCGTCATCCGTGTTGTCATCAGTTACGTCGACTGGTGCGCTTGAGAGCGCGTAGCCGTCATTGTGCTTGCGTCCAGATTTATACGCAATCGTGTAATAAAATTTCTGTAGGCGGAGGCTCCACTGTGCTAGGCGGCCCGATGCATCCTGGATATTTGGTAGCCATGGCACAAGGAATGGTGGGCTGTCACGACGGCGATCGTAGTGGCAAGGCCGAAATTTCATCCTTGCCCACACGAAGGCACTTATTGTCCGAGGTAGAGTAGTTGATTTAGGCGCGAGACAGAACTCGACTCGTATACGCGATCACTCGTTCCACGCCTTCTCCGTGTTGAACGAGAACACCAAGGCCGACGATGCTGGCGTCGGCGTTCATCTCGGTGGCAGCGTCTTCATCAAAGTGAACAAGATTGGGGGTTGTCAGCGCAGCTTGTGGAAGTCTCCTGTTGCTCGGCAGTCCAGAAGAACTGTATCATCGCGCGTTAAACGGGTCAGGGCTACAGCAATCTGGGAGTTGGCGATAAATCGACGGTAGCAGGCGCACAGACCCAGGAAGCGTTTGAGCGTTGTGGGTTTCTCAGTAGGCACTGGCCACTACCCACCGCGGGTTCGAGCTTCGCGCGAGCCAAGGGCCCCGATCATCCGTCACCACACGCACCCTGGGGCACCGCTGCGGCGACGTTCAACCCCTGCAGAGAGGAGAGCGGCTCGCCGCAAGAAACAGGCCTCCAAGTCCACAAAGGAGTCTCGGAGGGGTCTCTCTCTCTGGGCCCCCGCTCGGACGGTCGCTCGCCGCGCGACCACCCAAAACAGGTCCCGAATTCCCGCCAAAAGTCACCAATGGCAAAGGCCCTTGGGAAGCCGGGGGTGGAGCTGCGGCCGAATGACAGCGATTAGCCACCAGCCGTCTCTCCGCCGCCCGAGGCGGGAGAAAGGGAAAGAGAGCGACGCGGAATGCTGCGCAGACGTCACGGCGGGAATCTAGCAGGCTTCCCACATCCTCCTCTCCTTAAATGCCCTCCTACCCATCGGCGAAAGCGTGCGGCAAAATAAAAAAAAATAAAAAAATTAATCCATATAAAACTACCACACTTCAGTTCCAGCCACAAACTCAAAAGACAAAGCAAGAACAGAAAACAAACAACACTTGCATACGTTTCAAGGAGACAAAACTAACTACACTGTACACTGTACACAAGGCCAGCTGACAGGTGGCCTGCAGCACCATAATGTTCGGTGGCGCGGCCCATTGGGCCTGTCGGCGGCCAACTCACGCCTTTGCTGCCTTCAGGGTCCCGGTGGACGATTTATTGACGGCGGTCCCATGTCCACCACAAGGTCGTCAAAGTTGAGCATGAGGACGTCGACGACGCTCGACGATCCCGAAGAGGACCCGCAGCCCGACACCTCCTCGCCTGGAGTTTCCGATCCCGGTGGACCACTTGCCCGGCCGCCGCTAGGCGCCGGCACTCCGGGAGCCAACCGCGCGGCGAACGCCGGGCTGGCCTCCGCCCGCCGGCGGCCTTCGGCGGGAACCCCAACGGGAAAGGGTGCTGTCCTTCCTGCCCCCTCTCGGCATTGCCTTTGATCTTGGAACACGCACATAATCCCAGGCCCGCACCGGCACAGAAGCGGACATTGATCAGTGACAACGACCCGCTTGTCGGAATCGTCCCGAGGCGCCGTGGCAGGGGTCAAAGGACACACAGACGCACTCTTCACGCTCCCCATAGCCACACAAAAACCATGCCGCGAGACCCTCGTCCCTAATGAGCAAACCACTCCCCAGCCGGAAGGGGAGACTTTCGCCGACTTCTCCGCGTACCAGCCGGTCCCGTGTTCGCGAGGAAGCCGCACCCGCGGGGTCAGAACGTAAATGAAAAGAAGGCGCGCTGTACAAAAGAAGGCCATCTCTGCGCTACAAGAAAAGTGCAATCGCGAGTAGGCTGAAGTTTACATATGTACAAGTCTGGTTTAAAAAAAAACTGAACTCCAACGCAAACGTATATTACATATGTACAGATCTCGGAACGTTAGAAGAAACAACGAATAAACTGGAAACAAAAACATGCTACAGACTGACTAAAACAAACAAACAAACGACTAAATAACTGCACAAGGCTGGAACTGAGCATGCGGAAAACAAAAAAAAAGAAACCGCCGTGCTTCACCTGGGGTAGGGCCAGACGAAAAAGCTCGCCAGCTAGCTGAGGCTGCGTGCCTTCGGTTGCGGAAGAGTCCGCCATCCGGCATCAATCACATCGGTGACCGGCGCCTAAGATTGTACCGGTGCTCGGTACGGTTGCGTTCCGCAGCACCGGTTGTGCCTTTGCGCTTGCTTGTGATACCAATGAGTACCGACGCAAACTCGTCAAACCGTGACGCATAGGCCTTCAGGTCTGCGATGTGGGCACGGCTGGTTTTCCCCGTAAGGGGATCCTCCAACAGGTAGGCGAGCGGCGACCAGACTCTGACCACTCGGTACGGACCAAGCCACTTAGGAGCGAGCGAGGCTGAGAACCCCTTGCTCGCATCACTAAGAACGTGGTTGCGCTTCAGTACAAGATCACCCGCCTGAAAAGTCAGGCTGCGGTGCTTGCGGTCATACTGAGCCTCCTGTTGGGCTCTGGCTGCCGCCAAACTCTGCCTTGCTCCGTTGAGAGCCCGACCAAGCCGGTCCCGAAGTGTCGACGCATAAGCAGAGCAGTCTGCTCGCTTCTGCTCATCCCCGAGCTGGTTCTGCACGACGTTTGACATCGTATTCGCCAGCTACTTCCCGAAATTGAGGAAGGCGGGAGAGAAACCAGTTGAGCGATTCTCAGCTGTTCGAATGGCGAACGCAAATTCGCTCAAATGGTCTGCCCTGTCCTTTTGACACTCGGCACAGGCCGCCAGCATTGGCTTGAGCGTTCGGTTGATTCGCTCGGTCAAGTTGGACTGGGGATGGTAGGGTGAAGTGGTGTAGTGCTCAATTCCGAGGGAACGGCACGTGTTACCGAACACCCGAGCGGTGAAATACGACGCATTGTCCGTGATCAGTCTTTCCGGAAAGCCGAACCGACAGAACACTTCTTGGAGTTTATCCAGCACCGCTCGTGCTGACACTTTCCGAAGGGGGTACAACTCGACCCATTTGGAAAAATGGTCAGCTACTACCATCAGGTGAATGAACCCCTGCTTACTCCTGGGGAAAGGCCCCATCAGATCGCAGGTGGCCATCTGCCACGGACGCACACTGTCAATTGGTTTCAACATTCCGGGCGGCTTGCCGCCCCTTGACTTCACCGCTTGACAGACATTGCAGGAACGGCAATAGCGGAAAATGTCACGCTTCATGCTGGGCCACGTCACCGATTGACTCAGTTTTGCAAAAACTTTGGAGCCACTCAGGTGACCGGCCAGTGGTTCGTCATGAGAAAATCGCAACAGTGCGCCTCTCAGACTTTTGGGGATAACCACCTTGAACGGGTCAATGGACTCATCATCGGTGGCCATGTATTTCAGCACGAGCCCGTCATGGTCCAGCAAATATGAATCCCCCGGGGCTAGCCGCGACACACGCTGGCTTTTACCCCCTGCGCCCGCTACAATACAAGTAGCGTCCCGGCGCTCCGTCTCCCTGAGACCGTCGCTCATCTCGCTACACATGGACTCATTTTGCTGGGCTTTCAGCAGCTCTTTCCGGCTGAAAACGATTCCAGTTACCCCAGAGGGGGGCCTGGTCTCGTCCCCCTTCAGGTTTGCAGCCAAAATTTCCGCTCGCGACGGCGTCTCCGAGGCGCTCACGCGGGGCTCTGCCTCTCGCCCGCTTTGCGAAGCGCTGCTTGCCTGGTTATCGGAATGGGTTAGCCCGTTTGCGGGCTCCCCCTCCTTGCCGCCCGGCGGCTCGTCCGCTTTTTCGCCCGCTCCGCCTGCTGGCGTCAAGGCGCCGCTGGCGAGTGGGGCACGGGATAGCGCGTCAGCTACCACGTTCGTGCTCCCCTTTCGATACTGCACCGAAAAGTCGTAATGCTGTATCAGGAGAGCCCAGCGCGCCAGCCGACCCGCAGGCTCGCGGAGCCGCATCAGCCAACTGAGCGCACTGTGGTCTGTCTGCACCACGAATTGCGTTCCGTCAAGGTAGACGTCGAATTTCCGCAGTGCAAACACGATGGCGAGGCACTCCTCGGTCACGGAATAATTCCTCTCCGAGAGCAGCAAGGAGCGGCTGGCAAAGGCCAGCGGCTGCAGCACGCCATCGAAATCCTGTAGGAGAACTGCTCCTAAACCTAGATCGCTCGCGTCAGTCTGGACTACGAACTGTCTGGTCAGGTCGGGTAGCCTGAGCTGCGCTGTCTTGGCAATGGCACAAGACAGGAGGCGAAAGGATCGCTTTTGCTCGGGCCCCCATCGCCACGCGGCAGTATTTCCTAAGAGCTTGGTCAAGGGTGCCTGCACGCGGGCACAGGACGGGATGAACGACCGATAGAAATTGGCCAATCCCAGAAAACGGCGGAGGCCGCGTACGTCCTTGGGCGCGGGAAGCTCGAGTATGGCTCGGAGTTTGTCCACATCGGGCTCAATGGAGCCCTCGCCCAGCGTGAACCCTAGCAACTGAACTCGGCTCCGCGCTATTTGGGCTTTCGCAGGATTCAAAGTCATCCCGGCAGCCCGTACCCTCGCGAGCACGTCGGCAATGTGGCCTAAGTGCTCATCGAAGGTTCGTGAATAAATCACGATATCGTCCAGGTAGCACATGGCGTGAGACCATTTCGCTTCCCCTAGGACGCAGTCCATGAGCCTCTGAAAAGTCGCAGGACCATTGCAGAGACCGAAGGGCATGCGAGTGAACTCAAACAGCCCTCTGTGGCACGTGAACGCGGTCTTAGACCGGTCAGCGCCCGCCATCTGGACCTGTAGGTAACCTTTGGAGGCATCTAGCGTTTAAAAGTACCGCGCACTGCCCAGGTTTCCTACGATTGAGCTGATCGTCGGGAGCGGATAGGCATCCTTTCGAGTCAGCGCATTCAGACGGCGATAATCCACACACAACCGGTGGCTGCCATTTTTCTTAGGCACCAACACAACCGGAGACGCCCAAGCGCTGGACGAGCGACGGATAATGTCCGCCGACAGCATCTCATCCAGCAACCCATCGATCACCTGCCTTTTCGCAAGGCTGATGGGTCTGGGGTTGCACTTCAAAGGAAACGCATCTCTGGTGTGGATCTTGTGGCTCACTAAATTAGTACAGCCAGGTTGATCCGTGAAGAGCTCATCGTACTGACGCAACAGTGCTGTCAAACGAGCCTTCTGAGTGTCATCCAACGTTACCGCAAAGGCGGCCAGCGGATGTGGTGCCTGGTCGTTCCTCGCCGCTCGGTCCCAAAGGGGAGCGTGAACGACGGAACGCTCGACACAAGGGCTTGGCCCTGGTCGCTGAGCGTGGCACTCTCCGAACGCCTTCACTGCGCAGGCAGTTATTGACGCCGGTGGGCAGATGAACGGCTTCAGCTGGCAAAATGGTCCGTCGCGATAGCCGCCATTCGCAATGTCCACCACGATCCCGGTTTTCAGGAGAAAGTCCCTTCCGAGAATCACGGGCACACTGAGGCCGGGGAGGTGGATGAAACGCGTGCGTCTCGTCCGCTCTCCCCACCTGACAGTCAGCCTCGCGGCGCCAGCCGAATGGGCTACGCCTTTCGCAAGGTTGAATGTCGTACGGAGGTCCCGCAAGCGCACCGAGTGCTTTTGCAAGTGGGACAACACCTCTTCACCGAACAAGGAGGCAGTGGCTCCCGTATACAGTAACGCCAAAAATTCGCGGCCAGCAATGGTGACCGGAATAAACGGCGCGTGCGCATTAGCAAGGCAGCTTGCTCTGTACGCTGAGGGGATTAGCAAGGATTGGGCCGGTCGTCCGTTTACGACCGACCCGCGCCGCCATTTCCCTGCCTCAAAGGAGGCCTGGTTACGGGGCATTCTATCGCTAAGTGCCCCGTCTCTTTACAGCGGAAACAGCGCACACCGCCGCGAGCTTGGTCGCGGAACAATGGCGCCTTTCCCTGCTTGGTTCCGCCCGTTGCACGGCCAAAGGGCTGGCTGATTCGGGTTTCCCCCTCCGCTGTGCGTTGGGGCGCTTGGCGTCCCTGGGCAGGCAGTCCAGAAAACGGTGCAGCGCAGGCTGTCCGTCTCCTGTACGAGTAGGGATCGAGAGCTCGTTCGCTCAACTCCCATACTTCGCTTTGCCTGCTAACGGCTGCACAGGCAGCGTGTGCGGGTGGTCGCAGGTTGGGTCGGGGCATGGCCCCTCTCCATGCACAGCGTGGCTCGAGGGCCTCGCTTGCCGGCGGTGGCGGACGATAGGCGCGCGCGGCGAGAATGTCGCCTTGAATGCGCTTTGCCTCGGCGGCCAGCTCCTCAAAATCTCGGAACCGGCCTCCGCGCAGGTATGCCGAAAAAGTCGGATGTGCCTGCCTGATCGTCCTTTCCACACGTTCCTCGTTCGAGGCTCTGGGCTCGGCGATTGAGAAAAGGTCCTCCATCGCACGTACGTACTCCAGCAGTGACTCATCCGGAGCCTGTGTACGGAGCTCCAACTCTCGCCGCATCCTACGCTTATAGTCAGCGGGCAGGAATTCGCGCAAGAATGCTGCACGGAACTCCTCGAGAGTCGCTGCCCGGTGGCCGGAAAGCCGATGCCACCTAGCTGCCGTGTCAGTCAGTGCTGAGGGGATGATGTGTGCAAGCACAACCTGATCAGTGAGACCCATAGCTCTCTGGTAATGGGTGAGGGACTCGAGGAAATCCCGGGCACTGAGGAGGTCATCATACCCGCGGTAAGATGGCATGGGCAACTTGACCGCGGGGTGAGACACCTGGCAACGGCAACAGTTTGGTCGGGATCGGGTCGGACACCGTTGGCGCGCACAATGTGGCCGAAAACTTCAGCTGTTCGTGATAATAATAATAATAATAATAATAATAATAATAATAATAATAATAATAATAATAATAATAATAATAATAATAATAATATTAATAATAATAATAATATTAATAATAATAATAATATTAATAATAATAATAATGATGATGATGATAATAATAATCCGGATCAGTAACCGAGTGCCCTAACAGTGGTGAAGGCGCTCGGCTACTGATCCGGAGTTCCAGGACTGGACAGACCGAAAGGACATTTTCAGGCTTGAGCTTTAAATCGGCCGATCGCAGAGCATCTAATGCTGTCGGCAGGAGTTAAAGAGGATGTGCGTCATCAAGAACAACTATGCCGTTCGAGGCCAGAGAGAACATATCCATCATTCGCTGGAACGTCGCTGGCGCGGAACATAGGCCGAAGAGCAACAGTTAAAATTCATATAGGCCGTCGGGTGTTATGAAGGACGTTTTTTCATGAACGGAACGTTCATCAACCTCAATCTGCCAGCTCCCGCTCTTTAAGTCAATCCAGGAAAAATACTTGGCGCAGCGAAGTCTGTAGTGTGTATGGTCAATGCGGCACACTGAGTGTACGTGACATTTAGTTATGGTGTCTGTTGTCTACGCACAAGCGCAGTGTCCCATCCGTCTTCTCAATTAGAACGACAGGCAATGACTAAGGACTTTTGATATGGTTAAATAATGCCGCCCATATCTTCTTCCTCTGCGTCTTGACGGCCTCGCGCTAATTCTTTGGGTGAAATGCGGTACAGATGTTCTCGTACGGGGCGGGCATCGTCGGACGTGAGGTTTCGGTGATCCGTGATAGCCGCTTGTCGTATTTTTGAAGAAGACGGTAAGCAGAATGTGCACTGAAACTGTAAGGCACGTAGATTGCGATGTTGAACCTCTTATAGCCCTGAGCTGATGTCAGAGCGACCTAGAGGCGTCTCCTAAAGTCCCACAGCTTCGGACGCAAAACGTTCAGAAACATATGCTAACACGATGGCCGTAGCGGGGAAGAGGTACCAGGGTTCATTCGTAAAATTCGTTATCACGAGTTCGGACCCACCATTACGGAGGTGGAGGAAGCTACGGGCCGCAAAAATGCCGTGCGCCAGCGTGAGTGGAAAGATTATCGGTTATCATCCTCGGTTATCCTCACTTCGCATTACATGCCCTGCCCATGTCCATTTTGCATCCATTTAGACTTGGATATCCTTAATTAACACCCATTCGGCTCTCTTCCCATCTCGAAAAGTTGCATTTACCATTTTCCTTTGCAGAGCACGTAGCGCTGTTACGAATATAAGTTCTACTCTCTTCGTTGGCCTCCACGTTTCTGCCCATAGGTTGGTACCCGTAAGACGGAGCTTTCTTATACTTTTCTCTTTAGGGATATTCGTAAAGTGATATTCATCACCTGAGAGTGCCTGCGGTTCACCCTTTTCTCCTATGGTTATCTCAATTTCGTGGTCTGGATCATTGGTCACTACCAGCCAGTGTTGGCGGTAACGCGTTTCATGTTACGGCGTTACCGGTAACGCGTTACTTTTTCCGGTAACTTAGTAACGTACTCGTTGCCATTTAGGACCTGTAACGGGGAACGTACTTACGTTAACATTTTTCGGTAACGTGAGGTGTCACGTTACTAGTTACTTTATGTTCCAATTGTCCGCCACTCGAGCCCCTTTTTTAGAAAAAAAGGGCAGGGCACCTAAAGTGATATCGAAAAAAAAACAAAAACAAAATGTAAGGTTCTCTCGGCTACCCTTGTTGCGGCTCTCATGCATGACAGAAAACATCTGCTCTTGAGGATACCCCAACTCAAAAAAAAAAGGACAGAATAGCCATAAACTACGAAACACGTACACGCATTCACACACTTGCCTTCACCTACCTCCCTTTCCCAAACAACTCACACGCACAACTCTCTAAAGAGTGGAAGCATGCCGAGCATTTTGGAACATTACATTTTTCAGATTTACTGTAAATTTATTGAGAGTTCAGCGATGTTTTCTTTGTGAAGTCAGAATTGATGATGAAATGTCATATTGTGTTTAATGTAACATTCAGAAAATGGCTTCACCATGTGCCACAGACTTAGAAGCCATCACATTGAACTCTACAGTAAACTTTAGGCCACTGTAGCATTGCTAAGCTCCTGCACATTGGTGCATAGTATTCTCGTTATATCAGGATTTCGCGTAAAAGCTTTGAGCTAGAAGTTTTGTGTGAAATATGAGCTTAATAAAATTGGTATCGTCAGTTCTTAATGCGACGACGCAATAAATAAAATTTATGGCCATGAAGTAACGGCAAAGTAACGTGCGGTACTTTAGTTTTGGTAACGGTAACGCGTTACCTTTTTTGTAGGTAACGTAGGGCGGTAACGCGTTCCTTTTTTTTAGCGCAATGAGTAACTTATTTAGTTACCTTTTTCCGTTAACGCCCACAACACTGCTACCAGCCCTAAGCAGATGCAGTCTCTTAACACGTCTAGTGCTCCATTGCCTATATTTCAAGCTGTTGTTCCCTTCTGGGACTGTTGAACATTACAGTAGATTACTTCATGTTCACCTTTAGAGCCACCGCTACGCTCCACCGGTCTAGGTTCTTGACCATGTTTGAAATTTGGCCCTGAGTTACTTAGCAAGCTAATTTCATCAGTAAATCGGAGATTAGTTACGTATTCTATATTAGCTTTTAAAATCAGAACTCTTCCCTATACAGTTCTCGAAATGCATCCTCTGAACACGCTGTAAGTACTATTATGTAATAGGTTTACTACGTGTGAACAAAACATGATTATTATTCTCACCAGGGACATGTGTCGAATTTATCGCAGACCTATCTCGCTTTTGACACGAAAAAAATGCTGTATTTTCCGGACTATAGTCCACACCCGGTGTATATCCCGCAGCTACAAGTTTTGGCCTAAAATCAAAAGTTTTTGCTAGACAGTCTGCACCCAATGTATAGTTCGCGGGCACGAATTTCGGCTGAAAATAAGATATTTAGCTTGTCCGCGGATGATTCAAAGCAGCCCAGATTTTCTTCAGATGTTTCGGGTAAGCAGCCCAAATCTGTGCAATTTTTTCGCCGACGTCAGATTCTTTCTCCCCTGGTCGGTTCGACTGGACTGCTTGTGCACACTCCATTTCACTCAGCTCGAATGCTGCCGAAAAGGCTCTTTCTTTTCTCATAGCTATCGGAACCGTTCATCAAGAAGTTCTACGGTGCCTCTGACGTTATTCATCTAGATTTTTCGCATGTGTTGACAAATCTAAGCACTGAAAAGCAGCCAGTCTAAATAACGCCAGTAGCATTTGATTGTAAGAGATGACTCTTTCCCGCCACTGCGAAGCAGCAGCTCCAACCACAACAGCCGTAGTCGCTTCTCATCAAGCTCTCGGGATTCCCGGACAAGCTCCAAGACCAGGCCGGAGAGCAAGCCCACCAACCAGATCGGATGGAAGACTCCTCTACCAGCTACAAGGCAACAGGCCAACCCGCAGGTAAGGGAACTGACAGATATGGTCAAACAACTACAGCTCCAGTTGGCACGGGCCAATGCCAAAATTCACAGCTTGGAGTCCGCACAGGCAAAACAGAAACCGAAGCCGCAGCAGATGGCTCGCGCCCCCAACCTCGATCATACCAATGACTCCAACACGGACACCGACCAGCCCAAACACACTAAGCGCAAGGCTCCCTCCCCCACCCTCTACCTCCAACAGTGATGCCAAATTCGAGGCATATGACGCTCGTATCTCTGAAATAGAGGTCGCCCTCCAACGGCTGACCCCCACTATCGACCGTCTCATTGACGGCTGCGCCGCCATGGCAGCCAATATCCACACCCTCACCATCCGTCTCGACCGCCTTACGGGCCCGCCGCAAATGGTCGACCTCACTACCCCCCCGCGCGCACTCAGTCGCCTGGTCCAACTCCTGCGCCCGCGAGTGCAGCCGCGCGCGCCTGTGCTGGCGGTATTCTCAAAACCGCCATAGCGCTTTCGCAGCGCCCCCTTCCCTGCACGAAACGCGATGGCTAGAGCGCCCATCACGGTATTGCAGTGGAACTGCAGGGGCTTCAAGGAAAAGGGGAGAGCCTTGGAGCACATACCCTGCAGGCCCATCCTTACACACCCCACATTATCGCGCTCCAAGAGCCGTACGCCGACACCAAACTCTCCACCGCCTACAAACAACCGGTGGCGCCGATCTCCGCCCAGGCACCACCATCCTCGTACACCGCAACCTCACAGCCAGTCAGCTCGGACTGGACTGCGCCGAAGTCCCGCACACTTTCGTACAGGTCCTTCCCAACAGCCGAACCCAATGCCCGCTAAACATCTTAAATGTGTACAGCCCCCCAAGCGACAAGAGCACTAAGATAGCTACTCTCCTCCGCAAGGCCTGTGTAGCCGCGCGGAACGAGATGCTACTTATAGTGGGCGACTTTAACGCACCGCACGCTGAGTGGGGCTACCCCGCAAAGCCTCTGGTGCCAAGGAGCCAAAGTATGGGAGACAGCCCAGACACTGGGTCTCACGCTACTCCTCGACCCCGAACGTCCCAACCGTATCGGCAAGAGCGTCATGCAAGACAGCTGTCCGGACCTCACTTTCGCCCGCAATATCCCACACGCGCGCTGGGAAAATCTCGTTATGAACATAGGTAGCGATCACTATGTTCTGAGCGCTACCTTTGATGCCACACAAAGCGAGGCCTCCTGTCGCACAGTCGCACACACCAAACGGGACGCTTTCCGGTACGTGCGAACTCAGCGTCCGCAGAGCCCCATAGACGACCTCGACACATGGAGAGATGCACTCCTCCCCGACGTCGCCAACGCCACCTCCGTGGCCAGGAGGAGGGTGGCCCCACCCACGACGCCAAAATCATGCACATGTGGGAGGCCAAGCGCAGCCTCCACGCTCGCTGGCACCGACGAAAACACAACCGTCTTCTCAAGCTTCGCCTCGCTCGCCTCGAACGAGAGATCGACGCCTACTATGCCAAAGTCAGTCAGGAGCAATGTCACTAGACTTGAGACCGCCTCAACGGGCAGTTTGGATGCAAGAACACGTGGTTTCTGCTCAAGCACTTTCTTGACCCGACACAAACCAAGTCTGCATCCCACAAGAATCTCAACCGCGTCATACACGAGTTTCAAGGCACCAGCGAGGGACTCCTCGTTACCTTGAGAGACAAATACATCAACACCTCCACAGACATTCTCATACCATCTGAATACACGGAATCTAAGAACCCAAACATGGACAGAGACATCATGGCGTCGGAAGTCCACGCCGCCCTCAACCACATCAAGAATACTGCGGCCGCCGGCGACGACGGCTTCACCAAGATGCTACGCAACCTCGACGACCATTCGGTCGAAGCACTTGCGGACCTTTTTGCACCACCACTGGCATGAAGGTCGCCTTCCAGAGTCCTGGAAGCATGCCAAGGTAATCTTCATTCCCAAACCAGGCAAACGAGCTGGGCAACCTGCGGCCCATCTCGCTCACGTCTTGCCTGGGGAAGGTTATGGAGCACGTAATTCTACACAGACTTCAAACCCAGATAGACAAGGAAGACCTCCTCCCCCGCCATGATAGGTTTCCGGGCTGGACTCTCCACCCAGGACATCATCATATGACAGATACAACACGTCATACTCGACCCGGGTCCCATCCTGGCCACACGCACCATTCTTGGCTTCGACGTCAGTAAGGCGTTCGACAACGTGTCGCACGCATCTATACTGACCAACCTCTCCCAAATGAATGCAGGCACCGCCACCTACAACTATGTTGCCAACTTTCTCCACAACCGCTCTGCAGAACTCCACATTGGAGACCTCTGCAGCGACAAAATCACCATAGGCACCCGGGGGACACCACAGGAAGCTGTTTTGTCGCCGTTTCTCTTTAGCATCACTAAGCGAGGCCTCCTCTCACTTCTGGACACTGTACCCCGTATCAAATACTTACTGTGCGCCAACGATATCACCCTCTGGACCAATTCTGGCTCGGAAGGGGAGATACAAGACTCACTCCAACAGGCAATCGACACAGTCCACGCTTTCGTGCAGGCAAAGGGTCTCGTTTGCTCTCCCACCAAATCCGAACTGTTAGTCATCCGGGATAGGCGGGTTTGCCGACCCATCCCCGACCACCAAGATCCGATCACGCTCCACATCGACACCCACCTCAAACCTCCCGTGCAGACCATACACGTGTTCGGTATGCTGGTGCAAAACAACACGCAGAAATCGAAAGCCATCCAACGCTTCCGAACTACCAGCCGCCAGATCAACGGCCTCATCCGCCGCATCGCCATTCGCCGCAGAGGCATGCGAGAGACAGACCTCTGCCGCCCGACACAAGCCTTCCTTCTTAGTAGGGTTGTCTACTCCTAACCCCTATTACCACTTGCGCCGCAAAGATGAATAGGCGGTAAATAGCGTCATCCGTTTGGCGTACAAGGCGGCAATGGGACTGCCCCAGTTTGCCAGCACGCAGCGTCTGCTCCAGCTCGGGGTATACAGCACCATCACAGAGCTTACCGAAGCACACAAGACTGCCCAGATACACCACCTTTCTCGCAGCAAACACGGTCGTCACATTCTCGACCGTCTTAACATCAACCCTACAGGTGACATCCACCGTACTTTTCCCCTTCCAATTGGAGTCTATAGTCGGCTGATCGTCAAACCCATGGCCAAGTACGTGTTGCCCGGCCGCCACGATACGCGCCGCCAACTCAAGGCCCAGGCTCTGGACGACAGGTACTCCACAGACGAACACGCCATGTAAGTACGTGGGCGCGACCAAATGCGACCCCAACAGATACATGCCTGCGTAGCCACGCAAACCACCCCGCTCATCAACGCCGCCACAGTGCGCACACACTCCCACCAGCGCTGCCGAAGAGTTCACCATCGCGCTGGTCATCGTAGAACCCTGTAAACGCATGATTCCCAGTGATCTTAAACTAAACCATTCAAAATTCCTCGACGAACTCAATTTGTCTACGTGCCGCACACATCCTCCGCGGCTGCACTCTCGACCGCGCTGTAAGCTTAGTGTGGGTACCTGCGCACGCGGGGAACTCTGGGAATGAAGGGGTCGACGGTTTTGCCCGAGGCCTGACCAACCGGGCAGCCGGCGCCTCGAACCCGAATGCTCTCGCCGAGGCCGCCCTATCCTATGCGCAAATCACCAGCTTCGACAAGGAGACAAGACGCGTATACCCGCCTCCCCGCCCCGACCCCGACCGAGAGCAAGCCACCGTGCTTTGCAGACTGCAGACCAATTCCATTCTCAGTCATTCTAGGCTATACCTCATCACTGGCGGTGAATATGACTCCGTATGTGCTAATTGCCACCACGGAGTGTTTACCACTCAGGCACACATCTTCTGGGGATGCGGAGGTTACCCGCCCCCACAAACATTACTGCCAGTTCCCTACGCGGAGGGTTGGATCCAACTTCTTGCGAGACCAGACAAGAAGACACAACTGGCAATAGTCTCGGGGGCTCAAGACGTTGCCCCCACCAGGTTGCCACACTCGGCTCACCTGCCCTAACTCCCAGCCCTCAAGTGTCTAATAAAGTTGGTCTCTCTCTCGCGGCACGTATTTCTTCCTTTCTTTTCTTAGTTGCTCCTTTACCCCTTCCCTTACGGCACGTTTCAGGTGTCCGCCTATATGTGACAGATACTGCGCCATTTCATTTACCGAAAAACCAATTTTCATTTTTTTTCATTTGCTTTTACATCCACGTTGATTGCATATCTGAGTTGATTTTGCTGTGTTTTTTTTTGCAAGGCAAAATGTCGTGGCCGAAGTCGGGTCCATTTCTTAGTTTTTTTTTGCTTCGACAGTCACGCTAACCCTCTTCGGATATGTAAAACGATCTTATAAAAATATCATGTATAGTCCGCAGCGATAGATAGTCGGCACCACGCGAAATATCATCTTTTAAACATATATAGTGCGCGGACTGTGCTGCGGAAAATACGGCAATTTATTAATGCGATACCATTTTGACCTTTCTGTTAGAAAAAGAAGACTTTATGGAGTTCGATGTTCTCTGAAGCCTATGGGAACTATTTGCCGCCTCCCACGGTTGGAAGGTGGAGAACTGCAGAAAGAAAAATCCCCCTCTTCACTTGTAGGTGGAGGAGAGAGAGGCGAGAGGGTGGCTGCCGCGGACAGGGGAGGTTCTGACGCGGGCAGAGGAGTGCGCAACTTGAGGGTGGTTACCATGGAACCAACATGGCGGGTGGCTACCGTGGAAGGTGAGCTTGGAAGAGGAGCGGAGGTGGTGGTGGTGGAAACTTTCATTGCCAACGATGTAAATGGTTGGGGCGAAGCCCCCTATATGGCACTTGGATGCTCTCTCACTGTGAGGAGGCACCCCTACGAAGCGAAGGATAGGCCTTGGAGAGCAATCCTTCTCAGAGCGCTGGAGATGAGCCGGCGCTGGTCTTGAGGAGGTTTTGGTCAGAAGAATCTTTTAGCAACTCTGCCACGGTCGGTGATGGGGGATGAGAAAGGGTGGGGCATGTCGTGGTGGCGGTGGAAACTTTTATTGCCAACGATGATGTAAATTGTGGGGGCTAGGTCCCCTACATGGCACTTGGATGCTTCCTCACTGTGAGGAGGCACGCCTACAACGCGAAGGGTAGCCCTTGGAAAGCAATCCTCTGAGCGCTGGAGATGAGCCGGCGCTGGTCTTGAGGAGAAGTTGCGGTCATAAGAGTCTCCCCGTAAGGCTCCGCCACGGTCGGTGATGAGGGTTGAGGGAAGGTGGTTAATGTGAGCAGGGTGTGTAGAAAGTCTCCTGGTTTTCCGCAAAGTTTGCATGACGAGGCGAATTGGTCTGGGTATCGGGCATGTAGTAGTATGGGGTATGGAACAGTCCGAGTTTGTAGTCGTCGCCAGTGTGCGGCCTTCGCTATGGAGAGGGATGGGTGGGGCTGGGGGTGCGTAGTCCCTTCGTTGTTTCCGGTAGTACGGGAGAATATCACGGAAGGAGAGCAGGCGCTCCTCGGCCCGTACAAGGGGCTCGATTCCCGCCCAGAATGTGCGACCTCGTGCTAAGGAATGAGCCTCCTCGTTGCCAGGGAGGCCGGCATCTGCTGGCGTCCACATAAGGGTAACAGGGCACCAGGGCTGCCAGAAGCGTAGTAAACGAGCAGAAGTGCGGGATATGTAGCTATTCGCATAGTTGAGAATGGCAGATTTAGAGTCAGAGATAATTTTTGGGGCAGATGTAGAAATGAGAGCAAGCGTCATGGCTGCCTCTTCTGCCTCTGTTTAGAATTGATGATTATTGAGCTGGAAGTCAGAAGTTTTGCTTGATTGTCGGATCGCGGGAGCCTGACTTGTACTCCGCAGCGTCCACGTAGACCACCTCATGGTCACTGCCATACTGTTTGTGTAGGGCCCGAGCCATTGCTACTCTGCGGTCCCTGTCCCACTCAGGGTGCATGTTCTTGGGTACGGGGGTACGTTGAGGTTAGAGCGGAGTATAGGAGAATGGGGGACCCCCTCGGTAGGGTGTGTAGTTGGGGTGAGGTTTAATTGGGATAATAAAGTGCGGCCAGCCACTGAGTTGGATAGGCTAGGATATTTGTGCTTTAAAGGTAGCTTCTGTGAGTGCCTCAAGGGTGTTGTGGACACCGAGTTTGAAGAGTCGGTCGCTTGATATGCTGACGGGAAGACGTAGAGCCGTTCTCGTGCAACTTCGCAGGAGCGCATTTACCCGGTCTCTCTCCTTCTGTGTGAGGGGCAGGTATGGAAGGGCATATATGGTGCTGCTTAGTACTGTAAGGTTTCTGGCGACAGCCCGTCTGGTGCAGCTGGGTAATCGGTCTGGGACCCCTGTAGCCGGGGTCACTGCACGGCGATAGGCATCTTGGTTCCCACGGCCAGTCACCGCTTGGGTTATTGGATTCGAGGCGGAGGACTCCGCTGCCGCTTGTAAACAACATTGTTCCCGCAAGATCGACCGTGCGGTACGGAGGCAGTTAGCGACCGCCGACCCGAGCAGGGGTAGCTCTCGCATTCTACTGTGCCGTCTCGCCGGCGCCTCGCCCATTTGGACTTCCCGGAAGACGTGTCCGGCTTGACAGCGTGAGAACTGTCGTTCGCACGCGAAGACAACGCTCTCTCTGGTGGGGGCAATTGTCCAGCGGCGCCCTCTATCTCTGGCGAGACATGGGACGGGCTGCTAAATCTTGTAAATAATGTAAAATAAACCTCCTGTACTGTTTCCTTCACAACCAAGTCCGACAACGTCATCCGGAGCAGGGACCTGCGGCGCTGAAAGAGTCAGCTCACTCAAGGAACCCTCATCTCTAACAGTACGTAAGCCTGGGTGAGGGGAGTCAAGTGTCGCTCGCGGAGGCCAGCCCGGCGGTTTGCTATGCGGCGAATCAGTCGGGCGGTCTGTTTACCGTGTGTTTGGAGTGTCTTTATGACTTCTCTGTGTGCGCCATGGGAGTGAATAACCAGCCCAAGTACGCGGATTTTGTCTACTAGTGGGATGGGGTGGGTACTTAGGGTGAGGTAGATGCGTGGATTGACTGAATCGTGTTATTTGGGGCGGTAGAGAAAGAGCTCGGCTTTTGAAGGGGAGCAGGTCAGGCCACGCTCCCGTACATATGTGTCGATGGTGGTTAGGGCCAAATATAGGTGTTCTTTTCGGCATCACTGCCGCGGTTTGCCCAGACCGTGATGTCGTCGGAGTACAGGCTAAAATGGATGCTAGGGATTTGAGCTAGCTGCCGAGGTAGCTGCCGAGGGGCATGTGAGCAGGGTGTGTAGAAAGTCTCCCGATCTGCCGCAAAGTTTGCATGACGAGGGGAATTGGTCTGGGTATCGGGCATGTAGTAGTATGGGGTATGAAGCAATCCGAGTTTGTAGTCGTCGCCACTATGCGGCCTGCGCTATGGTGAGGGATGCGGCTGGGGGTGCGTACTGCCTTCGTTGCTCCCGGTAGTACGAGAGAATATCACGGAAGGCGAACAGGCGCTCCCCGGCCCGTACAAGGGGCTCGACTCCCGCCCTGAATGTGAGACCTCGCGCTAAGGAATGAGCCTCCTCGTTGACAGAGAGGCCGGCATGTGATGGCGTCCTGATGAGGGTTATAGCGCGCGGGGCTGCCAGAAGCGCAGTAAACGAGCAGCAGGGCGGGATATGTAGCCATTGACATGGTTGAAAATGGCAGATTTGGAGTCAGATAATTTTTGTGGCAGATGTAGAATTGAGAGCAAGCGCGATGGCTGCCTCTTCTGCCTCTGTGGTAGAATTGGTCCCGTTGCCCTCCTTGTGTGGAGGCAGATTTCGCGCTGGGGTACGCCTTCGCCCACTCCCGTCATTAATGTGTGCCCGATGCGACATTGTTCCGGAGGGCGAAACCTTATATATACCGCCACTAGCTCTTTTTTATAGGTTGCAAATATATTTGGGAATGATGAAATTGCTCGCCGTCATGAAAATGTTAGCTCATGAAGCTTTGCTTGATTGTAGGTTACCGCCAGGGCCATACGGGAGCCTGGCGTGTATTCCGCTGCGTCCACGCAGACCGCAGAGCGGCGCGCGAGCGCTGGGTGCCCCTCTTCCTTTGAAGTAGTTGTCTGCGAGCCACCTCCAGAACCTAGTGTCGATGGGGAGTGAAGGTGAGATATCGAATAGAAGACCAAGTGCGCTAGTCATTTAAGTGTAAACTAGCACAAACAGGGCTTCATGTGCAAAGAAGATGGATGTAAAGAAATGTATGTGATGTGTAGTGTCATGCAAAGGGAAATAAAAGCCTAATGCTACGCTTTTCCGCTCGGCTGGCTCTCCGATCGCCTGTAAGCTTTTATTAGACGCTGACATACAGAGGGATAAACATGGAACTCAAGCTGCTTTTCAATTTGTAGGACGGGCGCTGAAATACTAGTTTGATGCTCTTGTCAGGATAGTACAGGTCGTCGTTTCCGACTCAAATGAGGTCTAAGCTAGTCTGAGAATGCGAGACTATAAGCGGTGCTCGCCACGGTCTGTGCATGCATAGTGTGTGATCTCATGGTGTTAGTGTTTCGCTTGCTTAAATAAACACGACAGACTGAAGGACAATGTACTCATACACACACGGGTGAAGGGCAAGCTTGCGGGAACATTTTAGTGTGTGTGTTCTTTTTTAGCCACATGTATAAAAACACGCAACCACGCAGTAAACTGTAGCTGTAAGTTCGCGCTTCCCCCCATGTGTGTGTGAGTTGTACTTCAGTCTGCCATGTTGTTTTAGGCCCGCGCAACCCTAACACTATGCGATCGGACCAACTAGCCCCGTTAGGAAACTTGGCTGTCGGACCTTTTAAAATTTTCGCCAGGCATGAAAAAGCGCTTCCGCTGCACTCGTCATGAGAGGTGTGCAGGGGATCACCATCACCATCATTTATTATTCCTTTTTAGCAGAGATGGCTTCATATCCACATATGCATGTATGCAAATATGCATATGTGCAATAGTGGTTGTATACAGCTATCTCAAGCTATTGCTGGCTTCGCCCGCAGCTAATAAGCACATATTTTGTCAAAAGTAAAGAGGCCAAGGTATTCTCTTCTAAGTGGTGTAAATGCCCTTTAGGAGGAGGGAAGTTGGGAGTTGCTCTCATTTTCAGGAAATTTGGAATGCTGTCGATATATAACGACGGCACAGCAAGGCCCAGAAGGGGATTCTTTGAACCCAATGCTTTTGACATATGGTGAGCCTCCTTTGCCAACAGTAACCGAGGAACGGGGTTTGCTTCTCAACCGTATTGCGGAGCCCTTACGGCACTACTAGGGACCGAAAGGTCTCGAAAGGTAAGGACCAGTGTTCTCCAATTCCTTACACATATTTATAGCATAACGGCTGTGATAAGCGCCCTGCTAGACGGCTGAGAAGCAAAACCCGTTGATCGGTTACTCTCGGTAAATACAGTGAATCTCGCGCAGTCTTGCAGTCTTGTCTCATGTGAAGTTCGAGCGTCCAAGTCGCTGTCAACTACCGGCTCACGTGAACCAGAGTTAAAGCCGCAGGCAGTGCAACCAGTAGTGCGGCTGTGTATTCAATAGCAATGCCTGCGTGGAGCGGAAACAGAACCGTGATCGTTGCTGACGACAGTCGGATTCGTGGCGCTTAAGTAAACTATATGTAAGTTCTTGCTCGACTCGTGCCGGCCAATAGTTATACGAACAGCTTGCAGCTGAGTGTGTGCAGTTTGTGCGAATATAATAATTGTTTTTTTGGGGAAAGGAAATGGTGCAGTATCCGTCTCATATATATATCGTAGAACACCTGAACCGCGCCGTAAGGGAAGAGATAAAGGAGGGTGGTGGTGGTGGTAGTGGTTTTATTAAAAATAATAGTAAAAAGGAAGGAAAAGATTTTTGCTAGCCCCGGCATCTGCCATCGATACTGAAGCACCTGAGCTGGGGCAGCGGAAATAAAGGACAGCAGGCAGAATGGAGAAATGAAATGAAAGAGGTGAGGGGACAGGAATAGAGGACAGGGGGAGAAGTAATATGTACAAACTATTTACACAATAAGTAATGTGTCCAGGTTGTGCGCGTGATTAGTTCATTTAAGAGGAATTAAATCACACACGCGCACAGCACAGTGTAGGTTACAACTGGAGTGGGGCGTCCAGGTATTAATCGTTCAAGGTAGAACTCGCGGAGCGTTCGGTCACTGCGTGTAACTACCTGACGGAGAACAGACGGGACGTCAAGCCCGTGTGTTCGAGGAATGCACAGAGGCTCACCAAAGTTCGCTCACGAGTGCGCGCACTGCCCTGCGGCCACAATAGCGTCTTGATGGAGTCTGGTAGTATGCCCTGCGCATTATAGGCCGCGAGCAAATCGCGACGAGCATCGGCGAACGCGGAGCAGCGAAGGAGCAGATGTTCTAGTGTTTCCACTGCACCGCATCCGTCACACACATCACTCGTCGCGATTCCGTGACGCACCCGTCGTTTCCCGGGCCACACGCAGCCAATGCGCGCGCGGAGGATCATTGCACGTTGCGACCGTGTAAGTGCGCGACAGCCGGTGACACTGTCGATGCGCTCACCTCCCGCGATGCGTGGGTCGGGGTGCTGCTTTCGGAGATGGTCGTGAATGGCCGCACGCACGTCCTCCAGCGCAAGGGGCAGATCGCTGGTAGGTAGTTGGTGTGCAGCGGTTGCGAGGTCGTCAGCTTCTTCGTTGCCGGCGATGCCGCAGTGACCGGGCACCCACTGTGCACGCACGGCACAACCTCTCTGCGCGAGGCGCTCGATGCGCGAGCGAATTTCCCGCACTAGTGGGGTACCGCGGCCGTTAGATTGCAGGCGGCTGAGGGCGGCGCGGGAGTCGCACAGCAGAGCACTCCTGGGCGGCGGAGGGCCGAGGGTGAGCAGCAGGTCCAGCCCGAGCCGGATCCCCATCAACTCCGCCGTGGTGGAGGAGCCCAGGAAGGTTGCGTGTTGCTGGCTGTGCAGTCGCAGGGCGGGGATGGTGGCCGCCGCAGCAAGGGAGCAGCTGTCGCGGGCCACTGAGCCGTCGGTGTACACGAGGAGGTGGTCCTGGAGCTCCTCGTGTATGACGGCTCTGGCCAGCTGCTGCACAGCGCAGAGGGGTGTGCTCCGCTTTCCCGCGATGCCGACGATCTCTCGCTGTACCTCCGAGGCAGCAGGCCAGGGCGCGCAGGAGCCGTAGGGGGGTGGGCCTTGGGTCAATTGCTCATACTCGAGCAGCGCCGCGCCCATTCGTGAGCGCGGGTGCGAGCGCATACGCTGCAGCAGCGAGCCGCCGTCCGGTGCGCGGTGAAGCCGGTCGATGTGATTCAGTGCCCTGCGCGCTGCTTGGAGCTCAAGGGGCCACGCTCCTGCCTCGGCCAACGTTGCGGCGCACTGCGAGTTTTTGGGCAGGCCTAGGCACACGCGCAGGGACTTGCGGTGCTGAAGCTCGAGCTTCTTCCAGCACGGCTTGCGCACCGTGACGAGCGGCAGCGCATAGAGCACCGCCCCCAAAGCTGCGGCATTGTATAGACGCAGCGCGGCTTGCTGGGAGATGCCCTGGCCTCGAGCGGTGAGCTTGTGCACGGCGGCGGTGATCCTCTTCATCTGCAGACAGGCCTTGGTCGCCGCGGGGCGGAAGGAAAGGCGCCAGTCGATGTCCAGGCCAAGGTACCGCACCGATTTACGCCAAGGAATCGGAGTCCTGTCCAGTGACAGTGGCGCAAGGTGCGCGCGCGAGCGCGAAACGCAGGCCATGGCCACCGATTTGTCCGCGCTCAGCGACAGACCAAGGCCGCGAAAGCCGGCATCGATTGTGGTCAGGGCACCCTGAAGGCACCCCCGCACGCGGAACGCCTCGCCCGGTGGTCACCGGCACCACAGAGCTATGTCGTCTGCATATATGGACATGTACACATGGTGTCGGCCGCTCGTGGGGAGGGAGGCCGGCACCACCGACATGGCCACATTAAACAGAAATGGTGATAGGACAGAGCCCTGCGGCACGCCCATGTCGACCGGGCGAGGCTTGGAGAGCTTACCCTCTACTCGTACGCGCATGGTGCACCCGCTCAGGAAGCCATGAACGTATCGCAAAAGGCGCCCGCTCACACCGGCCCCCTCAAGCACCGCGAGAATTGGTGCGCGGTGAACGTTGTCAAAAGCGCCCGAGACGTCCAGTAGCAGCAGCAGCGCAACCTGGCCTGCTGCCCTGGCATGCTCCAGCGCTGTAACAACGTCCGATATAGAATCAGCCGTGCACCGCATCCCACGGAAACCCGTCTGCCGCTCGTCAAACAAATCAGCCTCCGCAGCCCGCTCGTTCAGACGCTGCAACGCCATATGCTCCATGAGCTTACCTGCCGCCGATGTTAATGCCACTGGCCGGTACCCGCTCAGCTCCGTAGGTGGGCGCCCTGCCTTTCGGATGGGACAAACGACCGCGGTTCGCCAATCCTCCGGTAGCTCCCCGCGTTCCCACACCAGGTTGATCTGCTGCAGGAGGATCTGTCGTTGCTGCGCATCCAGGTTTCGCAGCATTTGGTATGTCACCCCGTCCGGTCCGGGCGCCGAGCGGCGGCGGCAGCGCTGCAGCGCATTGTTCAATTCCGCCGCGGTGAACGGCGCATCACATGGACCTTCCGAGGCGACGGGCGAGGGACTGGCGTCGCTTCTGGGGCTCTCAGGAGCAGCTGTGTTAGCGGCGTTTGCGGGGCTGGGCGGCGCGAAACGATCGGCAAATCGCTGTGCCAATTCTACAAAGCTGAGCCCGCTGGAGATTGCGAGGGCGGCCAGCGGTTGACGGTTTGCCTGTGGTTCGATGATGCGCCGCAGGGTGTCAAACAGTCTCCGCGAGCTGACATCTTCCTCCATCCTTTGGCATAGTGAAGCCCACTGCCGGCGGTATAGCTTGTTGGCGTGGCGGCGCGCTGCTGCGTCCAAGCGGTTGTAGACAGTCCTGTCGGCGGCTCTGTCAGTCCGTCGCGCCCGACGCTCTGCGCGATCTCTCTTTTCGCGCAGATTGAGCAGCTTCATATCAGGTGTGGGCTGCCCTGCCCTTACCTCTGCTCGTTGGGTGGCTGCGAGAGCGCTTCGAACTAGACTTGAAAAGAAATCTGCGCCAGTGGCCGCCGCCTCGTCGACCGCCCGCCTGAACGCACTCCAGTTGGTAATGAAGTAGGCACGTTTGGGGCGCGCCTCCATCGCAGTGGGTTCAATTAGGATGGAGTAATGATCCGAGCCCCAGAGAGATGGTGATCGGCGCCATGTCGCCTCGATGCCTCTGGATGCGAAGGCAACGTCGATGCAGGAGCCGGTTGTTCCGCGTCGTCGAAAGGTGGGCTCGCCGGTGTTCAAGGGGGTGAGTCCCAGCTGCGTTGCTGCGTCGTGCAGGTCGTCTCCCCGCGCGGAGTGGCGCGCACTGCCCCACGCACTATGGTGGGCGTTAAAATCACCACAGATGATTTGGCGCGGGGCACAGCACGAAGACACAGCACGAAAACACAGCGCGTTCCACGCGACAGCTGGACGCACATAAACACTGGCCACCGACGTGTCAACACCACCGACGCGCACTGTCACCACCACGCACTCCTGGGCGTCAGATGTCGCCGCCGCCGAGCCGACGAGGGTGTGCTGGACGTCCTGCCGCATGTATATCGCGCACCTTGATTTCCCGGGGCGATGAGATGTGACACAACAGGGCACTGCAGCACAGGTGGGTTCCTCGCACGTGGTGGCTGAGTGGTAGCGAATGTAGCCAGGTAGCCGCATCTGGGGCTCCCCGTCATGTGAACGTACGTACGTCTCCTGCAGCGCGATAACTTCCGGCGAATCCTGTGCGATGCGAACTCGCATTTCGGCGTACCGCACCGCAAGTGAGCGCACGTTCCACTGCAGGGTGGATGGTATGCGGGAGGGAGCCCGGCGGCTAGCCATCATGCTGGCTTATCTGTGCGGGAGCACCCGCTGCTTCTAAGCAAGCCCGGTGTCCATCGGTGCCCTCCGGGAAAAATGCGCTGAGGGCGCGCAACGCCAGCTTTAGGCGCGCGATCTCCGCGTCCCGTGCGTCAGGGGGCTGGCCGTGAGAAGCGGTCGCAGGCTCGGGCCGCGCTGTACGGGACGCCGGGCAACCGGATCGCTGCTGCCGCTGCCGGCGCTGCCGTTGCTTCTGTGTCTGCTGCTGCTGCTGCTGCTGCTGCTGCTGCTGGGGTGTTCCCCTGACGACCTGCGCATAAGAAAGAGCGCGCGGCGTCTGCTGATGTTGCTGGGCTGGGGCCGCTGTCTCAGCCTGGACGACGGCTCGGACAACCCGCCTGGACATCGGGGCCATGGATGTGGCCATTAAAGTGGCCACGTGACGCTCTCGCTGCCAGTGCGGGCACGCTGGGTCAATGGCTGCGTGCCGCCCCCCGCAGTTAATGCAGTGGGGCTTGCTCGCGCAGGTACCAGGCTCGTGTGGCCCGCCGCAGCGCGTGCATCGGGCAGGAGCACGACACACCTCAGTGGCATGCCCCAGGCTGGCGCACTTGGCACACTGGAGCGGCCGGGGACGGCAGGGGCGGACCGCGAGCCTGCGCTTGAATATGGTGATGAACGCCGGGGGTGTCGGCGCCGCAAAACGGAGAGCGAGTGTGCTGCCCGACAGAGACGCCGACACCATCGGTACCGTTGACTCCGCCGCCGCTAGCAGCTCCTCCGCCGTCCTGCGCCCGTCCACACCGAAGACCAGGCCGGAGCTTTGATTCCGAGGAGGAGGCTCCTTGGCGCAGACCGGCACGCCGCGGATGACGGCCGTGGCTAGCAGGGCCTGGAGAGCATCGCTGCTCCCCGCGTCCACTGCCACCACATTCCGCCGCATGTTTACCCGGACGGCGAGGACGCCCGGGCGGGATCCGATCTCCTCGGCCAACTCCCAGCCCTGTTCCCGGGTGAAGGCGGTGCCCCGGTTCGCCGGCCGAAACAGCACCGTCCCCACTAGGCTGGACGGGACCTCCACGGCAGCCGCGGCTCGCTCCAGGGCAGCTCTCCGACGCCGCTGCGCCTTGGTAGTGATAATGCGCCACGGGACCAGGCTGGCCCCAGCATCAGCGTCGCCGCTGCCTGCGGGGCTTTGCTGCGGCGCGCCGCGGAGTTGGGCGCGCTCGCTGCCAGCAGACGAAACCCCAGCTGCAGCCTGGTCTCGTGCGGCGGGATTTGGTGAGGTCGCACCCGTTTTTCTTCCGGGCGCCGTCGCCCCACCAGCAACAGCAGCAGCATCAGCAGCAGGCTGGAGGTGGGCTCCATGGGGCTCCTGCTGGGAAGGCCCTGCTCCTTCGAGTGTGGAGGGAGAGGGAACAGTGACGGTGGGGGGCCTTCGAGCTTCCCGCTTGGCCACCGCGATGTCCCTTTTGGTTTCCGAGTCCCTCTCCTCCTCGGACCCCGTTGAGCGTCGCCGTTTCCGGAGAGCAGACTCGTCCATTGGGGTGCACATGCTCTCCTCGGCTGCAGGTGTCCGCGGTGAGCCCGCAGCAGCAGCATCAGGGGGAGAGGGCATCACAGCCGGTTCCCCCGGAGTAGCAATGGCGGCAGGAAGCGCAGGGGTGGCCAGAAATGGCGGGGAGGGAGCCGCCATGGAGTTCTGCGTCTGGTGAGCGAGCGCCATGGCGTCCCTCAAGGCTAGAACGCGTGGGTCCGCCGGCGACACGTCCAAGGTCCCGATGACGGACTCAAGGTTCTCCGAGGTGGTGATGAGCGCCGCCGTCAGGCACCTCACCGTGTCCCGCAGATCAGCGATCTCGGCCTGCATTCGCCGAATGGTGCTGGACGACCTTCCTCTGGACGGCGTTCGTCTCCGTGATCGTGAGCGTGAGCGGCCTGCCCTGCGTTGCTGATTGTCACCGCCGAACACAGGCCTTCGCTCGTTCACGGTGTCTGTGGCCTCCATGGGGAGACCCCGCAACGCCGCGAAGCCTTAGGCCCAGCGTCCGAAGGAGCAGAGAGCTAAAAAACACGTCCGCTCGCTTCGAACGCCCGCCGAAGAATCTCATAAAGGAGGGAGTGAAAGAAGAAAGGAAGAATAGGCGCCGTAGTGGAGGGCTCCGGAATAATTTCGACCACCTGGGGATCTTTAACGTGCACTTACATCGCACAGCACACGGGCGCCTTAGCGTCTTTCCTCCATAAAAACGCAGCCGCCGCGGTCGGATTCGAACCCGGGAACTCCGGATCAGTAGTCGAGCGCCCTAACCACTGAGCCACCACGGCGGGGAAGTTTGTGCGAAAAAATTCGTTTTCGGGGAAAGGAAATTGCTCAGTATCTGTCTCATATCTCGGCGGACACCGAAACCGCGGCGGGTAAAATTCCCGTATCTGTCTTTTATAGCTTTAAAACAAATACTCAGCAGCTTGCAGTTAAGTGCACCTGCCGCAGTGACTCAGTGGTCAGGGCGCCCGGCTACTGAGCCGGAGTACCCTGGTTCGAACCCGACCGCGGCGGCAGCGTTTCGATGGAGCCGAAACGCAAAGGCGCTTGTGTGCCGTGCGATGCATGTTAAAGATGCCTAGCTGGTCGAAATTATCTCAGAGTCCTCCACTACTGCACCTTTTTCTTCGTTTCTTCTTTCACTCCCTCCTTTATCCTTTCCCTTACGGGGCGGTTCAGGTGTCTGCCGAGATGTGAGACAGATACTGAGCCACTTGCTTTCTCCAAAAACCAATTTTCAGTTTTCAGTTAAGTGCTATGGAAAGCCAGGGAGTCGTCATTTCGCTTCGGTGCAGTCACTTTTTCAAGAATTGTGTAGAAATGGGGACGCCCGGAGCAGCGTTCCAAGTTGATCCTGCGTCTAAACCGGCTTCCGGAGGCCAAATAACCTCCTCAATTTCTGGCGCAGCCCTAAGATATTATATTGTAATTTAGATTTAAATGTGTATTGAACAGAATATGCATCGTACGATGTTGCTGCGCATCTGTGGTGTTGTAGAGATAACACAGGGCACGTGAACGGTCGTGCCGAAAGAACGGTTGAACCTAAATTAAAATTAAATTGGTTGTTGGGGAAAGGAAATGGCGCAGTATCTGTCTCACATCTCGGTGGACAACTGAACCGCGCCGTAAGGGAAGGAAAAAAGAAGGGACTTGGAGAATAAAGGAAGAAAGAGGTGCCGTAGTGGAGGGCCCTGGAACCATTTCGACCACCTGGGGATCTTCAACGTGCACTGACATCGCACAGCACACGGGCTACATCAGTAAATTTTGTACACATACGCTACCCAGTCGAGAATTTCGCCGCGAGTCTGGGAGACCGATAGTGCGCATGCGCGAAACCAGACAGGAGCAGCAGGTGCGCGGCGCATGACGTCAGAGTTCGCCGCCGCGATGCCGGCCCGCGACGCGCGATGCCGGCCCGACTACGCCCGCCGGCATCGCGCGTGAATGCGCACGCGCGGCAATAGGAGAAGGGCAGCGGGTTCGCGGCGCACGACATCAGAGCTCGGCCGCGCGTGTGGGGTCGTGTGGATAAACTGTTTATGTGGGGCTGTGCTTATAAAAGCTGAGGTGATACGACTTCGTGTATCACAATCGCTTCGTATGGGTGACGAAAAAGAGACACCAGTCGCCGCTATGCGGCGGTATCGTCAGGAGAAGATAAATTCTTTGGACCCAGAAGTCGTCGCTTGGCACTTGGCCGCTCTGCAGAGAAAGAATGAAAATCAGAAGGCTAAACGAGCCACGGAGACGCCTGAGCAAAGAGAAGAACGTCTTGCCAAGTGGAGACTCTAGGAGGCGGAGCGTAACAAGCGGCGCATAGCAGCTTGCAATGACAACAACTTCATCATCCACAAAAATTGAAGAGGAGGATGTAAAGGCTCGTCGTATGAGTGTATAAGTTACCACGCGATTAGACCAGGGGGAACTGCAGCGGTAGCTACGTATGTCCTGGCTTAGCTGAGCTGAGCCACTGCCAATTTTTTGTTCACTTTTATAGGAACACCCGGATTTTATAAATATACGTACAATTTGCTGCGTACTGACAGGCCGAGCCTTTGCTCAGGCCAGTAGGAGGATACAGGAAGATAACTGCAGGTGACGTTGAGCGCTTAGTACAGGCAACAAAAATTAAAGTGCGTCTTGCATCACCTTTGCTAACTATTCATTTAGTGCGTTCTCGTCTATGCTTGGCACTAATCACCGATGCAATTCGAGTAATCCAAAGGCCATTCAGGCCATGGCAATCGGACATCGAAGAAAACGCAACATGCGTTACGAAACCAAAGAAAGGACCTTCGCCGATGTTCGTCTGCCCTTTTTCATGCTCGTCTCCGCGAGCGAGAAACAGCGCGGTGACTGGTATGAAAGAGTGCGTTGCCATGTAGCCAAGGCTTTGCTACTTTTCACCGTTTTGCTTCGTGGACAGACTTGTTTTGTTTGCTGTGTTTACTGTTCGGAGAGCGCTATTAATAGGACGGATTCCTGTGCTTTGAGCCATGGGCTTTTTTTTTTTTCGGACTTCCTCGGCTAACAAAATAACTACAAGAGGTCAACATGAAGCCACGCATACGCGCCTTCATTGCAGTCAGGAGTCACTTTCAGGTAACAATGGCAAATCTCCAGAATTGTGAACATGGAGCAAATGGTCCTTGTCAAGTTCGTAAACTGACGTAGTTTTTTCGCAAATAAGTAAACGCTCCTACCGCTTCACTTCAGCTTTAGTTTATACAACACAGTTCTTGCATGTGCAAACACAGACATTTTCAGTTCAGCTTTAAGTATATTGATTTAAAAAAATACAGGAGAAGGTCTCAACGTCCGAGAACCGTCGGGGGACCTCCTATACAGATTGTGCAGGAAAGTTATAAAAAGGCAGCAGCAATACGTCGTGAAATATATGCATGCACTCTGCACAGCAATAAGGTTCGTTAGCTATCCTGCTTACTATCTCATGGCAACACGTCTAAATTGACTGTCGTGTTGAACTTTTTGACGCCCACTATGTCCAATCTGCGCTTGTGATGAGCAGCCAATCGATACATGTGCGTTGCTTTCTAGAATGTAAAAGTTTAGATGCCTTTTTTTTCTACTGCCGTTTTATCCATGTCGTTCCACCTCCTCTCTCTTTCTTTATCCATTCTTCTGTTTCTGTTTTCCAGCTTTCTACCGTTCTACCCGATTTCGCTCGCGAATCTCTGCGCTTTACGGCTCATCGCGCTCGTTGTGAGCTTAACTCGGCCGGTCGAAAATTGTGCTTGACAGCACATACAGACACGGTAGCAGTCGCTTTAACGAGTGTCAACATCAGTGGGTTTCCCGGCGTTCACGCTTGTCCCGCATTTGACGAGAGTCCACTTCCTTCTACTAACCTCACCAGAAGATCGGGCAGGTCGGGCGAGCGCCCGGAAATAGACGAGCGAAGCGACTTCCCCACTCCCAGAGAGTGTGTGTCAGACACGCGACGAAGCGCATGCGCTTAATGAGCGCTCCCCCCCCCCGCGCCTCCGGCACGCTTTCTAAATTGGCGTTAGCCAACTTTGCGCGAGCCGCTAGAGCTAGGTTATAAAAGGAAACGGGACGACCCCGAGTGCAAGTGACTCCTGGATACCTCGTGGCCTGGCTTTGCGCGAGAAAATGAGCTGCCTGCCAGCCGCGTCAGAGTGGGGTGCTGGGCAGGCAGACAGGCTGGAGAGATGGAAACCAGTTTAGCCGCGTCCCGAGGGCTGCGCATCTCGCGTGGCCGGAATTTTCGGAAGGGTAGTACACAAACACGGTCGGAAGACTGCGCTCGGTTAAAGGACCGGCTAGAACGGCTTCCGAGGGCTGCCTGGCTGGCAATCTCGAGGAGGCGCCAGCGAAGCTAACTAACCCCCCTACGGCCGGCCATGCGTGAAAAGTCGGATTGGAGAGCTGCTTCCTCGTGCTTTGCAGGTTAGGTAGAGGCGACAGCTTCTACCTCCGCTCTCTGCGAGACGATGCGTTTGCGTTGCTTGTCCTTTTCTAGTTTCCACGACCCCCTCCTTTCTTTCTTTTTCTTCGTTTCATCGCGCAGCGCTTTTAACGCCTGCAGAAAGGGAGAATGGAATGTTTATGGCAGACCGAGCGAAAGGCACGATGCCCGACCCGCTTTTTGTGTTGCTTGGAAGCAAGGAAACTAGCAAACATTCGGGACCAAGTTATTACATGAGCGCTCTTCAGCATTGGCTGTGAGTTTGTTGATGGAGTGAATACATGATAGCCATTTATCATGAACAGCGAGTTTTTTCATGGTGTAATTATGTCATTGATATTTTTGATGCAGGGATTACATGACCGCTTTTCAGCATTAATTGTCAGTTTGCTGATGGATTTATTACGTGATCGCTTTTGAGCAATAACTGTTAGTTTGTTTTTGAAATCGTCATCTTCCTGTTAATAAAACACCGTTAAGAAGAACTAAAAACATCCATGACGTCTAACATACCTACGCCAGTTTCCTGTCATCTCGGTGCTCAGAGTTAACTGGACATAACCGTAATTGAGCCATTGTTACAAACTTGATTTGGTTTCCCCCTTTGATGGTTTGGAAGATCATTAATACGCTTCCGTTTCCCATTTACCGGAACTCGCGCGCAATCGTTTCTTTTTCTCCCGCCATTCTTTCTTGCTCCATGAGAAGTTGCCCTTTTAGTAACTCCGTTTACGCACAGCCTTTTATTGGCGACAGCAGGTTATAGCGACATCATTTACAACGGAAATGTTGGTCGTCGCCTCCAGCCAGCGCGCGCATGGGGCATGGTAGAGCGCTTCGAATCAATCAATTAATTAATTAATTATTAATTAATTATTAATGCTTATTTTTGGCGCCCAGGAACAACCCAGATGTCTTGCTGCTGGTACACACACACACACACACACACACACACACACACACACACACACACACACACACACACACACACACACACACACACACACACACACACACACACACACTCACTCACTCACTCACTCACTCACTCACTCACTCACTCACTCACTCACTCACTCACTCACTCACTCACTCACTCACTCACTCACTCTCTCTGATAAACGGGACTCGGGATGCGTCAGCACGGCTGACGCCGGCACCTTCATTCGAAGGCAAGGAGACGAATCTCTCCTTCGGGGGAGAGGAGGGGAGGGACATAAGTATGGTGGGGCAACCAGAAAAGGAATGTAAACCAATAGGCCCCTGCCTGTGCCACTTAAGTATAACAGGCTTAACCCAATCGTAATATAAATGAAAAGGCCCGAAGGCAATGTTGTGCTTTTGCCACCCGTAGGTGGGAAAATAAAAAAATGGGGTAATGCTACTAAGCGACCCACAGCCGGGGGAGCGGGCCGTGGGAGACTCCCCTGATCTCCCCTGGGACGTAGCGGAGGGGGTGGGACGTAGGTTGTGGGAATGGGACTGAGGGAAGGGTTATGGGTAATGTGATGGGAATGGGGACAGCGAGACATTGACCCTCATTTTATCATTGCTCGACTCCTGTCTGGCCAGGGCAGGGAGGGCGTCGATGTTGACCAATGGTGCGGCTCCACTCACGGGATGCCCGACCACCCAACGACGCAATAGCTTCGACTCGGAGACAGGAAATCCTAACCCGGGGCAGCTGCCTCGGGCTCCTCCACGACATTTAGGGGTCCGGTTCGGACTTGCGAATCGCTGCCCAGCTACTAACCGTCAAGTGTTTTTCGCGGTTTTTCAGACTCCGGAAGTATGTGTGGTGGATCCAGCCAATGGAATTAGACTCCCGGGGACCCACCTGTGCTTCCAACCAACCAGCCTTGCACTTATTTCCTCCCCTAGCTTGCTCCACACCTACTGAGGAGGGAGTGTTCAGGGCTGGGCTGACCGGGCCACAAGCCAAGAACCTGGCCGAGAGTGAGATAACCCGGGCCTACTCCACCGCTACTCCACAACATCGACGGTTTTCGCATCGGTCGTACTGGGGCCCCCCCTTCCTCGGCGTTCCGCGCTCTAGCCTCACGGCCCCGCTGTCAGCCATCCCTGGCTGCTTCCCCGAGGACATCGCTCCCAAGGAGCCCTTCTGCTGGAAACCCCCGCGCGGACCTGGCCTCTCCATGGCCAGAAACCGACGCGCCAGCCGGTAGCCACGCACGCCCCCGCGTGCAGAGGCCTTTTGATTTTCGAGCACTTTTCGAGCCCAATTCCGTGAGTCCAACCTGGTTATAAAACCAGGCCTGCCTCCGCACAGGCATCGGACCTCACGTGCGCGACTGGCCCACTCAGTCGCTTGGGAGTCGCTGCCACTCCCATGGGGTTTTGCATCCCCAGAGGACGGGCCCCGGCAAGCCCATCCCCACCGCTGGCGTTGCACCGGAACAAAGCCTAGTAGCCGAAACTACACCGGCCCGTATCCGGTGGCAGAGGGGGGGGGGGGGGGGGGGCACGAGCAGGCCACACAGTCGGTGCGAAAGAAGAGGAAAGTTTTCAATATGCTCTATTTTTTGCAGACATGGCGCATTCGTAAGTATATTCAGATTCCGTCAACAGCGGAGTATTGAAGGACTTTGGTTTTAGCCACGATTTCCTGACACAGTATATATTAATTAGCCTTATTGGATGTTTTTACGTTTTGTTTACATGGCTGGCTTAGCCCAAGGTTTCTTACGCTTGCGCTTCATGAATTAGGCTTCGCGGCGAAGACACTAATCAGACGAATATGCTGTACGCAATCCTTTGAGTGGAAAACACAAAGAATAGAGCGCCCGGCGAGACGACCGACCCAGCAGCGATGAGCAGCCTGGAGGCCTACTGTCGCTGCGGTGTGGCGCAACGGTTTGGAATCCGCCGAATGACGGCGGATGAAGCGTGGAAAAGTTTCCGGCGTGCGTTAGCTCAGGGCAAGGTTTGTACCGCCACCCGGTCGCTGCTGGAAGCTGCTCCAAAAAATCTTACGTAAGCACATGAACGAGGAAATGGCAAAGGCGCAACTTGATTGGTTTGTTTCTCTCTCGGAACGGGCCCATGACGTAACACGGGATGGAAGCGCTTCGGTGCGCAGGAAGCCATAGGCAATAAGCGGAAAAAGAAAGAAAGAGGAGCTCGCGGTTTTATCATGAATAATGAAGCTGCGCTGAAAGAAATGAGGCCTTACGCTCGCAACGAAGTCGAAAGAAAGAGAAATTGAAGAAAGAAGACTATGAGCAAAGTGCAACCGCAAGCAAACCTGATGAAAAAGGTGAAAGCATCACACTCGATGTCAGTGTAAAACAATTATGATCATATCCAACAATTCTGGACAAAAGCATTTATGAGCCGCAAGCGGTTGATGAATTCCATCTTTTTTTTTCATATAATGTAAGATTTCACTATAACAATCAATACTTCCGCAGGTCTCCCGAGGGCAGTCTTCAACTTTTTTTTTGTATTAACGTTTTTGCTATCGCCAAAAGCGTTCCCCATTGGTTTTTTATGGCAGGTTTAACTGTTTGATGCGATCGATGAAAATATTTAAAAGAAATAGTGCGCCACATATCAGAAGAATGCACCATTACCTTCAGTACTAGGAAAGAGTGTATTACAATTTTCCAGTTTTCAAAATTTTTGTTCGAGAATGTTGGACTTGAAACAAGTCCAGGCGCCGTGAAGAACATAGCCATTTTCGCTTTATTTACGCGAATAAAGCATTAGCGAAATTGCGATTGAACGGTACCCGAAATTTCCGACGCACTTGTCAAGGCGCTTGGTATTGCACCGTATACTTTCTGACATTCTGTAACAAGTCGTGATGGTATGTAGCCAGGTGCTTAGAGTAACCGCTTTATAGTACAGCCCAGCTTCAGCACACTATAGTTACATCGGCAGGGTTGACTTGTGGGGTGTCGTGTGTCGTATATGACTATTTAGCGCTAGTAACCATCTTCAGCGAAGACACAGACAGTGAATTCACAGTCTGCATCGTGGTCATTATAGTTCATGCAATTCTGCTTTCGCCCGTTTATAAAATTTAGACAAAAGTTCTCTGTCATTTATTTTATTTCTCCAGGTTGCCCGAGGTCAGCCTCATTCAAAGTCCCCTTTATTTTCTGCCATTTCCTGCATGACGTGACTAAGTTCAGAGGCTTCACAACACATCGGCGTCTTCCTCGTTAGGAAACCGATAGTGATCTCGCACTAAATAGACACTAAAAGACACTACAAATCGTTCAAGGTAACAGCATCAAGCGCGAGTACTGGTGAGCTTTCAGAGGCCTGTTTGTAACACTAACCAGCAAGGAGAAATGAAATCAAAAGGAGCGTAATAAAAAAAAAACTAAATTTATCTTGATTTATTTAGGTCTTTTTTAGCGATATTTATTGCCCAGGAGCATAGAACCTATGAAATGAGAGATGAGTAAGATGCTTGAATAACTGAAAAAAGATGATTTTATGAATCAGCCAGGTTCGTCGTACTAGGCGTATACCAGCGAGCCTATCGCATGGCGCAATCTTGACGCCCGTCTGCAATGTGGTGATACTTTCGAGAACGCCAAATTGAAAACGGAAACGATTCCAAAGAAGCAGCTAACAAAAAAAAGAGAGAGAAAAAATGAAACTCGACGCGTTTCGTTCAGGGAGTTGCGCCGTGCGTTGTCGTTAAGTCTGCGCATGCGCAGGCGAGAGCATTCTCAGTGCAAGCCGTAAGGTTTCCACATCAAAACAGCATTTAGAGGCATTGTATATGAGCAGACGGGCATCGTGGTCGTCTTTCTGTACAAAACAGCGCAATTGAAAAGATAGAGAGTGGGGGGGGGGGGGGGGGGGGGGGGGGGGGGCGTCACCACTCCTCGTGACGGCGTGCGCAACTCGTCTGCCTCATCGTCTTCCGCTCGTTTCTTCAGCCTGTTGGTCTCCCCGCCGTCGCGAGCACGCGCACTCGGATGCGGCAATTACGAGCTGAGAATCCCGGCACGACCGCGACGGAGGCGTATATTCGCGCGTCATGATATCTGCCTGGAGAGCGGTTAATGCGCACCGATGAGCAGGGCGCGATGATGGCGGTGGTTACGGTTACAGCCGGGTTGTACCATTCTGTACGCCGCTGCTTATAGCTAAGTGCAGGGCGCGGTAGGCGAGACGTTACTCACGCGAACCTCTTGGTGTCGGGAGTGTAGGAAACGCTGGAACGTGCTCAGGCTCGTGCACGACATTAACCTTCACTGCTGCTTATATTATGCGGTAACAATAGTATGCCTATATTACACAGGTAATTCAACATATGCCGCATGCCAAGTCTCCGAGTAAAAGAAAAACTGTGCTGGCTTGGAACACTCAGGTGCTTGGTGTTAACGCTCGACGCAGTCCGCCGTAGATTACGGACAGAAGGGATTTTGGATTTGTAGAGAGGGTACAGGCAGGAAAATGGGGTTTGCCCTGCTTTCAGGTCTGTACGTCACGTATTTAGTTTTAATCAATTTCATTAAAGCATAAATTACGCACGGAAAGGCACGCAAAAAATTTTTAGCAGAAACTTGATGCGCCCGCCACCCCAGATTTCTTTATTCATTGCAGATACTGCCGATCCAATAAATGAATATGGTCGGGAGATAAGCATGGTACAAGAAGCAGCAACATAGCATTATGGCAGTAAACGTGATTAAGGAAATAGTTATGATGATTATGGATTCTCTTGGCGCTAGGGTCAAAGAGTGCCATAGCACAAGGTGTTTTCGACTACTCAAGGTGGGGTCAAAGAACCATTTTCCAAGCATTTCGCCCCAGATAAGCCGAGCACCAGGCCAAGGGAAAGCTTGTACCTACTGTATCTCCGGTGGGTACCCGGTGGCACTGGGGATCGAACCCCGCACCTCCCGCATGCGAGGCGGATGCTCAACCACGCACTTGGCCACTGCTTCGGTGTCGATTAAGGAAATAAACACAAGCACGAACTTTTCGGCTGCACGCAATAAGAGTGGCAATCGCACATGCAATCCTAGCTCTCAAGTGCAAAGTAAAAGAATACGAAATGTAGTAGTAGTAGTAAGTGGTTTTTATTAAAATAATAATAAAAATGAAGGAAAAGATTTTTGCTAGCCCCCGCATCTGCCATCGATACTGAAGCACCTGAGCTGGGGCAGCGGAAATAAAGGATAGCAGGCAGAATAGAGAAACGAAATGAAACAGGTGAGGGGACGAAATACAAATAATTTATGGAACATGACTAGAAAACATTTTCGCCCTATGCAAAAGAAACAAAAAGTACATTGATGCAGCCATTAGTACCAAACAAATGCGAAACGCTAAAGGAAAATAAAGAAAACTTCGGTGAGGACAGAAACGTTACGGAAACCCGCCTTGATGTCCAGGGCGAAAACCCCGATATGCGTATTCAGGTAACGGAAGAACGATTCAAGCTGCGATCGAAAGCCAGGTCCAGGTGCTTTCAGGAGCACGAAAATAGTGTTTCACACCCAAGACACCTCAGTTACATATTGTTTACGAGGAGGCGCAAAAAAAAAAAAACGGACGAGGGACGGAATATATAGGCGACACAAAAACACGTTCACGAGCGCTTTTTGTGTGCCCTACTCCGTCCCTCGTCCATTTTTTTGCGCTTCCTCATAAACAACATGCATCACCAACTGGCCCGGCAGTTGCTCTCCTGATCAGATACATACATTTTCAAGTCCATTGAAAGGCGCATGTCGGCACGTTAAAAAGCGCCGATGGATCTAGAGAATGGCATAGAGGAATAGTCGTGTCTCGTAATTACCGCCGAGGAAAAAATGCATTGTGCTTATGATGCTTTGGCCTATAGTTGGACGCTGTTGGCTCCGTGGGGAATATAGGTGAAGCGCGTACAATTTGGGCGCTACCATTTTATTGTTGTTTTTTCGTTGCTGCCTCACGGTTCAATTGGTGTGCCTGTTTCAACCAACGGGTGCATCGGTTGTTGCAAGCCGTCTACAGAAAGGACTGCTCTCGGAAAGATCATGCAGCTTTTTCTCAGAATTCACATGAACAGAAAGCGGTTGGAAGGCTTGTGGGGCGTGGCGCAGAGTACGCGGCGACAACTGGTGCTGTAGTATTGCTGCATTTTCTTTGGGGAACCTTTTGCGTCTACTTTCTTTCCGATTAATAAATTTTAGGCTCATGTTTAGTGACTACCCCATCAGAGCTGCGTAGTGATACTCGCCACGTGGCTTGTGGACGATGTCTGTAACAATTTGGTGCAGTTACCACTGCACCTTGACAGATACTTAACACATAGAAGTATCATCGTCATCATCATCCTATAATCCCTCGTTATCTTCCATCAACCTTTTGGCTTGTTTCCCCTGGCATCTCCGTTTTACAAAGAACTATTTGCCACTGATGCCGACCGGCTAGAAATGATATACTTAAGCCATGTTGGAGTGCCACCTGCTGAGGCAGCTTGGTTAAATATTTGCTATTGTTATACTAGAGAAGCCAGCGGTCACGAAATATATTGCTAGTATTGTGTTTTTGTTCGGTTCGAAAAGTAAAATACCTGAGCGATTACTGAAGATATGTTGTAAAAAAAATGAAAATACCCGCTTATTGTCCCGTAAACGGCGTGGACACCTCTATCAGGCCGTGAGGGGATGGGTGAAGGTGAGAGAATGGCGACGAAAGAAGGAGAGAGCGCAGAGGAGGAAACTACTACGGCCTCGAGCACGATTGGATGTGTCGGTTCATTCTGCATTCGCTCTCGTCTGCAGTGTGGCAACACAAAAGGGTACTTGCACGCTGCAGACGTCCCTGCGATGGATTACGGACAGGGATTACCGCCGTATTACTATAGTAGCTCTATTAAAATAAGAAAAAAAGAAAAACAGGAGTCGCTTTGCTGCTAGCCTGTAATGAGCCTGGCTACAGATGTCATTCCGTCCTGTCACGCGGTCTCAGAACCGAAATATCCTGCTGCGTACTCGTCAAATGCAGCCAGTACAGCCACATAGCCCCACTGCTTGTTTGACGGCCATACATAGGCTCAGATGGCTAGTTGTTTAGGGTGCCGTCGTGCTTGCGCCGTGTTGCTGCATCTCATGGTGGAGCTTAAAACGTGTCGCACACCTGGCGGAAATCGTGAATGAGTGGCAAGCTGCTAGCTTTAAGCACTGAAGAGCAAAAAAAGTATCAGAACTGCTACAAAATAGATTCCAACTTCCTCTCCAATATACGATGCTAAACGACTGCGTCGCATCAGCGATGCCTAAAGATGCGTGCTGTGGCGTTGACATTCGTTGCCATGAAGTACCTCTTTTCCGACGCGACGAATTGCGGTATAATAATTGGGTGCAGTGCTAGCATCTTCTAAGCCCACGCAGATGCGCTCATGGGTCCTGCACGCACCAGCTCCAGGCGAGACATGCGGTCGGCTCTGCAAGTGTCACTGAGTAGGGAATTAAACAGACAAAGCACAGCGCTGACAAGGTACTGCGTGGTAGGTGTGCGTGGAAATTAGCCCTGAATAGAAGAGTCCAGCACTGTTCAGAACTATTGCGTTAAAGAGATCCCAAGAAGCCGTTGCATCGGCATTAATAACGACTACGCCCCCTTGCATCTCTTTTACGCAGGGAAAGTTTGTAATTGGCACTAGGGGCCGCTAGAGGGCCACACTGCTGGAAAAAGGTGTATGTGTCGACTGACGACCTTCGAATCTTCTTTTGTTTTGACGATGACAAATGCTCTCAGTCCTTGATGACTCTATTATTCCCTGTTTAGAAGTAATACACCCAGCATTCGTCTTCGGGGATTATACGCTGTAGGAAGCCATCTCCTTCGGCTCCAAACTCCGTAATAGCGCCAAGCATGCGTCCACACGGCGTTGCTTCAATTCGAGAGGCAGCTGCTTCCATGCGCATCTAGCGTAAACTTCATGACGGTGCAAGTCATCGCAAATGATCTGGTGCGGTGGGTCATGACTAATCTGTACTCAGCTCTCCCTCCCGTCTAGTTGTCGATCATCTGTCATGGATCGTTGCTTCCATAGAAGTAAAACGACCCGCGTAGTCTCAGCACGCGGAAATCAGGATCATCTTGCGACAGCCAGCTTTGAAGCTTCGCATTTAAACTTTATGGGCCACTCGTAAACCTACTGAAGCGGCAGACAGGCGTTCCGAAACTGCGACTCTATTCTTCGATGAATATAAGTATTAAACTGGCTTTTCATGCGCACCTGTCTGAAAACAAATGACCGAACGCTGCTACTCTCTTGAGCACGCTTCCAAGGAGGTGGCCATATTCGACAAGCTCTGGTGGCTTATGCTTTCCGTCATTCTAATGAACCGCGGCGCATTGCCTGATGTGGCCGCGAGGAATAATACATTTAGCGTAGTACCATGTATGACGTGGCTAATTTTAACAGCCATCTTAATGTTAGTGCCTAATTCCTCTTCGTACAGGTTGATAAATTACTCCGCACAAGATATCGAAGACGATGTGGTAGTAGGAGGAAACGAGAAAGTCGTTGCAGGGTGACCAGGTAAATGACTGTGGAGATTATGTAGGAGCTTTCGCCCTTATTGTATACGGTCCAATGGAAGATGAAGTCGCCGTCTCAGAATCCTAGTTTCCGTCAAGGGCCGAAAGTTCAATCAGCGCAGTGCTGCACCGAAAAGCGGTAATTCGTTGCCGAACCGAGGACAGTGGGAATCAAGGTTCCCGGCGGTTTCGTCGCACGTCCAAGAGGAAAGGTTCCTCAGCCTGCCAAGAACTGTTCGCACAACGCGAGGCCCTTTTTTGGCATTTGACCCTTGGCGAAGTACTGCTTAGCGGGATTCTGCCTGCGGATCTGGCTCAGTAGCCGAACGACCTGGGCGGCTACGCAGCAGCACGGTGGGTTATCAAAACAGCCCTGTTTTCCGTTCCTGGCGAGCCATAAGAGGCACCCGCCTCCCGCTGCGATGCCCGAAGGTCCTGTTTATACGGAAAAAGAGGCGGTCAAGGGAGATGATGCCCGTGCGGACGAAAGGTGTCCTGTATAAATGCGCTGCACCGAGGGCTACTTCTGGCCGATGGACACTGGTGAAAAGAACGCTTAGCGTGTATAGAATGGGCCCCCCATGCGCGCACCGGGCTTTCCTTTGGTGCACCCGTCGCATTCATAACCGGCGGAAGGGCACAAAGCGCTGCCTTTCGCTTTCGCCGCCTCTCGAAGAGGGTGGCGGGGGAAGGGACTTCCGTATTGCCTTTGTATAGGTGCTCGAGCGTGTGAGCGCGTGCGTAATGGCCGAACGAGCATTTACGGGGCAGCGTTGCGCGAGCAAATTGCGCGAAAAGTGAAATCAGGCCGCCGCCGCCGCCGCTCCGCGCACGCCGAGTCGGGCGAGCGGGTCACGTGAAGGAGGCACACGCGCAGATGCGTGGATGCCGAGCACGTCCCGCATGGCTGAAGCTCCGGTGGGAACGGAGGAGAGAGGTGCGGGCGTTCCGGCGCCACTGGTAACGCTGGTAGGAACACTAATACCATGGAGACGCTAAGCTTCTCCGCCTCGTGGCTATTCTGGTCGAGGTGTCCGCCCTACGTCCCTGTGTCTGCCCAGACAGAAATGATGGAGGGTACAGGAGGGATGATAATTAACATGCGCGTAGTGTTTCTGCTGCAGGTGTTGGTTCTGGAGCCCGCGACTGAAAGATACTTCCGGTTTCAGAGACAAGGGCCTCGAATACGCGGCATGATATACACTCAACACTATGTTTCGGCCTCTGCACCAGGGTTCCAATGTCTCTCCGCCCTCTGGAGGTACCATCAGTGAAAGGTGTTTGGAAATGTGAGTGGCTGGACTCGCATTTCGCCATCATCAGCAGTTAACAACAGTTTGAGTGCCGACGGGTGGTTCACGTTGCAAGCATCAGGTTGGTTGCATTGTGGAGGCTGTCATTTTAACGCGACTCTATGCTCATTTGTGAGCAAGCAGACAGCGCGGCTGCTTCTAGAGAAAAAAAAAACGCTAAATGTCCACACAGGCCATAATCCCTGCAGATGCATCTATATCGTTAACTAGTTGCCAGCTCCTATTCATCTCTCAGCGTCTTCTCATTTTCAGTTTCCTACCAGAAATGCGTACCACCGCCTCACGCAACCAAAGCTGGCACCTTGTGGATGGATTTGTGCCAAATAGGATTTCAATCGTCGCAATCTATACCTACTCGTCTTAAACTGGGAATCAGACTTTCGTGAGGGCATGAGGTCGCTTCTTCTCGTAGTCGGAAAAAAAGAAAAATAACTGGTATAATAAGCAGTTATTTTCACTGGCGAGGGCGACGGAACCCCTGGGGAAAACCGGTGTGTGCCCGCGGTGAAATGGTTATGTGTACCGCTGGCGCATTTCCACTTCATGGAAGTGAATGAATGAATGAATTAACTGAGCAAGCGAGCAAACTGTGCACCATTTTCTTTGGAGTATTGTCATGTAACGCAGTCTTAGGGAAGGTGTATTTCTCAATTTGCGCCCCACTTGTCCTCCATCACTGCTATACATGGATAGAGCACTAAACTACCCTTTCCCTAATTATCATCAACACCATCGTCAACATTCTCAGCTAGCAGCTCATTAGTGTAAGAAGGGTCCTCTGCCGTTGCAAGAAAAAAAAGTCCTTGAACGCATGGCCTGCAAAGATATTATGACAGCCATAGTAGCCTCGAGTCTTAGGATCCCTTCACCAAAATGTAGTGCTGTCGCAAATCTAAGTCCGCAAAAATATATAGGGGCTTCAAGTTAGTCTGACGATACTACTGTGATGTGAGTTAAGTGTAACAACCGTCAGTGCTCGGTACACTGAAGTTGGTACAGTTGGTATACAATTTGGTACAGTGGTTGGTACAGCGTCTGAGGCGTTCCACTGCTGAGGATGAGGCAGTGGGGTTGAACTGCAATCGCAGCGGCTGCATGCCGATGGAAGGGAAGGACACAAACGCCCGTGTGCTGAGCGGTGTGCGTGTCGATACAAATTCGCAGTCCTCCGCTTCGCCATCTCTCATAGCGTCCAGTTTCGGAGCGATGAACGTCGCATTATAAGCCATGTCATGCTATGTCATGCACTAAGAGAGCACTAGCAATGAAGCCGCTTCGCTCACTTCCATAGGATGTGTAGTTATAAATTCAGCAGAATTATTCGCGCCGTGCAAAGTATCGCTTCAAGCCACCCGCTGGGGTGCATTTCTCGTACCGGTAACGCTGAGTAACAGCTTTTTATTTCTCTTTTCGACCTAACTAAACGACCAACACCTGCTGTACTGTTCTCTCAACTGCCACAGACAGGGAGATGCCCTGAAAGAAAAGGTAAAGATAGGTGTTCGCTGTTGCGGAAAAGGAATGTCTGTGGGGCACTTCGAAGACATAGCGACTATTTTGGGGCCATTAGTCGTACGGCAATTTTAGGGTCATTAGTCATGGTTCTGCTGCTTTCTTAGCCAACCTGCCCGCCGTTAGTAGTTAACGCCTGCTGTACGTTTAAGCACCAAGAACAGTTATTAACCTCGCACCCCTCAGGAAAGAAGGCAAAGCAAACACACACACACACACACACACACACACACACACACACACACACACACACACACACACACACACACACACACACACACACACACACACACACACACACACACACACACACACACACACACACACACACACACACACACACACACACACACACACACACACACACACACACACACACACACACACACACGCGCGCGCGCACACACACACACACACACACACGCGCACACACACACACACGCACGCACACACACACACACACACACACACACACACACACACACACACACACACACACACACACACACACACACACACACACACACACACACACACACACACACACACACACACACACACACACACACACACACACACACACACACACACACACACACACACACACACACACACACACACACACGTGCGCGCGCGCGCGAGTGAGTTTGACGCTGATAGATTAAAAACTCAGGGTTGCTTAGACAAGTTCCAGCGAATTCACTAACCCAGCGCGTGTATTATAAGGCTTATTGTTTAAGCACTGTGAAGTAAGCAGATCGGATAGAGCGAGCGCGGAGCCTTTTTTTTTTACAAAATATTGCAGTTTTTAGTTTATCGGCGTCCAGTGCAGACCAATTTGTGAGCGTGTATTTTCTTTCTTTTCTCTTTTGGCCCCTGTTATCTGTCTATTGTCACTAACCAACAAGTGCCAGAATGAGCTTACTCATCTCAAGCGGTCCTCCACATGTACCACTGGGAGGATGAATGCTGTTTTACTTTACCGCCTGTTTTCGCCCGAGAAATTACAGATTACGGAGAAATAGTTGCTAATGTGTATATTTCTTTTTGTTGTTAAACGTGCTCTCTTAAGCATTTGATGATGCGACCGCGTCGCGTAGCTGTTCGCAACTCTTCCTACTACCATCACCATAAAAGTTGCAGCTTCTGTGGCTTCTTCAGAAGTCAGCTCTCGACCGATATCTGGCGCACGCGCAGTGTGATTCGCGCATCGATTAGTGCTTCCAGCAGCTCAGTCCCGGCCCGCCAAGCTGCAGCGCTCGGCCCGCCGAGCGTCATCAAGTGGAGAGAGGGGCGGGGGGTCACGTGTCTCTCGCTCCCCCAGCGATGCTCCATCTCCATTAGCAGCGCCAACAAAGAGACTCGTCTGGCCGTGCATTGTTCCGCTCTCTTCACCGCCAAGGCCGCAGGTGTGCTCACACTCGTGCGTCAGCTGTCAACCAATGCTGGCTCGTGGACGGTGCGGTCAATAAAACTCGGGGACTAGCCCACGTAATTTGGATGTGGACGTATGCCAGAAACTCGTCAGTGATGGAGAACTGCTCCACAAGGCTGGACGTCCGGCAGCATGCATCAGTGGGCACAAGCGTACGTAAGCGTCTACTACTCTGCGGGGAGTGTGCGTACGAATGTAAAAGCGTTCGAAGACGGAGGGAGCACCGATTGTAAAGAACTGACGCTGCCTGAAGTCTTACTATTATCGCATGCAACGTGCCAGTTCAACACGGGTCTCTGACTCATGCATACCACGTGCTATTTCAAAGCTACCGCTGCACTTTCCGACTTGCTAGGTCATCGGTTAACGAGCCCAAGAAAAATGTTTAGGTTCTGAAGTAATTGGTGACTTCGCTAGTAACCGGCGACTTTAGGTACGTGATGGAAGAGTGGAATGAGCAACTTTTCTTAACGAGAGTGCCAAACTCACTTTTAGGCGGACCCTTTTTGTATTTTGCAATTATTATTGAGCATTACAATTCCACGCTTGCTCTTTATGTGCCTGTAATTATGAAGTGCATTTCCTTTAGCTTACATGTTTGTTATTTGTAGCGTATTCAAGAAATATTTCGAAAAAACAAAGCTTTTCTAAAACTTCCAAGAAATAGCTTTTTTCTAAGAAGAAACAATGATTTTTTTTTGCACACCCAAGTTTTTAAGACCATTCAAAACTTTGAGGCTCTTTGTGCAATAAAACACGTAACTTTTTATAGTTTCAGAATTTAAAAAGTTATTTATTTTCGTGTTATTAGCATAGCGTTCCAAGTATTCCCCGCAACATTTATGAGAGTTTATATTAGAGAAATTAAATCTGACGTCACGGACTAGACGTCACTGCGTACACAGCACATTTATTAGCTTCATTTTGTTGCGAGCGATCTTGATGGAAGTAATGTATAAGTTTCAAGCAAGAAGAATGAATATGAATTGCAAAGCATGATCGATGATTTAGACAGGCAGAGCAGAACGGTAGGTCTTAAAATTAACATCCAGAAAACCGAAGTAATGTTCAACAGACTAGCAAGGGAACAACAGTTCACACTTGGTAGCGAGGTGCTGGAAGTGGTAAAGGAATATATATATAATTAGGGCAGGTCGTGACCACTGATCCGGATCAATGAGAAATAACTAGAAGAATAAGAATAGGGTGGAGCGTATATGGCAGGTTGTCTCAGATTATTAATGGCAGTTTACCAATATCCCTCAAGAGAAAAGTGTAGAACAGCTGTATCTTACCAGTACTTACCTACGGGGCAGAAACGGAAAGAGTTCAGCGTAAGTTAAGGACAACGCAGCGAGCCATGGAAAGAAAAATGGTAGGTGCAACGTTAGGAGACCGGAAGCGGGCAGAGTGGGCGAGGGAACAAACGCGTGTTAATGACATCCTAGTCGAAATCAAGAGGGAGAAATGGGCTTGGGCAGGGCATGTAATGCGAAGGCAAGATAACCGCTGGTCCTTAAGGGTAACGGAGTGGATTCTGAGAGAAGGCAAGCGTAGCAGGGGGCGACAGAAAGTTAGGTGGACAGAGGAGATTAAGAAGTTCGCAGGCATAGGTTGGACGCAGCTGGAAAAGGAAAGGGTTAATTGAAATTTCATTCATCATCATCCTCATCATCATCATTACCACCACCACCACCGCCACCATCATCATCATCATCAGCCTGATTACACCCACTGCAGGGCAAAGGCCTCTCCCATGTCTTCAATTAACCCTGTCCTTTGCCAGCTGCGCCCACCCTATTCCTGCAAACTTCTTAATTTCATTCAGCCACGTAACTTTCTGCCACCTTCTGCTAGGCTTGCCTTCTCTTGGAATCCACTCCGTTACCCCAGGTGGTCGAAATTTCCGGAGCCCTTCACTAAGGCGTTCCTCATAGCCTCAGTCGCTATGGAACGTTAAACCAAACCAAACCAAACTAAACCAAACGTGTTCGAAGCTTGTCATTAATTTCTGTCTCTCTGCGTAGTGACTAAACCATTTCTCACGCTCATCTGTATTGGTTTTTAGCGCTAATTTTTCCCTCAAATACTTTCCTCATGCAACATGCTTGCACCTTATACATTTACTTGTTACGTTGCTTTTCGTGCGCGATACTTTTATGGGATAGTCTGTGTGAAATATCCGTAACGTTTTCTCTGCAGGCTGTTTCTCCTTCATGTATAGCGTCCACTCCTTCGCAATCGATATTTTTGCTTCCGTGTTTGCTTTTATCGCTGCTTAACACGTGTTGCTGGGAGGGTGGTTTCGTTACCACAAGTCGTGTGGTAAAGTGTTTCCGCCTCCTTTCGTTCCCCGCTGATTTAAGCCGATCGCGAACGCGCGCTCCAGGAATAACCCCCCCGTTACTCTTGCCCGCAATCTGTCCGAGGTTTCGGCGGGCGGCCCGGCGCTGAGCAAACGCAGCTCGGCGCTTGCAGGCCACCCAGCAACCCAGGTGACAGGCATGGATAACCGCTAGCAGCCGCGGGTAAGCGCCGCGGGAATGCCGTGTTTTCAGCGGTTTGTCTCTGCCTACGCGATACGGCGCGCTGCACCCGGCACAAATGTAGGGTGGGGCGCCCTGCCTCCCAGCGGTGACCGACCGGATTCGATGACACGGGAGATAGCGGGAGGGTGTCGCGTCGAGCACGAGCATTTTTCAACGAACGAGCACGCGTCGAAGGTCTCGCATGCCGAGGCACGACGCGGATTTCGCTGCCAAGGCTGCGGTAACCGTGCGCTGTACAGTGTATTAAAAGCGCAAGCTGAACAGAGAAAACCGCCAGCTACCAGAAATAATCCACGCACAGAAGTGAGCTGCTTTACTCCACTGACCAATAACATCGGCACAGCATAGCGCAGCACAGCACACACACACACACACAGCACAGCACAGCACAGCACAGCACAGCAGTAACACATCAGTAGCCCAGCAGTCAACGAGATCAACGTTCTAGTGTTTTAATCTCTTAGATAAGTATTGTAATTTTTCGCACTTATAATTTTATCACCATGGTGAAGGCCTTCTTTTCAGATGACAACGAACCCTTTATTGAGGGACTATTTGCGCATCGCAAAGGAAAAAAGGGCTCATGGTCACGTAATAGGATGGAGCTTGACTTCAGGCTTCAATTGTGTACGACTATACGAAATTTTTTGGCCGGCCGAAATGTAGCGGCTGTCTTCGGGCAAACTTCTAAAGAGAGCCCGCTTGGGTTGTGCTCAACCCTCATGCAGGTGAGCGCAGAATTGAGGTGGACAGTGCTTGAGAGCCACCAAACTGACGGTGACTGCGGAGAGATAAAGTTCGATACGCCAATATTGCCAGACTTGTCACCTTCGCCCGTGGTGAAGGAATGAATTCGATAGCGTTTATCTGCCCCAGCGACAGCCTTCTCTTCATGCGCCTCTTTCGTACAGCGCTTCCACTGCTCCTTGGTAAGTTTGGAACCCAGATTCCTTGTCCAGTGAGCAAACACGCTTCGCCCGAGGCATCCAATTTATACCTATTTACTTCGACCACGAACAGCGGGTTTTATTTTATTTTGTTTGTGCGCCCCCTTGTGCCGTTATCAATGCGAAAGCATTACATGGGTCGCCAGCAAAGAAACCCGGCGTTGTCGTCGTTGACCGCAAAAGTAGTGTGAAAAAATCCAGATGACGTCACCGTGGTGCCAAAGGAAAATAAAATTTCTTCCGAAGGTGCAGCGACACGCACTTCTACTTCTTTCAAACATGGCATTTATTACACTGAAATTATGTTGTATTTACATGAACTATTTACAAAAACTTTCCGGAAGGCCATGAAAGACATCTCAAAAAGACAGATGACCAGAGCACTAGACAGGAAGTAAGGCTGAGCACGTCACTAAGAGGGAGTGCCACTACGGTCTAAAATCGTTCTGTTCACACAGTTCCCTCAGATGAAGAATCATTTGGCAGAATGAAGGTTTCGTCGAAACAACCGATTCACCATCCCGGTCCATCATTCTAGTTTTACATTAACCGCGTAGTCCAATCAGTAAAAAAAAAAACATATCAAGAGGTTCATCTACACGTTGCCCTGCGGCGAAGTATCGAATGGTATGGGAAATCAAATAAATTCGTTTTTTTTTAAAGGTGCGTTGCAAGACATGTCAGAACAGAGCTGAGTCTTTACAATTCATGAAGAAATGTTCAATCGTTTCAGGAACATCACAGCGGCGGCTGTTCACACACGATGCAAAAATGCCCCTTTTCTAAAGCCAAGTATTCACGGGCAATGTTTTCGTACATAGCTTGCAAAACAAAGTTTTAGTGCATGGTGAAAGTAGCATTTTGCACACCCGCGTAGGGACATCATGTCCTGGCAATCCGAATTACATTGAGCGGTAAATAGGAGCCCAGAGCCAGCTCGAGCCCTCCTCCCGCGACCTCGACCGCTTCGTCCTCGTCACGGCTTAGCACGCAGGTAGCTCGAGCCAGGTCCGTGGCATCAGTGGCAATATGCCTCATGCATAAACCCCCACGAACAAGGACGATCGGGGAGGTTAAAGGATACAATCAGTGTGGGCAAAGCATTCACTAAATTTGTATGTAAAGATGCTCGGAGTGTCGGGTGGGAAGTCTCGCTGAAAAACATAAAGGGGCAACAATCTGCCGCACATAAAGATGGACTAAACCTAGCCCACCCGCGCTGACAAGTTGCGAAAGGTAATCACGTCGCACGGGTTACACGGAATAAGCCCAAGCAAAAGTCGCAAAAACTTTGTGGAAGCGACGAAAAACATCCAGGCGCAGTGAATAATGTGCAAAACTGTGCCAAACTGCTCATTTAAGAGGACAACGCCATCCACGTTGGGCACAAAGCCGCATTGCTTCTGTGCGAACAAAGGTGAACCTAGGATATGCGTTGCCTTACGACTGTATGCTAATGAGTTGGTGCGTCAGTAGAAAGAAAAAGAAAGAAACTGAGTAACTAAAAATAAAAGGAAAAAAACAATGCTTTAACATTAAAAGGTCATAAGTAGCCTCAAGTGCCCTTCTTTATTGTTATCGCCGCACTGGCCACTGCCCAAGCTTCCGACGAGGACCGCAACGAACTTGTCCGCTCCACTCAAAGTGCCCATATAGGCTGTCGTTAGAAAAACTAAGGATAACGAAAAGCCTCCCCAATACAAGACCGACACAGCGACTGACCTGCAAGCCTATTAGCATTAGCGTTTTCTCGGAGAAGCTGGCCAAGCTGCCGGCACAGAGCCTGGTGCGCAGAGATTTTGGTCATGGCTGCAAAATATCTGGCGAATTCGGGGATGAGCAAGTGGCCGTATTCACAGAAACGAGCACTGACCTGCCCCTATGGCTAAGTGGCAACAGCGTGGAGCCCGGGGCTTCGACCCCGAACGCAGCGAATTCATTTCGATGCAGGCGAAATGGAAAAACCGCGCCTCCCTTTATGTCCTGATGGGCGATAAAGAATACAAGGCTGCGGAATGAGTCCGGAGTCCTAAACTACGGCGATTTATTGCTGCCCACAATGGGTGCACGGAAAATGCACCCATCCAGGCAGACACGAGCAATGCGAAAGGGAAAACAAAATTGTCGCTCAAGATCGGAATTGATTTTTACTCCGGATTAGAACCCTAGAAGGTACTAAGGAAACTGGCGTCTAGAGGAAAATTGCTTACACTCTGAGTCAAAAATGGGACTAACTTCAGCAGTCAGTAGTTACAACTAATGGTTATTCCAGAAGAAGACTAAACGGGGGGACGTCCTTTTTCAGGTAGTCTATTCAAGAAAAAAAAAGAACCAGCCTTTGTAGCAGTTTTCAATCCCCTTTGGCTGAGTTGGTGGAAAAAAGAACACCCAAAGGTGAATCGTGAGCGTTGAATTGCGGGTTTTAACGTCTCGAATGAACACATGAGGGACGCCGTAGTGGTAGGAACCAGATTAATTTAGACCACCCGGGATTCTTTTCGCGCTTCTTTTCGGGATTCAGGGCGAAACTGTCGACCCAAGACGTACTTCTACAAATCAAAGAAGGAGTTCTAAGTAACGTCCCTAGGGACGGAGAGAACGTAATAATGGCACTGGATATCAAAGGAGCTTTTGACAACGTAAGCCACGAAGCCATCCTGACAGGCCTGGACGATCTGAACTGCGGCAGGAGGGTCTTCGGTTACGTCAAAGCTTTCCTCTCAGATGGAACAGCGACGATAGGGCTGGGAGAACTCCGCTCGGAGAAGTTCCACACCCCTAACAAGGGAACTCCCCAGGGCTCGGTCATCTCACCTACGCTTTTTAACGTTGCAATGATCAGCCTTGCAAAACATCCTAAGGAAGTCGAAGGAATACACCATGCCATGTATGCCGACGACATCACCATCTGGACAAATACGGGCTCACTAAAAGAAAAGGAAGAGAGACTACAGGAGGCCGCAACCTGCGTAGAGAACTACGTAAAAGCGAGAGGGCTAGAATGCTCCACCGAAAAATCAGAACTTCTCAGAGTCTGGAGAGGGAAACAAAACCGCACACTCCCGAACAGCGACGAGCTTAGGCTCAACGTCTACCTAGAGGGAAAACCCATACCAGAGAAAACACTCATAAGAATCTTGGGCATGTGGATACAATCAAACCAACGGTGTACACATGCCCTTGCTCTACTCAAAGCTTCCACCCTGCAAGTTGCCCGCATGATCACGCGCGTCTCCCATAAACGCTCGGGCATGCGAGAAGAAGACGCGCTAAAGCTGGTCAGGAGCCTGGTGATCAGCCGAGTCACCTACAATCTTCCATACTACAACCCAATCAAAAGCGAAAACCAACAGATTGATGCGATTACACGCAAAGTATACAAAACAGCACTCCATCTTCCACAATGCTCATCCACAGAGAAGATTTTAGCACTAGGACTTCATAACAACTTTGGAGAACTGAGAGAGGCACAACACGTCGCCCAGTTGCAGAGACTACAGCAGACTCCGTCTGGCAGGGAGCTTCTGTGGAAGTTGGGATGCAACGAACAAATACAAGAAATCCAGCGAACCACGACTATCCCGGACGGCATACGGGGCACAATTAGAGTGACCCCCATCGCCAAGAACATGGACCCCAACCTACACGAAGAACGCAGAAAGGCGAGAGCCGAGTGCATCCAAAAATCACTAGCCCCCCAGGCAACAACGGTGTATGTGGACGCAGCCACATACTCCAGAAAGACGGGACAAAACAACCCCAACGCGGTAGCGGCTGTGATAAACTCGGACATGCGGGAAATCATCAGCGCGTCGCTATAGGACTGCACGGTAGTCGAGGCTGAAGAAGTTGCCGTCGCTCTAGCGGCAGCGGAGGGCTGCCGGACTACGCGATCCTTAACAATACTAACCGACTCTCAAACGGCATGCCGAAACTTCATGTTAAGCAGAATATGTCACAGAGCGCTCCGCATACTCCGCTCTGGGGACCGACCCAAACAAAGCACAGAAGAAGAACTAATAAAACATACGATAGTATGGACTCCGGGACACGCGGGAGTGGAAGGCAACCAAGCGGTCGACAGGGTAGCTCGAGGGTACCCTTTTTACCGAGCTCCTCCCCACAAGCGACCTCGAGGAAGTCGAACCTGTCCCTAGAGATTACTCTGCAATCTTAAACCACTACAAGGGCTGCAGGAAACGGTACCCCCACCACATAAATCTCTCTCCAGGGAAGACACCGTCGCCTGGAGGCTGCTACAGACGGGCTCATACCCGAATCTAAATACACTAAACAAAATACAAACCAAACAATACCCAGACAAATGCCCATGGTGCCATGAAACACCCACGCTCTCTCACATAACGTGGGCCTGTCAGAAAATAGAGGTGGCACCAAAAATACCAAGCCCGAGTACGGAGCAATGGGAGGGAATGCTCTCTAGCGACCGTCAGGACGTCCAACTTGGGCTAATCCGGCGAGCACAGCTGGCAGCGGCATCCAGCGGAGCCCTGGACTAGGGGCAGACGACCATTGCTAAGAAGATGGAAGACACCATCCGACTCCGCCAAATTGCTCACCTACTCTCGAGAGCTCAATAAACGTTTTCCTCCCTTCCTTCCTTTTCGCGCGCTGAAGTCGCACAGCACGCAGGCGTTTTTGTATGTCGCCACCATGGATAGACGCGGGCGTGATCGAACCTGCAACCTTTGGATCAGCAGCCGAACGCCAAAGGAACTGCACCAACGCAGCGGGTACACACAAATGTATGCTTCCATATTGCCCAGGAAGAGACACTAACGACAACCCTATCCATTTTTTGTTATTAAAAAAATCGAATCTGCGGCTCTTTCTGCCTATGAAGATGGTCGTCCGAGGAGAAAAGGGGCGTTTATTGCCGATATACATTTGCATTGAAAACATTTACAGCCATTTCATTCAAACTAATGACGTCCACACAGAAAGGGACTCCGTGATCACCGATTTGAAATGAATGATCATGTTGCCTAGCCTCTGAAATCCGCGTTTATGTGGTTGACTTGACAAATTGACCGGTGGTGGCAGCACCTGCACCTTAATTTTCGTCTTTTATCTAGCTACTAAACGCTCAGTTTTTATCGAAATTAACGTATTTGCCATTAGAACGTCGTAATATAGTGGGCACGGCAGCTGCGTCAAGATGCAGATTACCAACCCTTTCTTGTTCCTCGTCCAGGTATCGCTTGGGTTGCTGCCGGCAATGACAAGGCCTGCACTGGCCTGCGATGCGCCGACGGACCGGCTTCAACTTCGCTGCGGCGTGCGCGAAAATCTGATACCGCAACTAGCTTCAGCGGATCACCGTTATTACAGTATCGTGGCCCTCGGCGGCACTATAAATCAAGGCACCGACCATCTACCCGGCAGTCGGCACGGCAGCTGCGTCAAGATGCAGATCACCTACCCTTTCTTGTTCCTCGTCCAGTTGAGGAAATGCTACGGCAAATCATTTCGTAGTAACAATGTCTGCTTGATACTGCTGCCGTGCCCGCGGCCATTTGTGGATGTACTACTCTTGCGCATCTGTTTTTCACTGCGATTTCTTCTGTTACTGGGAGGTGACGTTGAATCTAACCCCGGCCCTGGGGACTCTTCGCTTACTGATCAACTGAAGGCCATTGCGAATGATATTAAAAAAATCAAGGCGGAGAAAACTGTCACTAACCAGAAACTAAGCGCAATTGACAAGAAACTTGAAAAATTAACTGGGCTCGAAAAACAAGTATCGGCTTGCACAAAGAGATTAGCTGAGCTCGAGAAAAACCTTGCAGCTATGACAAAAAAAAATTGATGAACTGGAAAATAGAAGTCGTCGTTCTAACATCATTGTGTACGGCATTGAAGAAGATGCGAATAAAACTACTGAAACCCTGCTCCAATTTACTAAAGAAACAGTACTTGAGGGTCTGCTAGGACTGAATATATCGGGAATCGAGAGAATACACCGGCTCGGAAAACCAGACAGAGATGATCCAACAAAATGCAGACCTGTAATCATGAAACTTCTCGATTACCGCGATAAGGTCAGCATATTCAAACAATGCTCGAAATTGAAAGGCTCTGGCTTTTCTGTTAGTGAAGATTTTTTACGTGCTGTTCGTGATATCAGAAAAAAAAATCTGGGACCGAACAAATGAAAATCGCGACCGCAAAGAAAAGGTATTCTTAACCTACGATAAAGTGAGGATAAATGGACAACTGTTTGCTTGGGATAACAACCGAAACGACATTGTAGAAATGGAAACAAAAAACGAAAGACCGCAACAAGAATCTCGAACGACCAGAAGCAAAAGCCGATAACCTTCCTCAACTTGAATGCACGCAGCATAGCTAATAAGGTACCTGAACTAGAGGCTACTTTGCTGGCTATTGAGCCTGACATCGTAACCATCACTGAGACATGGTTACATCCTGGCATTTCAGACTCCGAATTTGTCCCACCCGGATATACAGTTATTCGCAAGGATAGACAGTCTAGAGGTGGGGGCGTGGCAATTCTGCTTAAACAAGCAATAGTATACTCCATCATGCCGGAAGTGGCAGGTGTTGAGGCTGTATGGTGCAAGATCCATTTAAACGATTGCGTTGTTCATGTTGGAGCTGTCTACAGGCCTCCAAATTCCGATGCAATGTATCTTGACCCGTTGTTCGACTACATGCTTAGATATGCTCCCGGCAGCAAAATTGTGATGGCTGGGGACTTTAATCTACCAGATATTAACTGGAAATCTCTTAGCCCAGGAAATGCTACAAATAACCTCATGATAGATTTCTTGTTCACGGTCAACCTTACGCAGATTGTCGACACGCCAACTCGTGTTCATAACCAAACCAGTTCTATTCTAGACCTATTCTACGTTAGCGATCACTTTCCAAGCAGTGCCATAACAACAGAAACACTTCAAGGGCTATCAGATCATGAATTAATAGTGTGTAAATTGCCTATAACTAACCTTGTTAGCCCGGATCGTACTGAAAGACGTGTCTTGGCATTTAATAGGGCCAATGATGACGCTGTTATGACTTATCTCGTTCATGAATACGAGAACTTTTCCCATTTATGTCTAGATAAGCAGTCCAGTATTGACAGCGTCAGGCAGTTTTTTAAAAATCTTGATATGCATTGCATGGAAATCTTCGTCCCAACTGTTCGAAAAGTTGTAAAAAACCACAATCCCTGGATCACGCGTAAAATAATTCATATTAAACGAAAGATCAAAAGACTCAGACAGCGGAACAAATTTCGCTCCATTCCTGACTGCCACCCTCGCCTTAATTCACTAAATAGTCAATTTAAACATGCAACTCGAAATGCAAAAGAACATTTCTGCAACACTACATTACAAAACTTTATCAAAACTGCACCAAGCACATTTTGGCGTTACTTGAGCACAAAGCAAAAAATAAGACTTCCCATGTCAGCTCTGGACGGCCAACTTAATGTAGATTCGTTCAACAAATATTTTCAATCGGTCTTCATTGTTGATAAAGACCACGTTGGCCAGACTGCGCCACAACACTATGGCCACGAGCATCTCGCTGGTACACCTACAATTTCTGAGGCTGGTGTGCTATCCTTGCTTCTAAATGTTGATGAAAAGAAAAGTAGCGGCCCAGATGACATTCCTAATGGTTTTCTAAAATGTTATGCCGAGCCTTGTAGCAAATATCTTTGTCTTCTCTTCCAGAAATCAATTCGTGAATGTTGTATTCCCTCTGAATGGAAAATCGCCAAAGTAATCCCTGTCCACAAATCATGTACATGCGGGAAAAATGTACCTGCGGGAAAATTCTGGAACACATTATCCTAAAATTTCTGACTCAATACGTAGAAGCTAAAAAGCTAATTCAGCCTTGCCAGCACGGTTTTAGAAATGGTCTATCCATTATAACACAACTTGTTGAATTCGTGCATGATCTAGCGCAAGGTATTAACAACCAGTCGCAATTCGATATAATTTTCCTTGACTTTTCCAAAGCGTTCGACCGAGTGTCGCACCAAAAATTGATGTATTAACTGAAGCATTTAATTGGTGATGGTTCCGTCGCAAAATGGATCAGCAGTTTTTTGTCTGAACGTTGTCAATTTGTCCAATTTGACGGACATACCTCCGACATTATTCCCGTGGTATCTGGTGTCCCCAAAGGATCTTTACTGGCGCCTCTTTTATTTTTGCTATTTATTAATGACATAACTAACCAAAATGAAGTACAAATGCGACTTTTTGCAGACGATTGCGTTCTTTATCATGAAATTAGACATCAGCCTGACCAGATCAAACTAAATAGCGCTTTGAATAAAGTTTTTCAGTGGTGTCATGATTGGAGTATGGTCATTAACAAAGACAAGACTGTATCTATGTCCGTTACAAAGAAAAAAAAATCCGCTTAAGTTCACTTATGGTTCTGATAACACTGCGCTACAAACTGTTACGGAATATCGACATCTGGGCATCCTTATCTCATCCGACCTGAACTGGACAACACACGTTCAGTATGTAGCAAATAAGGCAATGAACAAGCTGTTTTTCCTCAAACGTGCCTTGAAAAACTTGCCTCCCGAGATAAAGCTTCTGGCATACACTACACTTATACGCCCGGTATTAGAATATGCTAACATTACATGGTTCCCTCATACAGGCACTAGCGTAGCCGCACTGGAAAGTGTGCAGCGAAAAGCTGCGCGATTTATCTATAACCAGTACAGGCGCACAGATTCACCTACTGAACTTTTGCATCGCGCAGGACTTGAGCCTTTATCTATCCGGTCGAAACTGCACCGCTTGAAATTCCTATACTTACTTCTGCACAATTCATTTAAGCTTAACTCCGAAGACTTCGTCAATATAAGCCACTCCAGAATCACCCGCCGCAAACATCCTCTTACACTTGAAGAATTTTTTTGTTGCAATAACACATTCTATTTTTCCTTTTTTTCCGCGAGCAGTGCGCGAATGGAATGCCCTTGACGCTTCGATTGTAATGCAGCCGACAGTCCTCAAATTTTTGGAGCTTGCCGAGCTGAGTATGCTGCCACAAAACTGACTAAATATTCTTAAAATGTTCGTGATATACACTGTGTTCTGTATAACTGATTACCCCGAATTTTGTTCTTGTCTTGATTTAAGTAGACCCATCATTATTGTTGTACAACTGCTTATTACTCTATGATTGTTTTATCTGGAAGATGGGTATTTTTTGACATCCGCCCACCCCTGTAAAAACCCCGGTTGGGGTTGACAGTATGTTGAAAATAAAATAAAAAAATAAAAAAGTAATATGTCGTCAATGTTACTTTAAGAGGGACAATGATTCGTGGCATTTACTGAACCCTTTCACATTGGAAGCATTCTTCCCCCTGTAGAATGAATGACGATTCCTCTTTGAAACGTTGTCTGTGATGTGATTCGGAGCGCCAATACAGGCCTCTACTTCGTTTTGACCTCAATGCCACTTTAGCGTGCCACGCAAATTAGATAGGAGTGACCGTAATTGCTTGCCCCGGATCGGCTTGACGTTTCTTACACCAAATACTTTCGTCATAAAAATGTTGCATCCAGCAGCCCTCTGTGCTCGACATGTGGTGGGCATGCAGATACTGAATACTTGGTCTGCTGTTTCCAGAATTTTAATGCACATCGCAAGGCATTGCTAATACTTTAGGACTCCGCCAGGACGGTGCATTCACGCATCTATATAGAGCATGTCCTTTGACCATGGAGTATGGCGGCTTCGGCTGCACGCAAAAGCCCTACTATCTTATTTTACGGACGGACAAGGGGTTGACAGTGACCCTTTGATGATCCTGTGTGTTGGTGAGTACTCGAGTGTTGTGTATACTTGATTTCCGTTTCACCTTTTCTTTTTCTCCCTTTTCTTTTCCGTCTTCTTCACCCTCTTCCTCCACCCTCATCTGGAGGAGCATGCCAAGTTAACTACCATGCTCGCATCTCGTGAAATCATCAAAACGTTTGTCTCTCTCTCATTGGGAGTCTGTGGTGTCCGACAGTCGATGCATGCATGTGCATTTCGGGTGTGCTTAGTTAAACTTCTGTTCACGGATCGAAGTGCAACTTCATTCTTCTCCAAGAACACCATCGTCTTTGGGCCAGCCGCTGCACTAGATACGCTAATCGTGAACAGTGTCGTGTCCTCACTGCTTGCTTCTACAGAAAATCAAGGCTCACGTGGTACTAATGGAGAATGCTAATGCAAGGAAGATACTAAAGTTGGACAAGTGACAAGAAATATTTGCAGATGCACATGAGAAACCACGGGGGAAGCTTCGGCAGAAATTTATTCCCATCATGATTGCCCATATAAAACCCATGCGCGAGATTATGCTGTCAAGAGTATTTTCGTTTTTCCAGTTTTGTGCTTTTATTCATTTTGTATTTTTCCGAATTGACCTAGAAAACGCGGGTAACTCATTTCATCCTATACAGTCATGTATGCCCAGAATATAGTGCATATGTGGGTGCGGTGTCTCTTGTTATCACCTTGGCGAGCTTGAACCTTTTATTGTTTAGACGGAGCTCAGGCAATGCGGACGCAAGATTGGCTGCGTGAAATCTGGCGAGATGGCGCTATATTGCATTTCTGCAGAACAAACATGTCAGGTGAATAAGGATTATGCATAGGAGAAACATATCGATCCGCTTCTAAGGGTCCGGCGGCTCTGATAAGTACGATAAGGGCATTCCGCAGCACCACCCTCAATTAAAATGGCGCTTACTACAGTGTATACAATCTGGGCCCTGGTTGTATACATACACCATCACGATCACTTTCCATCTTGCTCTCGCTCGCGTACAGGCCTGCCTTTTGAATGAACTATATCGCAGGAATTCGCTAGTCGCATTCTTGACACAGTTCGCTTCGCGTGCAAAGCCGGTAGGCGCTTTCTATATCGTTTTCATTAACGACCCCGTAATGGGTGCGTGCGCGCTCTAATTATCCGCTCCCAATGTCAAGCGGAATGCAATTACGCTGGTCACCCTGCCGTTCGTTAGAGCGAGCAGTGCCCGCATGTTCGCCAGCCTGTCTCTGTCTTGCGTGCATACCTGTCTGCGCGTGTTGCGGGAAACGCTTTTACGGCTGCAGGCGGCGAACGACGAAGGTTGTTTTCGTGCCCCTGCACTTCGAGAGAAAACTAGCAGGCGGGAAGAAGAAATGCACGTTTCGTGGGCAGTCTTCTTGAATGTCGTCTTGGAATTAGCTTTTTCGATACTCTTCTTTTGGTTCGGCAGGGGTACACAGAGAGAAATAAAAAGAAAAGAAGCAGCTCGATTCACTTTATTAAAGAAGTACAAACACAATATTTCGAACGAGAAAAATATCATTTTGTTGCATGGACATAAGGATATGACTTCTAGCAAGTTTAAATTATTGGTATAACTATAGCTTCAAAACGTTTCCCAACATTTATACGCGAAGACTGCCGCATGGAGACCACTTAAGCCTCGTAGACTCTCGAAAGAAACAAGAGGTGCAGTCGGCGGCTGCCGCTTCTGTTTATTCGTTAAAAATTTGAATCACTTTTTAATCGGCTGCAACATCTTCGCCCAGAACAACGAGCTGAGCATTTGCTACAGTTGTTTGTGACCACGTGATCCGGGATAACTTATTTATCTTTACAGTACACGTTTGGCACAAAAGTGGGAATAGCTAGTGTAAAACTGCAGATTAGTCGTGCTAGATCGATTCTACGATATATATCTTGTACCTTATGCCTCAGGATCTCTCCCTTTTGAAGTAATTAAAAAAATTCAAAAGACGTCATCATTGAAGGAAAGCTTCCAACGATCTCTTTTCACGGGCCGCATTTCGTTTGGATACAGTCTGCACCAGCGGCGACGGATTTCCGCTACCGATGCGTTGGACCTCCCTCTGCCGCCGTAGATGAAACAGTGAGACCGTTTCCGACATCAACATCACGATGGATAGCTGATTTTTTCGCCGGGTGCGAAGTGCGCCCTCTTCAGGCGTTCTTTACTCTTGGGAAACGGCCAGAAGTCCAATGACACGAGCTCTGGGCATGGAGGTGGGTGAGGAAGATCACTCACCCCCATCCTTCTGTGATGGCTTGCATAGCGACTAGTTCACCGTTGAGCCAAGGGCGTCGCCACTAGTAGGGACAGTACTAAAGAGCCATGCACCCCTCGGAAAGAAGACATCCAAAATGTTCATCTGAGAGTGCGCAACGCCTTTCAGTTTAATCTGTTAATAAGAAACAGACCAAGGGGCTAAGCTTATTGGACGCCTCTCACAGTATACCTCTATAAATTCCCACATCTGGCCATTTCTGTCCCTTCGTTTTCCCATCAGTTCGAACTACACGCACGTCAGTTCTAACGGCACCCACCTGCCTTCATTTTGCCTATAAAACTCACCCAAAGCAACGGAGAAGGTGAAGAGGCTGGCAAACTTCACTGAAGCGAAATAGTCCGAGATGAGAAAAAGAGGAGCCCAGCGAAAGCAAAATATCACAGATCTTAATTTGTAATGCAGAATAGTATAGGCTCGGTTTTCTGGTGGCCGGAAAATGCAGGCTGAAACACTAACCACTCACCTGCAAAGCAGGTTTCGCAACTTTGAGAGGCATAATTATCGGTGGCGCGGTGCTAGAGTCATAAAACGTTTCAGGGTCACGGCCTGTGTTTGTCACGTATATACTCATATCGTCCTGCATGCACGATGTCAAGTATTCTTTCACCTGGGTATAGACACCGCTACACCAAGAGCTGCGCGTGTCACTCTTTTCCTTCGGTTGCTAGCAGAAATACTGTGTGTGCTTAGTCGCGTGCTATAGCGGCACCTTAATGCCCGCAGAAAGTGAAGCAAAAACCCTAACACGGCTATCGCGGTTTTTTGCGCACACATGCACTGAGGGTCAGCTGTCAGTGTGATCTTGCTTGCGGTAGATGCGGAACCTCCTACGAAGACCCAGTTTCCTTTTTCCTGCGCCCGTCTGCGTTTCAGGACGACGACCGCGCTTCGGCGCTGTCCGAATTCGGTCGCCGCAGCCGGGCATCCAACTCGACCAGCGTGACGCGCGATGGGCAGGAGGTGAACATTCGGCTCCATCGTCTTTGGGGCTCCAAGCTTGGGAAATGTATCAACGAGAAGCGCCTGAAGGTCAGGCATTGCAGTATAGACACACACAGTACTTGTAGTGAATGCGAAATAGTGCAAAATTCGCACGAGCTTCGAATGCCCTATGCCTCGTGAGTGAACCACGAAAAAAAGTTGCAAGTAGCTCGAGGCAATGCCTCGTTTTCCGCACTTTTTTCGGCTTAACAGCTAAGGCGCACGAAACGAAAGCGCCGTCAGACAAGCAGCTGTTTGCTTTGTGAGGGTTTAACGTCCCAAAGTGACTCAGGCTATGAAGGACGCCGTAGTGAAGGGCTGCAGATAATTTCGAACATCTGGGATTCTTCAACGTGCACGGACATCGCGCAGTACGCGGGCCTCTATCATTTCGCCTGCATCGACATTCGGCCAATGATATTAATTGGGCTAGTTGGCTGCTTATAACTCGACATAGTGGCCAGCGCGCAAGGAAGACGCGCACAGAAGGAATCCAGACAGTGCAAACGCTAGGCAGTGCCACGAAGTTGCCTACTGATACCCCACTGGAATTCTGAATTCTTAATGGGTCTAACTCCTCTTTCCTTTCCCGCACAGCACACAACGGCTCTTCGTGGGGAAGGGAATAAAAGTCTTCTGTGTTGATGGAAAAGGCCTTGTCAGGACAGCCCGATCACGTCTCCCGAATTTTTGACGCGAAGGGAATCGTGTACACTGAGGATGCGCAAATGTTTCTGTAAAAAAAAATCACGACAAAACACCTTGCCATGACCCTTTCTCTGAAACAATTGCCTAGTAGCCTGCACAAGAATTTGGCGGCAAGAAAATTTATGAATGGCATGAGCATTTCGTTCTCCGCCAAAACACATAAATAGGGGGTCCCTTTGAGGGCAACTGTTTCAGAAAAAGTGTCCTGACAAGGTGCTTTGTCGCGTTTTTTACAGAATCATTTAGGCATCTTCAGTGCAGACGATTCCCTTCGCGTCAAGAATTCGGGGGACGTGATCGGGCCTCTTTGTAGCGAGAGCTGTCCTGGCAAGGCCTTTTCCATCGACACAGAAGTCTTTTATTCCCTTCCCCACGAAGGGCCCTTGTGTGCTGTGCGGGAAAGGACAGAGGAGTCGGGCCCATTAAGAATTCAGAATTCCTGTGGGGATTCAGTTGACAACTTCGTGGCACTGCCTAGCGTTTGCACTGTCTGGATTCCTTCTGTGTGCGTCTTCTTTGTGCGCCAGCTGCTATGTCAAAATTCGACCGCCGTGGTCGGGATCGAGCCCGCGTATTTCGGGTCAGCAGCCGAGCTCCATAACCACTGAGCAACCGCGGAGGCTTGCCAGCAGTTGTGCCCGTCATCTCGGTCACTGCTCTTCGTACTGTGCGTATGCCAAAAGACGCGTCTGTAAACAAGTTCACCACTCACAGCCTTCAGTTACAAATGCGACGCAGAACGCCCCCCCCCCCCCCCCCCCCCCCCACCGTCCAATAGGGCCCACAACGCAAGGGTTGCACACGCACACGCACGCACGTCTTCTTCGTGAGCGGTCCCACGCGTGTCCACTGCACGCGGGGAGATTCGCGTCGCGATCAATAATTCATAAAGGCGCGTCGTTCGGCGATTCCCACCCTAATGGTATATAGGCCTATCCTCCGGCGATCGTGAGGCTCCAACCTGCTACGCGTGCGCGCGCGCACGAAGGATCCCAAGTAGAAGTGCGCACTCTCCCTCTCCGCGGGGTCGCATTTCGGAGCTCGGGTAAGTGGAGAGGTGCCGCTTCGCACCGGTCGCCGTCCTCGCAGCTGAGGCGCGTGCTGCGTGATTCATCAGCGCCGCACGCCGCCCATTCTTTTCTGCACGAGGGGCACGCTGATCGCGTTTCTCAGCCGCTATTCTCGGCAGCTCTCTCCGTTCCGCACGTGCGCCCAGGGGCGCCGCATCGAATTCGGTGAGCGAGGCGCCCTAGAAGGAGCATAGTGCCTACAATATACTGGTATATTCTAGGCACTATAGAAGGAGAACGCACCATGCGCCCTGTTGCTGCTGCTGCTGCTGATGATGATGATGACCGGAATGAAGATGGCAGAGGCTGCGACTACTGTAATTTTATCAGCGGCCGCAGGAAGTGCTGCAACGGTGTTGTTTAGGCTGTATGTCGGTCATGTCCAACATTCTTGGACAAACATTTTGTATATTAGGAAACTGTAAGGTACTGGTATAGAAATATTGAAGGCATTGCTACATTCTTCCGAAATGTAGCAAATCTTTCTTTTATAGCGTTTCCATCACTCGCATCGAGCAGTTAAGACTGCCATAGAAAACCAATGGGGAAGGTTTTTGTCGATAGCAAAAACGTTAGTAGCAAAAAAATTCAAACCCGCCGACGGGAGATCTGTGGATATAATAATTGTTGTAGTGAAATATTACAAAGTATGAAGAAATTTCGCTGATAAACTCTTTCCCACTCAAGAATGATTTTGTCCAGAATTGTGGGGTATGATGGGAATAAGAGCCGGCTGTTCCTGTCGACTGTATGCTTTCCATAGCAAGGTTCTTTAAACGCTTTTATGATAATAGTCAGGGCAATTCACGTCTCCCCGCTGCTGGGAAAACATTTCTTCTCCATGTTTCTGCACTGCCCTTGTTTTCAGCCGTCCACCAATCAGCCTCGCTCGCTGGCACTAACTACACTTGCCTAATCAGTTCCTATGATTCTATGGCCAGTACCTCAAAAGCTTTTCATTACTTCGTGCCATCTGTTGTACGCTCATAGATCAGTACTCGCATCTTTCCCTTCTGTAGGCTTCATTCACTTTTGTAATTATTGCAGCAAATCAGAATCGTGGAACTCGTTCCAGGACTACCGAGAATCAGTGAGAAAAGTGGAGATTTTGGCTGTCAGGAACAATTTCCCTTCGCTAGATGGATGCTGCAATACTTGGCATTGCATTAGGCCGTTAGACGTTCCGAAAGAGTACGTGAATTACTTGTGTGGATTTACAAAACAAGATATTTTCACATTAAGGGCAGAGCGTTCAAGATGACGTACCCCCGAATGATTCTCAAGAACGGGCCAGGATCGCATGATACTGGCACACAGATAGCGGTTCCTTAGGAGCGCTACTGCTGCCTTTCAGAAAAACCCTTCAGAAATCTTGGGATCGTCCGAACAGAAGATTTTGTTCCCGGTTTCTATCCTTGAAATGAACCAATTACGCTTTCCAAGTGAGCTCTCTCTTCGAAGGAACTTTGGCGAACGAAGCTAAATGCGGCCAAGACTTTCACAACATACCTGGCCAACACGACTAAGATGTATAATGCATTCCTTTAAAAAATTGGCTGTCAGTTTAGAATTGCTGAATACGAAATATAGTGCGAAAGCACAGTTTTTTGCAGGTGCACAACACCGCCACGCACTTGAAAGCGCGATTGAGGTGTCCACTGACCCGGGGAGCAAGTTATCGCATCTTAACCTGTTTCATCGTCAGTGTCAATTTACCCAATGTATGGCGGCGGCTTATACTACAAGGTCGCGTTTCTGCAGCGGTGCTTTCATCGCCAACGCGTGTTGCTGTAGTGCGCGTTTCTGCCACAACGTTGCCCACGCCAACGCATGCAGCGCAAATCTCTCTCTCACTACCGCCACACAGATGAAAGCACAAATATTAGTTTGATAGCAGTATTAGTTGATGAAGAAGACGATGTGCAACGCAAAGCACGAGAGAGTGTGTTGCAGTTTAACACTCGTGCACCAAACCCTGGCCAATCCCCCACCGTGGGTATGTGCCATCATCTTTTCAGGCAACAACAACAACAACACGAGGCGTTATCGGCTGCGGCGATAGCATAGTGCTCTCGTGCAGTGGCCAGCGAAGCTGGTATGTTCGCGCCGCCGCGGGTTCGAATCGCAGTCACGGCAATACTTATTTATTCATTTATGGTTTGCCCATGAGGTCACCCTCGAGATCAAGCTTCGCCCAAACCACCAAGCCGGTTAGACCTCGTGAAGTGGTGCTTCACACTGAAACTGCTATGCTTTCAACAATTCACTGAAACTGAAAAAAAAAAAATAGTTGCGCTGGATGGCGGCGAAGAAGCGTGCGCTGTATGCATAACTCCTAAGTGCGCTGTTTGCATAGCTGAGAGGAACCGCAGAGACCCGCAGTTCATAGCGCATTTCAATCAGACAGTCGTAGCTTGGCTGTATAGTAGAGGCGTTGATTTTGTCTCCTTAAGTCAAAATTCCGAATTGCTTTTTTCCCCCCAGGAACTTATCGAATTGCAAAAGGCCTCTTGAAAGCGAGTCTGCGAGCACTATGCGCAAAGTTAGGTCTTTACATTGGCGAAAGAGGCGTTCCAGTGGCTCTTATCAGCTTGGACACCACCGGCTACTTGTTGCAGTTATTCGTTGTACGGCCGGTCTTAACGACGCCAAGGTCAGTAGACCAGTTGTTATCGTCTAACAGTCTTGAAGGATACTCGGATCGCGCGAAGTGAAGAAGGAAAACAAGCACGCGGAAACTTAGCTATAAGCATTCCCGAGTAAATTCTGCGAAGGGGAAAAACTGGGTGGAGATTGGAAATAACAAAAACTGGAGATTGAACATGCTGTCTGGAGGACGTGTTCGCTGGCGCCAATGGGCAAAAAATGCACGCCTGCACAGAACTAGAAATGCAGCATGCTTTTCGATCAGCTGTAACTCCTCGAATTAATCAGATGGCAGTTAAGCCGTTAACCGGTGAGCGAGACTTTTTTGTGTTCTACTGAAGAGCAAATAAAGGAAACTTTTTGACTTGACCTTCTGTTGAGTAACTTGAGGGCTTCGATCTTTTTTTTGTAGAGGTCAGTGTCTAAGGAACGGTTGCTACCAGTCAGGGACACCAACCTCTCATCGACCTCATTGGGCATAGGATGACTGTGAGGCGTGAGTCACTGCTCGAGACATGTAGGCTTGCTTTGGTGAGCGGATGTTGTGAGACCAGTTCTAGCGGGCAATTTTTTCCGTTTGTGGTCCGTAAAACGTCGCTTGGGCTTGGATTAGGGGACGCTCCTAGATGAATTAGTTATTATTATTATTAGTATGATTATTGGATCTTTATTAATAAAATAACAAAGGAAGGAAAAGATGTTGCTAACCGCGGCATCTACCATCGAAGCCTGAAGCACATGAGCTGCTTCTAGTGTGAAAAAAGGACAGGGAGAGGGAAATAAAGGGGAATCGATGGGAAGAAAGGAGAGGGGTAGGGCGGAAATATGCACTATGTAAAAATAAAAATATACAGAAATTGTTGTTAGAGGATTGGGGCCATCGGCGCAGCTATGGGTTGTGGTAATTTCCTAGATTCATCTTGTACCGTTAATCGTTAGTATGGTTTTTAAACGCGCCTGTTCGTGCTCGTATGACTGTGTTCTCATGTGGGTAGCACGATTTCTAAGGGGGGTGGGGGGGGGGGCATCGCAAGTTTTGGCTTCCGCCATGGTGCCTTGTATGTTCGCTTTCACTGGCTTGCTTAAAATGGCAGCGGAGCTCCCGGGTATCGCCCAGGATCATTTATGTGGTCAACTGCGAGCTGTCATTCAGGAATGGTCCGGGCATGCGCAGCATGAATCACAGTCATGCACGCCGCATTAACATATAGGAAAAAGTACTGACCACATTGGTGCCCACCGTCGTCGACGATAGCGGTGGTAACCGTAAGATCTCCACCATTTTAGATACGAGAAATAATTTTGAGCTCCTGCGCTGTGATCGCTAGAACGCACGATTTCTAGATCTGCTCGTCGAGATTGGTAGAGAACTGTTCACAGACATAGAATCATTCTTTTGCTTGAAATCTACTTTTCCCAACAGCGGCTAACTAAAAGGAATACTGCGAACAAATTAAAATTCGCTTTTGTCGATAGACAACCGCGTTCTAATTATTCGAACGACAAAGACGCTATTTCACTGAAAACGAAGATTTTGTAAAAAAAAGAAACGGTAAAAAATTAAGTGCAGGTATCGACACCACCGGCTGACTCCGCAAAGAAGCTGCGGGGACGTCAAAAGAGTTTTGGCGTAAAAGCATTGCTAGCCCCATTGAGAGAATAGCCTGCGGCCGGCACGTGTTAGTGTGTGTACACGCACATGACAGAAAATCTCAGTGACAGGGTGGCGTCATAAAGCGGCCGTACGACGCACACAGCAAGCCGAGCATCGCCCCTTCAGACAATCCTGTACATGTAGTTCGCCTATATGTACTCCCCACTGGCCGACCTCCGCATGGCGCCAGACTTCCCTACTACACTCGTACCAAAATTGTGACGCAACCGTTTGACGTGCAACGTTCCGGGTGGTATACGATTTCTCGTTGCATATGGAAGACGACGAAGTTGTTCTGTATCAGAACGCTGTCTTCACGTCTCTGCAGTTTTTTGGTAATATGTGCTATAATCAGGGAGGTGCCGCTCCCTTTTTGCCACGGCGATGGAAGTGGAGGCTGCTGGGCCTCTATTGGAACCCGGTGGGTCGGCAGCAGCCGCCCAGAGGAAGCGCCTGCACCGCCAGAGTGACTCGAGCAGCCAGGACACTGTTGTGTACTCGGTGCCAAGTGAAGACTCCTCGTCCTCGGCCGACGACGGTTTCATACCGGTTGTTGGCAAGAAGGCCAAGCGCAGACTGCGTAGACAAGCCGAATCGTCCTCATCGAGCACGTCAACGGTGTCCTCATCAAGAACGCCAACGATCATCACGGCGCGAAGTTCCTCGGCGCATACAGCCTTGTTTGTGCCGTTGAACCCAACGTACAACTTTAGCCTCCTGAACAGGCAAGCCATCTCTATCTGGAGAGCCTTGTACCGGGATGCATTAAAGATGCCAGAATAAACCCGTTCAAAAACGTCATTGCCATTGATGTGGTGGAGCGAAGTACTCTAGAGAGTTTACCCGCAATTACCAAACTCGGTAACATCAGTGTACGCCCCATTATTCTCCAGGACAGCGGCACTACGGCTGGCGTAATATACAACGTCGACATATCGTGACGCAGATTTACCCATGTTGATCAAGCCGGCAACCAACGGCATTTCCATCATTCAAGTTTAGCGGTTAGGAAGATCTACATGCATCAAGCTAACCTTCAAGGGTGACTGCATACCATCGTACGCGAAGGCTGGACACTTTCGTCATCCAGTTCGACCTTTTGTGCCTAAGCCACTTCAATGCAGGGACCGGATTACGGAACTCGCTCCGACCGCTCTACAATTGAGAGCGCTCTAAAATGCCCGCTCCTATTGGTCGCCGGCGCCATTTTGAAAAGTTGCGTCACGGGAAGCTGCAATGGCGTCACGGACAAGAAAAAACGCATGACGTTGAACACCTAATTATGTTCGCGGTTTTAGACTGTTTTTTGCGACCGCGAAGAGTCGGTCTACAGAGTTTTAGAGGGAAAATGGCGGCGGCGGCGTCTGCTGTTTATTGGTGGCGGAGGCGGCAACGTCGGCGCCAGCAACGACGAAGGACGGTGTACGAGGACGCGTATGACTTGCCGGACGAGCTTTTCCGTCGGTTATTTCGACTCGATAAGGAGAACGTGGAGTGGTTGTGCGGCGAACTTGCAGACGAACTGCGAGGCGTACGGACGAGCGCTTTGTCGGTGCGGCGGCAGGTGCTGTGCGCTCTCCGTTTTTTTGCCTCCGGGGGCTTTCAAGTGTGCGTCGGCAACGGGCAGACCGTCGGCCTCGCAGAACCGACGGTGAGCAAGTGCGTGCGGCGTGTGGCTGAGGCCATCTGCAAAGTCGGCGCACAGAAGGGATGGGTGCGTTTCCCGGCGCACCCCGAGGAAAAAGCGGCAGCGAAGGCGACCTTCCTTCCCCGCGGCACCATCCCCGGCGTCGTCGGCTGCGTCGACGGCACGCTGATTGCCATAAAAGCGCCGCGGGGAGACCCAGCAAACCGGGCAGCATTCTGGAGCCGCAAAGGATACTACGCGATGAACACCATGATCGTGAGTAGACTGGCTTTCTGACCGCATGGGTTCGAAAGCCGCGACCTCGACAATGGAAGTTCACGTCCAAGATTGTCTCCCTGTGTTTCTCGCAGATCTGCAACGCGAACATGAAGATCCTTGCGGTCGACCCTCGCTGCCCGGGGTCTTGGCGCTACTCACGGCTGCGTCGGAAGGTGGAGCACGGGCTGCTGGAGGATGGAGAGTTTCTTCGGGGTGAGCAGCCTATTGATCATCGGGCCACTTCGACAGCACGTATTAAGCTACAGCAGTGGCTCATACCTAAATGAGGCGGGTTATAGCATGGATGACATTCAACAGTATGATGTATCGTATTTATTTTTGTGTATTTACTGTTACTGCTGGTGCAGAGGCACAAGAAACTTTGTTATAAAGTGAATCGTATTTCAAGCGTAAAACACCAAGGCAGAAGAGGTGTGCACATCGTTATTGTCGTGTAGGATATCACAGTACATCATTAACCTAGAAGGCTGTGCTTACAGAGGTACCCTTAGTCATGAATCTTCTGCATGCCTATGAATTCTGGTTCAGCATACTGGTTTTGAGCTGCTTGATATGAATCATTTATTACATAGGCAACAACACACTTCACTGCAAATTTTGGTCGTGCAGGAGACAGTGGATATCCACTGGAGCCGTGGCTGCTCACACCAGTGTCAGGGCATCCTGGTGCAAACACTGCAGAAGGGCAGTACAACGCAGCACACGCCTCAATGCGATATGTTGTGGAACGCTGCATTGGTGTTCTCAAAAGCCGCTTCCGGTGCCTTCAAAGGTACCGGACACTCCACTACGAGCCGGAGCGGGCGGTGGTCATCATTGCAGCGTGTGCTGCATTGCACAACATCTGTCTTGAAGAAGCCCTGGCTGCAGACGAAGACGACACTACTGATGACCCTGACAACAATGGACCACCTCTGCTTGCCGGGTACTTGGCGGGGACAGGATCCCGCATGACCTATCTGCGTGGTAGAGCCATGCGAGACCGTATAATTAGCCTCTTTGGCACAACCCGTCCGCAGAGGCAAGCACACCTGCAGATGGTGCGGCGACAGCAGCCGCGGCAGCAGCAGCGGCAGCAGCAGCGGCAACAGCAGCACCACCGGCAGTAAGCCCTAGACCATCTGGCAGCTGTGGCTGCAATGACTCGCCGTGCTGGCGGGGCGGGTTGTCGTAGCCACTCTTGCTACGGGCAGTGCCATTGCCCTCTGTTAGTGTGTGAGCCCCTTTGTGATATGATGCCCTTGGCCACTGGTAGCCACATTCCAGCATTTGTAAATTACTTTTTCTTACGTGTGCTTGAAAGCCTCCAGTGGCAAGATATGAAGTGCACACACCAACTGCTGCTCCACTGGCAGTGGTCACCAGTACGCCTTTCAGTGCATCAGCAAGCTTGCCGCACAGCTACTGCACTTTCTCCTTCTCAAGTCGAAATACACGCCGAAACAGCTCGTCCAACAAGTGAAATGCATCCCTGTACACCGTCTTTCGCCGTTGCTTACGTCGACCTGCCCACTTAGGCAAACAGTTGCTTGCGGTAACTATGTGTTTGATGAATGTGCACGAGGGAAAAGTGTGGTGTGGAGACTGCTAGGCAACAGTAAAGCGTTTGTTTTTGCACCACGTTTATTCATTGGTCACAATAAATTTTTTCGCCACAGCTCTTCATACTAGTTTCCCAACTGCAACACACAGCAGGGAAACAAAAGCATGCATCATCAACAGTCATTTGCATATGCCTTGTCGAGTGCTGCGCAGAGATTGTACAAGAACACTTGTATCTTACACTGTGGCCAAACGGGCGAGTTGGCTGTACATTTTTAAGGCGAACAGTGCGAAAGACATAGCCGGAAAGCACAGGAAACACAGGATGAGCACTCGTCCTATGTTTTCTTTGCTTTCCGTCTAAGTCTTACGCGCTGTTTGTCCCTTAAAAAAAAAAGCTTCATCTTGACTGCCAGCTTGAATGCTAGTAATCACAGGTTTGGCATGTTGTGCATACTTGTAGGCCCGATGTTGCCCTGGTTTGCACTTTGCTGAAACACATTACATAACTGGTGGAATGCACAGCAAGTGCTACACAAGACATTGCTCTTCGTAAATTTTACTGGACTAAAAAACCATGTTACGTGTAAAAGACACACGAGTATCACAGACGATGATGCCAACATGACTTCGTTTGAAGTTGTAAAGGGACCCACAAACGAGAGCCATTAACATTGTTGCATCATACCTTTAAAGGCGGAGCTCAAGCGTCCGCCAAATTTTTTTTTGCCTGCATTCAACACTAGTTCAGAAGTGACTTTGGACGAATGCTGGCAAGCCTCATTTTTCCTCGGGTCTACTGAGGATAGAACATGTTACAACGCACACAATGGACACTGTACGGAAAAGCAGGAAAAGTAATGCGAAAAAGAAACGACTCAGGAACATGCAAACAACCTTAACAGACACAAAATCGAAGTGTTCAAAATTTATCCAGAATCCCCATATTATGATGCCCTTCATAACTACAGTCACTTCAGAACAACTTTGCCCCACATATTGCACTTGCCCACATATTGCAATGAAAGAAAACAAGCACTAGAAATTGCACCTTGTGCACCTGCCACAGCTGCAGGTAAACATTTGAAAGGAATGGAAAATAAAAGAGTATAAGAGGCTTTCACACCTGGCAGAGCTTAAATTACATAACTGGAAGAAAATAAACTGTGTGAAGCATCCGGGCCTGCAGAGCTTACAAGAAATAAAAAAATGATGCTATGGCACATGGCAGAGATGATCTTGAATAAATACAAAAACAGAAACCTGACAGAGAAGCAGACAATGTAAATAAACAAACACATAAAACAGAAATTTTAACAAGCAAACTAAAAATAGTTCAATGAGTCTGCACCTGGCAGATAAGTAAATAATGTTCTTGAATAAATATAAACATATGAAGATGTTCTTTCATAAAAATAAAAACAAGCAAATAATGAACATAAATATGAACAATTCAATGTGGTGCAGGTGGCTCAAGCTGCTTTTGTAAGATTAGCGTCAGTAGGTTCACGTTCCGGATGAGCAGCTCTTGCTGACCATTTGACGCCTGCACAGCATCTGTCACCTCCCATATGGCCTGCATGTAAAAATACTTCCAATTACAAATTATTACTGACAACCAATTTTGAGATCTCGCTTAAGCTTTATGTAAAACTTCAGGTGCTGAGATATTTTGGACAAAGTATGGTTGTAGAAGACTCGTGTCAGTTTCATAAACTCAGCTGTCCCAACCACCTCCCACAAGAGGCGTCAAAATAGAAGTAGAGGTGCTCAAAAGAGAGCACTGATATTTATGCTTCAGGTGACGGCTTCGAGTGCAGTGTGCGCAGCGAGTACACACCTCCAGCATGCTCTGCTGAAAAGCAGCGTCCTGGCGGTTCCGGGCCTCAGTAAGGGAATTCAAACGATGCGACTCATACAGCGTCTGGCGCAGCACCTCATTGGCCCCATCGTCTCGCCGTCGCTTCCCAAGAAGGCTATGCGTGGCGCGCGGTGAGGGCTGCAGTGGGGGCTCTGGTGTGTCCTGCTGTGAGGGCTGCGGCGAGGGCGTGTAGCTGTCGGGAAAGAAAATGTGCTCATCACGTGGTGGAATACGCAAAACATTTGGTACAATGTGTTAGAGGACTTGACATAAATATACAGGACAGCAATCTTGGGCAACATTGTAGTAGCATATTTCATGTGCACATTTGCTAGACTGCTAGGAGATGTCACAGCCTCACTGCAAGAGAAATAAACATTCTGCACTGCGTGGCAAAGCCAGAGAGAGATAGTTTTGTGTGTACTGTAGAATCACTGCAGTATTTTGGCTACTGCTGCAAATGCTGCCAGAGAGTATAGTTCTATTACTTTCAAGCAGCTGCCAGAAAGGGTAGTATGGAGCTTGAATAATGGCAAGCCAACTCACGGTCTGTGGGGCTCCGTGTGTCTTGTCGACAACTTGCTGATGCTCCCCGTTCATCTCCTCTGCTGTAACAGGGTAAAAGCTGCGGCTGATTGGTACTGGAAAACCATGAAACTAAAAGAGCACTAGCAAAAGAGAAGCAACCAATAATGCTCAACCACTTGTCTATGCATTCCTGCACCTCCTCCGAGACTAGGCAGCAGCGGGCTAGGCAGCAGCACATCGGACATGACGCTCAATCAGTTCTGCTTTATCGTGCAGGCCTTGGCGCTCTTTCTTCAAGTTCAGCCTTCCCTTGGTTGCGCTGAAGAAGGATTTACTGCTGCTCTTCCGTATCAACCAGACATCAAGTCATTCGCACGAGCCAGCCGTTGCCCCGTAATCGAGATCGTCCAGCCTTTCTTCGTTTCAACTTCTGCCACCCCATCCCTGACGTCAAGTCACGTGTACATACCTGCGGCTATAAGAAGTTGTCCCCGGCCATCTCAACCAGTGGGCTAGGCAGCAGCACATCGGACATGACGCTCAATCAGTTCTGCTTTATCGTGCAGGCCTTGGCGCTCTTTCTTCAAGTTCAGCCTTCCCTTGGTTGCGCTGAAGAAGGATTTACTGCTGCTCTTCCGTATCAACCAGACATCAAGTCATTCGCACGAGCCAGCCGTTGCCCCGTCATCGAGATCGTCCAGCCTTTCTTCGTTTCAACTTCTGCCACCCCATCGGTGACGTCAAGTCACGTGGACATACCTGCGGCTATAAGAAGTTGTCCCCCGGCCATCTCAACCAGTGGGCTAGGCAGCAGCACATCGGACATGACGCTCAATCAGTTCTGCTTTATCGTGCAGGCCTTGGCGTTCTTTCTTCAAGTTCAGCCTTCCCTTGGTTGCGCTGAAGAAGGATTTACTGCTGCTCTTCCGTATCAACCAGACATCAAGTCATTCGCACGAGCCAGCCGTTGCCCCGTAATCGAGATCGTCCAGCCTTTCTTCGTTTCAACTTCTGCCACCCCATCCCTGACGTCAAGTCACGTGTACATACCTGCGGCTATAAGAAGTTGTCCCCCGGCCATCTCAACCAGTGGGCTAGGCAGCAGCACACCGGACGTGACGCTCAATCAGTTCTGCTCTATCGTGCAGGTTAGTGATTATTCTCGAATGAAGTGTTTTCGCAGTGATGACCGTTTTCTATTGCTGGTGCCATGCCCACTTGGCTTACAAAGTGTTGTCTCTGCTGTTTCTTTCAAAATAAGCCTTTTGATCTGTGGTGACATTGAGTCGAATCCGGGGCCTACAGACCAGGAAATGTTGCAACAACTTCTCTTGGGGCAAAATAACATAACTACTTCAATCAACAATGTCCTGACTAGACAAGAAAAACTTGAAAAAAATGTAGCTAGCTTACATGAACGAATAAGTGGCATAGAAACTCAAATGGCTTCTCTTGGTACATTGAAGACAGAGGTAAATGGCCTGAAATCAACTATAGCTGAACTAGAACAAAATGTTTCCAGCCTCTTGAATAAGGTTGATGAGTTAGAAAACCGGAGTCGAAGGAATAATCTGATAATTTATGGCGTTAAAGAAGAGAGCACTGAAACATTTGATGATCTTATCAAGAAGATAAAAGAGAGTGTGTTCCTTGAAAAGCTTGATTTAACCATTAGTGGAATTGAACGCTGTCATAGGCTGGGAAAGAAGAAAGATGGTGATCGTCCAGTAATTGTGAGATTTTTAGACTACCGTGAAAAAGTATCGATAATGAAAGCCTGTCCCAAACTCAAGGGCTCTGAAATATCGATTTCAGAGGATTTTTCTTTTGGCGTTCGTCAGATAAGGCAAAAACTATGGGAAAGCTCTGCAGAGGAAAGGTCGAACGGTGCGAAGGTCAAGTTATTCTTCGATAAATTAAGTGTGAACGGGACTTTATTTGCCTGGGACAAAACTGAAAACAAGCGTTACAGGATTACCAAGCACACCTGACAGAACAAAACTAAAAAAGGTTGTTTTCGAGTTTTAAATACTAACTGTCGCAGTGTTGTTAATAAAGTCGTTGAGTTGGAAGGTCTTTTACTTACGCATGACCCTGATGTAGTAGTGCTAACTGAGACGTGGTTAAGTGAAGATATATATGACAGTGAATTTGTTCCAAATAACTACCAGGTCTTTAGAAAAGATCGTGACAGAAGAGGTGGGGGAGTTGCGATCCTATACAAAGCATCTCTACAACTTATAAGACTACCTGATGTCACCGGAGTCGAGGGCATATTCTGCAAAGTTTATGCTGATAACATCAAGTATTTACTAGGCGCCATTTACAGGCCCCTAACTCTCCTGTCCCTGTCTTGCACCATTTAAAAGAGTATATCCAGTGTCATGTAAAACCGGGAGACAGAATAATTATGACTGGTGATTTCAATTTCCCGAATATTGATTGGTGCACTTTTTCTTCACAGTCCTGTAATTTGATGGAAAACGAAATGCTGGACCTTGCCTTAAACTTTGATCTGCTGCAAGCTGTAAATGAGCCTACAAGAATACAGCACGGTTCGATGTCCATCCTAGATCTCTTCTTTTTAAGTGACAACATTACCGAAAACATCTCTTGTGATGTTGCTACTGGTATATCAGATCATAAGGCAGTTTTATTGTCACTAAATGATGTTTCTTTAAAGCATGAAGATGCTCTTCATTCCTTTCCAAATTTTTCACGAGCAGATAATGAGTCCATCATTGACATTCTTGACCTTCGTTATGACGATTTCCAAACGAATCCTTGCAGTATTAATGACTTGTGGCTCATCTTCAAGAACATGGTTCATTAATGTATCCGGTGTTTCGTGCCGAAGATATCTAAGCAGTCTTGTAGCCGCAACCCTTGGATCAGCAGAGAGACGCTGCACTTGCAACGTCGACTAAAACGTCTTAAAAAGCGAGCGAGATCAGCCACCCCTTCCATAGTCCGTGTTATTGAGGAGGTGTCACAACAATTAAAAGATCAGACTTTACTTGACAAAGAAAGATATTTTGGTGTCCAACTCCCATCATTTATTAAAAAATCTCCTGAAAAATTCTGGAGGACGATTACCCCGAGTTCCCGCAGTGCCGACATGTTTGTAATAGATGGAAAATGTATTCGCGATGATAATGAGCCTGTGTAGCCTTTAATAACCACTTTAAAACTGTTTTTACTGCAGACAATGGTCATCTCCCATCTTTCAGTCTGTCTTTACCCCCTATACCTGATGTTACCATATCTGAAAATGGAGTGTTCAATTTACTTCTAAATCTTGATGTTAAGAAATCGTTTGGCCAAGACGACATCCCAAATGCCTTTCTGAAGCAGTACGCGCAATGGTGCTCCAAGTATTTATGTGTCATTTTTAGAAGGTCTATAGAGGAAGGCGCCCTACCCGATAACTGGCGAGTTGCCAGAGTTAAACCTTTACATAAAACTGGTGACAAAACACAGGTGCAAAACTATCGCCCTATTTCATTTACTTCCACAGCGTGTAAGATACTTGAGCACATTATTCATAAACATTTATCTACCTTTCTTGAAGAACATAACGTAATATCGAAAGCTCAACATGGTTTCAGGAAAGGATATTCGACATGTACACAGCTAATACAAACAATTCATGATTTTGCAGAAGCCATAAACGAAGGAAAACAAACTGACGTAATATTTTTAGATTTCCACAAGGCCTTTGATACGGTTTCTCATAACAGGCTAATATATAAATTGAGTTCTGTAATAAAAACGATAAACTAATAACCTGGATTAAGGCTTACCTGACAAACAGGCGCCAGTTTGTTACACTAAATGGTGCCCTCTCACATTGCATTCCAGTTGAATCGGGAGTTCCTCAAGGATCTGTGCTTGGACCGCTTTTGTTTATTATTTATATTAATGATATCGTCCAAGATCTTTCTGTTAATGTTAAGTTATATGCCGATGATTGTGTCCTCTATGAACGAATTAACTCAAGTGAAGATCAAATCAGGCTAAATAATGACCTTCGGAAGGTAATGCGCTGGTGTGATAGGTGGCAAATGGTGATAAATTTTGATAAAACAGTATATATGAGAATAACGCTTAAAAGGAATCCTCTCCTCTACCAGTATGGTACTTCCGATAGTGCACTCTCAGAGGTAACATGCTACAAATATCTCGGCCTATGGATTTCCAATAATCTTTCCTGGAACAAACATATTGATACCATATCGGCAAATGCTCTGCGCAAAATATTCTTCTTGAGGCGTGCACTACGGTTCGCTACTCCTGAAACACGTTTCCTTGCGTATAACACTATTGTGCGGCCAATCTTAGAATATGCCGTAATGATCTGGGACCCATATACCAAGATTAACATTAACAAATTAGAAAGGATTCAAAAGAAAGCAGTAAGATTTATTTATAATTCGTATGGTCGCACTTCTATCACTAATCTTATTAAAAAGAGTGGCTTACCATCCGTTACTGATAGAAACCGTATCTGTCGTTTGAAATTCTTTTTCCAGTTAATTCATGGGCAATACAACATTGACATCTCGAAAATTGTTAGTTACTCTAGTGGTTATGCAACACGCCTCAGACATTCTCTTTCCGTAAAACCTTTATCCACAAGAACGAACTGCTACAAATATTCCTATTTCCCTAGAACTATTACCGAATGGAACAACCTTGCTGGTCATATAGTCGAAGAGAATAATTTGTCCCATTTTGAGGCGCTGCTGCAACAAGTGACGAAATTTTGAATGTTCGGTTGATGAGTAATTTGTTGAGATTTACTTAATTATATGCTTGGCTCTATGACTGCAGTATATATATTCTGAGGTTGTGAAACGATACAGTACAGTGTGATGTACTAATTTCGTTGCTGTGACGCCTTGTCTGCTGTATTTCCTTTTTTTTTTGTCCTTTGGTGTTGCACAAATTATGTACCCACCTGCGATGGTCTTGTTGTTCAAGACCGCAGTATTTATAAATAAATAAATAAAATACACCACAGATGGAATAAACAGTGCTAGCAAGGCGCAAGGCACAGACATCAAGTTTTTAAACGGCCGACCCCTTGTTGTTGAGAATCGACGCATGCTGGATCCACAGCTCGCGCTTTTCAACAGCTGTGTATGAGTTTGTTAGGTCGGCAGAAGCCCGAGCCAAGAGCGGATGGCTCTCCATAAACTCTATTATGATAAGCTCTTGCTCGCTTGGCATTCTTCGTGTTGACGCCATATCGAGACTATAATTCCCGCTTAGAGAATTGCAGCAGCGAACACAGCGGGGAAAACAAACAGGCAATAGTTTCTGCTCCGCTTTTCGAAAGCAGGGAATAACAGGGAAAAACCTTTGCTCTGAGTTCGGGCTAATATGTTTTTACAGGAACATATGCGTGTGCTGCGCTGCAGCAACTTATAGCACAGCCAAGAACGACCGAAAACGAGCAAGGTTGTTAGCGTGCGCCCCACCGCCTTGCTTGGTTCTTGCTCCTTCCCAACTGAATCATTTGTGCCAGACGTTTATGAAGCCAAAAAAGTTGATTTTATCCAACAAGCCGTGCTTCGTGGACGCCTTGTATTTGCTAAAGTGAAAGAAACAGAACCCAAATCATATGCTTGGCATGTGGCATCTTTAAACCAATAACACAGGCTTACCTCAAGTTGTCTTCGTCGATTTTCGGGCCCGACGTTTCGTGCAGGTTCCTTTCTGGAGGCCCGTGACCTTCACTGGCTTCGATAATTGTTATCCGCTCACTTTGGACAACCAAATGGAACCTTGATTTCAGACGACGCGTAAAAAAGCAGGAACTAGCCGTGGGATCAGCTGTTTTTTAGAAGGCCGCCATGTTTAGTGTTTACATCTGCCAGCGCGCCCTCATGGCAACAAAACATACCCACGAAAGCAGTTATTTGCAAAAGTGAATGTCCTTCTCGTTTTACTCCATGGCAGTGAGAGTGAAATACACTTTTATGAAAGAATAAAACAATGTTTATTTTATTCACAGCGTGTTCTTATAAAAAGTTAGCATACGGCCCCTTGCCGTGCAAATTGGCCTCTTGTCGTGCAAATAAACTCTTCCGGGACGGCACCCTACTAGCCATTGGTTGATTCCGCGTTCCGTCACGCGTTGACGTCTCGCCTTGTCGTCATGCTGTCGTCATTTTGACGTAACGCTCTACTACTTTAGAGCGAGTTCCGTAATTCGGGCCCAGGAGGTGCATGAGGATCGGGCACGTGAGCGGCGTCTGCATCAACTCCATCGTGTACCCGCGATGCTTCGAGTCACACAGCAGTGACGTTTGCCGCGCGACTACCTTGAAGTGCGCCAACTGCCACGGCCCTCATGACTCTTCCTCGAAAGACTTCCCCCGTCTAAAGACCGAGCGGGGGGTACTGAAGCAAATGGTGCGAGACCTTTCTACGCACAAAGAAGCCGCCGCAAAGGTGCGACGACGTCGTTCGCGCCGCCGAAGGTCGTCAAAGAAAGCAGTCACATTTAAGAAGAATGCCCCAAGCGCAACTGCAGCTTATCCGCCTCCCCCAAAAACCGTACCAAATCAAGGGAGCCCGGCGCTTGGGGAGGCTGGACCTGCTGCCTCAGATGCAACTTGGCCACCACTGCCAAAGCCTTCTACGCCTACTGTGTCAGGGATGTTGGCGCACTCAGGGCAGTGTGCAGCGCCTACGACTGATCCAGCCAACAGGCACGATCAAGGCCATGGCCTAGATATGCAAGTGATTGCAATGCTAACGTCACTAATGAATGCCATGCGTGCTCTGCTTTCCAGCCTACGCACGCCAGCAGCAAATAGCGCCCTAGAAGTGCTGGACGCGCTACATAGGCTCTACAATAGAAGGAATGATGGCTCCTTGGGACCTGTCTTTTCAAAAGAAAGTCAAGCAAGCTTTCATTTTCCAATGGAATGCTCGTGAACTTCAGTCCCGGATTTCCGATTTACGGCACTACGTCTACGAGAATCACTTCCCCATTCTTGGGATTTGTGAACCGAAGACCCCGGCAATTTTGCGAATATCCGGTTACGAGGCATTTGCATCACCCACGCGCAACAGATCCGGCAAAGTCATCGTCTACATTTGATGTGAACTTACATATGTGCAACATTCAGTTCCTCCGAACGAAGACAATCAGTACGTTTGCCTGACAGTGAAGAGCCGAGACCTGACGTTTACGCTACTGGCGGTGTACTTGGCACCATCAAGTCGTTTCGACGCCAGAAGATTGAGTGGTTTAATGGAAGCTACGCCTGCCTCGTGGGTCATTATGGGTGACTTCAATGCTCATCACACCATCTGGGGAGGCATTAGGATGGACGTTAGGGGAAGACAGCTTGTGTCCTTCGCCTCTGACCATGACCTCCAGTGCCTTAATGACGGAAGCCCGACCTATATTCGAGGGGTGACTTATAGCAGCTGCTTGGACATGACTTTCGTTTCACAGTGCCTTACCAAAAGCGTCCAGTGGTTTTCAGATGTAGAAAGCTATGGCAGCGACCATATCCCAACCTATCTGATTATTACCGGCCATTCCACATTTTCCCCAGCCACGTGTAGGCAGCGCATTGACTGGAGAGTTTTTAAATTACTTATGGAGGCTGCTCGCACAGAGGGCTTCTCTATCGGTCTTGAACAAAAAATTAAAGAGTCCATGGAACTCGCCACCTGCCCATTTAACCGTGTCGCTAATTACACCGATTTTGACTCCGAATTGCAGCGACTGCGAGCACAACGGCGCAGGGTAGAGCGCCGATACCGACGCACAAAGTCGCGCCTAGACCTAAGAGATGCTAGGCGCATACAGAAGAAGATTCAGCGCAGAATTCAGGCACTGCAAACACAACGCTGGAGGACATTTTGCCAAACACTTGAGCCACAGAAGCCTGTGTCACGTGTTTGGAGTGTAATTCGGGGTCTTCGCACGTCCCCCCAACAGCGCCAGCCGTTCAAATCCGTAGCGCTCCACCAAAGGCGCAGTGTGATTGAGGTAGCCGAAGATTTCTGCGCAGAAATAACAGGCCCTGCGAATCCAGGCGCAACGCTGCACTGCAACAATGTTCCACCCTGACGGGATTCTCGGATAGACGTACTATTCTCCATGGAAGAACTTGATGCTGCGCTGGCTTGATGTATAGAATGACATCATCACCAGGGCCCGATGGTGTGACGTACTCCGCTCTTGCCAACCTTGGCCAAGACGCTCGACGGGCTCTTTTGGACACTTATAACAAGTCATGGACTGCTGGCATAGTTCCTCATGACTGGAAGATCAGTCGTCTGGTTCCACTTCTCAAACCGGGGAAATCACCGCTCGACCTTTCATCCTACCGTCCCATTGCACTCGCCAGCTGCGTCGGCAGTCATGGAAAGAATGCTGCTCACACGCGTAGAATGGTACTTGCAGCGATATAAGATTTATACAACCTTCATTCATGTCTGGGTTGCGACGGGGCCGCTATTCTATCGACAACGTGGTTTACCTTGTAACGTCGGTGCAACACAGAAAAAGATTGAAGAGATTGACCGTGGCATTGTTTTTGGATATCAAGGGCAAGTACTACAACGCAACGCATCAGGCCATTTTGGACGCAATGGAAGATGCTGAGATCGGAGGCCGCACGTTCAGCTGGATAGGCAGCTATTTATCAGAGAGGTCGTTTTTTGTCCTGAGTGCGGACGGACCAACGTCCTTACACCGAAATTCGCGCGGAGTCCCCCAGGGTGGAGTGCTGAGCCCAGTTCTCTTCAACCTTGCTCTCATCGACCTGGTCGACGTATTGCCACAATCTGCTCAGATCTCTATATATGCAGATGATATCTGTATTTGGGCATATGGGGTGACCCGTCCTCAAGTTCGTGCAAGACTTAAAAATGCTGCATCGATATTGCCATCTTATCTTCGCTCGCAGGGCCCGAACATTTCGACCGAAAAGTGTTCACTTGTGGCGTTCACATGCAAAATAATATCACGTTACACCATTCGCATCAATGGCGAAGCCATTCCCTATGAGAGAAGCCACAGCTTCCTTGGTGTTGTCATCGACAGGAACCTCTGGTGGAGGCCTCATATCTACGACATGAGAAAGAGACTAATTGCGATTGTCCACGTCCTCTCCTTCCTCGGGGGAAAGTCCTGGGGCGCATCAGTGCGCTCGATGCTACAACTGTACCGTTCCCTATTTCTGGGCGACATGCGGTACGGTCTTCCGATATTCAGCTCCATTAGAAAGACAAATTTCGAGACTCTTCAAAGTGGCCAAGCGCAAGCTCTCCGTACCTGCCTTGGACTGCCTAAATGTCCACCAACAGAAGCAACTGTTCTTGTTGCCCGGGAACATCCTGTTACTACATACATTGCTGTTGACACCATGAGAACACATATTCGGCACCTCACACGGGTTCCCTGTCATCACCTCGCCACACTCCCAATAATTAGGCCGCGTACTGCATTCGCCAAAGGCATTGAAGCCCATCGCTCATATCTTCCATCGGAGTTCACCCCTGTATGCGTCAAGACCGTGCTCACCCTTATGGAGTCTTCATGAACTTCGGGTTCACCAATATATTCCTGGCATTACGAAGAAAGCTGGTGTATCACTGCCCGCTCTCAAACAACTGACATTGAATGACCTGCATTCTTACCACAGTCACCGCATACATGTTTGCACATATGGATCAGTTCACTCGACCAGTTCTGCGGGGTCGGTGGTGATACCGGCCAGATCCATCTTCATGAAAGTGAGGACGACATATCCAACATCTTCAACTGGTGTGGAACTAGCAGCCTTACGGGCTGCGGTAGAGTTCATCAGTCAAGAACCTCCAAATGACTGGACGGTTTTTACCGAATCTAAAGCAGCCCTTCAAGTCCTGCAAGCTGCGCTACGCCGCGGGTCGCAGGAACAACTTGTTGCTGAGATCCGTCTACTGTACCACGGAACCGTATCCAAAGGTCATGATATCATTTTTCAATGGCTGCCAGGACACTGGTATTAACGGTAATCACCAGGCCGATGCGGCTGCGCGTTCTGCTCACAACGACAGACTTCCAGTGAGGATCCTAATATAAAGACCTGGCGCTGCGTGTGGGATTCGCCCTTTGGCGCTGGAGTTCACACTTTCAGCGTGGAACACGGGAGATGTTTGCAACCTCCGCCTCAAGACACTGGACCCTGGACTGCGCCTTCGTCTTCCACGTAACTTAGCACGTCGCGACGCAACATTGTTATGCCGTTTATGGATCGGCGTTGCTTTTACCAACCACTATGCATTCCGGATGGGGATGGCCGACAGTCGTGCCTGTGAAAGCTGCGGTTGTGAGGAGACCATCGCTCATCTTCTCTGTGAGTGCCCTGCATTTGCGAGTGCAAGACATACACTGTGTTGTGCCCTGGACCACCTCGATCCTCACCCATTAACAGAGCAAAAGATCCTCGGTCCGTGGCCACAGCAGTCCACTGCCCTCAAAGCATACAAGGCACTGTTTGCATACTTGAGAGCGACTGGATTGAGTGACAAATTGTGACAGCGTTGTGCGCGCGTGTGTGTTATGCCTTTTTCCTCTTCTCTCTTCCTCCTTTTAGTCCCCTAATTCCTCTTCCCCAGTGCAGGGTAGCCAACCGGAACCCCTTTCTGGTTAATATCTCTGCCATCCCCTCCTCCTATCTATCTATCTATCTATCTATCTATCTATCTATCTATCTATCTATCTATCTATCTATCTATCTATCTATCTATCTATCTATCTATCTATCTATCTATCTATCTATCTATCTATCTATCTATCTATCTATCTATCTATCTATCTATCTATCTATCTATCTATCTATCTATCTATCTATCTATCTATCTATCTATCTATCTATCTATCTATCTATCTATCTATCTATCTATCTATCTATCTATCTATCTATCTATCTATCTATCTATCTATCTATCTATCTATCTATCTATCTATCTATCTATCTATCTATCTATCTATCTATCTATCTATCTATCTATCTATCTATCTATCTATCTATCTATCTATCTATCTATCTATCTATCTATCTATCTATCTATCTATCTATCTATCTATCTATCTATCTATCTATCTATCTATCTATCTATCTATCTATCTATCTATCTATCTATCTATCTATCTATCTATCTATCTATCTATCTATCTATCTATCTATCTATCTATCTATCTATCTATCTATCTATCTATCTATCTATCTATCTATCTATCTATCTATCTATCTATCTATCTATCTATCTATCTATCTATCTATCTATCTATCTATCTATCTATCTATCTATCTATCTATCTATCTATCTATCTATCTATCTATCTATCTATCTATCTATCTATCTATCTATCTATCTATCTATCTATCTATCTATCTATCTATCTATCTATCTATCTATCTATCTATCTATCTATCTATCTATCTATCTATCTATCTATCTATCTATCTATCTATCTATCTATCTATCTATCTATCTATCTATCTATCTATCTATCTATCTATCTATCTATCTATCTATCTATCTATCTATCTATCTATCTATCTATCTATCTATCTATCTATCTATCTATCTATCTATCTATCTATCTATCTATCTATCTATCTATCTATCTATCTATCTATCTATCTATCTATCTATCTATCTATCTATCTATCTATCTATCTATCTATCTATCTATCTATCTATCTATCTATCTATCTATCTATCTATCTATCTATCTATCTATCTATCTATCTATCTATCTATCTATCTATCTATCTATCTATCTATCTATCTATCTATCTATCTATCTATCTATCTATCTATCTATCTATCTATCTATCTATCTATCTATCTATCTATCTATCTATCTATCTATCTATCTATCTATCTATCTATCTATCTATCTATCTATCTATCTATCTATCTATCTATCTATCTATCTATCTATCTATCTATCTATCTATCTATCTATCTATCTATCTATCTATCTATCTATCTATCTATCTATCTATCTATCTATCTATCTATCTATCTATCTATCTATCTATCTATCTATCTATCTATCTATCTATCTATCTATCTATCTATCTATCTATCTATCTATCTATCTATCTATCTATCTATCTATCTATCTATCTATCTATCTATCTATCTATCTATCTATCTATCTATCTATCTATCTATCTATCTATCTATCTATCTATCTATCTGTCTGTCTGTCTGTCTGTCTGTCTGTCTGTCTGTCTGTCTGTCTGTCTGTCTGTCTGTCTGTCTGTCTGTCTGTCTGTCTGTCTGTCTGTCTGTCTGTCTGTCTGTCTGTCTGTCTGTCTGTCTGTCTGTCTGTCTGTCTGTCTGTCTGTCTGTCTGTCTGTCTGTCTGTCTGTCTGTCTGTCTGTCTGTCTGTCTGTCTGTCTGTCTGTCTGTCTGTCTGTCTGTCTGTCTGTCTGTCTGTCTGTCTGTCTGTCTGTCTGTCTGTCTGTCTGTCTGTCTGTCTGTCTGTCTGTCTGTCTGTCTGTCTGTCTGTCTGTCTGTCTGTCTGTCTGTCTGTCTGTCTGTCTGTCTGTCTGTCTGTCTGTCTGTCTGTCTGTCTGTCTGTCTGTCTGTCTGTCTGTCTGTCTGTCTGTCTGTCTGTCTGTCTGTCTGTCTGTCTGTCTGTCTGTCTGTCTGTCTGTCTGTCTGTCTGTCTGTCTGTCTGTCTGTCTGTCTGTCTGTCTGTCTGTCTGTCTGTCTGTCTGTCTGTCTGTCTGTCTGTCTGTCTGTCTGTCTGTCTGTCTGTCTGTCTGTCTGTCTGTCTGTCTGTCTGTCTGTCTGTCTGTCTGTCTGTCTGTCTGTCTGTCTGTCTGTCTGTCTGTCTGTCTGTCTGTCTGTCTGTCTGTCTGTCTGTCTGTCTGTCTGTCTGTCTGTCTGTCTGTCTGTCTGTCTGTCTAATCTCGTTGCATATAGCCTTTATCTGCTAGTCATCAAGTTGGAGGCTACAGCTTGCAGCAGGGATTGGAACCCACATGTGCACCTTCAATCGTATGCCTTCCGAGACTTTCGTATCAAAATTGTGATGCTAGCGTTCGTCGTACAGCGTTGCGGGTGGTGTCATACGCGCGCGGACGACGGACGGACGGACGGACGGACGGACGGACGGACGAACAGACAGACAGACAGATAGACAGACAGACGGACGGACGGAGAGACACAGACAGACAGACGGACGGATGGACAGACAGACAGACAGCGGCTAAATGCGGGGAATGCCCAATATAAAAGTGCTAGCGCACTAAGATGAACGCAGCAGTGTTGCCGAAATTTTCTTTTGCCACTGCGCTCAGACGATGTCATCCGGAAGTGCTTACTGCGCAGTACCTGCAGCACGCAGCGCGAATCTGTCAGGCGAGTTCTCCGTAGACTGTATCCCGGCGTGGCTGCAGTGCGTATCGTCTGTGTCGTGAAAATCGTTAATCGTGAAAATCGTTTCGGGGAAAACTATACCAATGTTGGTCAAATGTTTAGGGGAATCCCCTAAGGTGGAATTAAATTTGTAATAAGAGAGTAATTACTCATTAGCATGCACCCAAGCGCAGCCATAAGTCTACAAAGCAAAGCTATACAGCTATCTCAGAAACCTGGCAGTTAAAGAACAATTCGTCCTGGTCCGGGATTCGAATCCGGGACCACCGCAGAAAGCTGAATACCACTGAGAAAGCTGTATAGCTTTCCTTTGCAGCCGTATGGCTGTGCTTGGTGACAGCAGAGCAGTGGCGTACCGCTTAACCGCTGCACCTATGCGCCAGCAGTGGTATGCGGATTTCCAGGGACCTATGAACTTAAAGTAACCAATTCCACACACACACACACACACACACACACACACACACACACACACACACACACACACACACACACACACACACACACACACACACACACACACACACACACACACACACACACACACACACACACACACACACACACACACACACACACACACACACACACACACACACACACACACACACACACACACACACACACGCGCACGCACGCACACGCACACGCACACGCGCACACACACGCGCACACACACGCGCACACACACACACACGCGCACACACACGCGCGCACACACACACACACACACACACACACACACACACACACACACACACACACACACACACACACACGCACACGCACATGGGCATTAACCCATTAATGCTATCGCGTCATAAGCTTAAGTGTAGTTATATTTCTTCATGGGTCCTGTCTATCTGTCGGCACTTAGAAGAAGCTTCCCAGACAAGCATCGGGTTACAAGTTGTAATTTATTTGTCTAAATCAACAGCAGAATTCCAAAGCTGCCTCAACATCTTCGAACCAACCCGGCACTAGCGCTTCCTGAGTTGGCATTGCCGCGAGTACCCCCTTCAATATACTTGCAAATTTTAGCCTTCGGTCCTCCTCCGACCGAGTATCCGACACTGAGCAGCTGCCCCCCTCGACGGACGGGATTCCATTCTGCGACTGGAAACGTGCTGTTTCTAGGACCTTTTCCGCAATTTGTAATTCTAACTGCAACAGCATTTATTGCTGCTCCGGTGCAGTCTGTGGCGAGGCGTTACTACAGTCTCCTACCCTTTCGCTTGTTAGCGCCAGGTCCTCCTCCCTCGCCTCGTCTGCACCCTTGTTTTCCATCCTGGTTTCTTGGCCACTATCGCTCCTCAAAAGCCAAGGCTTTGACATTACACGCAGACGCCAGAAGCCAAACGGGTACTCGCCTTGCCACCGAAGCGTCGCTGTCGGTGTCCTGGCTGGGTCAGATGAGCCTGGAAGTCTGCTGGGGTCTCCTTGGAAGGCTGCGGTATCTCCCTATGTCACTTTCGTTGTCGTTACAGCTTGTTCCCGCTGAAGTTCTTCCGCTCAGCCTAAACAAATCCTGCTTGACTGCGCCAGTTATACTTCTTCATGGGTTCTTTCTACCTGTCGGCACTTTGAAGAAGCTTCCCAGACGAATAAATTTCAAATTGTAACCCGATGCTTGTCTGGGAACCTTGCTCTAAGTGCCGACAGACAGAACCCATGAAGAAATATAATTAGGGTCTATTCCAGTTTTTTTTGCATCCATTTCTTTGGACCTGGCTGTAGGATTTAAACCGAAAGCTTTACTGCTCCAGCCAGCGAGCCATTTCGGCTCGTCGCGCCGTATGCCGTGTGTCATATGCCGTGGCCCACGAACGACCTTGAGCCGCCGTTGCCTAGCAGCTTTACGCCTGCACTCATGTGGACAGTATTGAGCAATTGCTCCCTTATATAAATCTCCACTTCGGGTGAGGGGGGGGGGGGGGTTTAATGCCATTTTTGTATTTAGATTCTTACAAAATGGTGAAATGGCTGAAACCAATTGTGAACAAACTTGAATCGACTCGTGAGGTGAAAGCGGAGAAGGTATCTTTTGCTTGTTTTGAAATTTTGAAATGGACTGATTGCAGTGTTGTGCTATCTGGAACGGAAATTCCTTGGACATGCGGGAGCCTGCAAAAATGAATTAACACGTCACATGGCGGCTAGCCAGTTTGCTATCGAGATTGCGTATGACATGTCCTTTCTTGCTTGAAGCATCCTTTGAGGATGTCCCAAGAATGGGTTTGCATCCATGGGCATAAGTCCTGCAGGACTCATATTTGTTTTCGTTTATACTTTATGATACAGTGCCTCCTATACGAACACTTGTGCGTACACTGCACACCCGGACATACGTCCGGTTAACCCTTAATTTTTTTCTTTCCCTGTATTCTCCCTCTCCTATTTGCATCGCTGCTGCGGCTGCCTGCACGGTCATCGAAAGTGAAGGCGCCTCCCGCGGAGAAAGTAGGCAGCCCCGCTTCCTCGTTGATCGTCGCCGCGTGACTAGCCCAAAGAGAGAGGCGAGACGGTCCAAGCAAAACGCGCCCCGTTCTCGCCGGCTGCAGCCAGGCGTGGCCAGGCGTGGCGCGGGCCCCACTGAGCCACTGCAGAAGCCTTGCCGAGGAGGCGCAGTCGAGCGCGGACCATGGCGGCAGCTGCGGGGAGTAAGACACCATGCGGCCACAATCGAGTGGACGCGTACGCACACACACTGCCGGGTGTAGCAACGGTGTGTCGCCACGTTTTGCGCCCTGAGAAAGTCCGCCCTGTCTGCACACGCGCACCGTGCGGCGGGTGATTGAGAGAGAAGCTGATTGTTGACCTCGGTGCGACTCGGCCGAGTGGTCGGCCTGCCCCTTCCCGCGACGTCGATGCGACGACAGGACCGTGTGCTTGTCTACGGAACCTGAAGTAAGCAGTGCTGCTGACGGTGGAGTCCGGGGCTCCATGCGCGGTAATGGGGGAATTGCTCCGAGACCCCGATTCATTTATTTTTTTTTAAATGGGAATGTTACGAAAGCGCGCTGTTCTGTGTCAGAAATGAAGCACGCATCTGCAGGAAGTTGGGGTGGGGACTGGAGCACTGTACGGGCTCGGCCGGTCCGGACGCCGGGGCCGGCCCTGCCAAAATGCGCTCTTTCGCCGGGCCTGGATTTGAAGCTGCGGGCCTGGGCCGGGCCCGGGCTTAAAGTTGCGAGAACGGACCGAGCTCGGGTCCGTACGTAAAGAGGCTGTGTACGGCTTTTGATTCATAACACTGCAGGACGAAGTACACAATAGGGGAATATAGGGGCATTCTGGCAACAACACGGATGAAAAAGGGTCACGGTGTTGGCTTAGAAAAAAAAAATTATCCCGCTTATTTACTTAATTTTGGTGCCGGTCGTTATTGCATTTCTCGCACGAGAAAAATTACAAACAATGCTGTTTTCTTTTACTGTTACCCGGAACATCTCGAAAATGAAGAAATCTCGCTGCTAAAATATTTACAGTGGTTTATCAATAAACCGCTACTCCTATTTTTTTTTCTTGAAGCGGAATGAGAAAAGTTCCTCTGTAGGCTGAGTTTGATCAGCCTCACTCATAGTGCGAGAAACTTCGGACGCGCACGCCTGGCCACGTAGAGACATACAAGAGAAGAAGTTAAAAAGAAAAAGCGCAAAGTCAAGCAGTGAGCTGCACTACAGCAGCCCTCTTTGTGGAGCGTTGTAACGCCTGACAGACATTTTGCACAAGTGAGTCCGCCAACTAAAGCACACAGCACCGCTGTCTAGGGCTATTTCAGCTATGAGCTACTATCTAGAAGGCTCTCCGCATCTTGGGTCACCGCTCACGACTAGACATTTGAAGTCTAATACGAAGTCTAATACGTAGTTAATGACATCCTAGTTGAAGTCAAGAGGAAGAAGTGGGCTTGGGCAGGGCGACATTTAATGCGAAGTCAAGATAACCGCTGGTCCTTAAGGGTAACTTAGTGGATTCCAAAAGAAGGCAAGCGTAGCAGGGGATGGAAAAGGTTAGGTGGGCGGATGGGATCAAGAAGTTCGCAGGCATAGGGTTGGAGCAGCTGGCAAAGGACAGGGTTAATTGCAGAGACATGGGAGAGGCCTTCGCCCTGCAGTGGGTGTAGTCAGGCTGGTGATGATGATGATGACGATGAAAGGTTGGAGAAGGGTCTTCATTCGACTGCTCGCCAGACAGCCGTCTGCTCCAAGATTGCTAATTTTCTCTGTCGTTAGCTTCCATGACATCACGTGACTGGAACCACCTTCCTGCATGGAGAGTAAGCATTGGTAGCAGGATTAATTTTCTTTCTGTTGCATTTATCTAGACATCTCGCTATAACTGTGCAAGTGTTTGATTGATCACCTGTTGGTTGTTATTCTGTTGTATAACCAACTCCCCTCTTTATTGTTTCGGCCCTTACACTATATAAATAAATACCTTTATTTATTTATATAAATAAATGGTCTTTGTTTGCCTTCGCCTCCAGAAACACTCATCGACGCTAGGAGAAACGCCATTGGAGAGGCGCATTTTGGTTTAGGACACTTTGGGTCTTGAAACACATAGTATGCAATAAAGAGGCTGTTTTGCTTTCAGTCTCCACAGAAACACAGTCAGTGCGGCCATGAATACAACACGTTAAATCACGCCCATAAAGAGGACGTTTTAATATAAAGACATCGCGGGCTCTAGAAAACGACATTAAAAGTCTAGGGGTAACGTCAAGTGTACGGGTGGAGAGCGCGCAGTGCATCCAATGCGGTAAGTTCAACCTTGGAAAGCGAAACGTGCAGGAGGTTTTCGCTTTTCGTCCTGAGCCCGTGGTTTCTACTGTGCGCACAGACCGCAGGTCACCGCGGGATCGAGCGTCGCGCAAGCCGAAAGGGCCGATCAACCATCGCCACACTCGCACCGGTGCAGCGATGCGGCCCCAAGTCAACCTTCGCAGGGAGGAGAGCGGCTCGTCGCAGGCTTCCGAGTTCACGATGGAGAATTTCACTAAAGTCGTCCTCCAGCGACAACGAATCTCTAAAAATCACCCTGCCCCTGAACGCGCGAGATGCAAATACACCGCACAGATAAAGGGCTTCCCAGATCGAACCTTCGCCGGCGCCGTGTATCCTTTAGCGCGCTAGCATTGGTTGGCTCGTTGCGGGCAAAATGCAGCGTCGTCGGCGGTGGATGTTTGGAACCTCGGTGTAGAAGAGTGAAGAAAGAATGAAAAGGAAACGAAAGGCCCAATGTCTGTCACACTTCTTGGTCCACATCTCAACCACGCCGAGAGGGGATCGATGAAGGAGGCAGTGAAAGAGGGAATAGATAATGAAAATCACGACGTGCCACAGTGGGACACAAAATATCACGTCAGCGGCGGCGGCCACACCGTGGTGGGTTCCAGGCCCTTCGGGACTGGGATCTGTCATTTAAACACGAATACACCAGCAGATCAGGGCGCTGTAGTTGCGCCGGATGGCTTTTATCTCAATTTCCGCTCTCAAGCCTCCTTCAACGCTCCTCTGTCAGCGCGTGACAGTGATTGTGGTTGAGCTCGAGCCAGTGGACAGGTCTGTGCACTTCTCTTTACATTACTTCTTCAGCCGCAACAACAACAACAACAACAGCTCCTTCTGTTCAGCGCTACGACAGGCCGATGCCAAGTTTCCGTCTCCATCCTTAGAAATACATTTATAGATGTGGCCTTCCATAAACAATTGACAATAACAAACGTTAAGCTTATCAGTCGTCATTTCTCAGATCACAAAGCGATGGTAGTCACCTTAAGTTTGAACTACCACCGAAGAGGAAGATTGATGGTCACCGGACACGTGATCTGAACTAATCGAACAACATGCATACTAATCGAAATTTAGATTGTTGTTGGTGCGAGTGAATCCAGTTAGTCAACCGAAAATGTCCCATAGTCGGAGTAGCAATACTTGTGCGTACGCCTCCGCATCAGTCGTAATTATCGCCTGGGAGCTTTTTTGTTAGAAAAAAAAGTACCGACGTTAGTTTGTAGTGTTCCATATGGTGACAATAAAGTGAAGCAGACTGCTGTCCCGAATTCCCGGCAACAGACAAGGACAAGGACTAAAACAGCGTCTGCCCATTTCCACTTTAACTATCGAGCCGTGGTGTCCGGTCCCAGCCGCGGGACCGCGCAATGGAATTTCAGTTTTCTCTACGAAAACATAGATCGCCTTCTCATTGTCCATTGAACTCGCGACATGCAAGTTTGTTCAGAAGAGGGTCGGGCTGTATCTGTGCTGTTGGAAATCGGGTTCACATGGGCGCGCGGAGCCAGAAACACAATCGCGCAGTTTGACGAGGTAAGAAGGTGCCTTCCGAACACTTGTCTTACATTCTTTCACACGGCACTGTCACAGTAAAATTGACTGTAATGAAGAGTCTTTGTAGAAAGCCTGCCACAGAAAGAAAACCAGGCCTGGAAATGATAACCTTATGGTCGCGCTTGAAATGCGTAAGGAATCGCTGGTATACTATGTGGCTTATTTGTTCATTATTACATTTCTTACTTCCTTAGGCATGGCGTGTCCCATGAGGGGATAGCGTAGCCGACGTTCCCAGACTAGTTTGAATTAGTGGAATTATTAACGCGACGGCGTTAATAAGCTTGTGTCGCAGAAAAGCCGGTGTCGGCGTCGTTGGCGTTGTCAGCGTTGTAACACGACAACCCCCGAACAAAAAAAAAAATCGTCGAGATACGAGGAATCGAACACACGTCTTTCAGACCGCTAGGTGAGCACGTACAGAGCTCTCTACAAAAGCTCGTTGGTAAAAATTGAATGAAAGTGGACCTATATACTGAATGCGTTGTGGTCTTTCACTTCGTGAAGTGTCTTTGTGTACTTATGTGTACAGCAGTAATACCCTGTGAGCGCGCTGCAACACGCAGTTGCGTTCCACTCTTAATGACGAAGCTTAAGCGTCCTCTAATTTTTTCTAACGTGCGCAAAAGTCATAGTACGCTGGCATGTCCTTATTTCGGCTCTATCATTAATGGGACCGGCGTTTCTGGTCATCGAACCCGATCCGCTTTTCCAGAGGTCCCGATACCTCGATTCGGTAGCAGAAAACCATGTGCGAAGAAATCTCCCCGCTTTATATGGGAACCTGTATTACGTGCATCTGTATGTGCATATTTAGTGTGTTACCGCAACCCATTTAGGAAACATCTACTCTAATATGGCGAATACACACGTGTAGCTGGGAAAAAGCAGCAGTTCTTTTCCTGATCACTTGCACTGCAGCCGCTTTCACAAGGTAGAGAAAACAACAAAGCCGACAAGGAAGAAAGAATGAAGGATGGTTGCCACAGCGGCACAGAACTGGCGGATAACTGGACAGGCTCCGATCGTATACAGGGTGGTTCACAGGCGAGATAGATGAGCGGGAACACGTCGATAGCCACAGAAGCCGTGTCGCGTGGGCGGTCGGAGGAGCCGCCATCCAAGTAATGAAAAACACGGCACGCGCGGTGTTCTTCGGCGGCCGAGGCTTCCACTGGTATCGCGCTCGCATCGGTGCCAGATCGACAGCGAGACAAGAGAAGGTTGTTGTTGCCGCCGTTCGCCTCGCGAAAGGCAAATTTCGGTTTCCACAGCGGCGAGTGCCCGTAAAAATGAGGCGAGCGGAACGTGTTATCGACAAGTAGAGCGAACATGGACGAGAAAGGACGTGAGGAAAGCTAGGGGAAACGACGGTGGAAACAACTCACGCACGCGCGAAGGCGTGCAGCGCGCGGCTTCGGTGGCACGATGGAGCCAGAGCCACGAAATCCGGTCACGATTTCGGAAAGCGGCGAGTACTGCGGGCGGTGGTGGGCGCGTGCGTGGCATTGCACGCGGCGGCGTGGTGCATGCGCGGGCTTAGATCATCCCTGCTGCGAAGTATATTGGCGAACTGTTTTGCCAGTTCAGCGTTGTCGGCAGTAAGGATGCGCCCGACGAGGGGATGTGCGAGTCTTCTTCCCTTTCTTTCTTTCTCAGCCGCCGAGGTGGCTGAGTGGTTATGGCGTTCGGCTTCCGCCCCGAAAGACGCGGGTTCGATCCCGGCCGTGGCGGTCGAATTTCGATGGAGGCGAAATTCTAGAGGCCCGTGTACTGTGCGATGTCCGGGCACGTTAAAGAACCCCAGGTGGTCGAAATTCCCGGAGCCCTTCACTACGGCATCTCTCACAGCCTGAGTCGTTTTGGGACGTTAAACCCCCATAAACCAAACCAATCCTTTCTTTCTTTCTTTCTTTCTTTCTTTCTTTCTTTCTTTCTTTCTTTCTTTCTTTCTTTCTTTCTTTCTTTCTTTCTTTCTGGACGGGCCAGCTACGTGCAAACATATTTGTTCGGGCGCGGTTCTAGCTGAGTATGAGGGGAAGAGGGGGGGGGGGGGGGGCAAATGGTTAAAAACAAAACTCTGTTCCCTGTCTGGCGGCGGCGCGCGTGACCTGCGAGAGCGATGCCAGGTTCGTTTGCCTCAAATGTCCTTGAGCGGGTAGCCCGGAATGATTCAAAAGGTAACCGAGCCGAACATTTCAACGCCAACGATACGGACATTTCATCAGGCTAAGTTGCCCCGAAGGGTCCGCAAAAACGGCACGGAAATAGCGCCGCAGCTCAGAAAAATAGGTATTAGCCATGTACCTTGAACAGAAAAAAAAACTAAACTATATAGCCTGTTCATTTCTCCAGGCCGCGGGAAGGTTCATGTATACTAGACTAGCATAGCCTTAGCAGCACGCTTATTTTGTTAAAATAGTCCTATACACGCATGTTTATTGTCGCCCCAAGCGGCAGCAGAACCAGAGTACGCATGCAGCTTTGCTATCGCTTTGCTATTACGCAACTTTGGTATTGGAAATGAGAAAACGAGTCCGATTGCTTATTCGCGCCGAGCCTCTCCGCTTTCTTATTCGCAAACACAGATAACGCAACAGCTGGACAGACTTATCAGTTGCTTAAATATACTGTGGACGAAATTGCAATCGGTTAATGAAACCAACGGGAACAATACAGGTTTTCGTGCAGAGATCCTCGTGTATTGAACTAAATTTGCTTTAAGAGTGACATTGAGCCACTGATTGCTTGCTGCAGCTGTCAATGATCACGCCATGCCAGCTTGCTCCGTTACTGAGCATACGTGTACGATTAAATGACCGGAGCTCCAAGCAAGCACGTGACCATTAGTGGTTCTGACGAAGGTGATTATTACAGTCAAGAGGTGTTTCACCCTTGCGAAACCATTGAACACTGTCAGTGGCGCTTTTACTCACTCATTCCACATCACATTGCGACCGAGCCAGACGCTACGAGAAACGAAAAGAAATTCGCGCTTTGGTGTCGGCTACGCGGGCTCGAATCACGATATATCCAATGTCCGGTTCCATACAAATAGTATCCAGAAGTGAACATTGTAAGAGTCCCAAAGCCTCTGATCCCGATCCTTCTTGGCAATGCCCTCGGCTTTTAAACGTGCACTAAAGAGGGGTCGTCTTTTTACCACGGGAACTAGATCTGCACGCTCCGAGCATTCTTAGAAGCTCCGATTTGTTCTCTTGTGCGGACGAGTTCCCTATTTTATTGAAGTAAATGTCTCGGCTCCCGGATTTTTTTTTTTAACTTACTCCCGAAGTGCCTTTCAGCCAGTCGCGTTGCGGCTTGCCGCTCTCCTATCGGCGGAGTGATACGTAGCAATCGGCGAAAGCAAAGAGTCCATGCGTATTTTTTTTTTACTTGGGCCTAATTTGCGGCTATGCAGTTTGCGACTGAAAGTATTTATTCACGAAAACCTAACAAAAAAAAAAGCGAAAGCGAAGCCGCCCCGCTACTTTCTGAAAATGACTACACGCGTTGGCTGACTCCTGTTTTCGGACGTGAGTTCTAAAAATGACGGGAGCCGGGACGTTTAATTCGATTTAGTGGGGAAATCGACCTCACAGTACAATAATTCGAAGTTTATAAGAATGCTCGGAATGTGTAGATCGAGTTCCCGGGGTAAAAAGACGAGCTCAGAATCCTCTTTAGTGCACCTTGAGGAGCCTGGTCTAAGCACGGCCAGGCTCGTTGTTTATTTGCGATGAATGCAAAGGAACCGTACATACTGTAGGGTTTAATAGCTATACAAACTGTTTCCACAGAGCCAGCGGTCACGCTTTCTGCTCATCATGCACTCACGAACACGAATACGTATAGACAGGAGTATAAAACGGAGTAAGCTGTCCCCTAGTGGACTCCCTTTGGAGTCCACTAGGGGAAGGGAGTCGAAAGACAACTTACTCTCTTTTATACTCCTTTCTGTTTGTAGTGTGCTGCTCGCGGTAGACCTTACGTTGTTGCCCGGTAGATAGTCGTCCTGGTGCACCACGAGTACGAGCCACAGGCTATTCGTTGTACTTCCAAGGAAACAAGACTCAAGCTGTGCACCATAAGTGCCAAACACGCGTGAGCGCCGTGCGATCGTGTCGTAAGCAGCCATCGAGCTATGCTTCATCAGCCTCGAGGCATTGATCACAACCACAGATTACGCGATTTGGAATAAATTTTACAAGCGCACGCGCACAGCTTCACTCAATTTCCTTGCACTACTGCGGCCGCGTTGCACAAGTACCCTGGAGTGCGTCGACTGAGGGTCGCCTGTCGCGAGGCATAGTTGAAGAAATCATTGGCTGGCGTAGCGTGCGCAGCGCCCATTTAGTCTACGCTCTCTCTCTCTCTCTCTGTGCGATTGTATTTACAGCGGTGACTACGCGGCGATACCGACCGTTGTTGCAGTTATACAGGTCACGCTATAGCGTAAAGACCCATCATTTTTTTCTTACCCAGATAACGCTTACACAGTTTAGGATGTTCGATACAGGTCGCAGTTCGAGACATGCGAGTTCTTTATAGGCGACTTACTCCGTACTGTTCAGGACGCGTTCCAACGCCACACGAATAAGATCGCCGCGTAGGAACGACTTTTTCGACCGCTTTACTCCGACGAGAGGCTCGTCCTTATTCCAAGAAGCGAATAAGTGTGCAAATATTGGAGGCAGCGGTTCAATACGTAAATGCATTTTCAACGTTATGCAGAAAAAAAAAGAGGGGGGGAGGGTGACTGCAGTTTTACATTAGGAAATTTGTCGTCGAGGGGGGGGGGGGATGCGGCTTACGAGGTCACCTTTTTTGAAGTAATCTAGAAGGCAGTAGTTGCATGAATCAGACGCATGGAGTTTTTACGACAGATCCAAATATGAAAATGTGAGAGTGTTTGCTCAACGTGTTCACAAAAAGTGCGCTACTACCGAGCTTTGGAGGTCGCCAAGGTTCTTGTGCATCGCAAACGGCAGAAGCTGGCGAAATCATTTTACGCAACACTGCCGACTAGGCAGCGCCGGAGGATGGAGGAAAAGCAGCTCGTCCCGCAGTCTCACGGAGTGCCGCAGGGAATCCCGTCGTGTTTTTCATCGAACAGCCCCGTCGGGACGAGCGTATAGTTTGTCACGACAAAACGGCTTTGCGCGCAGTTACGGCGAGAGACTCTAATAAAGGTTACAGCAACGTTCACTCAGAAGGATGCAAGTGCAGCATTATTGGACATAAATTTTGAATATTGGAATATCGTGAGGTACTGTTATGCAAATACTGAAAGTAATGGTCCATGCGTAGCAAAATCTTTCGTTTGAAGTTTTCCCATCGCTCGTATCGTGTAGTTAAGACTGCCTTAGGAAACCAATGTGGAATATTTTTGACGATAGCATGAACGTTAATCGCAAAAGAAATGCAAGCCTGCTGATGCGAGATCAGCAGAAATATTGATTCTTATAGTGAAATTTTGCAATATACGAAAAAAAATTACGTTTACAAACTCTCGCGTTCAAAAATCATTTTGTCGAGAATTGCTGGGTCTGCGGGCGTCAGCGTCATCTGATTCTAATGCATATATAATAACAGGCCATGTTGCGCACGTGATACCACTCAAACTAGTGTAATTTTTATTGACCATTGCAGACACCTTTATTTCGCAAATTTGGTGCATATATAGGGGCACACGCGATGATTTGAGATGACAAAGCGAACAACTCAATCATGATAGCGAAGAAATTGTGGACTGCTTGGCGTCTACACGCGGACGTGCCTACGGGCAGCGCCTTAGGGTAATTCACGAGGTCCTGTAGTTAATTATTACTGCCTTTTTCCACAAGTTCATTTTGAAATGGCGCATGCTCTGTAAATCAATCACATTTATATCAGAGGGGCATAAACGAGATGCACGGCAGAACAAAAATTGTTTATCCTTAGCTGGTGGCGTTAACTTTTCCCGAATAGCACACTTAAGAACTGAAGGATACCTGGGAAGGCCTTACGATGGAGTATACGCTTCTACCATATTCCACTCCTTTTTCGAGAGTCGCCGCACTCCTTCGAAGAGTACGCCCTCTGCAGGAGTAGATATGCTCCTTTATTACGACACTACCGGGAAAAACAATCGCGCCGGAGCGGAAAACGAACCGTGGAACTTTTCGTTGAGTCTACCTCTTCAATATTTCGCTGGGACGAGTGCCAGTGGTTTTGAACATTTATAAATGCTTTCATTATTAGTTCCACGGTGGGTTCTTGCATACGTTTCGCGAATTTCTATGGTTTAATCGCTGTCTCGTTAGTTGTCACAGCCCAGTAAATTATTAAACAGTCCCGACAGCACTGCGCGCCACGGATAATCTTTGCTCGGAAGCAATTTCATGGTGCACGGTATGTTGAAGACTCGCCCTTCGTGAACGAGATAACTGCTGTCCTGTTGCATATTTTTTTGCATTAAAAATCATGTGAAGCTTCACTTGAGCACTGGTCGACCATTCGCACCGTAGCAACACTGCAATAGCAAGTATTTAGAGTGATGTTTCGCGGCGAATCGAGCAGGTTTACGGGATCTGACAGAACTGTTCTTGAACTTAAGCATCGCTCGTTTCTGCAAAGCGTTTTTCCTCGCAAGGGCGCTGTTTTAAACAGATGAACCAAAATGAGAATGGCAGCTCCGGGGGGCGTAAAATACTTAGCGATAGCGCTATGCTTCGGATAAATTGCGACAGTCACTTCTCATATGCATGTGCGTAAAAGCATGCTTTCGCTGAATGCTACTTATTTAGAACCTTTGCTCAGGCATATCGCTTCCTTCCTGCAGCTCAAAAAGGATGACTATTCATTTACGTTAAACAAAATGAGGGGCGGATCTAGTTTGCGACACGGGTCGTAGGTGACTGTATAGCTCCGCTGCATTACGAAAGCGAAAAAAAAAGGAACTTCCCCCAGTTCCTCCCGGGCGTAGAGAGAGTGCAGCGGCAGTTGTACTCTTTGCCCGAAGGAGGCGTTTCACTCCTTAGCCAATCTGGAGGAGTAGAATGCTGCTATAGAGAGTACATTAGACGGTATACTCTATCATAGAGGGTACCAGTTTTTAGAGGGCAGCTCACTCCGTGAAACGTGAAGTTTACTGCGCCCCTTGGAGCCATTGAGAGAGTTAAATCAGCGAGCTGGGGGTTACTCACCTGTAGAGAGAAGGGCAAGTCAGCGAACGCCAGATCACGCGGGAACTCCTTGAATGCATTCTGCAGCCGATTCAGCGGGAGTCAATCCGCTGCTAAATTTTCTGCATGAAATGACTATTAGGCGACAGCGTATACAGCTCGTTCGGTCGAGAAGCCGTCGGCGTTACCTAGGATTGACAGGAAGGCCGCAGAAACGTGACGGGAAAATTCCCGGAAGTTTGAAGTGAAAAAAGAAATTCGACGGCACATTGAGGTTCGAACCCAGGCCCTCTGCGTGCCCTCCGGGCATGCAACGCATACGCCAAAGAGTGGCTTTTTTGTTTATTTCCTGCTGCAGAAATTACAGAAACACCCCGACCGTGTCGGTTGGTACGACGTCAGAAATCATGCGTTCATTTCATCGAAAACATCCACCACTTCAATGACTTCATCATAGAAACCTTGGTTCCTGAGGATGTCGGGCAGCCTACATACATTCTCATCAAAATAACTGCTCACAGGGCAGTGAACGCGTTGTGGTGTGTATGACAGTAAGGTGTGTTGGGGATGTGCACTGATGTTATAGTAATTAAGAAAAAATTAAAAAAGGAAAAGGCGCTATCGCTCTACGCTTAAGGCGAAGCTTATGCGTACTCCTAATCTATTGTCACAGGCCTCGATGCGTATCTTCTATTCTGAAATTTAAAAGCACATTTTTGAACTTTTCCAAGCACGATACTGTAGAATAAAAGAGCTGAATTTATGCCACATGTCCTGTGAAATACAGAAGTCTTCTTTCGTTCTGTTTTTTTCTTATTTACATGAAAGATTTACGAGTCACGACTGCGACAGTTCCCATAGCACTACATCCATCAAAACACGGAAACCAAATAAAAGTGGATTTTCTTTAGTCGCCACCGTCTGCATGAAGCAATAATCTCGGCGCACCGAAAATATTTCTACACGGTTGGGATAAATAATTAGCCTCTGTCTTTTCATGCGCACGAAAACACAATAGAAAAACTTGTGAGGTGCAATGCAGTGTTATCGGTTTTAGGGATCAATGCCATGAACAAAGGCAGAAAGTTGGCGCAGAATATTTTTGCCTTTGAACTTGTGGTACCCGCCGCGGTGGCTCAGGGGTTAGGGCGCTCGACTACTGATCCGGAGTTCCCGGGTTCGAACCCGACCGCGGCGGCTGCGTTTTTATGGAGGAAAATTGCTAAGGCGCCCGTGTGCTCTGCGATGTCAGTGCACGTTAAAGATCCCCAGGTGGTCGAAATTATTCCGGAGCCCTCCACTACGGCACCTCTTCCTTTCTTTCTTCACTCCCTCCTTTATCCCTTCCCTTACGGCGTGGTTCAGGTGTGCAACGATATATGAGACAGATACTGCGCCATTTCCTTTCCCCAAAAACCAATCATTAATTATTATTTGAACGTGAATCGTTGTTCCGTGCAGCAATATACGAATTCTCCTGATCAACGGTGTTTTAATGCTGAATGGATTCGCATCGCGTTGTACCGTTTCTTCAATATTTTCTGCATGTGCATGTCATAAGCATGCACATGTTCGTCATTTTATATTTTCTTCTTCTTCAGTGGCCTTTGTAACACACGCCCAGGTATTATTCTCTGAAATTTTGCCCTTTTTTCGCAGCAGGTCAATGAGTAGTGTTGGTGCCAAACACATAAATCCATACAGCGTAGAGGAGATAAAATGGCTCGTTAAGAACTTCCATGCTTTTAACCTGGTCCTGTGTGGAATTTTCAGACGTCGTGAGTGAAGGCAACAGCGCATTTGGAAAACGATTATCAAACTGCATACTTAATTCTTCATATGATCAGCTGCTGGTCCCCTTCACGTTACACGCGAACATGCTTGTTCGTTAAGTCGTGAACGTTGAGGCGACGATCGTTAAACAGAGATGCAAAGTTAACGGGCCCTCACCAGAGATTTCGAAACTGTCCAGCTCAAAAACCGATCTGCAGGCAAGGGCAAATTTCTCAAGCTCCTTTCCCAGTGGATTCTAGCATCACAGCTTATATTTAATAGGCTGACTGAGTGATCGATTGATTGATCAATTGGGTTGGAGAACGTTGTCATCAGCCATTCGACCTTAGAGATAGAGGAGCAACTAGGAAAGTCAGGGAAGGGCGTTTCGCTTGGCTGCCCTGCATTGGAGGAAAGGGAAGCGGAAAGAATAAGTTAAAGGGAGGGAAGCAAGGACGGCAGGTGAGGATGTGCATGTTGAAAAGCCAGTCGCGCTTATGTGATCACAAGCACTCGGGGGGGGGGGGGGGGGGGGGGGTATACTACAACTTAAACAACGCAACTTTGCGTGCGCCTGTTATCTTAAAGCGTTTGTTCACGAGCACAACTTCGACACCGACACGCTATAACACGCGAGAGGCGGACCTTGACTCCCCGCAGCGACGAATCGACCTGCTGTCGTGACCAAGCTTAGCGAAAAACAAGGACAGAGGCTACAACACCTCTAGCGGCAAAACCAGCGACACGACCGCTCTCTATAGGAGCACCCGTGCGAAGGCCTCCTCGATGTCTTTCTCGTTGCCTCCGGCTGTCTCTGCGCTCTCGGGGATGGGCACGTACCACGCGACACGCAGCGGTAGCGGCGGCGGCGGAGGAGACCTGGATCCGCGCGCCCGATAGCGGCCGATGCCGTTCAGCGTCGCGTCGCTCGGTGGCCCGCGACCTCACGTGCGCACACGCTGCCACGCATCGGTATTCAGGCTGCCACTCAGCGCGGGAGGCTCTCATCTGGGCGGGAAATCGAGACGCGCACACACGCTGCGTGTATACCACGGTATACGCTGTGGACGCGCATATGCTAAACACTCAACGCCGACTACGCGTTGCCCCGTCGTTATCGGAGGAGGATTTTTCTCTGAGAAAAACAGGCTCGAGGCTGTACACAAGATATTCTTTTGTTCCTCCCCTGGCCGGAATCAGTGAGGCGGGAACCAGCGGAACGCGTAGTACTCGTAGGAGTTTGGAAGCCCAAACAACGCGTCGTGGCCTCCAGGCCGTTATAATGCGCGCCGCTGTCGGCAGAAATTTCTGCAGCGTGGAGTTTGAATGTTTATGGTTGCTCGTGGTAGTTGAGATGAGAAAAAAAACGGTATATCGATATATGATCAGGTGAATCCCTCTGTGATGCAAATTTGGGGTCCAGAACGAAGCGAAATTATTTGGAATGAATGCATTTGAAAAAAATTTACTCGTTTTCCTCGCTCTCTACTTTTCATCCTGAGTGTGTCACGTAAAGACAGCGCGATCATAAGATGAAGTCTTGAGAATAGGCGGGGATAAACATTTAAAACAGTACACACAATATCCGCCGTTGAGCGCTAACACTGCAGCGCTACATGTCCAACTGTTGGAGGAAGCAAGCGTAGTGTCTTCACAGTACTGTCGTGGAGAGAAGGATTTAAAAGGATGGTCCGCAGTCGAGAAATTCTCTACTAAGGTGCCTGTTTATAGGACTTAAGGTAATGAAATGATAAGGCTGCTACAGGGGCCAGTTTACTTGATCATATCTGAAATGTATGAGCTACTTGGGACACTCAAAATAAATAGAACGAGAAACAGAACGACACATCACAAGCGCAAGCTTACAACTTTTAATTATCCTATGGTTATGCATTTTTATACTTACAGGACATCATGACTGCGAGCAATTGTCATCATGCAGTCAAGTAGTTTCCCCTTTCATTATCCTCCTGGAAGGAGAATGCAGCGACCAGCAATCGGTGAGCGAGCGGGCGCGCCGGATCACGTCGTCCACCGGTGTCCTGGACTGATGACTCCACCCGCCATAGACGGCTGTAACTATCCCTAAATATCTATGATTACCACCACCTCGTCCATTTCCTCGCAGCTCTAGTGCGGTCATTTCGAATCTCGCTTTTCGTGAGTGTGACTGACGGATCACTTACACACGTTCCTTTATCTGCAGTTGCAATAAGAAACGCTTCCACGATTTCCGTTTCTAGTGTCTCTCTTTAGTGCTATACTATCTTCCTGTTATGAAACAATGGCTCCAATTTTCCTTTGCAGCGGTTACAATGCGAGACTAATTTCCCGGGGCGGGTAATTTTACTTGACTTCGCTATGGGTCTTCCGTACGTAGAGTAGAGCGCTAACCGCTATTGCGCTACTCTGGGTACAAAACACAACGAAGTCCGGCATGAAAAATTAACTAGGCCCACCAGCAGCTGTACTGACGGTAATTTTACCCGAGTCATTATGATGTTCTTGTAGCCTCGTGCTAACGCACCCGTCAGATTATATTCCCTTCCACATAATATTCAAATCAGATATGTAATTTATTAAATTTAGTGAACACTGTACCATGCGCAATACCACATTCTTTGCATTTTTAATGCCTTTTTTTTTACGTTGGCCTTGCCCGTAGGCCTATCAGTTTTCTTGGCGCCTTAGAGACAACCTTCACTCCGGGTTTGCTTGGCACACCTGGAGTTCGTGAGCAACTTTATGAACATATGCCACGGTGACAGGACGTTTCTGCCTTCATCGGTTCCCTGAGCTACTATTGTCTTCCGAACAAGAATGTAAACTTTTTTGCCATTGACGCTGTCCCACTGCCAAGAAAGCCACTATCAAGTAAACTGCCAGAGGAGAACACGCTTGTCTAGGACACTACTTGTCTTGCTTGCTCCGAACGTGTTCTGCATGGCACACACGGCATGTGGCGATAACCACAGGCTGGAGACGGGCAGGGAGTGACAATACACAAGTGCACTAATCAGGTTGCATCGTCATTGCATGCCTTGCTGGTATGCGTTGCCTTGGCAGCTGCTTTTGCAGTACGAAGCACGCAGCTCGGACAAGAGTTTGGCCCTCTGCACGAATGAACAGACTGATAAGTGCTGTGAAATTCTCCAGCTTATGATAGGATGAGATAGCGATAAAGCTCAGTAATATGGCGGATGAAATGCTTGACACTTCATCGTTTACTTAGTCAGTTCAAACCAAATATAATTTGAACAATGGGCGCCTCTGTGTGCAAAGAAAAATATGTCCAAATGGGAACAAAAAAATATGAAAAGAAAGTTTACGCGAACAGCTCGTCGACATTCAATTTGCACGTTCCCATGGAAATGTCCCGAACAATGCATTCTCCTCCGCCCTGTAGACGAAACGCACACGCATAGCGAACGCGTAGGAAACCAGTTTTTTCTTCCTTTGTTTTTATTGTGCCCGCATCGGTCACAACAACGCCTCTAGCAGGCTGTAGCAATCCAGCACCAGGGCCCTGCCAAGTAGCCCTGTCAGTCATCCATCATCTGTTTCCGGCTGATGGCTGCGCGTCTGAAGACGCCGGAGTCCCGACAGCGTTTCGACGTTAGCAGCGGAGAAGGAGGGAGTTCGCTGAACACTCACTCAAGTATGGACGAGGCACAGTGGTGCAGAAAATGTTATATAAGGAAAGGTACAGAAAAAAAAGACCGCCGCCGTTTGGAAGACGTTGAGGTAACGAGCATGAGCTGTTTGGTTTACTAGATGAAGAAAGCGAAGAACGCGCCGCTCGTCTCGTGAAATGGAATGTAATACCCTTTGAAACGGGGTGGATTGCTTGCCACCATGCTCGGCTACGCGTTCACGCACGCCGCCTAGCGGAACGATCACCCCATAGAGCCATCTATCAGAGAAATTACGATGCACGTCTACCCATTGTCGAGTTGCACCACCTCAAGGTACGTCCCAAACGGAATTTGCTTCGTTTGGGGGGTCAAGGTGGGCCTAGAATTCGGCTTGCGGTGCGATATGGTAGCGCTTCAATTAGTAATTGCGTTTATACAATGTTCACCGATTATTTATTTGCGGTTTTATTTCTATAACACGTTTTGTTCGCCTACCAAATTCGATATACAACTGTCCCGGGATGGGTGCCCGTTGTTGTGGGGGTATATATAGCGGAACGAATGCATACGTGCAAAGCGGTCCCGTAACGGAACAGCTTTCTTACCGGTTTTAGGGTATTTTTTGGTGAGAGGGGGGGGGGGGGGAAAGGATGAGAGGGCACAACTAATTTTAATGGTGGCTGTCTTGGATTCAAGAAACCGAAACTATGCCGCCGTTTCGTCCCCTGACGTCATACCCACATATTTTCACCTCTATCCACCATATTAGACCGTGAAGTCATCATTGGCACGCGGCAGGTGGTTGTTTCTACAGTGCAATTGTAGCTGGCGCTACAAGTTTCAATGCGATATTTGCTGTTTTATAGTTGCAGCCACAGATGGCGCTTTGATCTCAGGGCGGTTAGGGTGCCTCGAAGCCAGCGCCTCCGGAGTGGAGACTTCAGCGGCGCCGCCATATTGAATCACACGGGATCAGCGGCGCTAGCGTTTGTAACGGCGCCGTTCATGCCCTCGGTGCGCTTCAAAGTGCTTTAACTTGAACGGCATTTTCCAGCGAGAGCTACACTGGGCTACCAGTCGAGCATTTCGCGGTACATGGGAGAGGCCAGTTGTGATTAAATATGGCGGCGTCGCTTAAGCTGTCTCCATCCGGCGCTGGCATCGAGGCACCCTATGGGCGGTAGGAGACCTCACGAAATCTCGAAACGTGATGAGTAGTTGCTTCCACAGATAGCGCTGTGATCAAGGGTGGTAGGACGCCTCCCGAAATCTCGAAACGTGATGAGTAATTGCTGCCACAGATGGCGCTGTGATCAAGGGTGGTAGCAGAGCCCACGAAATCTTGAAACGTGATGAGTAAGAGCTAACGCTCTTAAAATAAGCTGAAAAGATCTGCTCAGCAGCTACCTCCAACAGAAACCGAGTTTCCGAAGAGGTGGGAAATGGCAAGTTCCAGAAGTTCAACGCGGAAACTTTTTCTGGGTTTCTGTCTATCTATCTAGAGGATAACGAGCTGTATCCTCGTAGCATGTTTGGGTTCAGGGCAAACCTGTCAACGCAGGACATCCTGCTACAACTCAAACACGAGGTAATTGCCAATGCCCCGCAACAAGGATAAAATCTAATTATGGCACTCGACATCAAAGGGGTTTTCGACAATGTCAGCCATGCGGCTATAATGGAAGGCATCAACAACACCAACTGCGGGAAGAGAGTCCACGACTACGTAAGATCTTTCTTGACAGGAAGAACGGCCACAGTGGGCTTGGGAGATATAAGAAGCGAGACCATAGACACTCGAAACAAAGGCACGCCGCAGGGCTCGGTCATATCGCCAATCCTTTTCAACCTAACCATGATTGGCCTGGCAAGAAAATTGGAAAGCATCCCAGGCATAAGACATGCCATATATGCGGATGACATAACTGTATGATCGAACCAGGATCTCTAGGGCAGATGGAACAACAAATGCAAGAAGCAGCGACTTCTGTTGAGCAATATATCAAGAAAAGGGGTTTAGCCTGCTCAACTGAAAAATCGGAAATCCTTAGAATAGGAAAGAAGCCGACGGATGCAAGAAAAGAGATAAAGCTCGAGGGCAAGATCATCCCGGAAAGGGAGATCATTCGAGTTTTAGGCATATGGCTACAGAGCAACGTCAAATGCAACCACACGATTGGCCTCCTTAAAAATTCAACGGAACAAGTTTGCCGTAAGATAACCAGAGTATCATCCAGAAGATACGGCATGAAGGAAGGCGACACGCTAAAGCTGGCGAACAGCCTAGTCATCAGCAGAATAACTTACTCACTTCCATATCACAGCATTCTGAAAACTGAAGAAAATCAGGGAGAGGTCCTAATCAAAGGAGCCTACAAGACAGTTTTGGGCTTACCCAGAAACACGTCGAACGACAAGCTTGCAGAACTGGGGCTGCACAACACGTTCGACGAGTTAAGCAGGGCACAAGTCATGTCACAGATACAAAGGCTAAGGAACTCGGCAGCAGGGAGGGCCCTCCTAAGAAGGCTGAACTATAAGGGGGTCCTGGACATAGAGGATAGATCGGCAAACATCCCAGACGAAATACGTCGAACCTACCAGGTTAGCCCTATACCCAGGAATATGGATCCAAATCTACACGCAGCCAGAAGACAGGCAAGGGCTGAATATGTAGAGGCGAAGATAGCCACATAAGATTAGGTAGTCTACACTGGCGCCACTCTATACCCTTGGACTCGTAGCCAAAGCATCAAGAAAAGGGTATCGGTTGTCACGACAGAGGAGGGTGGCCTCATCAGCGGCGCATCCACGAGAGATGGGACGATAACTGAGGCAGAGGAGATCGCCGTAGCTCTAGCGACAGCCGAGGGTTATCGCACCAACAAATCTCTCACAATCATAACAGATTCCCAAGAAGCGTGCAGACGCTACATGGTAGAAAGAATCAACAAGAAAGCACTAAGGATTCTCTTGAAAACGCAGCGAACCAACGAAAAGATCCAACATAGGATCTACTGGGTACCAGGACACCCCGGAGTCGAAGGCAATCTGAAGGCGGACAAGCTAGCTCGCGAGCTTACTATCCGAGCTGGTGCGTCAAACGCCTCGGACGGCCCGGAGATAACGGTAGAGCTCACGTACGCAGCTATCCTCAACCTCATCAAACGCAGAAGACGCAAATATCCCCAGCCACATCCTCTGCTAACACAATATGAAGCGACATGTTGGAGAAGACTCCAAACAGGAGCCTTCCACAACCTTCACATTCTACATAAGATGTATCCGGAGCAGTATAGGGATACATGTCCGTGGTGCGGCGCAACTCCCATATCATATCACATGGGAATGCATACACATGTAGCTTTCCAAGGTAACAAATTTGAGCCAAATGCGGAGCAGTGGGAGGACAGGCTAACCAGCAGCCAGCTCCATGTCCAAAAAGACCTAGTGAGCCACGCATGCCGGATGGCCAGGGATAGTGGTACCTTGGACTAGGGGCGCCAACCACGCTCACCCTGGAAGACATCGGTAATCTTCGAGCAAGCAGCAAGACTCGTTTATTACAGCAATGAAGTTTATTCAATCACTCACTCTGGGTTCCTGCTTTTGCTTAACGTAAGGATATTTTGTCGAACTACAAAAAGACTAAATTGCCTCGCTGCCATGTTATGAAGGTTGAAATAGAAAAGTTCAACTTGAGTTTTGGTGTGGAAGAATCGCAGAACCCATTTCATCTGCGGGCTTCGCGCCCGGGTAGCAATAAAAAATTATATTTTGCTCCCCGAGGCTTGGTTCACTAACTTCAGACGGTGGACATACATGTTGATGGAAAAGACTGAACAGGGGTAACAGACGGGACGGAAGAGAACAACATCGGCACACGTCCGCTAAACATCCGCTAAAGTGCTGTTAGCGCTCTTAGCTCGTCGGTTAGCGCTGTTCAGTCGTTTCCATCCACATGCGTCAACCAGCTCGACTAAGCCCTCTTTTCTTATTTACATGCAGGCCAGGATGGAGATGCTAAAACATTTTTAAGTGTACGCATTATTATGCACTTGCGCGAGCCCTTTAGAACGTTCTGTCTCAGCCGGTTACTATAGATGTGGCGGCTCATTGCATTTGCGCGAATGTCACGAGTGTCTGGGCGAATGCATTTGATCTTGTTGGCGCGTTATAAGCGGCAGTATACAACTGCGTTAGTAGATATGGCGTGTATAGACAGGATAGAACAGTGTTGCGTCAATTTCCCCGCTAAAAACAGTCCTCTTCACGTCTGGGCGAATGTATTGAATAAAATGTTTGTTCATCCCAGCCGTTTCCTCTCGTATTAACTTGACCCGCTTCTGCCAGCGAGTGGGTCTCTTCTCAACGGCGGGCTTCTTGGTTCTTGTACCATTTGAGGAGCATCAAACATTGGCCTGAAAGCAAGCATCATAGTGCTGCCTATACAAACATAAACAAGAGTTTCCGTAAGCTGATTGCGCCACATTATATACCGACCTTTTCGTAACTCCTCTAGTTCTTTTCAAGGAGTGTGCTTTAATCGTGACATATGGTGCTCGCTCACGAGTTGCGGAATGACCAGCCGGCGGCGCCGTTTTGTCCGCCGGCAACCGCCCATTTCACTTTGAAGAGTCTCCTTAGGTGCTGCGGCGGGGCCCTCCGGTGCTCTCGGCATTAAAACTGCCATTGGAAGTTCGCAACCGATTTGTATGCTATAACCTCGTCGCCCGACAGCTTACCTGTGTTGGCGAGCTTCCTACAGTACAACGTATACGCTGAGGGACAGACTGAGACAGACCGATGCGGCGCGAAGCGGTACTGGTGTCAGTAACAGCGTGGCACTGGTTGTGCAGTCGGCACGATGAACTGTCAGTGAAGCAGTGGCAGCCTTTACGGTACCATCAACATCGTACAGCTGTTTAATGCAGCGCAGTCGAATAGTCGATATCTCTCTTCCCACAAATCATACCCCGAACAGAAAAAGCCTCGTGTGCAGAGTCACCTTTCCACCTTCCTTCGTCTACGTATTGTCGATCCTCGGCTGCCTGCGTCATCATCGGCATGGACAGGTTTGCAGCGCTTGAAGACGTAGGAGCCACTCCAGGAGCCCAGCAGTCCATTTGCAGGGGCTCAGTGTCACATTCAGCAAAAGCACCGCACGTGATTCGCGAAACAGAGAGTTCACCAATGTGTTCTTTGCCGAAGAGTGCTCAGGGACTCTCGCACAAAGCCACATTATGCGACAAAACTGAAGATAATATGCAAACGTGGGAAGTTGTTGAACTGTTTAATAAGCCGAGCAGCATCAACCAGTAACACCTCATCCTCTCATCCTTAGTGTACAAAATATAAGCACTGTGCATAAAATCACTTTCTTGTACTAAAACTTTGTACTCTGCTTCAGATATCACATCCATAACCACCAACATCCCCAGCCACGCGTACACCAATTCCAACAAAGGTCAGTAAGGAAAGCTGCGCATCTTCTTCAAGTAATAATGCATAGATTAAGGAGAATTATCCTTAGCCCGGGCTCAAATTCGTTGCCGTGACCATCACCGGATATACATCCCACCAAGCGTATTAGTTAATCACACCGGCCAGTGGTTACAGCTGCGAGGTCAAATTGATCAGCATTAGAGCCGGGAATGACGTTAGTCTGATACGTATTTGAAGCAGGCCAACAGTCAGAGAAAGCGAGGGAAGCATAGGAAAATTTCCTGTAATAATTTTTTAAAAATTTGTGATGTTTATCAACGGGAAACTAGCTATTTACCCATTTTTTGCCGGAAAGATAATTGATTAGAGAACCGAAAAAAACAACCACATGCCGCCAATGGTTTCGAACCCACGACCTCCGAAGGTCGCGTGCAGTGCTCTACCAAGTGAGCTACGACGGCGGCTGCCCAATCTTCAACTTTTTGGACCATTTATGTTAAAACCTATAGCCTTGGGAGTGCTCACCAGCGCCACCCTAGAGCATAGCGGTGGACATAGAAACGTCATGTTATTCCGCTAGTGTCACGTATTATGTGATCGAACGATGAAGGAGACAACTGTGCGAGAACCCTCTTATGCTTCCTATGGCATCAAGATTGCCGGAATCGGGGCCCCCGTTAAGCTATTAGAGGACAATGACATGGAATTAAGGTCCTAGCATCTTAATTTTTTTCTGAAGTGCTGCAGCTCGATCGGCATAGCAAGTGAAGGTTTCTCTTAGGCGCATGCTAAACCTAAGCCTTGCTGGTGGTGGCCGTATTGACAGCCATGGATAAATACGAGTGCATGCTTTGCGCGCATGCGCATGCGAAATCGGAGTCTCAGATACACGAGGAGGAATTACTTGCACGCAGTGGCGACCATACAGTTGGCTTCCCCAGCCAAGAAGTTTCCTTTTGCAGTGGACTATCCTGAACATGCTGCAGGGCGCCATGTTCAGTTGAATTGTAACAAAGACAGATGCTTCTTTCTGTGTATTTGTTGTCTTCGTTTTCTATGTGCTTTTCCCGCTTAACTCAGCTATCTTTTACCATTGCGCCATTATTGCCTCCAGTCTCCAGATGACAGCTCAAACTCCCACGACAAATATGCACTGCTAAGCATTTCGAATATATCGTGTGCGCTTGAGACGAAATGAGGTTAGTGGTGTTCAAGCAATATGTAGAGGAGTATATTTTCTTGAGCATCCGTCTGTTTTCTCAACTTATGAGAATGGACAGGAATGATATCTACCTGAGTAGAATTCGAGAGTCTTCCATGCATAGACAGGATAACAGCACTAAATGTCTCGCCTGCTTGCGATACGGCAACAACAGCTCCTAGGAAAAGCCATCTGTCGTCATTCTGAAGCGGAATTTTTCACCAAAATGCCTACGCTCTCCCTTGCTTGCTGCTCAGGGCATTGTTTGAAAGGAAACTGCACGAGGAAGAACATATTTAACAACGTACAGAATAGACACAAAGGCATTCTGACGCGGAAGCAGGGGTAGAGGGTCAATGGTTCTGCGCTTGGGCTTCACAGTGTCACGCAAACGGTGGTTGCTACAAATAGGTCATTCCAGTTCACGGCTGTCTACTCGGCACGAATACACTGAAGTGGAAGATCTCGAGAGCAAAAACATACAATCAGCTTGAGAAAACACTTGGTTTTGCGTGAACAACCCATCATACCTTGCCCCTTGCTTTGAATTTTAATGTTAACTTTTCGCGGCCTTGCTTCCGTGTTTAGCGAACCCTGAACGCACAGCCAAGACGTCCCCTTCTCCGAGAAAAGCATCGCCCGGGTCACGCGCGTACAGTGGACCTTCTTTCAGCCGCCATGTGTCCAGGTCTTTAATGGTCCGAGGGATCACGCCGCGAGGCATTAGCCTCCGGGCCGTTGTTCCCGCGCTGTCCATTGTTCTCTGGGCATAACAGCGACCGGCCATTGTTTCTGCCCAAAAGCGGGGTCGTCTTCTGAGCGGTTATCAGCGGTGGCCCTTATTTCTTCCTCATTACAGCCAGCAGTAAATTGTGCATACTCTGGTGTCGGAAGGCTCTTCTTTTTGCTCTGTCTTTATGTTGTTGTTTTTATGTGAACATAGAACATTGTTTGGTCACATCACGCTAGTGCGCAGGTTGGGACCACCAGGAAGCAAGAATAGCACAGAAGCTGTGGAACGGAGGCCATGGTTAAGGCATCCATCCATATATACAGGGTCGACCACTTCTAGCTTGAGCATGCGAGCGTCATGGCGGCGCTACTCAAAGCGCCAGTTGGTCCCTTGCGTGTGTACATCGCAGCGAAGTGGCAGGCGACGAGAAGCACCAGCTCTCGGCCCCTCTCCGCCTGCGCCACTTCGCTTCGATGTGACCGTGTCGTACGCTCTGGACAGCCGAAGAGCGCAGCCACCCTCACACCTCTCGGCGTGTTAAGCTATGGAGTGGACGACTCTGTACAAGACAATCTGCGGCTGAACAGCGTTGAACTACTCCAAGGCCGTACTCGCCGGGACGCCGACAAGCAGGCATCCGGTCGACACCAGTGTACTCGTCTACATTAGCGTAGTGCTTTGGACTGACGCTACTACAGTGTGAAACCGTCGCGGTCGCTCAGTGTACTGCGCTCGGCTGCTAACCCGAAAGACGCGCGTTCGATCCCGGCCGCGGCAGTCGAATTTCGTTGGAGGCGAAATTTAGAGGTCCACGAACTATGCGATGTGTCAGTGCACGTTAAAGAACCGCAGAAATCAAAATTTTCGGACCCCTTGACTACGGCGTATCTCATTGTTTGAGTCCCCCATACTTTGAAGCATAAATATGTCTTCAAACAACTCGGAGAGTGTGCGTTTTCGCATGTATAGCTACGAGGAAAAGTTTATTTTACTCTAGCCTCTATTTTCTTTTTTATTTGTTTAACAACGTGATATCGCAGCGAACGCATAGAACCCTAGGAACGATTCTTCCTTTCGCTCCACTGAAGTCCTACCAACAGCGCTGCTTACACAGCAAGACGCACACTTCTTCCCTCAAAGCGCCCATACCAAGCAGCTCTGGACAAAAGCATTTTTCAACGGGAAAGAGCTTATGAACGCACTTTTTTCATATATTGCAAGATTTCACTATAGCAATCAACGTACCCGCAGCTCCCGTCGGCAGGCTTCTAATTCTTTTTTTTTCCTATATACGTTTTTGCTATAGACAAAAGCATTCCCCACCGGTATTTTATCGGTCTTAACTGCTCGAAGCGACGATTAAAAACCTGAAAACAAAGATTTTGCTACGCTCCGGAAGAATGGGCCATTGCCTTTAATATTTCCATAACAGTACCGTACAATATTCCAATGCTCAAAATTTTTGTCCAAGATTGCTGGAAATATAGGGTGTATGCTAATAGAAAAGAAAAACTTCTGCTTAGAACACACCCTCTGTTCTGACACTCGACATTTCTCGCGGCCCCCAATGCATATATCGATAAACAAATCCGGCCATTGCGGCCGCGTTTCGATGCATACGAAACGCAGAAGGCGCCCGTGTGCTGCGCAATTTCAGTGCACGCTAAAGATCTCAAGGTGGTCGAAATTATTCCGGAGTCCTATACAACGGCATTTATTTCTCCATTTCTTGCTTCACTCTATACTTTATCCCTTCCCTTACAGTGTAGTTGAGATGTCTACCGAGGCATGTGAGACAGTTACTCCGCAATTTCACCCCCCCCCCCCCCCCCCCGCCCAAAGAGAAAGGAAACACCAATGTTAAACGTTCGTCGCACGCGAACCAACACTACCGCCACAAACAAGAGGGCGTTCGTGAGCGACCGTCAAGTCGCGAGAAGGCCAGGTCATGCCGGAAGTCTTTCGCCGCTTCGCACCAAGTTAGCGAGCGTCACGCGACAGACGCCTTTTGCCAGCACTAACCTGCTTCAGGAACGAAGAGTGGTCGGTGCGCAGGGTGAATTCAGGCACGCCGAAGACGGAACGGCTGAGGCGGTCATGACATCTTGGAAGAGAAAGGCTCCGATATTATTTGAGCTGACTAGGCACAGCACTGGCCTGTTGGTGTTCGCGTGTTCAGTAAAAAAAGGCTACTGTCTAAGCCAACGCCTCTTCTATTTCCACGTTAGCCGCATCGTTAGCTTTGCAATCCGACCCGATTAAACAACTCTCTTCGTTTCACTCACCACGGTGTCGGGCCATTACTGATGGGAGCAGCGGTTTATGTCCTAGACACATGTAATAAACATCATCAGCACCAGCAGCAGCATCGTCCGCCTGACCACGCCCACTGCAAGGCACAGAGCTCTTCCATGTCTATCCAATTAAACCTGTCCTGTGCCAACTTCGGCCACCGTATCCCTGCGAACCTCTTAATCTCATCCGTCCACCTAACCTTCTGCCGCCCCCTGCTACGCTTGCCTTCTCTTGGAATCCGCTCCGTTACCATTAAGGACCATCGGTTATTTTGCCTTCGCATTACATGCCCTGCCCAAGCCCATTTCTTCCTCGAGACCTCACAGTTATTGCTCCCTTCCCTTTCTTCAAAGGCGTTTCCTTTGTTTAAAACACATTCTTTCGTGAGGTTGAGGCGTCCACCGAGATGTCGACATCTGAGAGCTACTGCGCCATTTCTTTTCGTCCAAAACGTTTCCTTTCTTCAAACCTCGTGTTATCCTGTGGTTTTGATGTCTACCGAGATGTCGAGATCTGAGCTATGGCGCCCTTTCCTTACGTCAATTGAAAATTGGTTTTTGGGGAAAGGAAATGGCGCAGTATCTGCCTCACATATTGGCGGACATGTGAACTTCTCCGTAAGGGAAGGGATAAAAGAGCGACTGAGAGAAGAAAGAGGTGCCGTAGTGGAGAGCTCCGGAATAAGTTCGACCACCTGGGCCTCTTTAACGCGCACTGACATCGCACAGCAAATGGGCGCCTTGGCGTTTCGCCTCCATCGACAAAAACGTTTCCTTTCCTCCAAACACATGCTTTCACATTCCTCCACGTAAGTAGACTTAATTGCCCTCAAAATTTTTTGTCCACGTTTCTGCCCTATAGGTGAGCACCAGTAAGATACAGCTGTTATATGTAGGGGTGTGCGTATAAAACTTTTCAAACCTAATCGATTACGAAAGGTTTAATTAAAAGCCGAATCGAATACGAATCGAATAGTGACAGAATCGAATCGAGTACTAATCGAGTATTTATGCTAATATTCGCTACTTGTGCGAATACTCCTACAAAATGAGCATTCGCGCAAAACAATAAAGCGTCAGCGAAGGTCCTGCCGTGCGGTGTTATAATTAAAAGGCTCAACACTAGTCTCCAATAAGAGGTCGCAACATGAAGCCAGAATACTAACCCTACGACTCTCAAGAGATATACGTATTGAAAAATTGCGTTTTACTCTTGCCGACGAAAGAGAAACTGGAGCGGGCGACAGATAGGCATGAGCCATTATCTCCCATACCGGGCGTTTGCTGAAATTGACTCATTCCTGGCGCGTCGTCCAGTGCTAAAGGCCATGTGTGACCATTTCGAACGCTCCACATGAATGGACCACGTTGGGGCCCTTGACCCTCCATCCCACCATCCCACGCATATTGACCGCGACAGGACGGCACGCGGCGTCGGTGTGGACCCAGTTTTTGAAGCAACCTTCGAAGTACGGCGGGCTTTCTTCAAACTTCGTACCAGTTACTCAAAATGTATTCGAGAAGTTAATATACAGTCGATTCGTTTGGAATAATTTTTGACATACCCTATTTGATTCTCTCGAATAATAGAATAGGGGGATATTCGATTAGTACTCAAGATTTTCGAATATTTGCACACCCCTAATTGTATGCTTTTTCATCATCATCATCATAAACATCAGCCTGAGTATGCCCACTGCAGCGCAAAGGCCTCCCACATTTCTACAATTAACTCTGTACATATATAGCGTGAGCTAGTTGCATGGTTGGCGAATGCTCCTCTATGAAACGCGTGCACAAAAAAAAAAAAAAAACCGTCAGGCGCCTGCCCTCCGCAAGCCAAGCCGTCTTGAAGCCCTTGCTTTTCTTATTTCTCTCTTCGGGCGCGCCGTGTCAGCCCACTCGAGGGACGAGACCTGGCCCTGGCCAATAAAACGCACCACGAGTCGTCAGATGGGGTCAATTTACTCTCCCCTTTTAAGTTTCTCTTACGCTGCGATATACCATTGCCTCGTGCAGAGATTTCCCACGTAGCATCGAGCATTAATATAATGTTGTAAGTTTGTAAGTTGCAGTAACATTACATGTCACACTGGACCAGTATTTTACTGCTAAAAAATCTACCAATAACGTTATATGCTGTATCATAAGCATTAGTGTAACATTAGAACTAAAATTCTAGCAATATTGTGCTCAAAATGTTGTTTTAAAGGTGCACTAAAGAGGAATCTGAACTCCTCTTTTTACCGCGGCAAGTCGATCTGCCCGTTCGGAGCATTCTTAGAAACTTCAAATTAATGTACTGTGCGGCCGATTTCCCTAATTTAAATCAGATTATACGTCCCGGCTCCCGGCTTTTTTAGCGATAGCTACATTACGGTAGCATTTCGAGCCTTCAGTGTGGCGGCGCCGCCACCGCCACCGCCACGTGGTCACGTGGTTGGTCACGTGAGCAGCCACGTGGTGCGAAGCAGCTGCTGCTGCCGGCGGCGCGGCGTGCCTGCGAAACCAAGCTGCAACAGCTGTGCGCATGCGCCGTGTCAACTGGGACGAAGATGAAGAAAGAATGCACAGCGAAGCGCAACGGCGAAAGACAGACTTTGCTATTCAACTGAGCAAGTTCCACTCGGCCACCTGTAGCTATCGCGTCATTCCAAATTTAACCACAGCTAAACCACCACCATTTTTGTTTTCTGAACTCATCGCTGAAAGTAGGACGAGTCAACCAACGTGTGGAGTGCCTTTCAGCCAGTCCCATGGCGGCTTCGTTCTCGCTTTTATTTTGTTTTTATGTTTTTGTGAAGAAATATTTTCAGTTGCAGACAGCATAGCCGCAAGTTAGGCCCACAGAAATAAAAATACGCGTAGACTCTTTGATTTAAGTTTCTTTGATTTACGATTGACTGGCTGAAACGCATTCCACGCGTTGGTTGACCCCTCCTGCCTTCAGCGCTGACGGTAAAAAAAAAAAAAAGCAGGAGCCGGGACGTCTAAGCCAATTTAAGTTAGTGAAATCGGCCGCACAGGAAAGTAGTTCAAATTTTCTAAGAATGCTCGGAACGTGTAGATCGATTTTTCGCGGTAAAAAGACGAGTTCAGATTCCTCCTCAGTGCACCTTTAATGTTAAAAATCAACAAATAATGAATATGTTGTATCGCAACCATTAGTTTAACGCTGGCACTAAAACTGTGGCAATACTGTGTTCAAAATATTATTGTAATGTTTAAAACGTGACTTCGAAATAGTACTGGAAATATATGTCTAGTGTTGCGTTCCGGAACCTTTACCATTGCTTCACAATGAAGACGTTCTTGAACTACCAGTACTTTACGGTAAATCTTTTAGTTTAATGCCTGCCATAGATTGCATGCACAGTCTCATTATTTTACAAAACCTTGCTTATGAGTCATTCACTACTATCACTCATGGGACACCCTTCCATAATGAGTGTAAGCTTCTCTGCAGTTGCATGTATTGATTGTGTTGTATTGTACTCGTAGCACTCAAGAGTCGCCCTCGTTGTTGGCCCCTGCAAAGCTTTAAGTTGTGTTTCTTCGCAACTGTCCAGGCTTAATTGGACTGAATATGAGAGATGCCTTTGTCTCACAGTGGCCATAGTCGGGCTGGGGATGCCGATGATAACTGGCGGTCCTGCGCGCCTTGCAAGGTTACTTAACATATCAGAGGAAGTTGCCTTTATATTGTTTAAAATTTTCGTCCATTTGGTGCAGTTGTACCCGTTCTTGCATTGTAAATGTGCGCCACGTGTTGCTGTTTGAGATATCAATGTGTCTTGCGTGTGTTTCGAATAAAAAGAAAATGATATGGAAGCCAGCACTTGCATTACGCTTTGCCCCGTGTCTTTCTAGCGCTTGTTTAAACGACGCGGAAAATCAATTAAATGACCAATTTGTTCGAGATTTTCGTTTTCTGTTTCCTTTCTCCAAACTTTTGGTCTTCATCTGTATCGTGATGAAACTTTACAGCGAAACGTGCAGTGCAAATTTAGAAAACTTTTTATCATGCGCGGTCGTCGAGAACTGTGATTGAATAGCAGTTCTGATGGTCAGAGCCTATCGCGAATTCCGCGAGTTTACTACGACGCAGCATCAGCATCTTAGCACCACCGCGAAGAGGGGAGATCATAGCTTCCATTGGTTGTAGTGCCGGATTTACTGAACCAAGAGAAAAAGCATACCAGGCGATAAGCGAGACAAACAAGGGAATATACTGTAATTGATTTTCTCAGCTTTCACTTTTTTCTGCGATCTCTATCAATCATCGCTCGGAATTTCGTAACGAATGAAAGTAGAACGATTCTGTTTATTGCGCATGAATCGAGAGACGCCGAGGAGTGCAATAAAGCTCTGTTTTTCTGTGTACTCATACAACACATCATGAAAGTTATTGTTGTAAGAAATGTTTCAATTTGAATACGCATGCCGGAATTAAACATTTATTTGCATGATTATGGTCATCTAAAAAAATATGTAACAGCTTTATTGCTGAGAAAAGGGCGTTGTGCACGTGCTGACGGGATCAAAGGTGTGAGCTTTCTTTAATTATTTAATGCCCTGATGGAGTTATTTGTAAGCACTCACTAACTAGATAATCTGCATTTAAAAAAATGCAATTGTAAAAAGCTGACAAAAAGTTCTATGTATATATATGCCAAATTTGGTTACGTTTCTAGCACAAATACCAAAATAGTTGCATGAACGTAAAATGTGCTGTCATGGCTCTGCTTTCAGCATGCGCACCGTGATCATGAAATGTCACAGCTGATGACCCGGGATATAAAATAATAAAAGAAAAATTTGAACTGCAGGCCACGCGCAAAAAAAAAAACCTCCCCGTCGGGGAATCGAACCCCGGTCTCCCGCGTGACAGGCGGGGATACTGACCACTATACTAACGAGGACCACGGCTATTTTTCGAAAAGCGCACAAAAGAAACGAAGCTCTCGATGTCCCCTTTGCTTTGACTATGTGCTTTTATTTTTTGAGCACTCGTACTACATGTTAATTACATACGAGTTCAGCAGTTCGTCAGAATTGAGTTCAGCAAGCCGCGTGAAGTTCCTCGGCACTTGTAGAGTATTGTGCGTTTTTATCGCGAATAGTTTGAAAAGTTTCCCTGCCCCAACCGCTGGCTCATTTGCGGTAAAACTGCACACAGAGCTTCCATATTATGGTAAATTTTGTACCGTAACAAGTGTGACAACGGTTCTTACTTAGTTGAGCCGTGCATGATGCGAAAACGTAATCGCCTACGTAAAGATCGGCGAACCAAAACCCGCAGACGACGTTTTTTCCCTGAAGGGCGGCAGTAGCGCCATCTCTTTTCGGCAGTCGAAGGCGTCATGACAAGGCCACCGAGGTGAGCGTTGCAAGAAACGCGGGCCCTTTGAATATGCCGTTCCGGCCGTTTCGTCTGCTTCAACTAGTGACTTTCAATTAGTGGCTTTCAAGATTCGTCTGTGATCGTCTGTGCGTCGGTCCCGCAAGCAGCCACAGCGTGCTTAGTCGCGTTCGGCGTTCGGGCGCCGACAGGGCGTCCGCTCCGGGGAATCGGCGTTTCGGGCGCAGACATGGCGTCTGCTCCGGAGAATGGAGTGCATCTCAGCACCGAAATGAAAGTAAGTGAAGAGAATATGGATAACAAGGAAGGCTTGCGCGCTCCGGAGGGATAATAATGGAAGATAAAACTTAGACGCAAGTACGTTTCTGAGCAAGAAGCTGAGCGACAAAAGAATGCTAGCGAAGAGCGAGCAGCGGCACTGCTGGTTAAGAAAGCTCAGAGAAGCTGGCACCTCGGTTCAAAAGGATCAACCTACACCGAAGGGATGGGCCAAAGTAGTAATCCGTCCTCAGGGGGCGTCGATAAAATCACTCAGGGATTTGGGCTCGCCGAGCTCACAGGTCTTATAGCAGCCCCCGCTATAACATCTGACAGACGATGCAATGCGCGGGGACCAAATAACAGTCAATTCCAAGAATCATTCCATCATGCTAGCCACCGAAAGTGAAGAGAGAGCGAGAAGATATCAGGTCATACAGGTTCTCAAGTATACGGGAGGAGAGGCTAAGGCGCTATCGTACCCGGCCACTCCTGAAACCTTCGGCCGAGGCGTAACTCATGGTATCCCCGTCGGCATAACGGAGTTTGAAGTGCTCAGAATACTAAATTACTCAGGTAACCCGACTATTGTATCAGCCAGGAGGCTTGGAGAAGAATCTGGAACAATTCTTCTGAATTTTGTGGAGGAGAAAGTGCCGTGGACTGTAAACTTCAAATCAACTCCGCTGAAGTGCCGCCTCTTTAAGAAAGAAATATCAAGCGTGCACAACCTGCACACGTTTCGGGCATAGGGCGGATGCGTGCCCGAACATAGACACACGCAAATGCAGGGGATGTGGAATGGTTAATCCCATGAGCGATCACAAATGCACTCCTAGGTGCGCACTGTGCCTGGGACAACATCAACTGGGGGACAAGAATTGTCCAAAAATCTACGAGAACAAAATAGCCTACCCAAAGCAGGAGATATCCCCGTACGTAATAGGTTTGAAAGCCTGAGAGCAACGAGGGGAGGATCGCAGTCACGCTCGAGAAGCAGATCGCCATCAGCCGCTTGAGAAAACACGGTCGTAAAGATTGTTATCCCGGAGAAGAGTGATACAGACTCCCAAGACAAGCCGAAGCGCAAGCCTAGGCTACACAGAACGCCTTCGAGGATGAACGTTGGGCAAGGCGCAGAGAGAAGAGATCCGGAAAACCTATGGGGACTGAAGAATAGAGCAAAGAAAACCAAGCATGACGGTAAGCTCGCCCAGGTGGCAGGGCAAAGCCTAGAGGAAAAACTAGACCAATTGACCAGGGAAAATCATATGCTACTGATGCAACTGGAAAAGATTGAAACGGAGAATGCAGAGCTAAGGCGGGGGGTTAACCATTTAGAAGAGCTAAATTTAAGGGGACCCTTCCCGTCGGCAAGTGAGGAAGAGGAGAGCAGAGAGCGAGTCCCTCCTAGTAAGAGGAGGGCTAAAATGATAGGCTCAGCAGACTCAGACAGGCTCGGGGCAGACATTAGGGCCTTGAAGGAATCGGTAGATAAGAATGTAGAAAGGCAAGAAAACTTGCAACCCAAAATATTAAGTATTGAGGGAAGCCTAGGTTGGCTCATGCGCAGGCTTCACGAGGAGGGGGTCATTGGAGCAGCTAGGGGTAGACACAATGGCGAACATAAATAAGAGCGGGAAAGCTGCCGGCTGCGTCGTCTGGCAGTGGAACTGTCGGGGATACCCGGGCAAGAGGGGGGTCTTGCAACAAATCCTTACTTCACATGCAGCTCCCCCATTAGGGGTTGCTCTCCAGGAGACAAACACGCAAAAGGCTCGTCTCAAAGGCTACAGATGCTTCCCGAGTTCCAAAGGGGCGAAAGCCAGAGTTGCCACTCTGGTCGAGCATAATACTTCTGTCACGCAACATCCTATGGACGGGAAAATAGAGGCGGTACTAACTGAAATCCACTCCGGCAACCAGGAAAGGGAGAACCTTTTTGTTCTTAACATCTATAGCTCCCCTAGGCAGAGGGAGACATCCTTCACCCACTCTTCAAAAGGGCACTTAAAATTGCGGGAAATAGAAAGCTCCTCATATGCGGGGATTTTAATGAAAGGCATCCGGAATTGGGCTATAACACTCACTGCACCAAAGGAAAAGGACTCCTAGAGGCCATCCTAATCAATGGGATGTCTGTCTTAAAGGGGCTGCGAAACACTTGAACGGATGCCGGTTGCACTTCAAATGGATTCTTTATGTCATAGAGATGCTGACTCAAAAAGAATTACGAGAATCGATGCATAGGAACGGGAGTTATTCAATGAAGAAATTTCAAAATAGAAGCAAACAAAATGCTGCCCTCAACTCGATTTTCGCGCAGCTTCCCATTCCCATTTCATTCTCCCCATGACGACACTTAATGCGACCAATCAAAACAGCCTATCTGATCACGTGACGGAAGTTTTCACTCCATGGTTGCCTGTTCTCTGTAACTCGTTCATGCCAAAGCTGGGAGCGCCGTTTGCATGGTTACAACAACCATGTGAACGCCCAGCTGAACCAACGATGCTTCATCGTCACGTCGACGGCGCAGAAGGGAAAACTGATAGTGACGCTCCCGTACTTATGGATCCGAACTCGAGCGCGAGATACTGCGACGGTGTGACGGCCTGCGCAAGATATCAGACACATTTAGCACAGCGCGCACAGCTACTGCTTACCGCCTACCATCGCCCTTCGCTCCTAGCGCGCTGGTTGGTCTCGGCGAGCAAGGAGCGCGCGCTGTTGACGGGAGCGTGGCGCCATCTGGCGCCGCCGCCCGGCGTTCCTCCACAAGCTGACGATGCGCACTGTCTGCTAAATGTGAAACGATCGCATCCTTCCTTGTGACCGAAACGAACGAGTCCAATGGCTCAATCGGATGGATTCCGCAAAGCCACTCTCAGATACATAGAGAGTAGCCATGTTGAGTGCTAGGTCGTAGGATGTTTACAGAGAGGCGCAAAGCCCTTCGATGCAAAAAGTAGCCAGAGCCTCCGGTGGTGTATTTTTGTTTGCTTTACAGCGCTTTTATCTAAGGCAAACAAGTTGGTTTTGTTAATTTAATATAAAACACAGAAACTTGACAAAACGTATCTCTAGTTATTAAAACAATTTGCAGTATTTTACTTTTTGTTCAATCACCAAGCTCCCACTAAGTGATGTCATATCCGCTGCTAAAAACCGCCACTGTAAGGTGACACCGTCAGCGCCACGAATTTGCTTTTGCGAGCTAATTAAAGTATTAAAAACCCCGGTATACGCGGTACGACCGATGCTAATAGCATCGCTATAACTCAGTCTATGCAACCAACAGGCAAAACAATGCACTGAAAATATGTTTCGGGGCCCCTTTAACAGACCCGAAGCTCCCACTAGATCTGGGAACAGCATCAATAATGACAAGTCACCAGATCTCTCTAGCGCATAGATGTGGCAATGTGGAATGGAGGAACACTGGAGAGAACTTCGGGAGTGATCATACGCTGGAGATCGCAATTGTCTTCAACCGAAGGGCTCCCAAAATCAGCAGAAAAATCACTGACTGGGATAAATTCTGAGAATTTAGACAATCCCTGGAAGTCAAAGCTTGGTATACTCTTAAGGCATGGCAGAGGGCACCTAATAAAGACCTAAGGGAAGCAACAGATACTATTGAAGACATCCCAGCGGTGCCCCGACTGGACAGTCAACTAGCCAATCTCCTGAGAAAGAAAGCGGATCTGGAAAGGGAACTGAAAAGCCAGCGATGGAATCGCAATATTAGGATATAAATTGCGAGACTGACCAAAAGCATAGAAATGCATGCCGCTGATCTGTGCGAAAGGAACTGGATGGAGATGTGTGATGAACTTTGATCTAATATGAGTCTATCCAAAACCTGGGCCATTCTCAGGTATATGATTAATCCAACCAAATCCAAGAGGGAGACCAGGCTAAATCAAACCAAAATCAATCATAACTTTAAAGGGAGTAATGAGGACCTGCCAGATAAGATTCTGAAAACCTATGTTTGTCAAGACCAAGGCTCTCCACTACCGGAATATGAAGGCGGGGAAAATAGAAGCATTGATTCTTCGTTCGAGGTTGCAGAAGTTCGGGCAGCGTTACAGGACCTGAAAAAGAAATCGGCTCCAGGTCCTGACAGTGTCACCAACACCACTCAAAAACTTGGATGATAATTCTATCTCTTTTCTAACTGAGGTAATGAACAAGATATGGGACGGGGAGGACTTACCGGAGGAATGGAAAGTCTCTAAATTAGTACTTATCCCTAAGCCAGGCAAAGGTCTTGATCTAGGCAACATGCGACCCATCTCTCTGACGTCTTGCTTGGACAAGCTCATGGAAAAGGGGGTGCAGACTAGTCTCGCGCTAAATGTAGAGCGAGGGACTCTGGCCTGTTGAAATGGTAGGTTATAGACCGCGTCTTAGCGCACATGACGTTATGTTAAGGCTTAAACATGATATACTTGATCCCGACGGAACTAAAGGGGGCACGGCAATCTTGGGGCCAGATCTTACAATAGCCTTCGATAATGTGGAGCATAGAGCAATCCTTGAAGGCCTCAGTGAGGCAGGAGTAGGCATCAAGTGCTTTAACTATGTCAAAAGATTCTTAAACAATCTAAAGAGCACTATAAGCTTTGTAGGGCTCTCCTCAAAGCAGATTGGGCTCGGCAATAAGGGGACCCCTCAAGGTTCAGTCCTCTCTCCAATGCTCTTCAATTTTGCCATGAGAGGACTGTCCGGCAAACTAAATAAAATTGAGGGGCTAAATCACAGCATTTATGCCGATGATAAAAACCATTTGGACAGCAGGGGGAACGAACGGTGACATCTCATACCGGCTGCAGGCAGCGGCAGAGGTAGTTGAAAACTATGCTCTGGAGAGAGGGCTTTTCTGCTCCCCTCAAAAATCTTAGATCTTCTCGCTTAATACCAAAGACCAGATGAAGAAAGAGACTCGCTTCCCTCACCTATACGGCCCGATAGAGGTTGCCGTTGTGGGTAGGTTAGTACCTAGGGTTGACACTATAACAGTCCTAGGATACGTTCTCCAGACGAACGGACGTAACACAACCGCTCTCAAGAAGCTTAGCACCTATGTCGCCAAAGTCATAGGTATCTTTAGGCGGAACTCCCTCAGAAACAAAGGCCTGCGAGAGCATTGTCTCCTGAGATTAGTACAAGCATTCATAGTGAGTAGAATTGCATACGTGGCTCCATTTCTGAATCTCAGTCAGCAAGAGGAGGAGAAAATAGACAAGTTAAAACGAAATGCATACAAAAGAGCTCGGCATCCCACCTAACTTCTCAACGGATAAACTGCTTAGTATTGGAGTCCACAATACCTGTGCGGAGATCATCAGGGCAGTAAAAGAAGCGCAACTTTGGAGGCGTAGCTCCTCAATAGCAGCAGGCAGATCCTCAATGACCTAGGAGAGAGCGAGAGGAAACCCCCGTATACTGCAGAGCTAATTCCCTTAGACATACGGAAGCATCTCAGAATTGCCAATATACCTAAGAACATGCACCCGGAGCATGATAAAGAAAGGAGAAGACATAGAGCTCAACAATAATGAACAATCATGCCCGGGACCCGCCGGGTAACATAGCCTTCCGCGACGCAGCCTGGGGGCCCGATGGCGCCTCCGTCATTACCGCCGTTGATGGGAATGGGGAGAAAGTGACTGTAGCATCGATTAACACTAGGAATGCGTTAGTGGCAGAGGAGGCTGCTATTGCCCTAGCGTGCGTCAGCACCAAAGCCACGATCATCTTGTCTGACAGTAAGGCAGCTGTTCACAACTTTTGTAAGGGGGTGGTCTCCAGTCAAGCCTCCAAATTACTAAGAAGATACCCATCAAGCAGAGAGGTCTCCCTCATATGGGTTCCTGCTCATGAGGGCATTCCGGAGAGTGAGGCTGCTCACAGCTTTGCTCGAGAATTATACATCCGAGCTGCTCTGGAAGTGCCCCTGAGTGGGAATAAAGACCGTCTCATAACGTATAAAGAAATAACCGAAACACCAAGACTGGATAGGAGAACGCTCGCTTCCGGATAGGTCACTCACTCCAAAGGAATGCAGGGCCTGGAGGAGGCGTCAGGTTAACAGATTAGTTCCGTACTCTATAATACACGATGAAGACCTTGGGGAGCCTGTGCTCTGCAGTAGCTGCCACAGAATGACTTCGCAAAGCCACTTAATTTGGGAGTTTCAGGATTCTCCTGGGGCTAAATCACAAAGCACTTCCCAGGTGGCACCTGGGAAGAGCTGATCCGGAGCCACGACCCGGATCAGCAAAGACTCCTCATCCGTCACGCGGAGACAGCTTACAAGACTCTCTCCGCGGTCTCCGGTGGTGAGAGCCGGCCCGGAGGCACCCCCTCCTAATTGCCGCGCCCCGACCGTGAGGCCACATGATGACGGGAATAAAGTTCATTCATTCATTCATTCATTCATTCATTCATTCATTCATTCATTCATTCATTCATTCATTCATTCATTCATTCATTCATTCGTTCGTTCGTCTGCTTCAACTGAAGTGCTTACAACATTTTGGACTAATTGAGCGAAAAAAATATCAGAACTGAAATAACGAGGCATTACCTTCCACAGAATATTGTTAATAATAATAATTGGTTTTTGGGGAAAGGAAATGGCGCGGTATCTGTCTCATATATCGTTGGACACCTGAACCGCGCCGTAATGGAAGGGATAAAGGAGGGAGTGAAAGAAGAAAGGGAGAAGAGGTGCCGTAGTGGAGGGCTCCGGAATAATTTCGACCACCTGGGGATCTTTAACGTGCACTGACATCGCACAGCACACGGGCGCCTTAGCGTTTTTCCTCCATAAAAACGCAGCTTGCAACGCTCGCCTCGGCGGCCTTGTAGTGACGCTTTGCACAGCCCAAAACAGATGGCGCCACTGCCGCCCTTCAGCGAAAAAACGTCGTCTGCGGGTTTTGGTTCGCCGATCTCTACGTAGACGATTCCGTATTCGCATCATGCACGGCTCAACTAAGTAAGAACCGTTGTCAAACTTGCTACGATACAAAAGTTACCATAATACGCAAGCTCTGTTTGCAGTTCCACCGCAAATGAGCCAGCGGTTGAGGCGGGGAAATTATTGAAAGCCTTCACGATAAAAACGCACGATACTGTACAATACCTAACTGTGCAGCTGAGCATGTCTACCAGTGATCGAAAGCCAAGCACTCTAATTTGCACTCCCTAAGTGCCAAAAACATGCTTTACACAGCTCTATTTTACACTCAGATGTAATTTTATTTTAACACTGTTGAATGCCAAGAATGAAAAGCGCAATATTAAATTCCAGTGGTGCTTTCGTAGACAGCGCATGACATTCGCACAGGCACAGCTGCATCAACGAACAAATATGCTCATACTGTAGCGAGGCATCGCTTGGCAGAAAGGCATGTTACAAGCTGCGCATCCCAAGCTGAGGTTAAAGGCTGTAAAATAGGGAACGGGGAGCCCGCCCTCACCCGCAACAGCAGCCCGCAGCGCTGCTGTGCTGCCATCGCGCGGCATTAACAAAAAGCTTGCGCGCTCTTCTTTGTCGCTTATTTTGAAAAGCACTGTGCGTACTTCAAATGTTGACCTGAACTAAAAGTGATGATGGTGGCAATCATATCGCGCTTGCAAAATTTGAAGGACATACCCAGTGAATGTAGGATGTAATATCACATGTCAAAAAATAGTGCCGCAACGCATGTGTTTGTAAGCACAGGCTCTACGGCAAGCACAGTGACTGGGGCTTTCTTGAAAAAGTGATAATAAGAATAATTGGTTTTTGGGGAAAGGAAGTATCTGTCTCATATATCGTTGGAAGTCTGAACCACGTCGTAAGGGAGGGGTAAAGGAGGGAGTGAAAGAAGAAAGGAAGAAAGAGGTACCATAGTGGAGGGCTCCGGAATAATTTCGATAACCTGGGGATCTTTAACGTGCCCCGCCGCGGTGGCTCAGTGGTTAGGCGCTCGACTACTGATCCGGAGTTCCCGCGTTCGAACCCGACCGCGGCGGCTGCGTTTTTATGGAGGAAAAACGCTAAGGCGCCCGTGTGCTGTGCGATGTCAGTGCACGTTAAAGATCCCCAGGTGGTCGAAATTATGCCGGAGCCCTCCACTACGGCACCTATTCTTCCTTTCTTGTCGGGTGCGTTTTTATGGAGGAAAAACGCTAAGGCGCCCGTGTGCTGTGCGATGTCAGTGCACGTTAAAGATCCCCAGGTGGTCGAAATTATTCCGGAGCCCTCCACTACGGCACCTATTCTTCCTTTCTTCTTTCACTCCCTCCTTTATCCCTTCCCTTACGGCGCGGTTCAGGTGTCCAAAGATATATGAGACAGATACGGCGCCATTTCCTTTCCCCAAGAAACCAATTATTATTCTATCACTCGCTCCTTTATCCCTTCCCTTACGGCGCGGCTCAGGTGTCCAAAGATATATGAGACAGATACTGCGCCATTTCCTTTCCCCCAACACCAATTATTGTTTTTAATATTATCTTTAACGTGCACTGACATCGCACAGCACACGGATACCTTAGCGTTTTGCCTCCATAAAAACAGCCAGTGTTAATAATAATAATAATTGGTTTTGGGGGGAAAGGAAATGGCGCAGTATCTGTCTCATATATCGTTGGACACCTGAACCGCGCAGTAAGGGAAGGGATAAAGGAGGGAGTGAAAGAAGAAAGGAAGAAGAGGTGCCGTAGTGGAGGGCTCCGGAATAATTTCGACCACCTGGGGATCTTTAACGTGCCCTGACATCGCACAGCACACGGGCGCCTTAGCGTTTTTCCTCCATAAAAACGCAGCCGCCGCGGTCGGGTTCGAACCCGGGAACTCCGGATCAAGCCAGTGTTGCAGATCTCAGTTTACTGCATCGGAAGCGCTGGAAAGGGGGTTCAAAGCTTTTGTTTTTTTGTTGAGAAGGCGCCCTTCGACATGCTGAATGGCCGCTGTGCTGAAAAGGTTAGGGCAACCCATTTGGTACACCTTTGCGATTTTTAAACATGAACGCTCGAGCGTCGGCCGCGAGTCAGTAACCGCCGTATCTATCCTCTGCTATAGGCTGTTCCGGATAAGGGGCCCATAACCACTTGCTTTTGGCTCCGTAATCACCTTTTGTTATGTTGCACGCCAGACAAAAATTAGAAAAGGCAACGTGATAGCGCTTTCCTTTCTGTAGCAAAAAATTTCCTGATCTATAGCATAGGGGAGCTAGAATTAGATATCCACCACCACACAAAGCCCTAACAAAGGAGGAAGCGACCGGCTGGCGCAGATTACAGACCAGCTCCTTTCCTAACCTACACATACTTAATAAGATGTTCCCGACACAATACAGAGCCACCTGCCCTTGGTGCGATGCCACACCTACACTTTACCATATCACGTGGGAGTCGAACGCAACAAAGCATTCCACCAACACGAACACCCGAGTGCGGAGGAATGGGAGAGTCTGCTCACGAGCGGCGAGCTCACGACCCAAAGGGCCTTAGTGCAGTACGCGAATGATGCAGCACGACTCAATGGAGCCTTGGAATAGGGGCCCACCTTTGCTGACGAAAAGCCTCACGTCGCCAGCGCCAGAGAAGACAACGGAGACTTCATAACCGCGAAACCCTTGAAAGATCCAATAAAGTTTTCACTCACTCACTCCTCATCTATTAGGCGTGAAAGTGCGCCGCGCTGCCACTAGGCATTTTAATTATAACTTGATGGCAGCGTTCATAAACGAAAGAAAGAAAGAAGGAAAGAGATGAAGAAAGAAAGAGAGCGAAAGAAAGAAAGAAAGAAAGGAAGAAAGAGAGAGAGAAAGAATATAATGATAATGTGCTCAAATTAAACCCGGGTTGGGTCCGTTTCCCGGAACAGCCTAGAGGACAACTGCACGGGACTGTCCGCTGCGTGCACGGGTATATTCTCGCACATTTCGCGGCTATGTAATATCCAGCTATTCTGGACAAATTATTTTTGAGCAGAAAACCATTTACCAACGCAATTTTTTTATATATAATGCAGGATTTCACTATAACAATCAATATATCTACAGATCCCCAGACGGCAGTCTTTAATTTTTTTTCTATTCACGTTTTTACAGTCGTCAAAAGCGTTCCCCACTGGTTTCCTATGGCAGTCCTAAATGTTAGATGCGACCGATGGAAACTTTAAATAATAATAATAATAATAATAATAATAATAATAATAATAATAATAATAATAATAATAATAATAATAATAATAATAATAATAATAATAATTGGTTTTTTGGGGAAAGGAAATGGCGCAGTATCTGTCTCATATATCGGCGGACACCAAAAGAATGGACCATTACCTTCAATCTTACAGTAAATGTACCCAACAATATTGTAAGTTTCAAAATTTTTGTTCGAAATTGCTGAACTTGTCGGTGATACGGAGCTCACCGGCTCGGCAGTCGGTAAACTGGTAGTGTATAAAATACACGGCGAAAGTTTTTTCAATGAAAAGCCTTGGGTACAACAGAAAAATTGCAAAACTGCGGTTTGGTGTGTTTGTGTTCGTATGAGGAGCCAGATTATATGTAGCTTTCCCTTTTCGTAGTTTCAAGGTGGTGGCTTAGGTCTCCATGGGCGCACATCGCCATTCATCCGCGTGTGCAGCTTCTCTGGCTTGCTGGCCACTTTTTTGTGCACCGCTTCTGTTTTCAAGGCGCCTCAGCCGCCAAATGAATGACAAAGCTTTGACGACACAAAGAGCAGGGGCGCAGTCAAGTCCAGCAATTTCGGAGAAAATTTTTGAAAACTGCAATATTGTAAGATACTTTTACGGTATATTGAAGCTAATCGTCCATTCTGATATGCAGCAAAATCTCTCTTTCATAGTGTTCCCTTCGATCGCATCGAACAGTTAAGACTGCTATAGAAAGCCAATGGGGAACGGTTCTGATGATAGCAAAAACGTTAATGGAAAGAAAAATTCAGACTGCCGTCGGACGATCTGTAGATATATTGATTGCTGTAGTGAAATTGTACATATATATGAAAAAATGGCGTTCATAAATGGTTTGCTGCTCAAAAAAGCTTTTGCCCCGAATTGCTGGGTAAGTTAATAAAAGTTATTTTAAAAGGTATTTAATTATGAAACGTATTTAAACATTTTCGCTGCTAAACTATTGTCCGAAAGTAATTCATTACGATATTGCATAATAGGCCAGAACAGTAATTCACTGGGTTGCAAAATGCAAAATATTTAAGTTATCGTAATTTTACCACAGAAGTTTGTTTACTGCCATGTCTGACTACATAAATCGAGGACACCACGCTAATATTTGGAGCCCTCTACAGCTCATAACTCTGTTCCAGAATGCTACCAGGCATTCTGGCGCAGGCTTCAAACGGCCACAGTCACGACTCCTTTCCTTCTTTCAGTTATAATCCACGGTGAAACCTCTCCTCACTGCCGCTTGTGTCCTAACACCAGAGCTGACTTTATAATCACATCTTTCTGAACGGCCCACACAAATTCAGGCTTCCGTGGCAAGAGTCAGGACCTCAGGGGTGATGGGCCCATCACCGGAGGCTTCTCTGCGCAGCTCACTGCCGGAGATGCAGCTTCTGATAGTTGGCTGGGCCCGAGGGGTCGGCGAAACACAACAGTGCCCGGCCATCCAGAGCGGCCCGAGGGAGGCCCATCGTTGTCCTGCTTCCTCCCCCCCCCCCTCTCACTTGGTTCCTTCATGAACGAATAAAGTTGTTACCTACCTGCCTACCTACAGCTCATCCCTACCGAAACTCTCCCTACGGCTACTAAGCCCGAGTTCCCGGGTTCTAACCTGGTCGCGGCGGCCACGTTTAGATGGAAATGAAGCGCAATGGCGCCCGTGTGCTGTGCGATGTCAGTGCACGTTAAAGATCCCCAGGTGGTCGAAATTATTCCGGAGCCCTCCACTACGGCACCTCTTTCTTCCTTTCTTCTTATACTCCCTCTTTTATCCCTTCCTTACGGCGTGGTTCAGGTATACAACAATATGCGAGACAGATACTGCGCCATTTCCTTACCCGCCGCGGTGCCTCAGTGGTTAGGCGCTCGGCTACTTATCTGGATTTCCCGGGTTCGAACCCGACCGCGGCGGCTGCGTCTTTATGGAGGCAAGACGCTAAGGCGCCCGTGTTCTGTGCGATGTCACTGCACGTTAAAGATCCCCAGGTGGTCGAAATTTTTCCGGAGCCCTCCACTACGGCACCTCTCTCTTCTTTCACTCCCTCCCTTATCCCTTCCCTTACCGCGCTGTTCAGGTGTCCAACGATATGTGAAACAGATACTGCGCCATTTCCTTTCCCCCCAAACCAATTATTATTATAAATGTTATCATTTCCTTTCCTCCAAAACAAAGTAAAACATGCGAGGTGATTACTACGCCATTTTCTTTCCTCTAAAAACATCTTACAATTTTCCAGACATATTCACAGTGGTTCAGGTCTCCCGCTTGTCCATGTGAGTTAGCCTAACACCAGGCCAGGGGAAAGCTCGCACCTATTGCATATATGTCTATGTGAGTTGCTCCACCTGGACAGATGGCGCTTCCTTGCGCGCTCTCTGAGGGTACGTCGATGTGTGCCTCCCCGCGCCGCCGTTGCTGGCATCGAGGCACCTTGCGGTCTCTTTATTTTTGGGGTTCAAGTGCGCGTGCTCTATCATGTGGATTGGATTGGAAAACGTTTATTTCATCAAAATGAGGATGCAGACGGTCCGCTCTAGACGGCTTCCAGCCCATGGCTAGCGGCGACCTTAACGGCCGACTCGGTGCCCAAGGCTTGAATGCCGGGATCCTAGCTGACCAGAACGGCCTCCCATTGCTCACGAGAAGGAATTTGTACTCTTTACATAGCCATTGTATGTGATCATATGTGGCTGTTTCGCCACAGAACCTGCGCTCGGGGTTCAAGTCATCTGGGTACATTTTTGGCAATAAATAGAGGCTAAGAAAGGACCTCGTTTGGAGTCTCTCCAGGTGGTCTCTTGCGCCTTACCCAGCGTTTTAGCGTCGAGTGAGCCGGCACCCATATCGCCTGTTTCTTTGTAAGGTTGCCTGGTCAGTTTCAATATCTGTTGCGCCGCACTCGAGGTTCTCGCGCTACGGAGGGCCAATTTGGAATCCCAGAAGATTGTATCCGTGTCAGTGCTAGCTATGGCTAGTGCCACAGCTGCCTCTTCCGCTGTTTACGAAGATTTTGTCACTACCGACCACGAGGCCCGTAGCCGCCCGCGCACGTCCACCACCGCCAGTGCGAACGCTCCGCTTGATGTGCGTTCTGCCGCGTCTACACAGACAGCTCCTACGTCCATTCCGTATTATTCGTGTAGTGCTATTGCCCTACCTTTCCACCTTCCTTCGTGGTGTGAAGGGTGCTCATTCTTTGGCAGTGGTTTGATCCGCAGTCCCTTCCTAATGAGCTTGGGTATCTGTGTTTTTGTGTCCGTGGGTGGAAGGTCTACGCCTGTCCCTTGGCGCTCTAGTATGGCTGTGCCTGCCTTGGTACGCTTAAGCCTTTTCGTTTGCATCGTGACGTGAGCGCATACCTCGGCACCATGAGAGGTAGCTCAGTTACGCTCACATTCATGTTCCCTCACACTCACAACCACTTACTCACACTCGCACTCATGTCCGCTTTCACTCAAAACCACTCACTCACACGTCCGCTCACACTCACGAGTCACAACTATTCACTCATGCTCATGTCCACTCACTCACATTCTCGTTCACTCATGTCATGCCTGGGTTCCAAGAACTGGGCGGCGTAGACTTCGCACCGAAGGAACGTTTATTCCTGCTACTTGGCAGGATGCAGACAGGCTACATACCCAGCGCGGTGGACGCGTGTAAGTGGTCTTTTAAAGCCAGCATGGGCTATCAGATTAGCGATAGCCGGAGACTGCGCCTGGGCTTGCAGTAGACGGTAACACGACAGCATGGTTTCGCACGCACACAACCCACTGCTTCCTTGTTTGCTGACAACGGAGCGGATGAGAGGGTTACTGCCGCGGGCGACTGCGCTCGTGGCTTCCCTGGCATGAGTATGCAGGCCCACCAGAGGACCTTTTCCTTGAACTTAAAAATGCTCCTATCCAAGCCTTCCCAGATTATGCTGGTCCGGAAAACACGCAGCTCGACTCCTCCATTACTGTGGATGAGGTTAGGGCAGAGATTGCCAGGCTAAACTGCAAATCCGCCACTGGCCCAGATGCAGTATCGAACAAGATCCTCCGCAACCTGGATGAAGTGTCGATACAATTACTAACTGAGTATATGCAGAAATGCTGGTCGGAGGGCTCCATCCCACAAATATGGAAAACGGCAGAGATCATTTTCATCCCAAAGCCAGGGAAGGCACTCAGCCTTGAGAACCTCAGGCCGATTTCGCTCACGTCCTGTGTAGGTAAGCTCATGGAGCACGTAGTTCATACCCGCCTCAACCGGGTTATGGAGGAGAACGAGCTGTACCCTCCAACCATGATTGGATTTCGACCAAAACTTTCTACGCAGGATGTAATGCTTCAGCTCAAACATCAGATTATTGAGGCAAAAACGCGGGACACCAGAATAATTCTTGGACTTGACCTGGAAAAGGCCTTTGACAATGTCAGACATGATGCGATCTTGGAGAACCTGCATGAACTCGGGGTGGGAGCCCGCACCTTCAACTATATCCGCGACTTTCTCTCAGGTAGAAAGGCGCATTTTCAAGTAGGAGGTCTCCACTCGCATGACTTCCCCCTCGGCAACAACGGCACCCCGCAGGGATCGGTCCTATCACCATTTCTCTTCAACGTTGCAATGTTGAAACTTCCACACCAATTAGCGCGGGTTCCGCAACTCCACCACAGCCTCTATGCTGACGATATCACCTTGTGGACCGCCGAGGGCAATGATGCCGAAATCGGGGAGAGACTACAGCATGCAATAGATATCGTGGGGAACTATGTAGACCCTAGGGGGCTGCGGTGCTCTCCAGCCAAATCTGAATTTCTCATCTTCCGCAACATCAGATCCCTTGCGCAAACCCCACCGGCCATCGAACTCAGTATTCGCGGAGTCCCCATTCCTCGAGTGCCCAAAATTAAAATCTTGGGCCTAATTCTACAAGAACACGGCTTCAATGGTGACGTAATTCGGAAGCTTCAGGGAACCTCGCAGCAAATTATGCGACTCATTCGCCGCATTAGTAACCGCCACTCGGGCTTGAAGGAAAGCAATACTCTCTGTTTAGTACAAGCCTTTGTGATAAGCCGCATAGCTTACGTATGCCCTTACCTACATCTCAAGTCAGCTGAAAAAGAAAAAGTGGAGGCCATAATCAGAAAATGCGTCAAACAGGCAGTTGGGCTACCCATGCACACAGCGACTGAGAAAGTGTTAGGTCTCGGTCTTCATAACACCCTAAGCGAGATTATTGAAGCGGTAACCATCTGGCAGTACGAACGACTATCGGCCACACCAACTGGCAGACACATTCTGTCCACACTAGGCATAACATACGAACGACAAGGCGGACCCACAACTGACCTTCCCAAACATATACGCCAGCTTCTGGTCATTCCTCCACTACCTCGGAACATGCACCCAGATTTCCACGCTGAACGTCGTACAGAGAGAGCCAAATCATTAGGCAAACGCTTTATTAATGATACCTCTGTGGTATATGTAGATGCGGCAGATTCTTCGGCTGACAAGATGGTAGCTGTGGTCACCACGGAACGTGGTACACTCATAACTGGGGGCGCTATACGCACTCAGCACACACATGTTGGAGAAGAAACAGCCATCACTCTAGCCATTGTGGGATCCTCGGCAGAAACCATTGTCAGCGACTCAAAATTGGCTATACGTAACTACACGTTTGGAAGAATCTCCCCACAAGCAGCACGGATTCTGCTAAAGTATCAGCCCACGCGGCGCATTCGCCTAATCTGGACGCCTGCTCATGCTTCCCTTGCTGGTAATGAGGCGGCACATACCTAGCTCGAGAACTGTCCCGCCGAGCTGGGTCGTGCAGCCCACCCGCCCTATACTCTGGCAAGGACAGGTTGTTTTCTTACAGAGAAATCCTGCAGCACTACAGGCTTGCAAGACTCAGATTCCCCCCAGCAGATAAAACGCTCTCCAAGCAACAGGCCAAAGCCTGGCGTAAACTTCAAACTAGCACTTATCCAAATCCCCAATTGTGTAGCTTCTATTTGGAAGGACTCTACTCAAACAAATGCAAAAATTGTGATGCGAAAGCCGATCTAAATCATATGATCTGAAACTGCCCGCAGTCCCTACCCGCGAGTCACTTCATTACCGACTCGGCTCATTGGGAGGCTCTATTGCTCAGCCCCGACCCGGGGATACAGATCAAGCTCCTCCAGCTGGCTGAAGACGCCGCCGCTGCCCAAGGGATAGCGGCCGCCGTTTAAGCGGGGGGCGACTTCGTGTCGCTCCTCTATATCCGCTGGAAATAAAGTTTCACAACCAACAATCCCTGGCACAGGCTTGGTCGCACCGAAGTGGTGGTGAGTCGCGCGGGGCTCTGTTGAGCTCTTTAGCCAATTTTCACAGTTTGGATGCTCTAAGGCAGTGGTAACTTATCACGCATCTTACATGTCCCGAACGAAATGTTACGCACGTATGCACCCGCGTTTGCTGCTGAGAAGATGAGTGCCTGTTTAGCTTCAGCCAAGATGCTTAGACACGTTTTTCAATGGTCGGTACGTAACAATAATGGTTTTGCTTGGCAGTGGCCTTACACGGAGTCTAAGTAGGAACAATGGGTTTGCCTTGACAATGACGTGTCCGTGAGTCTGCATGAACACATTGGAAGCAGGTGGCGACTATAGATACTTTTTTTTTGCGGCGTGGGAAACGGAGAGCGTTTTTGAAAAAGGTCCAGTGAGGTCGTCATCAGATGGGAAATGGCTGGAATGGGTGCCAAGTACAGATTTGCACTGTGAAAAAAGGATCCAAGGGGGAATAGCCATCATCAACCCCTTACAGCAACCTCCTGGGCTTACTTTGGGGCGCAGTTAAGTGCAGGTCAAGGCTGGCTTCTTCTAGCTGCAGAGCAGGTATGCGTGACAGATTTGTGGAGATGCCTGCCGTGCAGTGCGTTGTCTGCGCTGCACATAATCCCTGTCCGAAGGAGGGTTTAGAAACCACTACGGTGCTTTCTAGTGGGAATACGGGGTGCTAACACTGCACCTAAATATTGTCCCGTAGTCCGCCGCTTCGTTGTTCGATGAAACGTCGTTCGTGGAAGAATGCGTATAAGCAGCTAACTTGTGAGCCATTTGCAGTGCATGCCCTTCTGAAATGGTGGTAGGTTACTGGGAAATAGCCCTATAAAGAAGTTCTTAGAGGAACTCGCAGCCCCCGGTTCATAGAACTCATCATGCTGTCCAGATATCAGTGCGAGTAGTATTGCTGGAATCGGAGTGGGCAGTCAGAAGTAATTTTACTAACAGTATTGAAAACACAAAGATAAAAAATTGCATTTCACAAGCCCATCTCACTCGCTCAAAGCCGAAGATTGGGTCCCACAAATCAGAACAACGTCTTGTACACATGCAGCGGAAGCTTGTATGCAGTTGTTGACTTGGCAGGGAAACCCTCAGGAGCCCAAATTGCCGGCGGTGTGCTAGTGCCGCGTACATGATGGTGACGGGAGCGTTTTCATGACAATAGGAAAAAAAAAACGGTTTTTAGGACTCTGGGGAGATCATGGGGGACATAAACCTGAACTCTTTCCTGTTCCACGAGCACAGTCCAATGTCAAACATGGCGACACCCTTCTACCTGTTTATGAAAAGCTCCTTGCCGCCCCCCCCCCCCACACACACAAATACACAAAAAACGCCCTCCGCCTTCAGTCTCCTGTTCTCTTCTCGTCCCAATTTTGGCTATGATGTCCGTAGGACGGTTTTTTTCTTCGCAGACTTCTCGGTACCAGCGGTTTGAGGAGCAGCACTCGCCCGCACGAAACGAAACGAAAACTGTTTTGAGGAAACGAAAACTGTCGCCCATAACTTGATTCTTATTAGCTTTCATTCGCTTGTATTGCTTTTTTGTAGTTTTTCTCGAGCGAAAAAGGTGACAGTACTCAGAGACATTATATTTTACATCCCCTTCGTTATGACAGAAGAGTCAAGTCCGAATTGTACGCCCAACCAACCAAAAAGGTTACCGACAATTTGGTTGCTACCTCATATCCACTGCCGAAAATTGCCGACACGTTTCGTCACCATCGGCACGAAACGATCATTTCTAGGGCAGATGAAATCATTAAATACTACAGCTCCGGCTATCTCCTAAGGGCATCACCATGTCTTATGCGGTGCATACAAAAAATCAAAACCACAGCACCCTCAGCAGTGAATATTTCCATCCCTCAACTTTCAGCAACATGAAAATAGCTAAGCGGAATCCTTCGTCCGGAAACACGCTACAAACTTCGCCGTCGTGTCCATTCGCCACCCACATCCTCTTGCCACTCATAACCACTCACAACCACTCGGATCCACTCACATGCACTCACAACAACTCCAACCCACTCACCACTAATGTCTACGCACCACTCACATCCACTCATTCACGCTCCTGACCACTCACACTGACATCCACTCACTCGCACTCACACTCATGACCACCCACACTCACATCCACTAACTCTTACACTCACGTTCACTCACACTAACATCCACTCACCTCACCTGCACTCGCACTCATGTCCACTCATTCTCCCAACTACTAACTCACATTCACGCTCAGAAACGTGAGTGTGAATGTGAGTGAGGCGATATGAGTGCACTAATGACTGACTGCGCCGAGCTATGGGTGGGCCTCTTTCAGCTCATCCAGGGTGTTATGTATTCCCAGTCCTAGCAGTCTTTCTGTCGACGCGAAATTCGGCAGACCCAAGGATGCTTTGTATGCTTGCCCAATTATCGCCTCGGCTTTGCCTTTCTTCGCGGCATCTAGCTTGAGGTATGGCAGTGCATACACCATCCTGCTCAGTACAAATGCCTGCCCCATCCTGCAGAGGTCTCTTTCTTTCAACCCCCTCATGTGGTTGGCGATTATTGTAATTAGCGTAATGGACATATTTCAGCTTTTCAGCTTTTCCAGGGTTTCTTTGTTTTTCCTGTTAGCTTGTCGATACAGTCCCAATATCCTTATGGCCTGCACTTCCTTGATGCCCCCGCATACATGTTAAAGGGACACTGAGGAGAAATTGAAGTTGGATTGTATCGATAGAATAGCAGCTCCTGATCACAAAAACGCCACTCTTACTGAAAACAAATCTCTTGTAATGTAGAAAATAGCAAGAACCAAAATACAAGTGTCGTCGCCACAGGCCAATCTCGCAAGTACAAGCGTGATGACTTCCTAGGACAAGAGGCGCCACCTGGGAGGAATTTTCCTTACTTCATCCTACCACGAATCTCTGAGGCTGGCAAGGCAATGTTGCGCACCGCACCGCTAGCAGTCAGAAATCACGGAATCTGCGTTTACGTCACATATTACGTCACTCCGTTCTGAGACGTCATAAGAGTTGCCGTGGCGTGATAAGAGTTCCCTGAGTTTGAATCAGAGCGGCGGGAAAAACTTTTTCATCTTCGAATCCAAATTTCTTTGAAATAAATGCATCTTTCGCGCCCGGACAAGCGGCAAGAAAGCCATGATATGCCGAACTATCACATTTTGCTAACAAAAAAAATGATAGCGTTCTCCTCAGTGTCCCTTTAAGTGGGGTGGGGGTGCTTGTGTCCTGGCACCACGACCTCTGGGTTTGTCTCTGATGACCAGGAGCTTCGATTTTGGGTGTATGTCAGGCCTGCTTTACCTCCGAGCTTTGAGATAGTGTCCTTAGCGCTTTGCAGCGTGTCCTCCATCTGACCGTCGCTCCCGCTGGCGGTCCAGGTAGTGATGTCACCTGTGTAGAATATATGTCTCTGTCCGAGTATGACTTCTAGCATGGGTGAAATATTTATGAGGGGTAGATTAGGAGAAATGGTGAGAGCACGGATACCTGCGGTGTCCCTGTGCCCCCTAGCCGAAAAGGCAATGGCTCTATCTCGCCTGCCGTGATTGTCGCGACAGAGCGGCACGTGGAAGTGGAGTCGCGATAGTGCTTTAGGAAAGTATATCTAGTAGCTGCGCATTGGCTGCCAACCATAGGCTTCTAACAAGTAGTTCCTGAATACCCGTACCTCTGTCTCTCGGCGGGCTATAGATATAAAGAGATTTCCGTCATCACGACTCCTTGGCACTATTTCGAGCAGGGCGTAGTCCTCCTTGGAGCTGCCCATGTTGTGCTGCGTTGCCGTGACATCAGGCTACACTAGCGTGGCGGTAAACGCGCCCGTGACGGTACCGGCGTCATATCCCGGAGGTAGGTGCGCTTTGTAGCCAGGAAGTTTTATCGCACCGCTAGCTTCTTCTAACCCAATAACATCTGGTGGGCGCTTTATGTTTTGTATGTGGAGCTGCAAGTTCCCCCGCTTACGGTGGAAGCCTCCGCAGTTCCACCGCCACGCATCAATTTGCTGGCGGGGGGCCATGATGTTGCGCAGCGATTATCTGTACTGGCTGCAGACCAGGCAGCGGAGGAAAGCGTGCCGCCAGTTCACTTAGTTTTTCCGTCACTCGTTGGAATGAGATGGTTACTTGATTTTGGAACACCCTGGATTCATTGGTTAAGGCGTCGACCGTATTCTGTAGTGCGTCTACTTTATCCTCCAGGATGTCTATAACCTTCTTGTGAGTGCATTTAAGTCAGCCCTGAGTTCGCTCGGGGCTCCCATGTGCTGCGGCGTATCAGTCTCCGAAGCTTCTGCTACTCATTTACTGTTCTCCGCTAAGCGGAGGTGGTCCTTTGATAGGGGTCCTAGCCTCTGTTTTTATCGCTACCATACCTGCCGGTGGAGCCGGTGGCAGCGCTCGCGTCTCCTTAGCTGTTGCGACTCTTATTCGTGTCCTCTAGTGTTCTTAATTATTTGCCGGAGCTCCGCCATCTCCTTTTCTAGCCTCGAAATTTTATCATCGTGCGTCTGTATCTGCTACCTTAACTCCTTCTCTTGAGTATTGTTAACATGGGAGGCCGCAGCCGGCCAGCTCACCTTATTATCGGGCTTGTCTTTTCTTCCGCGGCTCCAGCTTCTTTCTTTGTTCCTGCCTCGTTCCTTCTTGGGTAGCGACGGGAAGGAACTGGATCGGTCTCGGTACTTGCTCTCTTGGACCTTGCTTGATGTTCTGCGTGGCGCTGACATGCGCTCTTGTTTTGCTTGCTCGCTTGCTTCCGGACCACAATGCCTGCAGTTGCGACTCCCAATGTGATGCGCCCCGTGGCACGCTATGTAGTCTGTGACGCATGTTAGAGGTTTCCCTTCAGCAGGGGCCGTGTGGTCGTCACCGCAGCGGCGGCACAAGTTTGTCTTTGGTTGGTAGCATTCGTCAGCCCTGTGCCCGACATTGCGACAATTGTAGCAAGCTTCCACTTGCTGTCTGTCCGGGAACACGCAAAAGGCTGTGCTCTAGTGATAAACTTGTCTTGGAATTTTATTCCCTTTGAATGTAGTCTGGATGGTTCTTGACTCGCGCAGTTGTTCCACGTCGACGATGTTGGCGTCCTTGTTTCTCCTCATGAAGACCTCTCGGACCTCATCCGACGGGGATCCATCGCACTCCCCGTAGATTACGCCTCTAACCGAGTCGTCCGGCGTCGCGAAGTGCAAGCCACTTCCTTGTCTTGCCCTCCAAGCTTGAGGACATTTAATCCGGCGTACACCGATGATTTCTGGCGGTCCGGTGTGCTCACGTTTAGCGTGTTGTTCACGGGGTTCACACGCGCAGTGAACCTCACGTCTTGCGCCGCCAACGGCGATACCTTCGCTGCGTCCCACATAGAACGCTCGATCGCACGCGGGGAGACGAGGAAAACGACGCTTCTCGATCTGTTGTTACCTCAGCTCAGTAATTTTGCCTTGTTTTCTAGTTATTAACTAGGTTATTTCCATCCTTGGAAGACGGCCGCGTCTTTAAGGCGGTACTGTCCCTACGGGAAGGTTACGGCAGCTCCGGCGCCGGTATCCTTAAAGGGACAGCGCCATCCGAAGGAGCCCAGTGGGGCGGAGGCGGCCATGGCATCACATGGCGGGGATCTGCCAGTCATCAGGGACGTCCAGCAGTGCAGTGCGTCATCATCGCTCAGTGGGGACGACTCAGCTATCGTCGCCTCTGACGAGGAAGTGGCTGACATGGCGGAAATGGACAACGATGGCTTCAAAGTGGTGAGTCATCGGAAGCACCGGACAGTCGGCATCCCAGTGATAGTTCAGCCAACAGAGAAAGGTGTTGACTTCAGAGAGTGGAACCCTATCAGGCTGTTCGATGATATTAAAGTACTACTGGGATCTGCTCCGATTCGCAGTCGCTTCACAACGCAAGGGGCTCTTCATCTAGATATCTCAACGGAAGAGCAAGTAGACATTCTTCTGCGGTGCTCTCAGATCGGTGGCATACGAGTTCAAGCCCGGTTGCCACACTCCTACATGACTAACACATGTGTTATAAGGGGAGTACCAGTGTGGTATTCGGAAAGTGCCCTTCTTGACTACTTGAAACCGCAAGGAGTTCTGCACGTGCGACGGTTAATGCGCCGGGTGGAGCCTGGAGAACAACAATGGGCAGCGAAGCCTACAAACTCTATTGTGCTAACGTTTGCTCCCAACACCGAGCGCCCTGGAATAATTGACCTTGGTTTCACCAAACATGCAGTCCACGAGTTCGTTGAAACTCCTCCCCGGTGCTTCAGGTGCCAACGCTTTGGACATGTAGCGAGAGTTTGCAACAAAGATCAACGTTGCAAGCGGTGTGGTGGTGGCCATGATTACAAAGAGTGCAAGGCAGATTTTGCTTGCGCTAATTGTGGAGGTGACCATCCAGCGAGTTTCAGTGGCTGCACATTCCGTGTAAGCGCCTTACACCGTCGCAAGTCCTTCATTAGTGGCCCCAGACCACAACCGACTGAGAAGCCGATACATGGAAGTGAAGAGTTCCCTGCGCTCGAGTCGGAAGTTCGGGACGTGGTAGCAAGCGACGTCGCTGCACGACCTGATCCGAGCAAGTCGGCAACGGCCTCCGAGGGTGAGCTGGCTGTTCAATATGCTTCTGCAAAAAGTGTCCATGAAGTCGAGAGTTCGACGAAAACTCGTCTGGTCGGGGACAAACATGTTGGCGAAGAAGAACGAGCGCCGACCACAGAAAACAAGAAGGAAAAACAGACGTTTCGGGTCCCGTACGGGAGCCTTGTTCCCATTGAAATGAAGCAAGCAGCTCAGTGGCATTACATATGCTTGAAAAGAGGGCGCAGGGAGCGTGCGTAGATTGGGTTAAAATTTCCATCGTTGCGGTTGAGGGTGTGACTAGTAGTTTGGATGATTAATGATTCCATGTGCAGGCGAGGGTATAGCTTCTTTTCTGTTGAAAGCACGTGTGCCCGACCCCAGTCGATGTCATGGCCTGTGTCCATGTTCCTCAGCGACCAGATCATAGCAAGACTCGACAACATGGAGGACATCCCCTTGCCTTAAGAGAGATGCAGACACCAGCTACCGTGGCCAAGAGTGGGTCCCAGTCCCCGTCTTTTGTCGAAGTGGTGCGCCAGTGCGTGCAGCGAAATAAGGAGCTCAAAAGCCGGAATCTCTCCGACCTTCTACGCGTTTTGTTTGATCTCCTGCGTTCATATAGCCAAGCGATGCAGCCTGGCACTTTGAAGAACTTTATACAGCTGGTGCTTTCCTTTGAGACCTTGATCACCGCCTTCGCAGAGAACTTCAACTCGTAGATGGCTAGTTTTCTTCAACCTGTTGCAACTAAAAACCCTAGAAAAGTGCCGTTTATCATGCAATGGAACTGCGCTGGGATTATAAGTCGATTAGCAGAACTAAAATTGTTCTTGAAAGAGACCTGTGTTCCAGTACTGGCCCTCTCGGAGGCTTGCTTGCCAAGCGGGAGGTCTTTGCCGGGATACGTCGCCCATAAGAATTGCAGCATAAAGTCTTTTCCCGCAGGAAGTGCCGCCCTTTACATACGAAGGGAGATTCCTCATGTGGCTTTGAACGTCACCGATCTTTGCACCGACAGTATTGAGGTAGTGGCTGTGAGGATTCGGCTCGCCTTCCGAACTCTGTCCATTGCATCAGTATACGTGTCCCCGCGGAAGAAGGCCGATTTGGCTTTGTTCCTCCAGCAACTTTGTGACCGCTGCCCAGCACCCAGAATCATCTGCGGTGACTTCAATGCCCACCACCCTGCCTGGGGTGACAGGAACACAGATCCTCGCGGACGCCAACTTGTAGAAGTCATCGACAGTTTGGACCTGTGCGTGGCCAATGACGGAAGTCCCACTTTCTTTCGGCCTCCAACCTCACCCACATCTATAGACCTAACCTTACATTCACCTGACGTCCGTGTGCAGTGGTCAACTAGAGCTGACCGAATGGGAAGTGATCACTACCCGATATTTGTGTTTACTGTCGACTTCCATCTGCATGGTCCTAAAATTTGCCATGTTGTTAATTGGGACAAATACAGGGAGCACTTAGCCTGTGTTTCCGGTGATGTGACAGACAAAATGATTTATGCTAAGATGGCTGCTACCACGGCGCTCAAGCTACCTGATCATTTTCCGACTCCGGATTTAAAACTCAGGAACCTCTGCGCAGCGCGCAGAAGGGCGGAGCGACAGCTGTTGCGTAAGAAGGACGACAGAGCGTTGAAGACAACTTTCAACAGGCTCAACTCTACCATTGGACGTCATGCGAACAAGCTCTGTAGGTCCCAGTGGGCATCCTTTTGCGCTAGTTTGACTGTTTTCTCACCGATAACGAGAGTTTCGCGTGTCGTTGGCAGTCTTGCTGGTGGCTCTCGTCCGAGTAAACCTTTCGAGGTGCTTGCACTACGCACGCAGAAACATCTCGTGTGCTTGGCAGAGGAATTTGCGGATGCATTTGTAAATTCCAGACCAGGCATTCATCCCTGCTCTCTGCCTGCTACGTCTCCGTCTGTTATGGACGCCCCGTTCACACTTCGAGAACTACAGACAGCGCTCCGCAGCCTGCGGCGTCGCTGTGCACCAGGTCCTGACGGCATTACCAATCAAATGTTACAGAACTTGCCTCTGGAACACCGGAAGATGCTCCTAACCTATCTCAATCGAGTGTGGGAGTCTGGTGACGTTCCCCCTTCATGGAAGGTGGCTTGTGTAGTCCCACTGCTGAAGGCCAGCAAAGAGATGACAGACGCGGCCTCGTATCGTCCTGTATCGCTGACGTCGTGTGTGGCTAAGCTCATGGAGAAGATGGCAAGTAAGCGTTTGTCTTGGTGGCTTGAGGATAGAAGGGTACTACCAACATGCATGACTGGATTCCGCACAGGTTTAAGCGCGCAAGATAGCGTCCTGGACTTGATAAGCCACATTGAACATCAGAGTGCTTTTGGACTTTCAACACTAGCTATTTTCCTAGACGTATCAAAGGCTTATGATAGCGTCCTCCAGAGCTCAATACTGTATAGCCTGCAGGTCATAGGCGTACAGGGCTATCTTCTGCGATTCATTCACTCATTTCTCAGTGATCGTAAATTTCGAGTGCGGTTAGGCAGTACAGTGAGCTCCGAAAGGGCGGTATTGCGAGGGGTACCTCAGGGTAGTGTCCTGTCCCCAACGCTCTTTAATGTTGTCATGGCTGGTCTTCCCGCAAAAGTGCAAAAACATTGTAGGCATGTCCATATGTGCCCCGCCGCGGTGGCTCAGTGGTTAGGGCGCTCGACTACTGATCCGGAGTTCCCGGGTTCGAACCCGACCGCGGCGGCTGCGTTTTTATGGAGGAAAAACGCTAAGGCGCCCGTGTGCTGTGCGATGTCAGTGCACGTTAAAGATCCCCAGGTGGTCGAAATTATTCCGGAGCCCTCCACTACGGCACCTAATTCTTCCTTTCTTCTTTCACTCCCTCCTATATTCCTTCCCTTACGGCGCGGTTCAGGTGTCCAAAGATATATGAGACAGATACTGCGCCATTTCCTTTCCCCAAAAAACCAATTATTATTATTATTATGTCCATATGTCGATATATGCAGACGACATTTGTCTTTGGTTAACCGGATATCAACACAAACGCTTAGCTCTATTAGCGCGACAGGCCGTGCTTTCAGTTAAAAGTTACCTTCAAGATGTTGGGTTGACTCTCTCGGTGGAAAAATCTGGCTTCGTCCTGTTTCTAGGAAGGGGACGACGGTATGCGCGGCTGAGCATAGACCTTGATCAGTCTTGCCTTCGTCAGGTCAACCACATACGTTTTTTGGGCGTCACTATTGACTCACGTCTACAGTGGCGACGAGCTGTGGACTCGATTGTGGCTTCACTATCTTCGCGTCTCAATGTGCTTCGTAGAGTTGGTAGTGAGCAATGGGGAAACCATTCTGCTTCAATGATCAGGCTTTACGATGCCCTGGTGACAAGTCGCATAATGTACCAGCTCCCTTTAATTTCCCCCTCGGTATCGCAGCTGGAACGCCTTGAGGTTTTGCACAGAATGGGACTAAGGAGGGCTCTCGGCGTTCCGCAGGCTGCTCCAAACAATGCAGTACTGCATGAGTCTCAATCGAAACTTCTTCGGCTAGCCGCTTCACAAAGACTTTTGCTGCAAATTGGCCGCCTCAGAGAGACTGTTGCCGGGAGAGCGCTTCTACAGCGCCTTCGAAAGAGATCTGAGTCCCGGGCGTACTTGGCTTTAAATACTCTTCGTTCTCTGGGTCTCGACCTTCGAGATCGACCTAAGACGTTGAAGCCACCTTGGTGCTTTCCGAGCCTCGATTGTTCCTTGACAATTCCCCACGTTCGTGCTAAGCGGAATTCTCCTTTAGTGGCAATGCGTTCGCTCGTACTGAAACATCTTGAGACCGAATATGCCAGTCATCTTCAAATTTTTACAGACGGCTCTGTGGACAAGGTCAGAGGATCTAGTGCAGCTGTTTTTCATATTCCGTCTTTGAAGTATGATTGGTCTGTTCGTTTTACTAAAGTCGTGTCCTCCACAATGGCCGAAAGCGTTGCCATTGAGGCAGCTCTAAAGAAGCTACGCTGTTGTACGCCTCAACCTACTGTCATAATTACGGATTCAAAATCTGCCCTTCAAAGGTTAGAGTACGGGTTCCCCACTGATGCCTTGAGTCTTAGATCCCTACGTTTGGTGCAGAATCTACATAGCAAAGGCTTCTCTATACGTTTTCAATGGGTGCCCTCGCACATAGATGCCTTAGGCAACGAGATAGCAGACAACCTCGCCCATACAGCTCTCTCCGGGATTCCAGTACATGGAGTCCCTCATGAAGTCAAGCAAATGTTCAGAGATGTGGTGTTGTGCCACTTCAGTTCTTTGTGGAGCTCTCCTCATCAGCCATGTGTGACCAAGGGTCTCAAAAGGTACCAAGCCACTTTGCTGCACCGCGTTCGCACGGATTCTGCTCGTACGCCGGCATGGATGTATAAGACTGGCCTAGCGTTGTCACCATTGTGTTCAACGTGTGGTGTGTGTGGTGACATAGAACATTACCTCTTGTGCTGTACTTTGTACAACGCGGAACGGGCTGTGTTATTCGGATCCCTCCAGAAGGCAGGAGTTCCTCACAGTTCTCTTCAGGACATTGTTTTCCCGTGCGGGAGCCAGTCGAGTAGAAGGGATGCTTCTCGCCTTCTTCTACTTTACCTGCAGGACACGGATTTGGCCTCCACATGGTGACCTCAGGAGTGTCTATTTGGGTTTTTGTGGACAGTGTTTCTGTGATTTCTATTTAAGTGTCGCTACGGTGGAGCAATTGCCGGCAGCAACTGCAAGGCTAATCCCACCGGTAGTTTACAACCACTCAACTCAACGCCGCTCAGGTCCCAATTTTTCGGTCGGCAAACGATTTTGTAGTCGTCCGTTGTTAGTCTCGGGGACGGTATTCACATTTTGGTGGCGGGCGGTCCTCGCTTCTTCTTTTCTGGGCTCTCGGAGTTCGACTTCGCATCGGCCTGACCCGGCTTATGCCTAGGGTCGTAGACCTGGGTGTCGGCGTTTTGTTTCTTGCGCCTGCATGGTCTTGAAGGCGGAGGACGGTCTCCCACTCTCTATTTTCTAGCTCTGCTGGCGTTATGTCCTCCCCTTCGACGGTGTAATCAATCTTCGGGGTTGCTCAGCTCTCGGGCGTGCTCGGCTGAGCGAGAGAGGAGCCCGCCGGTGTGGCGTCGAGCGAGGTACAGACGTTAGGCCTAGCTCCCTCGGCGATGTGATCGGGGTACAACGTGCGAAAAATACCGAAACTGGGCGTCGACTTGCCAAAATTTGAAACATGAAATCCACGGGTGCCGGGTTGTCCCCCGGAGATATTCCAACAGTCAGCAGATCTGAGAATCGAAGCGTTCAGCCAAAAGCTGGCTTCAGAGCGGGAGCCCATGCGACGCATGTCTGCAACGCTCGGCAGCCAGGGTGGAAAAGACTGTTTCCTGGAAACAATATCCTCTTCTACTTCTTCTTCTTAGTAAGCATGGCACATACCCACGCAGGGGGATTGACCAAGGTTCAGTACATAATCCCAGTGAGGTGTTTGCGCGAGGAAAATTAGGCGTGAGAAGACTAAATCAAGATAAAAATTAGAAAAGTCAAATCAATTAAAGAAATATGAATTACCAGGAATAGAATCGAGCATTTTTGGACATGCGACAAAATTTTGTATACAGCTAACAAGGTAATCGATCAGTTGCACTTATGAAATCATGAAGGTAGCCGCAGACACTGCTTAACGGGAATCCCTTTGCGCTCGCACCGAACGAAACAATAACTGGAAGAGACAGTGGGAGTCCTAACCTCGAAAGAGGGACCTCCAATTACTGTTTTCTCTTGACTGCGAACCGCCGGCAAGAGAGGAGAAAATGATCTATTGTTTCAACTTTCCCACATGATACACAAATGTTCGTCGCAGCGAACCCACATCTGCATAAGTACAAATTTAGGTTAGGAATTCTGCATCGCAGAAGCGTCATTGACACCTCACAAAACCTTGATTTACACCCCCGGATATTCCATGGGAACTTTAAGTGGTTAAAATCCACGGTATTGAGCAATGGATCACTCAGGTTGGCTGAAATAGGTTGGAAGCGCTGGAAACGCGAAGTTTCTAACAGAATGAGGTAAGGGACGGGATAGATTACAGGAGCGCTGAGAACTGACCTTGCCAGTAAATCAGCCACCTCGTTACAATAGACCCCCGAATGCCCAGGTACCCAGACAAAGCGGATCTCACGCACGGTGTGCGGAACAAAAAACCTAAGCGAACGATTCAATATTTTCCGGAATTTTGGAGAGAGACTAGAACTGAAAGGTAGTCTGCAAGAATAAGAATCCGTGCTACATACCTAGGAAGTTTGAGAAGAGCCAAACCAATGGCCAGAAACTCTGCGAAGAATATAGGAGCATAATCTGGGATACGAACGGAATAGCTCCAAGCCAGCTCCTGCGAATATATCCCAACCGCCTCCTTCTCACAGCTGCCGGAGGCATGAGTGGAGATAACCGTATGAAGAGGAAAATTCCATAGGTATTCAGAAAGGGGACCATTTAAGATATTTGCGGACATATGTTTCGCATGGAGCGGGGAAATATGGTCATAATAGAAGACCGGGTCAGCCTGCGTATCTGCAACTTGTTGCAAGGATATCGGATCAACCTGTAGCGGGGATAACAGAGGGATAACAGCGGGGATAACGAAAGCTGACAGCGTGGCCAATGATTGGTGAAAACAGGTGTAGTTAGGATAGAAAAATGGGACTACGAACGCCGGTGGCCGTGTCAAAGTACCTGAGGAAATAACGCACTGTTAGAAGGTGAAAGCGGGAAAAGAGATTGGGGTATACGGGCTTCCAGATATCTTACCCATATTCTTCATTTTCCTTCCCTTTGGCCATAAAAATGGGCTTTTTTTTCTCTCCTTGGTTAAGCATGCCGCTTTTTTACTCGCCAGGTTGTCTTAAATATTGTCGCCGACAAACGTAGGGCGACACAAAAGGGGGCTTTTTAATCCGAAGGCCAAGACGACCAGCAGCGCGCTTCCGAGCGGGAACGCCGTCTTCTTCGGTTCCACTCGAGCCCAGCCATGCCGTGCGGCCGCATGGCGGCGCTCGCAGAATGTGAGCAGTGTGGCATTGCCCCCCTCCTTTCAGGAGGCATCGCCTCGATGCCTCTGGTAAGGGGAAAAACAGAATTGAGGCACCGAAAGTGCGAAGGTGCGTGTGGCGGCGGCACTGAATGTGAACTCCGACAATGGCTAACGGGCGCAATACGCTTTCATCCGGGACACGTGGACGATTTCAGACTTGGGCGGTCGAGAAGAGCGGACGACTCCTTGAGGGAACACTTCATAGTTCACCTCGTTGAGTTGACGTAGCACTTTGTAGGGGGCGAAGTAGCGGCGCAGAAGCTTTTCAGAGCGCCCGCGCAAACGTGTAGTGCTCCATACCCAGACGTGCTCGCCGGATTGGGAAATCACCGCCCTGTGGCGGAGGTTGTAACGCCGGGCGTCAGTTTTCTGCTGGTGTCGAATCCGTTGTCTAGCAAGGTGGCGAGCGGCTTCCGCATCACGAATGAATTGGTCAGCGCCGGTGACAGACGAAGGGGCACAATATGGGAGCAGCATGGCGTCCAGCATGGTCAGGGCGTCCCGGCCATACACCAAACGGAAGGGAGTGAAGCGCGTCGTTTCGTGGAGGGCGGTGTTGTACGCAAACGTGACGTAAGGGAGTATTTAGTCCCAGTTTCGATGGTCAGCGTCGACATACATAGACATCATATCTGCAATGGTCTTGTTCAGCCTCTCGGTCAGACCATTTGTTTCAGGATGGTAAGCAGTCGTTTTTTTATGACTGGTGCCACTGAGACGCTGGAACTCATGTGTACGAGCCGGGGTAAACGTGGTTCCCCGGTCAGTTAATACAACGGCCGGGGCGCCGTGGCGAAGCACAATGTGTCGAACAAAGAACTGTGCAATTTCAGCCGCGGTGCCACGGGGAAGAGCCTTGGTTTCACAGTAGCGGCTGAGGTAGGTAGTCCGTGGCAACAACAATATGCCGGTTACCCATGGAGGACACTGGGAATGGACCCAGTAAGTCCATGCCGACTTGCTGAAATGGGATTTGCGGTGGATCAATTGGCTTCAGAAGGCCGGCCGGTTTTGTCGGCGGTGTCTTCCGTCGTTGACACTCACGCCAGGTTCTAACGTAGCGTTGGACGACCGCAGCAAGCCGAGGCCAGTAGTACCTGTGGCGGAGGCGGCCCAATGTTCTGGAAAAACCAAGGTGGCCAGAAGAAAGGTCGTCGTGGCATGCAGCGAGAACTTCCTGACGAAGCGCGGTTGGGACAACGAGGAGATACGCAGTTTCGGTCGGGCCGTAGTTATTCTTGTAGAGGACTCCATCTATTAAGCAAAACGACGAATGTTCGCGAGAGAATTCTGGGCGGAGACGGAGCGGTTCCTTCGAGGTACTCAATGAGAGGCAGCAGTTCGCAGTCGGCCCTCTGGTGGCGGGCAGGGTCGGATGTGGTGACAGCGCCGAGGAAAGCAGAATCGTCGTCGGGCTCATCTGGTGGGCACGGAAGAGGAGCTCCGGAGAGACAGTCTGCATCGCTATGTTGCTGACCCGACTTATACACGGCAGTGACGTCGAACTCTTGCAGCCGAAGGCTCCACCGTGCAAGGCGCCCCGATGGATTTTTGAGGTTCGCAAGCCAACACAGTGAGTGATGATCGCTGACGACTCGAAACGGGCGGCCGTACAGGTAGGGACGAAATTTGGTGATTGCCCACACAACAGCGAGATACTCCTTTTCCGTGGTGGAATAATTCATTTCGGCACGGGACAAAGTGCGAATTGCGTATCCGAGCACGCGTTCCACACCGTCTTGCCACTGCACAAGCAGCGCGCCGAGGCCAACATTGCTGGCATCTGTGTGCAGTTCCGTGGCGGCTTTCTAGTCGAAGTGGCCAAGGATAGGCGTAGATTGGAGGCGGGCCTTAAGTTCTGTGAAAGCTGTTTCGTGATCCTGGCCCCAGAAGAAGGGTTCGGAGTCTTTTGTCAGGCGAGTCAGCGGCTCTGCGATTTTGGAGAAGTTTTCAACGAACCTCCGATAATATTCGCAAAGCCCCAAAAAACGCCGCAGGCTTCGTTTATCTGTTGGCTGGGGAAATGCAGCAACGGCGGCCGTCTTTTCTGGGTAATGGCTAACTCCCTGAGCGCTCACAATATGACCAAGAAACTTGAGCTCCCTAAATGCGAAGTGGCACTTTTCAGGCTTCAGAGACAGACACGCGGAACGAATGGCCTCGAAAACAGCACGCAAACGTTTCCGGTGCTCCTCGAACGTGTCGGAGAAAATCACGACGTCGTCGAGATACACAAGGCAGGACTGCCACTTCAGGTTACTTAGTACGGTGTCCATCATACGTTGGAACGTTGCAGGGGCTGAACACAAGCTGAAAGGAAGCACCTTAAATTCGTACAATCCGTCAGGAGTCTTCTCTCGGTTACGTTCATCGACCTCGATTTGCCAATAACCGCTACGCAGGTCAAGTGACGAAAAGTAGATAGCATGGCGGAGGCGATCTAATGAGTCATCAATGCGCGGCAGTGGATACACATCCTTTTTGGTAACGTTGTTGAGACGTCGATAATCCACATTTCTTTGCGACTAGAACAACAGGTGATTCCCAGGGACTCGTCAGTGGTTGTATGACGTCGTCGTGGTGCATTTCGGCAACTTGGCGGCGGATGGCATCACGTTCCTTCGACGAAATACGATAAGGACGCTGACATAGTGGTCTCTGGTCACTATCGACGATAATGCGGTGCTTAGTTATTGGCGTCTGAAGAACCTTAGAGGTTGACGCAAAACAGTCGCGGAAAGAGTCAATAAGGCTTTCCACGCGGCGTTTCTGATTGGTCAGAAGGTCAGGGTTCACGCCGATCGTAATGGCTGGTGCCGTGTCCTGTTCCGCTGTTCCGGGGTCCGTTGTGAATAAGGCACATTGGACAGCATGCTCGCCAAGTTCTTTCAAAATGGGCAATCACTGTGTTTTTCGTCAAATGTTGGGGTTCGCTACTAAAGTTGGTCACTAAGAGCTCGGTACGCGCGTGAGCAAGGTCGACAAGGGCGCGAGCAACGCAAACTTGCCGAGACAGTAACAGCGACATGTTCGCTGCGGCAATGCCCCGAGTACCGAAGCTGGTATCACACTTGACTGTGACAAACTTGCTTGCTCTCGGCGGTATCGTTGTGTGGTCGTCAGAGATGCGTAGTGCTGCTCTGTGCGACTCGGGGTCTGTAGCAACGGCTCGCTGAGTCGAAAACGATACCAATTGCTCATGCAGGTTGACGACCGCGCCATACTCTTTAAGGAAGTCCATGCCGAGAATCAGTTCTTTGGAACACTCTCGTAGCACGGCGAAGGAGCCAATGAAAGTTGCACCTCAGCCGCCGCGGTGGCTGAGTGGTTACGGCGCTCGGCTGCTGGCCCGAAAGACGCGGGTTCGATCCCGGCCGCGGCGGTCGAATTTCGATGGAGGCGAAATTCTAGAGGCCCGTGTGCTGTGCGATGTCAGTGCACGTTAAAGAACCCCAGGTGGTCGAAATTTCCGGAGCCCTTCACTACGGCGTCTCTCATAGCCTGAGTCGCTTTGGGACGTTAAACCCCATCAACCAAACCAAACCAAGTTGCACCTCGGATCTTTATACGGCAGGTGCAGACGCCAACCGGCGTCACCACATGGCAACCAACTGTGCGTATCTGCGGCCCATGCCAAGGTGTTAGAGCCTTTCTGAGGGTCGGGGTTAGGTGGCTGCTCATGACCGAAAAGTCGGCTCCGGTATCCACGAGTGCTGACACGTGATAGCCATCGGCGGCAACAAGAATTTCGGCAGCGGAAACAATTCTTTGGCAACTCGTCGGTGAGGTGTTTGGTGCCGTCTTCGATGGGGTCGGTGAAGCAATCGGTGTGGTCGTCGACGCGGTCATCGGTGGGGTCGGCGGTGAGATCGTATGTGAGGTCGGCGGCTGGGGTCGTCGGCGCTCAGGTCGTCGCATACAACCGTCGGATGGAGGCTGTTCACTCTCTGCTGCAGCGGCGGTCCTACCCCCGGAGACCGCCGTCTTCAGTTTTCCTGGCGGGGGGACGTGCGTCTGAATTGGCCAGCGGATGATGCGTGACTGGGAACCCGTCTTGGAGACGGCGACTTAGACTGACATCGCGGAGGCGGTCAGGGCAGCACATGATCGGCCAGGTACTGCTCAATGTCTCGCGGTCTCTCACCATAGCGTGGTCGAGGTGCGCTCGGTGGAAATCCTCTTAATCCCATCCGCTGGTATGGGCAGTTGCGGAGGACATGACCAGGCTCCCCGCAGTGGTAGCATAGTGGCCGGTTGTTTGGTGTGCGCCACACGTCCGATTTTCTAACAGGGCACGGGTCACGCAGCTAGACGGGGGGAAGGTACCCCTGCGTTGGTTCGGCAGCAGGGCGGAATGCCTGTGGCACTGGCGCAGGTCTCCGCAGGGCTTCACTGTAGCTCATGATGTACGGCTCCGGCTGCGGTGTCCGTAGGGCTTCGCTGTAGCTCATGATGTACGGCTCCGGCTATGGTGCCGGTGGTGGCTGGACCACTCGCCGAATTCCGTCACGGTGGGCATCGGCTACAACTGCAACACTGGCAGGTGGAGCATCTAAGCGGAGGTTGCGCAGTTCTCGAAGCGCCTCGTCTCCGGCGACTGGCAGTGACGCACAATAGTTGGTGGTCGCAACACTGCCCAGACGACCGTACTACGCACTGCGTTCCTGCAAGGAACGTTCCATGGTCGTGGCTTCTTTGGCGAAGTCAGCGACGGTTCTTGGAGGGTCGCGTATGAGGCCAGCGAAGAGCTGCTCCTTCACACCACGCATGAGGTGGCGCACCTTCGTAGCCTCGGGCACTAGGGTCAGCCCGACTGAAGAGATGCGCCATATCTTCGATAAACATGGTCACGCTTTCGTTAGACTGCTGTGACCTGAAGCGAAGGGCAATTTCGGCGTTTTACTTGAGACTTGAGTGCGTTGGTGCTGAAGGTAGCGAGCAACTCACGACGGAACGCTCCCCAGCTGGTAAAGGATGCGTCATGGTTCTCGAACCATGTCTTCGCCGAGTCTTGGAACGCGAAATACACGTTTCGTAGTTTTCGGTCGTTGTCCCAATGGCTAAAAGTGGCCACACGGTCAAAGCCGGACAACCAGTTCTCGACATCCTAGCACCTTTCACCGTGGAAGGTTGGCGGCGAGCGAGGTGTGAGGACTACAACCGGTGGGACAGTGCCGGAAGACTGACCTGTCTGACTGCCAGTAGTAGACGTCATGGTACGCGCCGACCTCGTCAGTGGCTGACACTCAGGTTGCAGGCCACGCAGGCGGCGGCTCGCTTTGTGGACGGGTGTTGTGTCCAAGCGGTGCTGATGATCGTCAAAATTGTCCTCGGGGTCAGTGTTCATGGGACGATACCCAGCACCTCCACCAAAATGTCGCCGACAAACGTAGGGGACACAGAATGGGGCTTTTAATTCGAAGGTCAAGAAGACCAGCAGCGCGCGTCCGAACGGGAACGTCGTCTTCTTCGCTTCCACACGAGCCCAGCCATGCCGTTCGGCCGCATGGCGGCGCTTGCAGAATGTGAGCAGTGTGGCAATATTTTGTATTTATGTACAATGCGTTTTAGCCCTATCGATTCTTCATCTTCGTTGTCTTCAATTTTCTATATTTTTTGTACTCATCTGAGTTACGTTAATATGTGCTCATGTATATCTTTATGCTTTCTGTGTACTATTCTTACGGATGCATGTATTTATGGATGGATGGATGGTAAATTTATTAGCAAGCGAGTATGGACCCATAAAGGTCTCAGGGTCACCGCACAGCCTTCACATTACGCGCATGTGTCCAGGCCACGTAGGGCCGTGGCACTGGCACCCCGGTTCACACAGGAAGATGGGTGTCTGTGTTCTACGAAGCAAGGAGGGCCTCCCATTCCTCCCATGTTCCGATGGCGGGCTGTCCCTGCGGGGGAGGATCGGCAGAGCAGCCGAACAGGATGGGGCCTACGGCAGAGTGCGATTCTCTGCAGAGTGTGCACTCTGGGGAAACAGGGTGGAAGTAGGATAGGATCTGTGGGGTGGGAAGAGTTCGGGTCTGAAGTCACCTCCAGAGGATTTTTTGTGAGTGGAATAGGCGGAGTGGGGAGGGGGTAGAGTCGACAGGCTAGGCGTGCTTGTTGTGTGAGTTCTGTGAACGTGTGTGCCTGCTTCCTCGAGAAATCCCGGCTGGGGTCGCATTTGCCCGGCAAACAAATCCTTTGCTTATGTTATCAGCGGCCTCATATCCGGGAATGCCAGAGTCAGCCGGCACCCACACGAGCTCAATGCGCCTGTCGGAATTTAGGGTGCACATTCTCAACATATGTCACGCGAGGGGATGGGCGCGACCGCAGGCGAAGAATGGCTGTTTTGGAATCGCTAACTATAGTTAAGCCGCATTGGTCTGGGCGATGGCTAATGCTATAGCATCTCCTTCTGGTTCTTCCGAGGTGCAGAAGGGGTCTATGAAGTGGGTGAGTGAGGGGGGGGGGGGGGCGCTGAATGATAAGCCACAGCTACTGAAAGGTCTGGACCACACGCGGCGTCCACCCAGCGCAGACCTTCTGAAGTGCCATATTCTTTATGGAGAACTTTGGCTCGCGCGACTCGCCGGGATTGGTGGTATTCTGGTTTTTCAGATTGGTTTGATAATAAAGGCGGCGTGCATGGCGCGAGGGCGAGAGATTAAGTCTAGCGTGTGCGCGTATGCGAATTCCCCGAGAGTCCAATATGTGCAGCCCTGTTTCCGTGCCAGCCAGACGAAGGTACTGTGTGTCTCGATGTGCTTCTATGAGTTGTTCTATAGTGTTGTGCTTTCCTAATCTTGAGAGCCTCTCCGTGCTAGTGCTCTTTGTTATGTTGAGCACTGCTTTGGTAACCATGCGGATTAGAGCATTGAATTTATCTCTATCCGCATAGGAGAGATTCAGGTAAGGAGAGGCGTAGAGAATGCGACTAAACACAAAGGCATGCATCAGCTTGAGATTGTCTACTTCGTCTAGACCGGCTCGTGAGTGTGAAACCCTTCTAAGAAGATGGATGACGGAGTAAGTGAACTGTTTTAGTGCTTTTAGGATATGGCTGTTTTTCCCCGTGTCCTGCAAATGCAGGCCAAGAATGTGGTGAGTAGGTGTTTGCGGTATGGGAGTGTCATGAAGATAAATCGGGATGGGGGCGGTAGGGACGCACCGCGGCCAAATTATGAGGAGTGCTGATTTTGTGGGGTAGCATTCAAGGCCAATGCTTGCCGCGTGGGTAGCGATAGCTGTAGCTGCTTACTGAAGGGTGGATTCTGTGTCGCCATCCGAGCCGTATGTGGTCCAGACCGTTATATATCCGCGTAAAGTGTGTGTCTTAAGTGCGCTATGTGGCTGATATCTTCCGCCAGGGTAATGAGGGTGAGGTTGAAGAGGAAGGGTGACAACACAGCCCCTTGGGGGGAGTGCCAGTGTTACCAAGTGTGAAGGAGGGGATCTGTATATCAACTGCATGCAGGGAAGCGGTGCGGCCGTTCAGGAAGGCCCGGATATAGATATAGGTTTTAGGTCCTAACTGCAGCTCTTTTATGCCTTGCAGGATGGCCCTGTGCGTAACTTTGTCAAAATGCTTTGGTGAGGTCTACTGCCAGGATTGCTCTCGTGTGATGTGACATGTCATTGAGGAGAGCGTGTGAAATCTACAGCAGAGCGTCTTGTGCTGAGAGCTGGGCTCGAAATCCTATGCAATGGGGATAAAGTCCATGGGATTCATATGTTGCGTATGACATGCGCAAGCAGTTTGCTCAGGCACAAATTCAGCGATATGGGACGGAGATTTTGGGCATTAATGGGCTTATTTGGCTTAGTGATGAAAATTATTTTCCCGTGCTTCCATTCAGCAGGTAGCTCCCCAATTTCCCAGCACTCATTGAAGTAATGTGTGAGAAGGGAATAAAGCGGTCATCTAGATTTCTGAGCATGACATTTGTGATTTGGTCCTCACCAGGGGTCGAGTTCTGGAGCTTAATGAGGGCCGCTCTGACTTCAACCTCCATAATGGGGGCGTCGAGGGAGTGTTGATCGGGACCTATGTGGGCGGGATATGATACTGTTTGGCCCACAGGGGTATAATTTCATTGAAGTTGGAATAATAGTGCTTGATGATTATATCGATTTTGATGGCTAAGTAATTTGAGTGTAAATTCACTTTGCTTTTTAGTTTGAGTGTGGTCTATCATATGTCGTAGAAGATTCCAGGTGCTGGAGGAGGAGAGATTACCTATTAATTCAGTGTAAACATTGCTCACAGCCACGGCCGGATTAAGAAAAATGGGGGCCCTGGGCTAATGCGCATGCAGGCCCCCTTTTCCTATACTGACACCACCCCCCCCTGTCGCCTGGTAGCTAATGGAAATACGCCATGTTTCATTTTAATTCCACCAAATTAAAAAAAACGAAGTGCGATCAAAGGGATTATTATTATTGTTATTATTATAAGGAAAACAACAAAACTTGCTTGAAACGGGTGCTGTTGTAAACACCAACACATACGTTCACTTCGTGATTAATCTGCATTCTGTTTTCAGCAAAAGCTAGGCTTGAAGGAAAAGTTTAGTGCACTCAAGACGAAGACCTAGTGGGTGGATACGTGTCTGCTTCTAGGTCTGTGTTTTCGCTTTTCGCTTTCTTCTCGTGTGTGGCGTGGGTCGGACAGTGCCCTCCGTGAGACCGAATGCTGACGACGCCCCTGCGGAGAAATTCCCGGCACGGCGGGCGCATTCTCAAGTGAGAAAACCCAACCGGAACCCTCAGGGGCAAGCTAGGCTTAGCTCGGCGCTGCCGAGCGAGGCCGCGCTACGCGTCTGCATGGATTCTGCGTTGTCGACGACGGCTACGCGGATGCCCGCTGTGTTGCCACCTGACGCAACCTCCACGTCCACGCAATCGTCAGCGCCTCTGGGCCTCCAGCCTGCGCCGTCTTCCGATGCTACGACTTTGGCCTGTGACATGGACTGCTCTACCGCCTCCGTGACCGTGGCACTCCCTCAAGAAACTGTGCCCGTCGCGCCAGTTCAGTATTCCCACCAAGGGCCGTCACCAGCGTCTGAGCCTCCACCACAGATGCCTCCCGTGAGTCAAGGCTCTCTTCCGCCTGCTGCGAACTCGTTCCGCGTTACCATCAAGCCTACATTGCGCTTTGATATGACTGCCATCCCTGCCCGGAATGTTCAAGCCACAATTGACCATGCCCTTGGCTCTTCGAACTACTACGGGTTTGTCGTCCATCGCCCATCGAACACCATCACGGTAAACTTGTCATCTTTGATGGACGCCCAGAAACTTTGCGCAGTTACGCGGATCCCCCTGGATGACAGCAAGCATGTCCCGGTGCAAATATATTTTGCATCTGGTCCTGACACAGTCCGCTGCATGGTTTATCATGTCGACAGCACGAGCCCTCCCGAGGAGGTGCGTGCAAATATTCGCTGCTCAACTCATGTTGTACTGCAAGCACGGCCTATGGTTCGCAGGGGCTCATACGTGCTCATCCTGCAAGGCCCGTTGACTCTTCCGAAGTACCTTACCTACTACGGTGCGATCGTCAAACCACAGCCCTTCCGACCTCGTCGTATTTTTTGCTATCACTGCCACAAAGAAGGACATATGCAAAATACCTGCCCTAATCCAGCAGCTGTGGCCGACATGAATGAACCAACAGCTCATTGTGCCCTGTGCAAATCGCCGGACCATGACATTCGCTCCCCCGCTTGTCCAAAGAAGAAGCAAGCGAAGAAGTTTCACAAGTCGCCTGCAAAAATGGATGTTCCTACAAGTAATCGCTTTGCAGCTCTCGCAAGTGACGACAACGACTTCCCTGAACTTCTTTTATCTAAGCCTGCTGCTCACCATACGTCTCCTCGCCAGCGTACATATGCACAAGCGGCTCACCTTCCCGGATCAAATGGTACGCCCAAACCTCCAGTGAATCCATCACATGTGGATACCACAGATGAAGACACAGCTTTAGACAATGCAATCGCGGAGGCTCGCCGCCGACTAGACGAACTCACCCAGCGCCGGGAACAGCGTCGTTCTCAATCCTCTCGAAGAATTCTCATAACTCGGGAGCAATCATCAGAGGAATCACCTAGGGTAAGCACTGGCCCACAATCAGGTGCCGCCCACCTGTTAGCCGTGACTACCCCGACAGTGGACAAGATATTAGCGCTGATGAAGCAGGTGACATCCCTCATCGTGGAAGCTCTTCGGCCTCGTCATGGATAGCGCATCATCATCGGTGGTGGTGCAGTGGAACTGTCGAGGTTTCGCTAATAAGGCCTCTGAAGTGAACATCCGCCTTCGCGACGGAAAGCTGAGGGCATGGGCGTTCCTACTGCAAGAGCATAATGCACTCTCACGCCTTTCAGGTTTCTGCGCATACCATTCACCATCTATCCCTGATCGCCGTTGCACCGCCTCCTCCCTCAGCCCAGGTAAATCTGCAATTTATATTCCCAGTTCAGTTCCGCACACACCGCTCGACCTTTCACGGTGGTGCAACACACGTCAAGAGGTTGTCGCCCTTCTCGTAAAACCTGCACGCACACCCCTTATTCTAGTTTCTTTTTATAGTCGTCCTGGCTCCGCATCTCCCAATCTGGGATGGGTTCGTTTTCTACGTTCTACCAACTCGGGTATCCCTATTCTAGTTGGTGGTGACTTCAACGTCGCACACACTGCGTGGGGTTACCCATCGGATTCCTCAAGGGGTTCACACATCCAAGGGAGCTTTTCAGATCATTCCTTTCAACTTTTAAACCACCCGAATACTTCTACCCGCCCACGAGGTGGCCCGTATTCACCTGATTTGACTTGGTGGTTAGGCCCCGGTAACCCTCGTTGGGATGTTGATTCTGATACTTGGGGTAGCGATCACAGCCCAATTTTTATCTCCCTCACGCCTACGCGTCTACAGAAAATACGCCGCACTGTACGAATAACATCATGGGATTCTGTACGCGCAGACAATCATTTATCTACATTAAACCCCTCTTCAGCATTGTCTACTCTATCTGCTGTTCTCGCTACTCACACTATTACCACTACTGTAAATGAAGACGACCCAAACCCGGACATACATCTCTTGAATCTGTGGGCTCTTCGTCGCCAGGCGGATCTTTACGCTACTCGTCACCCCGATGACCCTTCGGCTCTTCCTACTCTTCACCGCTCTACCGCACGGGCGCGGTGCTATGCAAAGCGGCTAGGCAGGCAACGCGGGGCTGCATGGTGTGCCCGCCTGTCCTCTACGCAGGGCAATCGACATCTTTGGAGAGTGTTTCACGCCATTGAGCGCCCTTCTCAGGTTGCAGATTACACAGAAAGCATTCGCCTCGCGCTAAATGTGGATGAGGACACATTTGCACAACAAGCGGCCCGTCAATTTTTTCCAAACCATGACTGCACCGCTACGTCTCCACCTGACTTATCGGTAACAGAGCCCCCCGATGGGATTACTTCTGACCTCACCATGGCAGAGCTGCTGGCCTCCATTGACCGTTTAAAAACTACTACTACTCCCGGGCACAACGGCATACCTAACTGCTTATTCCGTAACTTGGAAGGGAGGCCTTTGGAAACCCTACTTGATACTTTTAACGAAGTGTGGCTTTCTGGCGTCATGCCGGGAAACTGGAAGCATGCTATTGTGGTTCCAATCCCCAAGTCAGGTCAGCCTCCAGTATCTCTCTCTGCCCTTCGTCCAATTTCCCTTACCCCTACCACCTGCAAGCTTTATGAAGACATTCTAGCCGCACGCTTATCATGGTGGCTGGAATCCCATGATTGTTACCCAGATTCCCAAATTGGTTTCCGCCCACAAATTGGAACGGAGGACGGCCTTGCTACTTTGGCTGCTGACGTGCTTGACCACTCTCCACAGAGTCACCTTATACGAACCGTAATCGCTACAGACATAACAAAGGCATATGATAACATCCTTCACTCTGCCATTCTTGCCTCCCTTCAAACTCTTGGTCTCCCTCACCGGTTCCTCCTCTCCATTCACGCCTTTTTAGCAAATCGAACCTTCAGCGTGCGTGTCCACGGAAAGCCCTTTGGTAATTTTACTTCCAATAGAGGAGTGCCGCAGGGCTCCGTTCTCGCCCCCAACATTATTTAATGTGGCTTTAATTCCTCTTGTTCGAGCCCTAGAGACCATCCCTTCTATCCGCGTGCTTGCATATGCCGATGATATCACCTTGTGGTGCTGTCATCCAGATGCGTCTATTCATCAGTCGGTCCTTCAACACGCGCTGGATGTATTGACATCTCGCCTCCCACCTTTGGGTCTAACACTCCTACTAAATCATGTTTCATTCGAATTGGAAATAAAGCCGCCTTACGGAAAGCACCCCCTTTAAATTTTACGGTACATAATTCTCTGATTCCTCAGGTAGAAACTGTTCGTATTCTTGGTCTTCTCCTCCATACATCTGGGACTGGCACCCCGTGGCTGACAGCCACTCGTAAATCGGCTCACGCTACTCTAGGTCTGATTCGTCGCATAGCTATGCGCTCTGGTGGCGCACGTGCTCATACGGCCCGCCAGCTTGTGCGCTCTATACTTCAGCCACGGATAGTATATCAGGCTCAATCCTGTATGCAGACGATACTAATGTATTTTTTTCTGGAACAGACTTAGAAATGCTTGAAAGGCAAACAAACAGCTGGCTAAACAACCTATCACAATGGCTTAACATTAATCAATTATCCTTGAACACTAATAAAACAAAGTACATTATTTTCCGTCCCAGAAATAAAGCCATCAATAGAGAACCTATTATACAATTTCGTGGGGAACACCTAGAACGAGTAAACTCTCACAAATTTCTGGGGGTTATTTTTCAAGAAAATTTGAGCTGGTCTCGGCACATAGAAAAAATACGAACAGTTATTTCCAGATCAATTGGAATTATCTTCAAAGTAAAGAACTTACTACCAATGTGGTTAAAAAAGCAGTTGTATTATGGTCTAGTTTTTTCTCGTTTGCAATATTGTATTCTTGTATGGGGAACTACGACAAAAGCAAACATGGAAAACCTGCTTATACTACAAAAACGAGTCATACGATTAATAGAAAACTCTCCATATAGAGCCCCCTCAGCCCCACTTTTCGAAAAACATCAGATATTAACTATCACGAATATCATGAACAAAAGAGTAGCTTTGAAAATATATGATCAAATAAAAATGGACCAGGCTGGGTTCTCGCAAACTTTCTTCTTTAGAGACCACGACCATAACCTTCGGCATATGACCTGTAGAAAAGAACTAGTGCGTACGAACTACGGTACACAAACGCTAAAATATCGAATCGCTGATCTTCTAAATAAGTACCCGGGTATTATAGAAACCATTCACAACAGTCGTTCCACGAAAGCATTTAGCAAAAAGTTAACCCATTTCTATTTGTGACATAGCAATGGCTTACTTTTTCTGCACATATCTGCCCTATATTTAAAAAAAAAAGAAAAATCCATGTTTTTATTAGAAAAGAAAACCTTACTTTGGCCGGCATAGTTAAGCTCTTCTTTCCTTTTGTTATATTCAGTGACACCGATATTTGTATTTTATGTGCAATTTTGTGTAACAATGTTGACTCGCGAATATACTTTTTACAGCATTTCTTAATTGTGTACCTTAAATGAATATGTGCTGTTTTTTTTTATGTTTTCGTGTATAATGTTATATGCAATGTCTCTTTGGTGTTATGATCTGTTTTTCTTTGGTTAAACCTGCCCACTGCTCAGTTGTAGAGTGTAAAGGGGGCGGACGCTTCGTCAGGTAACTTTTGATTGCCTTTTTGTTCGCCTCCTCGGCAACCAAGTGTTGTTGAAATAAATCTGAATCTGAATCTGAATCTGAATTTCAACGTCTCACCCGCAGACAGTGGGACTCCCTTGAAGCTATCAATCGTGAGGCTATGCGCGTCATAACATATCTGCCTCGTTTAACACCCATACCTGTGCTACAGGAGTTCGCCCAACTTAATACACTCAGTGAAATCATCGACCAACGGGTGGCAAATAGAGCTCGAAAACAGTCTCTCAAACTTCATCGTTTAAAGACACTTCCACCGTGGTCGTATTGCCAGCTCACTGACAATCGCCCCACTGTTTCCCTGTCGGTATCAGCAGCGTATCTGCCTGAAGGGTGCATATTATACACGGATGCATCTCATTCTGCAGAGAGGGGAGTTACTGCTGTGTATAGTCCATCTCATCCGCATCTCAACTCTCGCGCAACGTATACTGCGGATACGTGCACTCCCCTGGCATTGGAACTTCAAGCCATTTACAATGCCATTGCTTCCCTTCCGCTCGTTCCAACATTCAATACAGTTCACATTTACACCGACTCCCGCGCCGCCCTTAAACAGCTGAAGGCTGTTCGACGAACGTTCCAGATTTCACAATCTATTCATGTGCTCTGCGCAAAGTATCCATGTCCTGTGCGCATACACTGGATTCGCGGCCATGCCCAGGATCCACATAACATTCAAGCGGATGCTATGACTCATCTTCATACATTAGACGATCCGCCACCTTCCCCTCTTCCCCCAGATCCGTTCCTGTCCCACGTTTCCGATTCCGAAGTTCTGCGCCAGCGAACACGCGCTCTAATTCCTCCGTGTTCGCACCCTCTCCCCCGTAGTCTTACTCGGCAGGAGGAGGTATCCGTGCGCCGGATTCGGGCAGGGGCGGCTCTGACACCATCTGTCCGTCATCGGTGGCGTGCCAAAGATCTGCCACTACCTGACAGGTGCCCTCACAGTGGCGCTGCACCGGACATATGTGATGTGCGGCACTTGTTGTGGACGTGCCCAGCGACGGCTGCTATCAGAAAACGGCTCCTCAGGGAGGTGGGCCTGCGGTGGAACCGCGAAAGTGACTTCGTGAAGTGGACAATGGACAACCGTTTCATTAACAACCTGTGCGACTACCTCAGCGCAACGGTTCTTCACTCCTTCTTTTAACTTTCAATCCCGTGCATTCCTTCCCCCCTTTCCTTTTTCAACTTATGCCTCATGGCACACTTCTCGAATAAAAAAAAAAAGAACGCAAAAAAACAACAACACAGCTCCGATATCGATCTTTCTGAAGCTAGGCTTTGTTTTCATCACTATATTTAATCCCGTGAGGAGACTCATGGTTATGTCCAAAATATTCTTTATAAAAATTAAATATCAGACTGCAGTAATCGTTATACACGTTACCCTATAAATATGCAATATATTCAATACATAAGGCAATACAAACAACATAAAATGCACTATAATAGAGATGAAAATTACCAACTCTAATTACAAAACATCATTTGAAAATATTTTCGTTAAAGGTAAGACAAGCACGGACGACACCAAATAAACGTGGCGCTATGAAAAACAACAAAAATACTGTTGTTTATAAGCACGCTAAATATCCCAAGAACAACAAACAAGAGACAAACAACGAAGATTTGCATATCTTGAATTACACTGCTCAGCGTTTCATTGGTAACGTGGAGGCTGGAAGGCGACACAACGAACTTATTGGAACTATTCATGTATAGCGCAAACAGTCCTCTTTTAAAATGGCATCTTTCGCGCCTTCGCTTTGGCGAAATCAGATATAGTCTGTTCGAAGGATAGATCGCGGAGGAGGTCACTTTCAATGGACATGACAGCAAGCGAGTTCATCTTGTCGTCAAGGAGGCTCGAATGAAGGCGATTTTTTATCAGCGACAACTTGGCAAACGATCGTTCGGTCTCACAGTTTGCCACGGGTATGCTTAAGTACATTAGCAAAGCAATAGAAAGGTTCGTAAACACACCAATAAGCTTTCTTTCGTGCAGCAACTTTATTATTCCTAGGGGAATCACGTCCTGGCGCGCAGAGTTGTGCAGAAAGTTCGCAAACTGAACGATTTCAGCGGAAAATTCTGGCTCCAAATCATTATTGCAGATTTTCACCAACTTCTCAGCCTGCTGTGCCAGAGAGGCCTCGCTCCCAACTTCTGTCAGCAATTTTAAGAATCCGAGCCTTTCGCAGATTTCAGAGTTCAGTGTTCGCAAAGCAGAGCCTAGACTATAAAGTACAACATTGTAGCTCTCTACGATAAATTTTTTTCCACCTTGTAGTGCACTATCGTTTTTTCCGTCCGGGTGCTTACTCAAAACGATGCGTTTGCCCTCATCCTGATAACATTGATTGGTACTTAGCGTGCGTGCTCTCTCTTCGAAGGCATCAAAGAGAGGTCACAAAGAATTAACAAAGCTTTCTAGAGAGCTCAGCAGGCCTACAGCAGTTGAAATGTCTAGGTTGGTTTCTGAAGTGCTACGCTCGTTTTGTTAAAGCGCTTCAAGATTTCACTCCAGAAAATCACCATGAATGCAGTCTCTAGTTTTGTCATTTTCTTGAAGAGAGAGTGCACTTCGTTCCTAGTGTCACCGTTTTCTTCCTCGTTCTTTGATATAGCTTCAAGGCAACACAAGACTGCATTGAAATTTTTCAGAATGGCCTTACATTATTCAGCGTGTCTTGACCACCTGGTCTCAGAGAGACTTTTCAAAACAAGCTGCAGGCCAGTTCCGCCCATGCTGCCCAAAAGATACCTCCATCGCTTAGGTGAGGCAGCAAAGAATACATACAGTCTCTGAATTACAGAGAAAATTTGACGGCCTGAAGGCAACTGTCAACGCTACACGTGCCAACTAAGTTCAGTGAATGACCAGCACACGGGACGTAGACTGCCAATTCGTTAAGGTGTGTGATTTGAGCTTGCAGTCCTTTGTATTTTCCTGACATATTACTCGCATTATCAAAAGCTTGGCCCCTACAATCATCAATTGAAATGCCATTGGTCGTGAAGAGGGACATCACGGTAACGAAAAGAAACAAGCCGGTATGCGATTCGATTGAAACAAATCCAAGAAAGCGTTCGTACACTTTCCAATTTAAATAGTATCGTAAAAAAACTGACAGCTGATGAACGTGAGTAAGGTCTGAAGTCGAATCAACAATTAAAGAGAAGTATTTTGCACGGTTTACTTCTTCAACGAGACGTTCCTTGACAGCCTTTGCCATTCTTTCTTCTTCTCAACTACTGAGCAGAAGAATTTTTTGGTATAAACTGCAAGTCTTACACCCAAAAAGCAGTTATACCCGCTCTTAGTACTGAATTATGGCATACTCCGCATTTCCGGACAATCTGCAAATTTCAGTCATTCCGGCACAGCCTCCTACAAATACCCAATCAACATCAATATGCCAAGATAATTTCATTTAAACAGCTTCAAGAATCCTTTTCCAAACCATAAGTAGTCGCGTTTCTGATATATGTGTGCTTCACTGACCTATTATTTCTCGTACCTGTATGCTATCTTGATTTCAGTTATGATTGTACAAATCTACAGTTTAATTCAAATATGTATGTATGATGTATTCTCGGGTTATTTCTCATAATATCTGCGAACTAAGCTTGTTCGTATTTTGAATACTATTCAAAGTTATTATTGTATAGTATCTGCTATTCTAGATCTATTCATTGTTTCTCTTAACTATTTTTAATAACTATGTCGGCACTGTCTTGTACAGGTTTTCTGGGCCATGTCAAGCTTTGATTCCTAGCTTTTAGCCCAGATGTCATTCCAAACTTTTGGTAAAATAAAATGAATTGAATTGAATTGAATATGATCGCTAAATTCATCACAAATGGTTTTTGACAGATACGATGGGTGACCTTTTCCTTTGTTCCCGTAGCGTTTGATGTGCTCCTCAAGAAAAGGATCAAAATTGGCAATGGCCTCCAGCACTATCATATAATCGCCATTTCTCGGTGAGCGAAAAATCTCCTCACTGCCCCTAAACGCTAGGTTGCGCTCAGCTAGAAGCTAAGCTTCAACGACTACGCGCTTGAACACCTCTGTCCAGTAAGCGGTCTCAGTGACAAGATGCTTAACCAGCTCCTTGTCAATTGTACTGCTCGAGTTAGAGCGGGGGAGCCATGCTGCCACGCAGTTCCGGTGATCGACGCTATTTTCTTGTGCGCAAACCTTTCCTTCTGCTCTTTTCCAATCAGAAAAGCCGTGCGTGGTGAAAGCACTGGAGTTGCTTGAAATCGAAAATACATGAAACAGTAAACGAAACCTTTGGACTCCGAGTACATTAACCAGTGTCGCTCGTACGCCTCCCTATTTACAGCATTTCGCACGAAAAGATGAGGTTACATATAGCGTTTCTGAGTTTTCTATTGCCGTTCGGAAGACGGAAAATTTTCTGCCCGATTTTGAAAATATAATGGCCCTTTCTCAAGGCATACACTCCGATAGCTGTAATAGCGTCCGGCCACTTAGCAGGGTCACTTCGGATAATCTCGCAACGTACCTCTTACTGCGGGGGTGTCCGTACTTCTCTGTTGCCGCAACGAGAAGTTGTCTCATTCGTCCTCTCGAGGCACACTTTGTGGGTGGGAACATGATTATTTGAAGCCAAACTAGGGAACAAGTGAATCGGTTCTTGGAGTGTTGTTTCCTGGCGCTCGTCAGTAGAAGGAGGCTCACCGGGGACGTTTGGCACCTGTTGATCAGCAGTAGTAGAAATCGGGCGTGGCGGAACGGACACCCATAGAGCACTGTGGCAGGGGCCCGGCCGAGTAGCATAGACGTTGCTGACTCAGGAACAGGAGGGGGCTCGGTTAGCGTCGGGTGCTCAGAAATATGGACGACCGAGGTTGGCACCGTTTTCACAGGATACAGACAACCAAGATGAGTCAAACCTTGCTTCTTGCCAGGAAACCGTGGTGATGGAGATGGAAAGCCCTCCACAGAAGCACTGTCGGTACTATTGGGAGTTTGACACGGACTCTGGGTAGAGCGATCATACTGCTCCGCGGAAGCTGCATTCAGTAGGTACTTTGTCATCTTTGGTAGCTTCTTTTCACGCTCTTCTCTTTCTAACTTCGCCTTAAGTTTATACGCACCACTTTGATGCTTCCGAACGAGCATTATCGCATGAACGGATGCGAATTGTTCACCGCACCGGGCACTTCGTCAGTCCGACGCGAGCGCAGGTGTCCAAAGGTGGCCGTCCCGATGACCGGCGCATGCTGCCTGGATGGTCCGTGGCTGGCCGAGAGTGGTGCGTCCCTCGGGAGCCCCTCAGCGGGCGGGCTTATGCAAGCGCAACCGACGGCTCCGGGCTGAATCGCAGCCCGCGATCACCTTCCTTTCGTAGACGCGCGCCGCGTCTCTCTGTTACTAGCGCTAAAGCAGGCGTTCACATACGCATAGAGTTCCTTGTACAAATTCCCCCCTTCTCCCGTTCCGGTCTCGTCTTCCTATTGGCTAGGAGCAATCGTCTGTTCTGGGAGGTTCTCGATTTTTCTTTCGCCCCGTCGACGCCGAGCGCGAGAACGAAGGGGAGAGGGCGATTTCTAGCGAGGGCGAATTTACGCGCCCTCTGTCGCCTCTGAGTCATCTTTTTCTACTTCTTTCTGGAAAGTTCGGCGGCCAGTCTGACCTACTTTTCCGTCGAGCGTGCGCGAGGGTGCGCAGCCACTAGGCATGCATGGGCCCTGGAGACAATTGTGTCCAGCTCTCCAACTTCCCCCTTCACTCTTCCACAACCCTAGCCGAACAGGGAACATTCCATGCCCCACGGCACGCGGACAAAAACACGTGTGACGTCTTCTTTCCGTTCCTGCCTAGGCTCTGCCATCCGACCCATCATCTGCTATCGGACTCATCCTCCCCCGTCCAAATTACCATCACGGTAAAGAAAAGTCGAATGGGAGGCACTGTTGGGTGCTGCAGCACATCCTTTTTATGAGAAGGTCCGCGGCGGAACTATTTGAGAGGTGGAGGGTGGCGTGGTGGTGACGAGGGGCAAGGGAGATTTAGGTCCTCATCCCACATTACATAGAACTGCAGATTGGGCTGGTTGGTGATGCATAGTGGTGGTTCGACAGCGCAACAGCACACACAGACCAAGTTGGAGACAAGACACACAAACCAGGGCTGAACTTATAGCTGATTTTTTATTGGGAAGAAGCTCGTCATATATACAGTCACGAAAAAATAGCGCACATGCGCAATGTCAAGAAGACACCTAGTGATAGTAAATGGTAAAAACCGCTTAAAAAGCACGTGTGCATCCGCTGGACCGCTACCCACTATGTAGCATATTGATTTCTAGAGGCGATAATGAAACAGATGGCGTACTCACGCATGCTTCACTTTTTCTGATAATATGAAATGCCTCAGCTACTTCTCGAGTGCGCTGGTCAGGATGAGCGAACAGGACGTCAGTGTCATCAAAAAACGGTGTGCATTTGCACGCGAAACAATGTTTAGCTAGGTTAGTTTCTTATCTAACCTAGAAAACTAACCTAACAAAACTAACCTAGCTAAACTAAGAAACCAATTCGCGTGCATTTGCACGCAAAACAATGTTTAGCTAGGTTAGTTTCTTATCTAACCTAGAAAACTAACCTAACTAAACTAACCTAGCTAAATTAAGAAACTAACCTAGCTTAACATTGTTTCGTGTGCAAATGCACGCCGTTTTTTGATGACACTGATGTCCTGTTCGCTCATCCTGACCAGCGCACTCGAGAAGTAGCTGAGGCATTTCATATTATCAGAAAAAGTGAAGGATGCGTGAGTACGCCATCTGTTTCATTATCTCCTCTAGAAATCAATATGAAGCGGTTTTTACCATTTGCTATCACTAGGTGTCTTCTTGACATTGCGCATGTGCGCTGTTTTTTCGTGACTGTATATATGACGTGCTTCTTCCCAATAAAAAATCAGTTGTAAGTTCAGCGCTGGTTTGTGTGTCTCGTCTCGAGGTTGAGGTTGAGGTGTTGAGTGCTACAGGTGGGGTTAGCCTTGCTTTGTCTGCCGGCAATTGCTCCACCGCAGTGTCTCTTCGATATTAACAATGCCGCATCTACCCCGCTAAGCGCACAGTCTCCTATAATAGCACACATTCTTTCTCGCAGTCACCATCTATGCACACAATCAATCCACACAGTTCACATCACAGTCCACTTCAGAAGTCACCATCTATGCACATATTCAGTCACAGTAGAACATAGGCCATTGTAGTGCCACACTCCATACACACATTCACTCCTACTTGGTCTGTGTGTGCTGTGTCGCTGTCGAACCACCACATTACATGTTTTAGCTGTTTCCCCCTTGCTCCTTCTCTTCAGACAGCACTGGACAGACGGACTGACAGGAAACCACGAAAACTCTTCCAAGCAAACGCACCTCGTTCGTAAGAAAGAGGGCCCCGCCGGGGTGGCGGGGGATTCCTGGTTTTGCAGCTCGACAAGCTCTCCCCAAATAATCAGGCTAAAAGCATGCTGTTACATTAGGTGGGGAGGGGGCCTCTTGTTTTCTCGCTTCATACATGTCGCTCGAAGTTCCGTTGCCATGGTTCCATATACTAAGCAGGTTAGAATAAATGGGCCCCCTTCTCCTACTGTTCGAGGTGAGGCCCTTGTCTGCAGCCCCCTTAGCCCCCCCCCCCCCCCCCCCCTTGATCCAGCGCTGCTCACTGCTCTGAATGTAAGTGTTGAAGGGAGTGACACTATGTCCGCCAGCTGTGTTTGAATTCTTGTTGCCTCCTCGGCATCAAGTGCTGTTTGCCATGCACTTTGAAAATCCGGCGTCCGGCGTTTGTGGCACAGAGAGTGTAGAGGGCATATATAAAAAACAATACCATACCTAAGCGACAAGCTTCATTCGCCGCTGTTTAAATGGACTATGCAATGAATCAAATGTCGCTTGCAAATATTTTCGATGCTTAGAAATGATGCCAAGAAGCATTCACAATATGTATGAGCCTTCATTCATTATTACAGCGCAAAGACGGCACAGAACAAGAAGGGGACACAACAGCGCTGACTGTCAACTAAGTTTTATTCGAGACCAGTAGGTTTTTTTTTATACCACCTGGTGATCAAAACAGGAAAAAAACATACAAGAATAGCTGTAGGCATGCGCAAGGGTACAAGAACGGCGGTTATCCGGCACGTGTTAGATTTCACATTCTAGATATTTCATCTCTTTCTTATGTATTATGTATGAGCCGTCGGAACTGAGCAGGTAGTTTAATATGAATGAATGAGCTTTATTCCCGTCGTCATGGGGTCCTCACGGTCGGGGCGCGGCAATTAGGAGGGGGTGCCTCCCGGCCGGCTCTCAGCACCGGAGACCGCGGGGAGAGTCTTGTAATAAGCTGTCTCCGCCTGACGGATGAGGATTTTTTGCTGATCCGGGTCGTGGCTCCGGATCAGCTCTTCCCAGGTGGAAAGGTTTGGGATGCTTTGTGATTTAGCGCCAAGAGAATCCTGACACTCCCAAATTGACAAGGCAGCTGTGGCGTGAGCAGCACGGACAACACTCCCACATACCTGGCTATCCCGGCTCTACTTTCTATGCAGTGCCACCGGCCTCGTGCGAGCAACGTCTTGGCTTCAACGCATGGAAATCTGAGACCCACATCGACAGTCATCGGCGCACCTGCGCACATGCTACGCCTGGATAAGCTGTGAAGTCAACGCTATTTCGTGTATAAAATGTGACGACTGACCGGACGACATTCCACAAGGCAGCTGTGGCGTGAGCAGCATGGACAACACTCCCACTTACCTGGCTATGCCGGCTCTACTTTCTCTGCAGGTTGGTGCTTTGAAAATTGTGACATAACCGCTCGTTCTGTACTTTAAAGGTGCCACGCCACTGCTGTCGTTTTTTCCATGAAATTTCGTCATTGAAACCGCGCTCCTCGCGCAATCATGCCAGAATAAGGATTTGCTAAGCGCGTTTGAAGATCTGAATAATGAAATTAAAGGTGACTTGAAAGCTTTCAAAGATTCTCTTGAGCGGGACATCCGTTCTGAACTCAGAGACATAAAAAGCAGCCTAAACTTCATAAGCGAGAAGTACGATGAAATGAAAGATGACCTTAAGAAATCACTTGATGAAAATGAGCATCTGAGAAAGACGAATGAAACTTTACAAGACGATGTGACTGGCTAACAACTCAAATTAAGATGTTCGAGGCACGCTTGGTTCAATGTGGGCAATATTCAAGAAATGCTAATTTAGATATTAAAGATATACATGTTGAACCGGACGAGGACCCAGCTGAAATCATGGAAAAAATTGGCAACGTTATTGGCGAAGAAATCTCGGCCTCTGACCTTGATGCATGCCATCGCGTTCCTGTGTATGGAAACCCTTCTGCATTTAACATTGTTGCCCAGTTCGTCCTCTGCAAAAAACGTGATGCAGTCCTTCTAAAAGTGAGAAGCAATAGGAACCTTTCTTGTAAATAACTTGGTCTGAAGGAAAAGACAGAGATATATATTAAGGAGCATTTACCGCCTCGATCCTCGCCCATTAACCGAGCAAAAGATGCTCGGAACCGCGGCCACATCCGTCGACTGCCCTCAAGGCATACAAGGCACTCTTTGCCTACTTGAGAGCGACTGGATTGAGTGACAAATTGTGACAGTGTTGTGCGTGTGTGTGTTATGCTTTTTTTCCCTTCTCTCTTCCTCCTTTTAGTCCCCTAATCCCTCTTCCCCAGTGCCGGGTAGCCAACCAGAACCCCTTTCTGGTTAACATCCCTGCCTTTCCCTCCTCCTCTTTATCTATCTATCTATGCCCTGATCGCAAATGTTTGCCAGCACTGGCAATCACTAAGAAAAGTGAGGCAGATTGGAAATTTGTTTGGGTCCGTGGAGGCCAAATCTACGCACGGAAAATGAAAAAGAGCAAAGTACTAAAGATTATGACCACCGAGGACGTGAAAAAAATGACCTAAGCCGGTGCTCTAAATCGATGGTCCATCTTGAACATGGACAAGTATCATTTGCTCGCTCCGGTAGCCTTAAACAAGGTTCCCGAGGAACCGAGTCTGAAGATTTTTCATTTGAATTGCTGATCGGTGAACAATAAGAACGATGAAGTACAGTCACTTTTCGATTCTTTTAATTTTTTCTTTGAAGTCGTACTGTTTACAGAAACCTGGTACCAGGACGAAGTGAACTATTTAGTTTTAGACGGCTACACGCATTTTGCCCTGAATAGACCAAACCGTAAAGGTGGCGGCGTTTCAATCCAAGTTTTGAATACTCGCGCAGTTACAGAGGTAAAACAGTTCACTTTATCTACTGCCGACTATGAAGTGCAAACAGTTGAGTATGATCGCGAAGTATACACTGTATTGTACCGCCCCCCGGTCAGTAGTTTCGAGAAATGCCTTGATATATGCTTGAAAGTCTGATTATGCGTCCACCAATCTCGACAATCACTGGTCTTAGCGGGCGACGTGAACGTTGACATGCAAAGCGTCTCTACCCGACAAACAGAAATGGTCACTGTTTGATGCTTACGGGCTTTCGAACCTTATTAATACTCCCACTCGCATAACCTGCTCCACATCGTCCTCTCTAGACATCATGTTACTAACTTCGAAGTGTCCAATGCAAAGGCTGGCGCACTTCTATCAGACATAAGTGACCACATTCCAACTTTTGCTTTCATTCATGCTTCAAGGTCCAATTCTGTCCGGCCAACAGCTTGCCATAGCTGTCAGCGCATAGATATCATAACCCTGGAACGCTTCTGAGCTGATATGTGTGCAGCTAGATGGGATGACATGTTGCTCTCAAAAGACGCGAATGACGCATACAGCATCCTGATTGATAAGATAAAGGTTGTGTACGATAAATGTTCCTTGGTTCGCCGTCCTCGCAAACAAAAAGCTAAAAAGCCGTGGATAACGCAGGACCTACTGCGCAAAATGAATGTTAAAGAAAAGCCGTTTGCACAGTTCATTAAACCCCGTGATTCATCAAAGCTACAGAAATTAAAAATTACCGGAATTCTCTTAACCGAGAGCTGAAATTCGCGAAGTTTAGTTACTACAACAGCGCTTGTTTCTTCATGTCTGGCAAAAATGTGAGCGCGAAATTGTGCCAACTTAATAAACTATTAAACCGGAATCCCAAACCTCCTGTCACCTCAGTAATGAAAGACGGCATAGTCATTAGCGGAGACGATCTCTCAAATGCATCTAATGAACATTTTTCGAGCATCACAAAAACAATGCTCTCTTCCACCGCACCGACTGCCGGTTACGCTTTGCGAATACCAACTGTTGCTGAGTCTATATTCCTTTTCCCCACAACTGAAGCTGAAGTCGTAGCAGTTTTTAGTAACCTAAAATGTAGCAGTGCAGAGGACAAAAATGGATTCCGCATAAAACCTTTCAACTTTATTATTGACTTACTTGCTGCTCCGTTAACCCACATTTACAACGTTGCTCTCGCTACTGGGGTCTTTCCGAGAGATATGCAAGTTGCAAAAGTTATTGCCGTTCATAAAGGAAGCGACACGTCCAATTTATCAAATTATCAAAAATTATAAAGCGCACTTAGGACAACAGACAAGGGAGACCAAACAACACAACCATCCATCCGTCCGTCCGTCCGTCCATCCATCCATCCATCCATCCATCCATCCATCCATCCATCCATCCATCCATCCATCCATCCATCCGTCCGTCCGTCCGTCCGTCCGTCCGTCCGTCCGTCCGTCCGTCCGTCCGTCCGTCCGTCCTGTCGTTTGAAAAGAGAGAATGTTAAAAATGACGGAACGTCCGGAATAATAGCAGGATTTAGGACACGTAAGCGTGCATACGGTTATGGCACGTAGACAGCTAACCTCTTGCCATATCTGTGTACGCCGTGAGCAGAGGACACAGACGACGAGCGGCGACATGGTGGCCAGGAAGTGCGAACGAGGCAGCTTTTTGGGGGCCGCGGATTTCGCTTGCTCTCGCCGTCGAATGCCCAAGTGTGAACGAAGCTTTTGGACTTCAGACTTGGGTCTTACGCGTTAGGACGTGCCTTCGCGCCAAGGGGACGTTTGTGCCGTGGTCCGTGATTTGCTACAAGTGCGAGCAACGAGCAACGCGAGTGCCACGTAGGAAACACAGGACGTACTATGTCCCGCCGCTATGAACGATAGTGGCGCTGGTGAACAACTCTCAAGGTTCGTTTACACTACACGTAAGTACCCTCGAAAGGAAAAGAGTGGACAGCCGTCGCCTGAGCTCAGTTGGTACAGCACCGGAAGCGAAATTCGGAGGTCGTGGGTTCAGATCATACCGGATGCATGTGGTTGTTTTATTCTTCTTTCTAGTCGATTATCTGTAAGAATAATTTCCTTATTAACCTCCCATTGATGATGGCTAAAAATTATTAAAGAAGAATACATCCTCTATGCTCCTTGGTTTCGGTCCCTGTTGGCTTTCGTCGTGTGCGGCAGCGAGAGGCAGATATAAAACGCCCGTCAGAGAATTCAGGATCCAGCAGTCCGAGAAGAGTGTGGCGAAGCTGCCCGCGATTCCCATTTTTTAATAAGCAGAAGAATTTCAGCGCATTGGCATAACACAAAATTATTAAATCGCCATTGCATTTCATTGGAGTAGCATCTTTCTGGGCGTAATAATTATCTCATGTCAGCGAGCGCATGCATTTCCACATTTCTTCTTTGTGTAACCGCTATTTTTTTTTTTCAAAATATTCCTACCGCTGCTACAAGGGCGACTTTTCTCGCTTATTTTCGTTGTGTGCAACAGATAATGTTAAGATTCTTAAAAACAATAATTTATACTTAATTTATTTTGTAATGATAGTAATATCTGGGGTTTAACGTGTTAAAGCGACGCGTATAGTCTACCAGGAACGGTGAAGTGGACACTCCAGTTTAATGTAGACCAGCCGGGGTTCCTCAAAATTCGCTCACATCGCACAGCACACGCGCATTTTTGCATTTATACGTCATAAAAATGCGGCCTCGCCACCTGTATCAAACCCGTGTCCTTGGCATCAGCAGCCGAGCAACACAGCCTCTGAGCCAACGTGAGGGGTTTATTCAGTATTTGCTATCTGAGGCAAGGAATGCCTCCGAAAGTACACGTTGCACAACGTGGTTGGATCGTCGCGCCTATGTTCCACATTATGATTCACGACACAAAGAAAAGGAAGCTATTCTCACTTGGTGCTTTATCAGTTAGAACACTGCCAACAATTAGATTAAAGCTCTACGTAATCATGTGAAAGGGGGATACTATTAAACCCAAGATTTCACGTCAAGTTTGCGTACAGTGATTTATAATTACCGGAAGCACATTGCAGAAGCGCAAATTAGCTTTGTACGTAGACACCAAACTTCCCTAAGTTTTGTTGTCACCTAGACTGGATGCCATTTTCGCACTGCCTGGCGCAGACAGCTTTCGTTGGGTAAATCTACGCGCTAGCGCATGTCATTTTGTGCATAATAAAAAGCACGCCATGCTGCAAAAAAAAAAAATGCGGCTGAACCGGGTCCCGAATTGGTTCGGAATGCTTCCTTGGAATCGTTCCGGCCCGGTTTCAATTCCAAGATGGCGAAGAAATTTGGGTTTGGTTCGGTTCCGGTTCCGGAAAAAAAATGCGGGTTCGGTTCTCTTTTCGGGTTCGGTTTCGGTTCCGGTTCCGGTTCGACACCCTGGTGACAGTGAAGAGACATCCCAGCACGCAACTCCTCTATCGAGACCGCACCGCAGTGCAGTGCCGCCCCGACGAGACAATTTTAACTATACCGCGGATAGCTTTTTGTGGCTGTGCAGTGGAAGCTACGAGGGCGAGGCGTAAGGCTTTCACAAGCGCGCTCTTATCACGCCCTCACGAGGGAGCGAGAGAGGCGTTTCAACTGGCGGAGAGCGTCCGTAGCTTCCGCAGCGAAGCGACAAAAAGCTGTCCGCGATTATACTACTATAGCCTTTCAGGCAGGCTTCCGACGGTGTTGTGCGTATATCGTGAATGCGAAACTACAGTGCAGAAACCTTTGCGTGCCGGCCCGACGTGCTGCCAGTGAGACGCGCCCACCATCGAAGTGAGTGCGCGATGTGAATGACTGACGCGGTACAGTGGGGCCCTAGTAGATTCCACGAGCAAAAAGTGACTTTTAGTAAAAATAATTTCGTCCATTGCGTATTGTTAGCGTGGGAGGGGCAACTGGAACAGTATGTCTACACTTCGCAGAACATTCTGAATGTACAAAGACTATCTCATAAGTAGACGTATATGTGAATGTTTCTACGCACCCCAAAACTCTCGCGAATGTTTGTGTGCGTAAATATTTGCTAGTATGCAATTGCATTTTTACACTATATGTTTGGTCCTCTCATGTGTGACGCAAGAGAACGGTTAAGATATTGCCTTGAGTGAGGACACTCACCCATCTTTTTTACTGCGAAGGATTGCAACGTGGTGCACGCCACCTAGAAGTTTTAGCAGAAAAAAAAAGCGCACTCTCTGCTGAGCTCGGGGACCCATAACAACAGCGCGACAGACGGGACAGAGAAGAAGGGACACAACACAGAGCTCTGACTCAGAGCTGAAACGTTTAACAACTGGTATTGCTGAGCCCAGCAGAGGGGGTGAGGCCAGTAGCGGGGCTACGCGGAAAGGATACGCGAGGATAAGCGTCCCTCGTTACGCGGGGATCCCTCTTCCCCACTTTCTTTTTGTTGGAGGGCATAAAAAGACCAGGAAAGCCAGTGGCCTAGCAGTCTCGTCCGGGAACGAAAACTAGAGTGTCTTGGTTTGACCCTGACCTTCTCGCGGAAGCCCTCGTACGCGCGGCCGATGCAGACGACAGCCACCGCTCCCCGCTGTCTTAAAGGGGCTGTGAAGGGGGCTTTAATAAAGTTGCGACATGCCTGGGATATTGAAGCATGCCGCTTCACGAATAGTGTCCAGCAAGGATTTTTTAAATGCGCTTTGTAGAAGCGGAGTCATCTGTAGTTAAAATTTGAATTTCAGCGTCTTCGCGCCTTTCCCTTTCCTCTCGTCACTTTTTGCACGCTGGAAGGTAGGCGCTCCTTCGCCGACCCCCCTCTGGGAGCGGAGCTTCCCGATCCGCCAGAGATAACCGGCTTATTGGCCGCTGCCACGCTAGCTGCCTGACGTCTGAAGGAATCTAACCAATGGCCACCTTTCACCTTGTCTACGCAGATGCGGGGTCGGAAAAGGGTACGAGCATGAAAAAGTCGCCGGGAAGGGCTCGCCAACTTTGACGCTTGATTGTGGATTGTCTGCTGCGTGTGGAAGAGTATTATTTGGCTCTTATTTTCATGGCAGCACAGTGCAGTGAATAAGTGAGTTAATGTGCTCTCCTCAAAACGCGTTTCAGAGCCCCTTTAAGTCTCTTTAGCGGGCCGCCGCTGTAGCAGTTGTTGCCAGGGACAGTTTACCCTCTCTCGTGTTCAGCCTCATATGCTACGTGAAAACAGAAACTTTGTTTTTTCTTAACCTATACTTGGGGCCCCGTACTCGCGACACGAGCTTCCTTACACAAGCCTGCCACAAAGCAGGCTTTAGACAAACAATGGCTATATGCGGGTAATATCCACTATAACCGCTAGCGCACTAAAGACACATCCCGTCCACGCGGAATATCTAACATATCTATTGGTCCAATGTTTAGAGATGTGCCGGAAGGTGGAGTATATTTGTAATAATGGAGTATTTGCTAATTAGCATCCACCAAGCGCAGTCATACGGCCAGAAAGAAAAGCTAGCAGCCTTCAGAGAAACTTCACGTTTGACGATTCTGGGGTTCGAATCTGGGACTACTGTCTGTACGAGTCAGTCGCTCTACCGACTGCGTTAACCAGGACAGCAAGAAATGGTACGGAGAGAATTGATTAACACCTTTCCATTATAGACTTATGGGTGCGCCTAGGATCATGCTAATAATTACTCGCTTATTACATCGTGCACACCTGAGTGAAATCGTTGCACGACGGCTACTTTTTCGGGTGGGTACATTTGTTCTTGCAGAAGTTATTGTGCGATGACCGGGCGGCTATGGGAAGAACTGAGCACACTTGTACTCAAGGCAATGATCGTGACACAATGATTGCCGAAGAAACTCGTTTTCACATGCAAGGACTTAGGGAGGAGGTGAACAATGCTCGTCTTTCCCTATTTCCGCGCCATCGACGTCTCTCCGTTTCAGTGCGGCTATAACACCAATCACGACCAACAGCAGAGACATAGACCGCCGCGTGTCTAATTCCTATTTGAGAGCATATGGGCCGGAACCGCTGAAAGGTGGGGGCAGGCAGCTATATGGTTATTGTGACAGGCAAGAGACCTCTTCAGGACATCCTTCACTGTGGTCCTCTTGCCCTTTGTTTCGCGCACATTTTTTAGGGAGCATATCCCAACAGCAGAAACGGGCACGGTGATCTTGCGCTGGATTTGGTTTTACGGCATTATTTCCTTCGCCGGCTCTCGCCACGTCGACCTGATAAGAGACCATTATATAATTTAGATTCAATGCACATGCTAACTAGCTCTAACGACAAGGACAGAAGAAAGAAAGACGGACGCCACGTCCTTGTCTTTAGCGCTAGTTACCATGTGCATTGAATCTAAAGATCACCAACTAGCCCAGTTGTCTGCTTTAAATAAAAACCATTACGTAACACGTCAATGGGAAGCATACCGGAATGCATGCCCCCTACATCGACTGCAGGAGGTCAAATTTTGTTATCTATATATGTGCCCCCAGAAGTCGTAGTTCACAAACGGCTGTTTTTTTTTTTTTGCCAAGAAAGCTGAGCACCGCCCTGAAGACGAATATGAGCGGACACATTAGGGGCGTAAGTGTGATCCCGACATGCATCGAGAAATTTGTCCAGGTTTCTTCCACTGCCTTCTTGTTGAGACCACTAACACCACCTTTCGTGTGCAGTCGAATGCATCTGGTTGCCCGTGACTCTCTTCAAGCGAATCCGTTCTCCGTGGTCTGGGAGTCTTGATGTGTCCCCGTGGTCACCGCCGTAGCGTTATTGTTGGCTGCGGTCGTGCAGTTGAGAGCGGATGGCAGCGGGTTTGGAGGCTTGGAAGATGGCGGTTGAGGTCCTGGTGACGGACTACTTCCGTTGGCCGACGCGCCGTCCTTAGGGAGCACCAGGACGACGCTGAAGTTGCTCCGGCGCCACTTTATGAATGCACGGTGGTAGCGGCGCACCATGAGGTACATGTCGCGGACGAATATGAGCCCCGCAAGCACTACCATGATGCCCTTGAGGCCGAAGTTGAGCACCGACGAGATTTCGTTGATGATATCGATCGCCGACAGCAAGGAGAGCACCAGCTGCAAGATGGCTCCGAAGAGGGACACCGACATGTCCATGAAGATGTACCAGCGGCTGGCCCGGCTTTTCAGGTCACGGAGCCAGTCCATGATGCTTACGGGTGCCTGCTCGACCTGCACAGTCAGTGGGCATAGGTGGTGTGGTTGCAGCATTGGATTAAGGATTCTACTATCGGGGACAAACGTTCCCAGGACACGCAAACGGAAACTAAGGAGCATAGCTTTTTATCGGACGCTGTTTCAGCCTAAACCTGTGGACGTGGAAGTTGGACTTAAATTCTTTAATGCGTACCAGGTAAATCAGACAATTATTGGCTGACGTCTCACTTATACGCCAAAAGCGCCAGACGCACTTCTACAGACAGACGCACTTCTCGATTATACATGGGTGGGGACCTTGCGTAGTAAGGTATCCACGTAGAAAATATATCCGCAGAATATGTGACTAAAAAAGGTAATGTTTTCATTTGGTGGCTCACACTTTCTTTTGGGCCCAAGCGACCGGAGTTCACCTGTGAGGACGCTTTTAGAGCGGGGCGGTTTGAAGTATGCTTTGGAAGCGTCACAGATATGCTCTCGGGCTGTAGGGTTAAAATACCGAAATGCATATATCCGTGTGGAATGCTGGCGGCATGTGCAGCAGGAATCCATTGACACCAACTGCCTATAGAATCCGCTGTGTTCCATCGTGGTTACTTTCAATTTAGTCTAATGCATCTGCCTCTCCATCTTCGTTTTTTGCGAGCTCCCCAGCTTAACACCTCCACCTACGCAGCCACGCATACATTTTGTGGCTTTAAAGACGTAGTACCCATGGGAAGTGCCCCCCCCCCCCCCCTTATTTTTTGAGCTAGTGCGCCCAATGAGGAGAAAAGTATTCCACTCTATCCCGCGGACAAAAGCAATTGCCCAGAATGGCGCTGAAAACAAATGTCCTGAGGCAGCTGGTAAAACTGCGTACCTTGAAATCTATTAGCCTGTTAATCGCTGTCCTGGTAGGAAGATGAAAGCTATCAGCAACGCTTGCGCAATAGTCTCCTAGGCGCCAGGCACGCGCTGTCGGCTGTTGGCTGTTGCTCATTTGACATTACACCGTCTACCTACCCCTCTCTTTTGAATAACTCTGCTGCTTGTGCTGTTATGATTCAAGTGGTTCATCTCATCAGCAGCACAATTCCTACACATTCCCCATCAGTTCCTTCGTCACTCTCATTCCTCCTGCATAAGCTCTGTACAGAGAAGTGCTCTGTGTTCCTTTGCTGGACAAGGATGCATCTCTCTTTGGCCCGACACTGTGTTTGGACCTACTGTGCTTGTGACTATATCTGGGCTGACATTATCTGCGACTTTATCTGCGTTTCTGACTGTCTGTGTCTGGACCAATTGTGCCTGCGACTTTATCTGTGCTGACATTCTCTGTGACATTATCTGTGCTTCTGTCTGTTCTGTGCCTTTGGGATTTCATGTTTTGTTTGTTTGTTGTTTCTATTTTCCTGCTTTTCTCTTTAAATTAAGTTTTTTTCAGCGTTTAGCTCCTTTTCTTTTTTTATTGGCTTTAAGCCTGGTAAAGCGTTGCTGGTCCGTGCTCCTTCTCTTTTTCATTTATGTTTTTTGTTTTTTTTTTCTGAGAGGACTAATAAAAGGGTATACGGTAGCACTCTGATAAAGCTATGTATTGAAAGGAATACCAACAGCCGATGCCCTAATTTACTAAACAAACGCTTATCCAATAGTGGCGAAGCTTTTACGTTTGTTACGTTCAAATTAATCAGTGAAATGTTTCTATGAAAGCTTGGGCTTATTTCATCTGGTGCTTTGCGCCGGTCTCACACTGTCACGTCAATTCGAACTTACACATATAATACTCAGTTGCAACACAAAGGTACAACTTTGTTACACTCCTTGACGAGGTATTTAAGCTAGCGCACTGGTAAAGATGTTAATCCTTCTAGTTATACATAAGTGTTTTAAGGGAACAGTGTTTCCTCTTTCTGCGTGTTTTTTGTGCTGATCTCATGAGTTTTGCCTGATCTACTTCATTGTGTTTCTTTTACTTCGACTGCATTTGCATTGTCTTGTGCTGTCAAATGTGGTCAAATACAGGAGCAACCAAAAAGCAGCCGTGTCTCAGAGCCGCAGACAGCACAACCAGAAGAGAGACCTCATTTCGGCCCGCATGCTTTTATCTGTTCAGACATGAGTTGAGCAATGTTATTGACCAGTGGGTGCAAACGATTGTGTTCTATTACGACATACAGCGCGCCGTCGCTGGATAACCTGTGTTTTCTTGTAGCGCCCCATTGCTGATTGAGACAAAGGTCGTGCTTCTGCGTAAGCGGCCTTGATCACTAGTTAAGCAATCATCTGGTTAAGGACCAACATTGACTGTGCAAGAGGTTGTTACTGTCAGTCTTTCCCAGTCATTCCTTCTGCTTTGAGGGGCTCATTGAGCTCCTAGACACCGAAGGGTGGCATCGCATCTGGTTCCTTCAGCAGGGAGGCGTTCTAGCGTACACTGGGAGTTTCGATTAGATTGCACGGATGATATAACTCGCGTGGCTTCCTATATTGCTTACGGCGAATGGTCAAAGCATTGCTTGTCTCTCTGTACCGCCTGTCTTGGCTGTTGATGTCAGACACTACAGGTGGCAGCTGGAACGGCGCACAGAAAGCGTTATCGTCCTTTCCATCAGGTAGGAACAAATGTCTGAACAGCTGCTTTTTGGACTGTTGCGAACAGATGCAGAGAGCTCGCGCGACTGCTTCCACCATGTTTAAACCATGGGCATACAAGGGTCGCGCCATCATTATGGTTTAGATTTAGGTTTATGGGGGTCTAACGTCCCAAAATGACTCAGGCTATGAGGGACGCCCGTAGTTAAGGGCTCCGGATGTTTCGACTACCTGGGGTTCTTTAACGTGCACTGAAATCTCACAGTACACGGGCCTCTAGAATTTCGCCGACATCGAAATTCGACCGCCGCGGCCGGAATCGAACTGGCGCCTTTCTGGTTAGCAGCCGAGCGCCATAACCACTGAGCCACCGCGGCGTCTCCATTAATTTGGGAAAGCCCAGAGGACGCCCATCGGACAGGCCTATCCATGCTCAATAATATGGCACCCAGGTATGTGGGAGCGGAGCGCGTAGTTACCTTGAACTGGTAGGAGCAGATGTTGCACTCGTCGGTATTCCTGCGCGACAGCCACTGCTCAAGGCATGCCTTGTGGACGAGTCCTATGCTCCCTCGGCAGTTGCAGGGTGACAGCAGGCTCCCGGCGCGGGATCCCCGAAAGCAGATGCGGCACATTCCGGACTCGCCCATGCTGGACGTCGCGTTCGTGTTGTCGGAGCCCGGCTGCTTGTTTTTAGCGGGTGCGGTGAGCCGTCCTCCGGCCGCTCCGGTGCGCAGTGCTGTAGCCGGATCCCCCTGCTGCCGGCCTCTGCATCAGTGCTGTTTTCGGCCTCCTCTTCTTTCTCTTCTACCTTTTCGCCGGATTGAGTATTGGCTGCATTCGAGCAGGGAGCGTCTCCACGCAACACACCCGCTGAGCGCGCAAGCAGTGGGAGACGTAGTGCGTATATTACCCACTTTGAAGCTATGAGGTTCTCAAGGGCGCGCCGACGTCGAGGTTTACACTGTGGAAAGTTAGCTGGGGCGTAGATAACAAACGCAGCCTATATTCTAAAGAACTCAGCAGTCACTGGAACAAAAAAATGTACAGAGTATATCCTAACGGGTCTCTGATTCCCATACTGTTGTCTGCTGAATTAGGAACTTTACTCACCAGGCTTCAGTCGATTTGAAAAAAAAAACTCCGTATTTTGGGTCAGTACACCTTTTACTGTCATATATCCTTCGCCAGAGTTGAGCACACTTGTGTGGTGTGCATCGAGAGCCAGCTTAAAGGGGCTGTGAAACACTGCTTTAACGGATGACGGTTGCGCTTCAAATGGATTCTTTATGTCACACAGATGCTGGCGATGCATAGGAACGGGAGTTATTCAATGAATAACTTTCAAAATACAAGCAAACAAAATGCTGCCCTCAACTCGATTTTCGCGCAGCTTCCCATTCCCATTTCACTCTCCCAATGACGACACTCAGTGCGTCCAATCAAAACAACCTATCTGAGCACGTGGCGGAAGTTTGCACTCTATGGTTGCCTGTTCTCTGTAACTCGTTCATGCGAAGGCTGGCAGCGCCGTTTGCATGGTTACGACAACCATGTGAACGGCCAGCTGACCCAGCGATGCTTCACTGTCACGTCGACGGCGCAGAAGAGAAAACTGATCAGCTACGTTCCCTTACTTATGGCTAGGAACTCGAGCGCGAGATACTGCGAGGGTGCGACGGCCTGCGCAAGATATCAGACACATTTAGCATAGCGCGTACAGCTACTGCTTACCGCCTACCATCGCCCGTCGCTCCTAGCGCACTGGTTGGTCTCGGCGAGCAAGGAGCGCGAGCGGTTGACTAGAGTCACTGGAGAAAATTTCAGAGTACCGCAAAGGTCGGGATTTGACTGGCAACACTGAGCGGCCACCGCCATATACCTTCCAAGCCGACTGCGTCGCAGGAAGGCCGCCGTGTTGGAAGAGCTCGATATTCGGTGAAACATCGGGTCGAGTGTCGACTGAAGTACAAATACTTTGTGCCCGGAGATGATGGTTGCTAAGAACGAATAGAAAATGTTATTTTGTGCGAAGTAATGCAGCTTGTGCTTTTGGGCACGAACATCGTGGACCGCCGTCGGCTTGTTTTCAGTGTTTCCAAGGAGGACGAAACAAAAAACCTGATAGTGTCAGAGGCACGTACGTTCATTGTATAATTTCACAAGCTAAATCGGATACATTTTATTTAGTTTGTAATCGGATACCGCGCGTTCCCGACTCTGCCGTACGATTTTGTCCGCCGTATGCAGGACACACTGTGACTGCCGTGTGCGCACCGGTGTTTGGCCGTGATCGTAAGCCGATCTGTGCACAGCAGGCGTAAAAACCAACTTCGATGGCCATTTTGCGCAATACATCTGGTGGAAGGCCAATATGAGTCATTTGCGTGATTACAGCAGCCTCTGTACACTGATAAGTGAGAGTTTGCTATTGCGATTTATGAACGCGGCTGTCTAGTGCGTTCATGAGCGGCTGCTCTTCCGAGCTTATTTATGACTGCTTTTATTGACAGCGATCGTCGCGGTCTGCGAAAAACAAACGCCATGGGTCGATGTGACTCGAAGCGAGAGCGCGCTTACGTGCGCGGAGAAATCATGCGAGTACCTGGCGCCCGTGAGGACGCGGAATTGTCGTGTGACAAGTGTGCCTCCGCGTGCCACGAGCACGGAATAATCGCGTGTGCTGAGCAACAAACGCGTACACGTGTACCCGCGTCAAGTGTGCAAGGCGCGAACGATCCCTGCAATGAACTCCTATTTTCGTAGCATCGCTAACACCGCGTGCACTTCGCTTAAATATCTTCTAAAACAGTGCCGAAAAGCACAAGCAACGTGTACTTACCTCGCACACGCGGGTGTTTTGTGTAGGCTTGAAGTTCTCCCTGCTGATTCTGTGTAACCACGCAGAACGACGCTCGCGGTCATTTATCAAGGTCGGAATCGAGAAAAAAGTCTTTCCAGACTCGATTCGTTTGCTGCATTCGAAGGCGCAACAGCAGCCAGGCATGATTTTCTTGCAGTCAAACGCGAGGGCGACAATCGGAGCACAAGAAACCTGCGCTGCCTGCGCTCTAACTCAACCGGCCCGCCCGGCGCTTGGAAGGTATATGGCACCCCAAAGACACGTGGTACGGTTGGGCCAATGAACGCGTCGGCGGCGAGGGGCAAACGAATGCGATACTCTGAAATTTTTTCCAGTGACTCTACTGTTGACGGGAGCGTGGCGCCATCTGGCGCCGCCGCCCGGCGATCCTCCACAAGCTGACGATGCGCATTGTCTGCTAAATGTGAAACGATCGCATCCTTCCTTGTGACCGAAACGAACGCTTGTAGAGTGCTATGGCTGGATAGGATAGATTCCGCAAAGCCACTCTCAGATACATAGAGTAGCCATAAGTGGCTCGATTGGATCGATGCCGCAAAGCTACTCTCAAATACGTAGAGAATAGCCATAAGAGTTGAGTGCTAGGTCGTAGGATATTTACAGAGAGGCGCGAAGTCCTTCGATGCAAGAAGTAGCCAGAGCCTCTGGTGCCGTATTTTTGTTTTACTTGCTTTACATCGCTTTTATCTAAGGAAGACAAGTTCGTTTTGTTAATGTAATATAAAACACAAAAACTTGACGAAACATGTCTCTAGTTATTAAAACAATTTGCAGTATATTTACTCTTTGTCCAATCATCAAGCTACCACTAATTGATGTCATATCCGCTGCTAAAAACCGCCACTGTATGGTGACACCGTCAGCGCCGCGAATTTGCTTTTGCGAGCTAATTAAAATATTAAAAACCGCAGTATACGCGGTATGATCGATGTTAATAGCATCACTCTAACTCATTATATGGAACCAACAGGCAAAACAATGCACTGAAAATGTGTTTCGGGGCCCCTTTAAACGTAGGCGTCGCCCTTCTGCTTGTACGACAAGCGTACCACATTCGTGCTTCGCCTGAAGTTGGGCGATCGGAGACAGGTGCTGGGCAGCGAACGGCATCGCTCTCTTGGCGCTCGCTCTGTGCGAGAAATATATTCATGGCCTTAGTCGCAGCCCGTTTACTGGGCTTCGTCCACGGATGGTGACCCGGACGTGATGGAGGTGTAGGGCATGTGAACAGAGGCATGGGACGATAGAACTATGGTATCGCCGCAGCCGATCACACCTCGCGTTAAACTGCAACACACTCTCGCGCTGTGCATTGCGCATCGTTTTATTCATCGACTTCCATCTGCGGCGCGAACAGATCAGATCAGCTTAGCCTCGATCACTGCTTATCCTGAGTCTTATATCGTCCCTAGGCGTGCCGACGACCAAGCAAAGCAAAATCACGAGCCAACCGGACTAAACACATGCTTTCGCACAGCTACTGGGTTTAACTGCGTTAAAACCGTAAGACTTTGGTGAGGGAGAGTAGTTTCTGCTTATTTTTGTTTTATCCTTGATCTGGTTCCTACTACGGGCATTCACATGGCGCTGAGCTGGTCGGTAAGCACATCATATTAATCACCTCTGCCATGCCGCTTGAAAAGGAAGCACTCTGTTGTGTTTATTTCGAAGCAGTGTTAGAGCACTGAGCGGGCTGGGTCCTACCAAGTCATTGTCAAAACTTCCGGAGTTTTGCAGGGCCTAGATTGGGCTCAGAGTCGTACATAGACGGGGCTATTCGTTTTACTGATGCTTGATTGTCGGGTTGAGTATACTTTGGGTAGTCCGGCGGCAAATCTTGTGACAGAAATGAGAGGGGGCCACTGATCTGGGTAAATAAGAAGCAGGCAGCGTCTGTTTTCAGCTTGGTACGTGTGTTGCCTGTCTTGTTCCCATACATTCCCCACAAAGTGTACCCCGTTTCGAAACAGAATCCATAGGCTTCGTGGCATGTCTCCCGGAGTATTTCGGGAAATATAATAGCCTCGTCGCTAAAAGCTGGTTACAAAAGCTCTTCGATAGGACAAAAAGAAAGGGAGCTTTAATTCAACATTTATAAACTGGCTTTACATGGTAATACCGATATTAAACAAATGTTCAAATACATTTGAACGCGTACCCTAGACCACGCGATTCGATGAAAGGATACATGTCACGGCTCCTGCAGGTGATTAAAAAGTAGTAGCAATACACTGCATTCGCACACCTTAAAACACGGCTTCGAGCAGTCTCTTGAGCGCTGCGGAAGCTGTCGGAGGAAGTCGCTTTGGAAAAAAAAAATAACGACACTGTTCCTGAAATGGCTTCGTCAAAGCGCTTGAAGTTGCTTAATCAAAAATGCCATCTTGTTTTCTTCGAAACCTAGAATTTCGTGATTTTTGTCAGTCTCTTCTTCGTCAGGTTAAGCTTTATCTTTATTCCTTCAGAGTCTCAGCAGTAAATTTTCAGTAGATACTCCACTGAATCCACTGAAATGCGAAGGCCTTCTACGGTATCCACTTCCTGCTATCCGGAGCGCTTTGCAAGGAAATATCAAGAGCCTAGAAAGATGGAAAGATAAGGCCTTGAGAGCCGTTCTTTAAGTGAAAAAAAAATAAGTACAAATTTTTGGGACACTTAAGCTCCGCCTTTAAGGGTATGGCGTGATAGCGTCAATGGGCCACTTCAGCCGCTCCTCTTGCCCACGCGGACACGGACATTATGTCCTCGTTCACAATCACAATCACTGTTTAAGAGACCGTACGTACGGCACACATAAAGGCTCCGCTTTAACCAAGCCGTACAACGTGCCTGCGTGGCATAGGTGAATCGCTTTGTCGCGTTAAGGAAAGGGACACAGGAGAGACACACATTACCGCGCGGACTTTAAGATATCATTATATTCCGTGGAAAGGAATTGTAAAGGTGGATGCAAGAAGGAAGCACAGGGCCGCTGGGTTGGAGTAACAAGGCGGTAGGCAAGAAATGAAAAAAAAAGCGCCAAGATAAAACCAACAAGGGCAACAAGTGTAAATGACGACAAGAAAGCAATAGCAACAAAAAAGAAAGAAGCCCTATAAGGTTTATAACTATCAGAAAACGCGAGAATGGCACGCAGTGATGCAGGCGGTCCTTCAACCGTTGCGCCTGCTGCCTTACCTTCGCCGCCCATTGCGCATACGTACACGTTGGTACTCCGGCAGAACGGCGGCCACAGCTCCTCCAGTGCCAACACAGCTGCGTTCGAGCCGAGCCCCCGCACGTGTCCCTCTCCTGGCCGAAGCCAGGCTCTGGAAGGCTGACGTGTGGCGGGCGCCCGACCTCTGGCCTCTCTGTTACCACTGCTGCGAGCCTGGCCACATGCTGCGTCTGTGCCTTATCGCCGAGCTGGCCTTACGCCACTATCAAGTCACTATTAATTCGCTATTACGTCACTATTATAAATGATTGTGCAGAAACACTTGGCATGCTTTTCCTAGAGCCTGTATAGATTTGAACCCTTGAATAGAGCGAAATTCTCGCAGCAGTTCCCCTTTAAGGTAGAGCTTGTGCGTCTCCCATGTTCTTTTCTCGTTCTTCCGCCGAGCACTGCAGTTTGAAGTCGAGTGAACAGTGCCATGACGACGAAAGGACGTCTCCCACGTTAGGTCACCGCTTCGTCGACAGACAGTATAAACCTACATTCTTAAAGGAACGAAAAGAAATTGCGTATGTCCTTGACACGCACTCACGCAACTCACCCCCATAACATGTTTCGATATACAAGGGTGTCCCAGCTAACTTTGGCCAGGATATTAAAATGCGCCGAAGCACTCTGAGACGACACGACCAAATGCATGCTGCTGGATATTGTACGTAGTAAGTCACACTATTTTTGTATTGTGCTTAATTGCATAATTAGTTGAGATTACTTAACCAACTTCGCAAGCATCGAAGATAGGCGAAAAAGTCCGATGAGAAAGTTGTAGAACGGTCCGCGAAACGTCCAAACTAACAGTTTCCAACTGTCCATCTATTACGTACCGGCTTTTTTTCGCTCTTTGCAGATGCCCGCGATATGCAAAAAATACCACGTGACATGCCCGCTTGTACGCCGCGATTTCAGCGCTTTCAAACGTTCTGTGTAGGAACGAACAGATTATTTAGCCCGATGTGCTGCATGCCGCCCTGAAAGGTGACAGGGCAGCGACACAGCAGCTGGCTGTGCGATATAGGCCAGCGGTACGCTTCTCTTGGGGCGCGTGATAGCGACCCTTCGCTGACCAGCGCCTCCTCCATTTTTACAAATAGAGGAAGCGCTGCGCAGACACAGTCCTTATCGCTTGCGCTCGCGTAAATCGCACAGCCAGCACCTGCGCTGCAGCCCTGTCACCGTTTTAAGCAGCAGCACCCCGGCGATGGCCTTTTTGCTTCGCCAGATTTGTTAGGTATTAGGCGCTCACCATACATGCGCATATTGATCTGTCATATTGATTTAATTGCGCAAGCTCCCCAAAATAAAAGGCGAAGACCATCACTCATGCGATAAAACTACACAAGCTAGCGAGGGACTGAATGCAAATGAGCTGCATGAGAATGGCGATATTCGTTGATGGCTAGTGGGATTCTGCTCTGAGCATAAGCCTTTGGAGTTAGAATATTGAACGTTGTTTCGAAACATCTCTATCGAGCGGGCGTGGGCCGATGTAACACGAAAACGTTCTTTGGTAACCGGAACTCTTAAAACGCGAAAACCTCAAGCCTGACATCGGAATATCTCATGGCATTTCACCACACGAGCAGACGTCACTCACAATGAATCCTCAGTAATGAGTTCTAAAGGCGCGTGAAGAACACTTCGGTTACATAGCACGAATCACACATTGTTGTGGGGTGCCGCGATGAATACACGCGTACTTTATATGGATAACAGCGCGGGGTACATGGTTAGGAGGCCAGAGAAAAGAATTCTTTCGCTACGGGCGGTACACAACGCAAACGCAAAATGTCAACCATGGCGGGAGCCGGCGATTGGTAGACCGTGTCCTTCGTCTCCTCAAGGCGCGCTCCATGCTGCGAAGAGATATCATCGCCGCGTCGTACGCAGGCGAGGGGGGGGGGGGGGGGGGGGGGGGGCATTTAAGCTCCACCTTAAAGGTAGCTTTAATGGGTTAATGCCCATACATGCAGAATTTGTCATTTTCTACTTAGTATTCATAGATCTCTCGTAGTCCTCATACTACTCCTGGCGTAGTGGTGCAGAGCACGGCGGAAGAAAGAGAGGTGCCCCGATGGCGCCGCCGCGCTGCGGTGAGAGAGCGGCCACTTATAGAGACCGTGCAGAGCTTAAGCGATGTGCCACTGCCCTGTGATGGCAGGTGCTGCCATCGATGGGGATTGTGCGGCCCAGGTTGCTCTTCCCGAGCGACCCATCATTAATTTAAGTGCCACCTGCCACGGTGGGCAGTTTGCTCACAATCCGGTGGGTAGGTTGTGATGACTGCACAAGGTTACGAACCTTCGTGGGGCGACCTGCCTCCTAGGTTGATTTTTTGCTCATGGATATTGCGCTCATGGTCTTCGACGCCGACGACGACGCCGGATTTTGTACGATACGAGCTCCTTGACGCAAGCGTGTTAAAAACGTTTTTCATAGCAGTAGGGGTCTGCGAGCTGGTCTACTTGTTACCGTGAACAGAGAGTCTCACCTTGTGATTTGAAGAGGGGCGGAAACCGCCCGTATAAATTTCCTATTTCAGATTAATTCATAAATCACCCGTCTGCAGTCTCAAGCTTAAGATCGGTCAACAATAATCAAACTTCAAAAATACTCTCGCTGTAACGTTTATTTGAGAAGCCGTTACTGCTTCCAGCTTTTAGGCTTTTAAGTACATGGTTTATTGATTAGTTTTAGGCGTTACAAGAGTTATCAAGCGTACAGAGCCCAAGCGCTTTATCGGCCATGTTGTGTGCCTCGTACTATGCGCCATCGACAACTGTTTTGACGCTCGCCCTGAAATCTGGGAAGATTAGGATCGCCACAGATTGTACAAAAGCCTCATCGCATGGCTTAAAAAAAAACCCGGATGTGTATACTTCTCGGAAAGGATGCCTTTTCAAAAATGAGAGAGGCTGACGAAAGCCTTTATTGTTCTAAGCTTTGCCCCGACGAGTAAGTCGGGGAGAAGAGACGTCTCCATTCAAGACGTACAAACTTCGCGGGCAGGCGCAGCGTGCCTTAGTTTGCAGCGGCGACATCCAGGTGGGGGACACTGACGCGGCTCTGATAGAAATACAGTTCGAGAGAAGGCTGTATCGAACCCGACCGTGGAGGCTGCGTTTTTATGGAGGCAAAACGCTAAGGCGCCCGTGTGTTGTGCGATGTCAGTGCACGTTAAAGATCCCCAGGTGGTCGAAATTATTCCGGAGCCCTCCACTACGGCACCCCTTTCTCTTCCTTTCTTCTTTCACTCCCTCCTTTATCCCTTCTCTTACGGCGCGGTTCAGGTGTCCGCTGATATACGAGACAGATACTGCGCCATTTCCTTTCCCGAAAGCCGATTATGATTATAGAGAAGGCTGTTGGGCACTTTGCTTTCAAAAACCGAATCGGGTGTCAAGGTACTCAGTTCTTTAAATGTTATCAGCACGTTCCCTGAAAGTTTTTCCTACATTAGTAAGAATGTGTTAACTTTTGGAGAACGTTAAGCTGGACAAGCTTGTTTGAGTTTTCCATACTGTAACAGGGCATAAGACGAGAGATCAAAAAAGTGGTGAGCCCGCACAGCGCTGACGAACACATGAAGCCGTTATTCACAAAGTATTCCTTTCATAGGCCAGACAAAAGTGACCGTAACTTGAAGGATTCAGTTTTCACTCAGCGCTGCTTTGTCTCGCCTCTTTCCCGGTCTGTCGCATTTCGGTCTGTTACAGTATGGACAATGCCAGCTTAGTTGCAATCTCTGAACTGGAATTTTGAGCACCTGTATGTGCATGCATTGTTGCCGGCCGTAGCGTGTCCTTGGGAAGGGGGGAAAGAGAGAGAAACAACTTTATTGATTCTAGCTCGACGTCTGCTTAGACGCCGTCGATGGGAGTGGTTCCCTCTTCACGGGACCCATATGCTTCCCTAGCCGCCTGGCCCCTGGAGATCAGGACGAGCTGGTCTTCCATGGCGGGGCTGGTTAGCAAGGTCTCCCATCGCTCGGTAAGGGAGGGTGAGGGATGGGGTGGGGTAGTGGGGCAGGTAAGAGGTGGGGGGGATTTCCTTGTTGAAGTTGCATACTCCAATGACATGTTGGAGCGTGCCTAACTGCGCCTTACAGAAATCACATTCCTTCTCGTACCTTTCCGGGTACATCTTGTTTTGAAGGTAAGGGTGCGGGAAGGATCCTGCCTGTATCTGCCTGTAGATCGCTTGCTGTTCTCTGGTAAGCGATTTGTGAGGATCGGGGCAACGTCGCCTCTCCGTCTTGTAATAGTTCGTAATGTCCTTATAACTAATAATGGACTGTGGCTCACTTTCCTCTGCCCGGTATTCCATCTCTCGGGCGAACTGGTGGGCAAGTTCGTTGCCCTCCAGCCCAGAGTGAGCCGGTGTCCATATCAACTCAACTTTCCTTTCAGGAACGTCGCGTTTACTTTTGAGAATTCCTAGTGCCGCAAGGGACACCCACCCCTTTCTGTAACTGTTATACGCCTTTTGCGAGTCAGTGACAATTCTTCCCACCTTGGGCTGCGCGAGTGCTAGCGCTATTGCGGCCTCTTCTGCCACCTCTGGAAAAGACGTCTGAATAGAGACGCAGGTTACGAGCATATCCCGCGCCGTAACTGCCAGCGTGGCTTTCGATGAAAACTTGGGTAATGAAGCGTCTGTGAAGAGAGTGACGCCCTGTTCTTCTTCTTCTATTTGATCTAATGTCTCCGTCAAAGCCGCTATACGAGCCGCTCTGCGGCCGTCGTTACTACCCGGCCTCATGTTTCGAGGCAGCGATTTACTGTAGATTTTATGCGCCCACAACCTGAGTAACGGTCCCATTTCCTTCCGGTCTGCCTCCTGCCAGCCCAACTTGGCAAGAACGTGACGTCCCGCCGAAGTTTGACTGAGCCGGACTCTTTGATTAGACAGATGGGCTTCTATTAACTCTTCAACGTTGTTGTACTTGGCCATGCCGAGAAGCTTGTCGGTCGAGGAATGCGTCGGCATGCCCAGCGCCATCTTGGTTGCCTTGCGTATAATAACGTTCAACTGGTCCTGGTCTTTCTTGAGTAACTTCAGGTACGGCGCCGCGTAAACGATGCGCGACGTCACGAAGGCCTGGACGAGCGTCAGTGCATCGTCCTCCTTGAATCCTCTTTTTCTGTTCGTTACTCTTCTGATCTTGTGCGAAATTTGTTCCGTTGAAACCTTGATCTTGTCTATCGACGCCCCCGCCTTGCCGTTGTTCTGGAAGATGACACCCAGAATACGTGCTTGCGTGGTTGGCGTTATGTTCGCCCCATCGATGGTGATGCGGATGTTCTCTTGGCCTTCTTGCTTTCTTCTGGGCTTGATGACGAGTAACTCCGACTTCTGGGGCGAGCAACTGAGGCCGCACGATTGAGCGAACGACACTCTCTGAAGGGTCTCCTCCATCCAACTCTCCGACCCTGCCCTCGACGTCCACACGGTGATATCGTCTGCGTAAAGAGCGTGATCTGTGCCCTCTATGTCTTGAAGCAAAATTGGGAGAGGGAGGAGTGCCAGGTTGAAGAGAAGAGGCGAAAGAACCGACCCTCGCGGGCTTCCTCTGTCTCCCAGGGCTATTGGTTTCGACTTCTCCTCTCCAATTTTGATTGTTGCCGTTCTGTTGGTTAAGAAATCCTGCACATACTTGAAGGTGCGCTTCCCGCAGCCCGTTTGGCGCAGGTTACGGAGGATTCTTTTGTGTGTGACGTTATCGAAGGCCCCCTTTAGATCGATCGCCAGGATAGCTCTTGGCGTACGAGGCTTCGCTTGCTTGATAACTAGCTCGCGTAGCTGCACCAAGACGTCTTGCGTGCTCAGGTGCCTCCGGAATCCGTACATAGTCGGTGGTAGCTGATCAGTGACGTCCAAATGTCTCTCTAGTCTCTTGAAAACCATACGCTCGACCACCTTCCCCACACACGACGTGAGGGAGATGGGGCGCAGGTTGTCGACGTGGGGTGGTTTCCCCGGCTTGGGAATGAAACGCACCTCCGCTTCTTTCCATTTATTTGGTAACGAACCCTTCTCCCAGGACGCGTTGGCGAGGTTTAGCAGTTCAGCTCGGCTTTTGTCGCTCATATTTTTTAGCATCTTGTATGTAATGCCGTCAATGCCCGGCGCGCTGCCTTGATTAATTTCATCGATGGCCGCAACCAGCTCCAGCTCGGTGAAGGGTTCGTCCATCTCGACGTTGCTTTCCCCTTCATACTCGTGAGTCGGGTTACCGCTCTTCTCGGTCTTGAGGTATTTACTTGTGAGTTCACTAATGAGCTTCTCCCCGTCCCCGCCGTAACTGTTGATCGTTCTCGTGAGGTCTCGAGCGCATGCGCTCTTGCTTTTTAACGGATCTATGAGGTGTTGCAACAGCTTCCAAGTCTTTTTTGTAGACAGTGTGCCATGCAGGTCGTCACACATCTTCATCCAATTCTCCCTGCATAGCTGCTCCGCATACTCGGCCGCCTGCTTGTTGAGCGTATGTATACGTCTGCGAAGCTTCTTGTTATGTCTTTGCCTCTTCCACCTTCGGGTAAGACCGTGCCTGGCCGCCCACATGTGGCTAAGCCTGCTGTCTGCGAAGGGAACTTTCGTAGTCGTAGTAATCTTCTGCGTAAATTTCTTTACAAACTCGCGTTGCTTTTTGGCCCACGTCTCATACGTCTTGGTGTCTTGGTCCTCGTCCGCGCCTTCACTAGCTGTGCTTCTACGTAACCGGTCCCAGTCTGTGATGTTGGCTTGACCCAGTTTCGTCTTGATGTCGGTCCCCCCGAGTGTTACACAAATGATGTCGTGATCTGAGCCAAGATTTTCCCCCGTGGTACGCCAAGTAACGTCGAGATTCCCCCGATTTAACGTCAGATCAGGAGTGGTGTCTCTGACCGTGCTAGTGCCTGTCCTGGTCGCTACGCCCGGTTCATTAAGCACCTCCATGTCGTGATCCTCTATAGCTTTTACCAATTGGTTTCCTCTTTTGGACGAATATTTGTAACCCCACATCGTGTGGGCAGCGTTGAAATCTCCTAGCACTAAAAGTGGTCTTGTTCTTGCTTCTTTAATGCAGTCTAATATGGTGCCTTCAAAGTCAATGACCCTGCTGGACGGTCGACAATACGCATTCAGGACGAAAATGTTCTTGTCACCCCCCCCCCCTCTTCTGCTGTGTATTTCAATAAGCGTATGTTCGCAGCCTCGCTGAGTGGTCACGTGCTGTGTAGCTGCCACGTTGCTGCGGACGAAGATCGCAGTACCCTTTTCGCTGGGGTCGGTATACGTAATGTATCCCGCGAGCTTGGCCCGGCCGTTGGTCTCTTGTAACGCTATGATTTCCGGTCTCTGGTCCAATTTATCTACGTAAAGTTGTAACTCCCCTATCTTGTTTCTAATACTCCTGCAATTCCATTGAAGTAGAGTCGCAGTCTCTTTCTGCTTTCCTTTAGTCTTCGTCATTTTGTACTTTTTGAGCGGTAGATTTGCGCACGGAACCAACTTTTCGCGGCCTGACCCGTAGATTAAGTCGTGGTGACTTCATCTTGGCAACCATGAGATGCTTATTTTTCGCATCTAACGTCATGACTCTAACGGAGAGTTGGCTGCATTTGGCCTCCACATTATCCATTCTAACTGTTAGGCTGTTCACTTGCGCAGACATTTGAGAAACTTGGCTGGAGATTTGCGTAAGCATGCTCATGACTGACTCCATTGTCGGAGGAACAGCATCCTCGACCTTCTCTTCCTCCATGGCAACAGCTGCCGTTTCTGTCGGTGGAGCTTTCGTCACAGACTGCGTCAACGCCGGTGGTGTGGTCGGCTTCGTCGCCGCCGGAGCAGCGCTGGTGGTGTCTCTCTTGGGTACTTTCCTTTTAAGCACACTGACATCATTATCACTGTTCGTTGTTCTACTGAGCGTCTCGATGCGCTCCATCATAGCCTGAATCTGATCGTTTTGGCTCTTGATTTGATTATTCTGCCTCTCTATCATCTGTTTGAGTTCCAGACAGTGTCTACACTCGTTGTCTTTGGAAGGATGGAAGGAGCGGAGTGGAGGGAAATTGCTATTGTCGAGAGCGACGGGAGACGCCGCTGCCCAGCCCACCTGTTTCTCGGCGCCGTTGCACCGCCGGGTCTTGGACTTGGACCGCGAACGAGATTCACGCCTGCGAGCCCCAGCTGCTGATGGTGACCTGGTATCGCTCTTGCTTCTCCCTCGTCTTGTCTGGGAGCGGCTGCGACGCCCGTCCGGCGCCTGCCACGCTGGCCCCCTCGGCTGCTGCTGCGGCTGCTGCTGCACCGCTTCTCGTTGCTGGCGTTCCCAACGCCGTTTTCGAACGACGTATGGTGTCTTGAATCTCGCTTTACACTCCTTGTCCGCGGTGAGGTGGTTGCCCCCGCAGAGGCTGCACTTGGGGTTAGTGCAAACGTGGCTTTCTTCGGGATTCTTCATGCCGCAACCACGGCATATCTTGTCTTCGGGGTTAGGACAAACGTCCATCCGGTGACCGAGGCGACCACACAGGTAGCACATATCGATCTGCTTGCGATACAGCGAACACTCGACCAGCAGGTTGCCGTATCGGATGTAGTTCGGGACCTTGTCGCCGTCGAATGCGATGACCACCGTCGTCGTCTTGCCGATGCGGTTGGCTTGCAGAGCAGTGGGATTATAGTCTTGAACGATGTAGTCGTTGATTTCTTAAATAGTGTCGGTCATCGGAACACCCCTGATGACGCCCTTAACGGTGCCGTCGGGGGCGGTCTCGTAGGCGCTTACGTCTTGTGCCGTGCCGCTGATAGTGAGGTTTCTGACTGCCGAGTAGCGGTCGGCGTTCTCTCGGTTAGGCGTACTGATAACGACTATGTTTTGCTGTTTGTTCGGGCAGATAACATCTTGCGTCACCTCCTCGCCACTCACGTTCGCGGCTGCGATGATGGCTCGGCTGATCTCGAATCTAGATACTTCCCCAAGGTTCAGGCCTCCCCTGGGACGCATGACGATCTTGATATCTTGCCTCGGCAGCTCAGGCATTCTCGCTGCCTTGAGTAGCTTGCGAAATTTTTCCGCTGCGGGCAACGATGCCCGGCAGCCGCCGGTCCCCCGTTCAGCGGCGTTAGACTTAGCTTGCTCTCTTGCTCCTGGGTCTTCTCTCCGGCGACAGGCCAGCCAAACTTCTCGGACACTTCCTCCGGCGTGATATCTTCACCCTCCACTTCGACACGCATAGCGGATGCCATTTTCTTGAAACACTGCGCCTCTAGGGCCTGGGTGAGGTCGATGACCCCGCCGGAGCACTCCTAAGCACGGGCGCTAGGCCCTGCTATCTTTAGGCTTAGCTCGCAGCGACACGGTGCTCGTAGAAGGACCCTTCAAAATTGGAAAAAAATGGTTTCCCACCTCAAATTGGGTATCCACACGGTCCTTGTAACGTCACGGATGCTGTTGTGTGAGAACTTGCATGAGTTGGGGTGAATGAGTATGCCTTTTGCCGAGAAATCGAGGAGCACATGTGAGACACGTCCAAAGACGCTTCCGCGACGCGCGCTTCCCCCTTAGGAAGGCTGCCGTGCATCGCAACCATCCTGTTTAGTAGAGAAGTGTAATGCACCGTCAGTACTATTCATGAGTACTATACAGCGATATTCGGAGAGCACCATTGAACAGATATGATTTATGACCGTACCAACAGTTCTGTGTGGCATTAAATTGGAGGGGAGGCATGATAACACAAACACCACTGAAAAAAAGCAGAAAAACAAGCTACAAAATTTGCAACCACCGAAGTAAACGAGGGCTGAAGTGCAGTGCACATTCCACGAAGAAAGATAACCCGTGATTCGAGGTAATGGTAGCAATATCCTGTGGCAGGCTTTTAAGCTATCTCTCTATCTAAACACACCCAGCTATGCCTTTTAAGCGTTTGTTTTTCCTGCTCTCTTTTGTTTGTTCTCGTTTTCTTGCGCTGCTTTCAGCCAATTGCAAATTGACCAACAAGTGCACAGACCAAAATTAGGTCATTCCCACCAACATTTGTCTCGCCGTGCCTGACAGCCGCTCATCCACCCACACATAAGGCCGGCGTCCAGCGCGAAAGCGCAGTAAGGGGAACGAAGGTCACAAGAGAGGGATTGGGCAGAGGGGATGGAGAGGTGACAGCACGGATGGCACCGACGACACTATTTCGCCGAACTTGTCATGTTCAGTTGTCACTGCAAAACAGGCACTTCATAGATGGTACTGTCCGCGCCAAAACGTCGCTGAACTTCTTCCCTACCATGCGGGCCATAGGGTAAATGTGGAACAGTGTTCAGACTCTGCAAACTGAAAGCGCTGACGAAATGCTTTGTAACAGCGACCTAACAAATTATTCTTTCGGCCCGTTTCTGAAAAAAAAACAAAAACGCAGCGGTGACTGCGCGCCACCTACCCATCCAATAAGTGGCCCACTCCAAAGCTCATATGGGCCATCCTCATTCAGATCAGCGGAGCTGTGCTTGGACAGTATTTTGCAACGTTTAAGCGAGTTGTCATTTGACTTTGTGTCATTAGTCACTCCTTCCATGGTGGATGAAGTGACGCTGGCGGTGGCAGAAACCTCCTTGGATATAGTTCCATACATGCGCCCAACGCACGCGCTGCTCTCGTAGAGTGGCATCGGCGGCGACGAATTACGTAGTACGACGACGCTTTTGACGTGCCTGACGAGCACTGCCGGATCTACTTCCACTTAGGGATAGAATCTGTGCAATGGTTAAGCGACGCATTGAGGCAACATGGTCCCTTGGACACGGCCGGAATGAATGCGACGGCAGTAAGGTTAGCCCACGGTGTCGACGCGTCTATGCCAGCTATGCCTGTGATTGGTGATTTTCTTCCGTACCTTCTGTTGCTTTTGTCACAATTTACTTTCAGAAGAAATTGAACGTAACAAAATACGGCCCGTGACCCCTTCATTGCAAGCTCTAATTTGCTCAGCTCGCTCGAACAGCATTCGCATGAGCCAGCAGATAAACCCGGCAGTTGACCGCTGGAACATGCGCCGGCTACCCTGGTAGCTACGACATTCACTGCGGATTGTACATGGTGCTTGCGAATACAGAAATAAGAATTAGCCTAATAAGAGTATTCAGTCAGTAGTTAATGCAATAGTACCGGTAATTTCAGGCCCGCTAGGTGACCTACGCAGCAGGAACAGCTACAAGAAGTGGTAACCCGCGAGAATGTCATAAGCGAGGTAGTTCGTGAGGAGCTCCGTCGGATGTTGGCTTCGTTGTTGCAGACTCAAGTGTCGACACTCATGGGCGTCGTCCACGGATGGGTCTAGTGGTCAGATTACTAACGATCAGATGGGTCAGATTACTAAAGAGGCAAATCGCGTCCTTGGTTACTTTCGAAGAACCCTGCGACTAGCACCCCCATCAGTGAAATCCCTTGCTTACTTAACACTTATCCGTCCCAAATTAGAATATGCAAGCGCGATCTGGGACCCTCATCAAAATAACCTTTCCACTACTCTTGAATCTGTACAGAATCGCTCAGGTTGTTTCATTTGCTCGGCCTATTCTTATCATGTAAGTGTGACTGAACTAAAACTCAATGCTCATCTCTCAACTTTAGCTAACCGCGGAAAAATTTCTAGACTGTGTCTGTTTCATAAATTCTATCATCATTCACATCTCAACTCCAATATCAGCCCCGCACATCGCATCTCCCATCGCACAAACCACGGGAAGGCAGTCTACCCTCCTCCTGCCCGCACTTCTGCGCATCTGTCATCATTTTGCGTCCATACAGCAAGGGACTGGAATGACCTGCCAAACGACATCGTTGATCAGATCGACTCATCGTCATTCAGATCGTCCATAGAAGAAATGTAGTGCTGAAATTCTACCCCCTCATGTAATACCCCTTCAATGGAGCCTTTGAGGTATTAATAAATAAATAAATAAATAAATAAATAAATAAATAGTGTGCACTCAGCTTCCCGTTAGCGAGGAGTGTAACGCAAGAACCACAGACTGTGACATACGACGCTGCATCACCCTGCCTTTGGCCATAAAGACCACCTACAAGTCCTTTCCAACGTGAGCGTGTTATACTAGAACACCGCCCTGCAGCCCCCCGCCCCATCCTACCGGTGGCGCTGAAGCCCTGCGAAATGTTACGCCTTGACAAGTACTTCCGACAGCCGTGTCTTCCGCTCTTGTTGTGGGCAGGCAGGCCCCGTTCTTCGTCAGTGCCCGTATAGGAGTATGGTACTGCGCGGATTCTTTTCTGGCGTACAGCGAGCATGCCCGGCCAACGACAACCCGAGGCCGACGACTAGCCGTATCGCGCGGAGTACGTGCAGCCACCTGTCCTTTTCACTGTCAGAGTCCCCGAGGACGCTTCGGGCCACTAGATCATTGCAGTGCAGCCGCTTTACGATATTCTACGAGCTACCGGAGGGAAAAATAACAGGAGTAAGCACTATATGCGAGGTTGCTTCACAGCGAAACGACAAATATCTTTCGAGGACGACGGCGGCACTTACTGAGACGCAGGTCACGACGTTCAGACCTATAGAAAACGTGCAGGGACGCAACCGACCGAGATGTCATCCGATGCCGAAGCGGACGTGCAACAGCTGAGCCCGATCCTCAGAACTCTAAGTGGCTACCGATGACCTGGCCATAATTGCTGTAGCTGGCACAGAAGCGGACTTTTCCGTGATAAGTATATCCTTCTCCGAGTAGCTTAAAAAATTGGCAACAACATGAAGGTCCCATATATAGACGTAACCCCAGGCCACCAAGCTGCACATGGCGTACAGGCGATGACGTACATGCTATAAACCTTGAAAAATGCGTCGCCCTTGGTGACTTGAGGAGGATGTAAGCATCCCATGTCGTTCAAGCACCGTGATTGCCAAAGACCGCCAAAAGCATTGAAGACATTGCCGAGGGTCTCTCTCACAGGCATCGCCCATTTCCGGAATGGCCATGGTGCTAATGACGAACTTCCGAGCAGGAAATCTCAGCAAAGACCGGCAATAGCCTTCTCGTATGAAATCGCTGAAGAGGATGCTGCATTCTTACTTTGACTACAATTATCTAGAGAACGACAGAAATCAAATGCGGCGCCAGTTTTCGGTTTCAATGCGGCGCTGCCCAAACATAGAGATGACTATGTCCACGACCTAGTTCGATGGTACAGCGACTGCTTTACGTCCTTTTCAAAGGGGCAACAAAAGCTCATTGATATGGACCGAGTTGCAACCGACCAATACATTCGAACTCTCCGGCATAACTCCTGCCGAGTGTCAACGCTAGAACGCGTAGCCAGTTGAAGGAAGTTGAAGTGCTATGGGACGGTGTTATCCAGCCCTCAATGAGCGCATCGCCTTCACCCATTGTTTTGGTGAAGAAGAAAGATGGCAAACTCCGCTTTTTGCGTCGATCCCCCCCCCCCCCCCCCCGCTTATTTCTACTCCACAGAGGACCTGATCTGCCATGCCAAGTATATCTCGTCCATGGACCTCAAGAGCAGCTACTGACTGATCGAAGTCAACGAAAGACTCCGACAGCAGATGGTCTTCATTAGGCCATTTGAGATCAAGCTCATGCCTTCCGGGCTTTGGTGTGCGGCAGCTGCGTTCGTACGTGCTATCAACACAGAGTTAGGAGGCCTGAACTGGCAACGATGTCTCGTTATGCTGCGCAACGTAGTAATGTGCACTGAAACTTTGAAGATCACATGAAGCGGCTTGCATCAGTAACGACGCAACTATGCCTTTAGGACTCACCCTGAACCTGGAGAGGTGTCGCTTCGCCTACGACTGATTTTCGCTCCTTGGTCATATCTTTAGTAAGTACTGGGTCTGCTCTGGCCCGAGCGTCAAAATTTCCGCGCCCGAACGACAAAATTATATAACAAAAGTATATTACTGGAATTATGCTCCAATTACCGACGGTTTGTGGAAAACTTTTACGTGAAGCATTTCCGTGAACTTCGTGCATTTGACGAAATCCGACGTTGCGTTCAGAAGAAAACCACTGCAAGTCGAAGCCTTCAATAAAATTCGGCACAGCTTGTGAGCTTGCAAGCACCACCAGTCCTCGGTCACTTCGATGAATATGCCGAAACCGCTCTCCACATTGCTGCACGTAGCCTGGGTCTAGACGCGATACTCGCTCAAAGAGAAATTGACTCAAACGCGTCATCGGTAACGCAAGAGAGTGCCGTAGAGCCATCTAGGCTACACTGATATGCCCCTGCTTTTCAGGTGAGCCATTCAACGTAGTCAGTGGCCATCAATCTCTATTCTGGCTTACCGCCCTTAAAGAACTGAAAATCGCTCGCTCTGGGAAGGTTAAGACTCCAAGGCTCTGATACCCCAGAGGTTTACAAGTCTCGACTCAAATACTCCGACGCAAGCTTTGTCATGAGCCCTTAGCTGTGGATTCATCGCCTAAATGTGAAGACGCTGTAGATGCTTTCCTTGGGCTATCTAAGCCATTTCATTCGCTTCTGCTTAAAGAACGATCTCGTAAAGAGGCTCGCTCCTAACAACGCTGCATATCTGTTTATCGCCGCTGAAAACTTTCGTGATCGAATTCTGCAAGTTTCACATGAAGAACCATCAAATGGACATCGCATATATACTCGCACTCTGCGCAGCATGCGGGGAAAGTATTATTGCCCAGGGCTATCCGTCGACCGGTTACCCTACACGAAGAGAAGACTTGCCCAGATTGCTAACGGCGAATAACGCAGCCCACCACGCAAAGAAAAGTTTTGAATTGCATATTGCCGCCGACGAAGACTTATTATGGAATGGACCTGCTTGAACTTTCTCCGTCATCCACGTTTGGTAAGAAGTGGATGATTGTTGCGACAGACTAGATGGCCCATTATGCCGAAGCAAGCGCCCCGGCGTCTAAAAAATGTACGGAAAACGCCCAAATCTTCATCGAACAGATCTTTATATACACGACGACCGGCATGTTTAGGCCTTAGCGTATGCAAGCCAGTCTGCAGTACAGTCACACGAGTAATCGAAGAACCTCTGCCTACCGCCCACAGATCAACGCCCTTACAAATCGCTTGAGCAAGAACATCCCCAACATGCTTGCCATACACTGTGTTTGCCAAAAGTAACCAGACATTCAGACTTCCTTCTCAGCCGTACACTTTAAAAACAAAGGAGTAAAAAGGGAGTAATCTGTTCCATTGCGCACTCTTCTATAAAAGGAAGTGAGCTAGAGGACACCTTCATCCTTTTTACTCCAACATAGGCGTATTCTTGTCTAGAGCGTATAGTGGAGCCCTTACGGCACCCCTAAAAACCAAAATGTTCCCGAACACAAGACATGGGACACTATACGGTCCTAAATGGTGTTCCTTTAGAACTAAGCTTTCCTGGTGCCAACCCGGAGGACTCCATTCATGACTGAGGACATTTGAGTACGACCACGCTCAAAGCAGTGGTGATGGAAGTCCTCAACAAAGAAAACCTAGACGTCGCCGCATACGTTGGCCACGCAGAAGCCCGACGGCGGCGTTTCGCGTGGACAACTCTTTAAGAGGGGGTTAAAGCCGCAAAACGTTGTTTGTTTGGCGCTATTTTTTTAATAATCGCTGTCAGCATGCGGCCTCATCACTTTGCTTACCGCTTGAGCAGTCGCCGTATTTCGGTGCGAAAACTAACCGCACGCAGTTTCTGAGACAAGATTATTGCCTATTCCGTGCCTTATCTCGAAAGTTACATTACATTCAAATTGGTCAAAGAACCACCACCAGAGCGGTGGTACTTCCGATCTTGGACGACCTCCGAGAGCACTTTCTGCAATTGTCGCCGTCGAGATCACTTCTTTTGAAGACTCGAGTTGATCCGATAAACAGCTTTCAACTTCTACGCAGGCGTTTGTGCCTCTGTTCTGGCCTGCCAGCTGTACACTACGCGGTAATAATACGGAACAGGCGGGCCCAGAAAAAGCTGAAGTGACAACTGGCCATGGCGCTAAAGGTCACATGCGCCCTACGCTGTCGGGAGCAATATCATCGTGCAGTTTGCTATGCTCGGTACCTGGACCTTAAGATAGCCTAATGTCGTCATGCCTGTTGCAGTTGTACCCGCATTCTAAAATGCAAGAATGCAGGAGTGTGTCCCTTTTAGAGCGGGAGCTCTACTTCTCGAGGTACAACTTCCAATTTCGATGTGTATGAGAGAATGACCTCCAATACCTCACAAGATCAAACCGAACTTAACTGCATGGTGTTATGAGCCAATCTATGGTAGTTTGACCACGTGACCATATGCGTATGACCATTGGGTACCTGACCATGATCCTTGACCTTGACATTTAATTTGAGACAGTGGACACAACATCGACAGTGGCCTTCAATGCATTGCAAGGTCAAACAGAACTGCGTGGTGGTATGGCCCGAACTGTGATAGTATGACCACACAATCATATGACTATGACCATTGGGTACCTGACCCCTGACCCTTGACCTTGACATTTGATTTCAGACAGTGGGCACCACATCGACAATGACCTTCAATGTCTCACAAGGTAAAACCGAACTGAACTGCGTGGTGGTATGGCCAAACTATGGTAGTATGACCACATGATCATATGACTTACCACTGGGTACCTGGCATTTGACCTTGACCCTTCACCTTGACCTTTGATTTGAGACAATGGAGGGCATGCTTAACATAGCTTTCGCTCGTATAACTAGGTTCAAGCCACGCTGAACCCCTGCCATATTTTTCGTGTCTGTCAAATGCTGGGTGGCAAGCAGACCTTTCTGGAACGCCCTATAGAGCAGCATCAGTGTTCCCGAATTTCAAAAAAAACCGCAATATAATTAAAATTTCAAAGCATTACGCTTGTACAGAGCTTGTCAGAGAGATCTGTTGAATTTTTTTTTTGAACTTTTCCTTCCAGGGCAGCTTATTTGCTCTTGCAGCTGCTCATTGCGCGGGGTATGGGAGTAACGGGAGCATGGTTATAAAGAAGGTAGTAATGGTGTCTCCATCGCTTCGAGTACAAGCGCTTTCAGATACAGGGATTTACAGGAGCAGTGAACAAAAATGGTGTTGCCTCTGTTTTGTTCCACGTCATTAAGGGTTTTCCATCTGGGTAGGCCAAAAGCGCCAATCACAACTAACGTCAAGGACCTACACTACCAAGCATATCATTAATTTACATATTACAACGATATTAGGGTCAGCAGAGCTAAATACAAGAACCCAAGAGGCCAAAAGCTGATTGCGACGCGCAAGCTATTTCTGGAGGACGTCCTTCGGTTGGGTCTTTTTCGGTACTTTGTTACGAGAACGTTTTGTGTCATTTAAGCTTAATGGGTTTATGCCCATATATGCGGAATTCGTCGTTCTCTAATTTACGTTCATAGATCCCTGGGAGTCCTGGTATCAATCTGGTGCAGTTTTGCAGCGGTTAAGCGATGCGTCACTGCCCTGCGATGGCATGTGCTGTCACCGGTGAGACTTGGGAGACACAGGTTGTTCTTCCCGGGGAAGCTCCCGCGTCCAGTCATTAATGTATTCGAAACCTGCCACGGCACTCAGTATTCTCGCAATGCGTTGGATATTTTATGATGACGTCACAAGGTCGCGTGACCTTACGTCCTGCGTAGGAAAGTTAATGGAGCACGTGATACAAACGAGAATGACTCGATTTATGGAAGACAACGAGCTATGGCCACACGAGATGATCGGCTTCCGACCGAGCTTGAGCACCCAAGATGTAATGCTGAGACTTCAGCACGACATCATAGATTCGCGGTCGAGAGACGCAAAGGTAATCTTAGGATTAGAATTAAAAAAAGCCTTTGATAATTTCAAGCACGAGGCAATCCTAGCAGAACTGCGAGAAGTAGGTGTAGGCTGTACAACCTACAACTACAGAAGACTTCCTGTCTGATAGGACAGCGCGTATAAAATATCAGGACATAGAATCAGAGGAAATCACGTTGGGAAGCAGAGGTACCCCCAAGGCTCTGTACTATCCCCGCTCCTCTTTAACCTCACAATGAGAGGCCTCCCCACGAGACTCAGAGATAGAAAACCTAAACTTCAGCATGTATGCGGACGATATAAACGTTTGGATTAACCAGGGTAGCGACGCTGACATCGAGAGCAAGCTGCAGGAAGCCACGAATATAGTGGTGGACTACGCAGCAGCCAGGAGGCTCTCGTGCTCACCAGAGAAGTCAGAGCTCCTGGTGTACAACCCTAAATCTCTGAGGCTTAGACAAAGCAATGACTTTAACATCACAGTCGAAGGTAAACCGGTCCCCAAGGTAGACAAGATCAGGATTCTTGGTCTCCATATCCAAAGCAATGGATATAATGATGCGACAATAAAGAAGCTGGAAGGCTATGCGGCACAGGTCATAGGAATCTTTAGGAGAGTAGCCCTCAAGGGAAGAGGGCTTAAAGAGAGGAGCCTGATTAAGCTGGTGCAGGCCTACGTTATTAGCCGTCTGAGCTACGCCACACCATACCTTCATATACGTGCCTCGGAACCAGACAAACTAGATTCGATAATCAGGAGATGCTACAAGCCAGCACTCGGTATACCCATAAGCACTTCAACCGAAAGACTCTTAGGAACGGGAGTTCACAACACATGGAGGGAAATCGCCGAGGCTGTTAAAACAGCCCAGCTGGAAAGACTTAGCCAATCCAGCACAGGTAGGGCTATCCTAAACATGGTAGGACTACAAATAGACAGGTGTATGCAAAAGAAGCAGGACATCCCAAGAATAATTAGAGAACAACTTAGGGTGGATCCTCTCCCTAGGAATATGTACCCCACCTTCCACAAGGAAAGGAGGGAGAAGAGAGCTGAGGCGCTAGTCAGGCGCTTCAGCGATAATAATATTACTTGGTTTATGGGGAAAGGAAATGGCACAGTATCTGTCTCATATATGGTTGGACACCTGAACCACGCCGTAAGAGAAGGGATAAGGGAGGGAGTGAAAGAAGAAAGGAAGAATGAGGTACCGTAGTGGAGGGCTCCGGAATAATTTCGACCACCTGAGGATCTTTAATGTGCACTGACATCGCACAGCACACGGGCGCCTTAGCGTTTGCTGTGCGATGTCAGTGCACGTTAAAGATCCCCAGATGGTCGAAATTATTCCGGAGCGCTTCAGCGAGGCAAACGAGAAAACAGTAGCATACACGGACGCGGCGAGTGGCAAGCTGGGAGCGGCGGTAGCCTCGGTGGTGGATGGCCGGGGTGAGGCAGTCTCATCAGCAACCATACGCAGCCGCAATCCGGAGTCGGCAGAAGAAGCTGCAATATCGCTTGCTTGCGTAGGGACAGAAGCAAAATTCATAGTTAGCGACAGCAAAACGGCCATATATAACTATGGTAGAGGTAGGATTGCACCAGAAGCGGTGCGGATACTAACAGGAGGAAAGATAGGAAAATTAGCCTCGTATGGGCACCAGCTCACACGTCAGTTCCAGGCAATGAGGCGGCACACGCTCTGGCTCGAGGTCTCTACTTCCGAGGCGGAGCAGAACCGCCCGACTGCAAAGAACTAGACGAGAGACTGCAGAATTACACGGAAATAACTGAAAACTACAGATTACAAAGGAGACTAGTCCCTCTACCGGATAGAGAGCTCGGAAACAAAGAGGCGACGATCTGGCGCAGATTACAGGCAGGAAATTACATTAATTCGGTCTGGGCATCGCACGTCCTCAAAGACGAAGACATAGATGATAAGTGCAAAAAATGTAGAGAGAGGGGGACCCTCGATCACGTAATTTGGGAATGTGTAGACTCCTAGAGGCTAACGAAGGAATTGATAGTAGAGAAGCCTGGGAGATCCTTCTGCGGAGCACGGACCCCGTCAAGCAGAAGCAAGCCATTCATCTGGCGGTGGAGGCCGCGAAGAGCCAGCAACTCTTTGCCTGCCTTTAATCGCGGATGTCCCGGCCCCTACCCCCTAGGCCTGCGTGCCGGGGGTAGGGAGTAGGGGGCCTCCCTTCTGATGGAAATAAAGGTTTTTGGAATAGAATGACCTAGGTTGCCCACCATCCCCCTAGATTTATCCTCTGTAGATTTTTTGTACGTTTTTCACTCAAGGCCAACGACGCCGACGCCGGCTTTTCTGCCACACGGGACACATTCCGTTATCATGTTAAAAGAAAAGGCGACTTTCATCACGAGCTGCGTTTTATTCGGTGGCACTGTTCTCTTCACCGGTGCTAAAGTATGCCGGTGCTAAAGTATGGAGGAGATCGTTACGGGCGAAGTTCGCTGGGAGTACTCGAGTGCTTTCACTCATCGGCTGCAGGGGGTGAGATTTTGTTCTGTACCACGGCGTCCACCAGTCGTCATTCGCTATAGTAAATTTAGTTTTCTTTTATCACGTACGCTGAGATCGCCTCTGGAATGGTTCATTCGTGGCGTAAGCGTGAACGCGATGAGGGTCCTGCCGTTCGTCCAATGTCTTTTCGTTGCCATCTCCCCGGGAGCACCTACACCACCGCGAATGCGCAGTCGGACACACAGGCGTGCCTGAAGCGCGCTTCACACGACGGGGTGGTCGGTGCTCTGAGAGTCCTGTGACGTTACCGCATCCGTCGTCGCGGCGTTGGCGGCGGTAGTACTGTTGAGGGCGGGCGGAACTGAAGCGGGGGGCTCGGATGGCGGCAGCGGTGGCGGCGGTGGTGGACCCGGTGGAGTACCGCTGGCCTCCGCCGACGCGGCGCCGTCGGGCATGCCGCTCGGCAACACCAGGCGGACACCCCAGTTGCTCTGGCGCCACTGGATGAGTGCCTGGTGGTGGTGGCGCACCATAAGGTAGATGTCGGCGACGCAGATGAGTCCCGCGAGCACCACGATAATGCCGATGAGCACGCAGCCGAGCACCGACGAGATTCCGCTTATGATCTCGACCGCCGACAGCCAGGCGGACACCAGCAGCATGACGGCGCCGAAGAGGGAGAGAGACATGTCCACCAGGATGTACCAGCGATTCGCCTGGCTGCTGGGGTCGCGGAGCCAATCCATGATGCTTTTGGGCGTCCGCTCCACCTGCACAAGTCGGTGGTAGCGGTGGTTTTTCAAGCAGCTTCGAATTAATGCGAATGCAGGTTCGCGCAGAGAGCATCAGCGTTTCGGATATCACCAGCAGCTCTGATTATAAAGGCAGCCGTTATTCCAATAATGCGGCGTGGTTTCCGGGAGCTTGCGAAAAAGCTTTCGCAGAGGGGCAGCTTGAATTCTTCACTAGAAGACTATACAGTCGTTCCCCGTTAATACGACCCCCGTCAATATGGGTGACCCGAAATTTGTTCACAATTTTGTGAAAACCAAGCTTTTTCAATATATCTACGTCTCGTTAATATAGGAGCTATTTGCTGCTACAATAGCTAGGGTGAAAGCCGCAGCGGTGGCTCAGTGGTAATGGCACTCGGCTGCTGACCCGAAAGACGCGGTTTCGATCCCGGCCGCGGCAGTGGAATTTCGATGGAGGCGAAATTCTAGAGGCCCGTGTACTGTGCGATGTCAGTGCACGTTAAAGAACCCCAGGTGGTCGAAATTTCCGGAGCCCTTCACTACGACGTCACTCATAGCCTGAGTCGCTTTGGGACGTTAAACATCCACAAACCAAACCAATAGCTGGGGTGAAAATTAAGAGCCTAAGGGGACGTAGGTATTTTTGCCACGTTAACATGAATAGCGATCGGAACAGTCACGACTGCCAAAAAGAGACCTTTCGTTCCCTCTATTTTGAGTACAGGACACCAGAAAAAGGCAGTGCGAAAGCGCAAATGTCAGTCAACATTTTTTTTTCTGATTTCATGCTTTACAGGGCCAAGGGGCCCAGTCAATAGGCCTTATCATTTGCCGGTTTGCATGAAAGGCTGTGACGTCTAGGAACTTCTGCGACATTAAAAGCCATATCCAGGAGCTGTCAGCCAACATAGTACAGATATGCACTAGCGGTTAGTGGGTTCTGGAATTTCCTAGCAGGAAATAAGTCAAACTGCACCCCACTGCCTCAAATATAATGGCATCTAGGATAACGCACTTGTGGCTCCCAACATTTTCTCTGGTTTCAACGTCACTGCCCACCAGTATGCAGAGAAGCAGGCGATAATCATAGCGTTTTTCTTACCATTTTTTTCTTACCGATTATTTACTGTGGGCGACTAGATTTATAGTCAGCTTTTCTCGGGAACCAAAGCGGATTTATTAACGAAGCACGACTGCATACTGAACTGAAGCAAGTTAGTTACCAGTGTCTGCAACGGACTGGTAAGTAAGTAGACAGTACGTTGCCTGTCACTTGTATGGTGCTGTGAAGCCGTGGCTAGTGTACTTACGTGCTTTTCTGTCCTAACTGATGAAACTTTTGTTAGTAGCTGTGGAGCTTCTGTTTGTTTTTTGTTTCCTTATTCATGAATTTTAGCAGGCTGGTAGTCTTGGACAATATTAACAGCGGGCGGGTTCACGGTAAAAGGAATATTTCCGTGTTGCCTGACTGGTCAGCCAACTGGCATTTGTGACAGCGGATAGAGCGAGCATGTATCCTCATGCTTGCTCACTTTGCATTGCCATGCTTTGTTAAAATGCTCAGGAATAACTTTTTTGTACACTGTCATCCCTCAAACTTTCCACCATCATTATTCATCGTTTTACGAGGAATAAAGCAAAACACATGCATAAAGTGCCGTCAGTTTTTTCATGTGATACAAATGATACAATTAATTTTTAAAAAGCGCGGGAAGGCAGTACAGACGAAAGAAATAACATGCAGATAACTTTAAACTATAAAATATTAGCACCAACCGATCGTTACTTCACTGCAGGAGCATACAAAAATTACTTAAGGTTATTAAAAGGAAGTTCACGAAGTTTGAAATTATTGTTCCACTTCTGTGATGCATAAATTATGTTCTGTTATGTGCTCCCGTTCTAGAGTGGCATTAGTTGCTAAAAATTGGCTGTGGTTTAGCTCTGATTAAACCTGGAGTGACGCGATAGCTACAGCTGGCCGAGGGGAACTTGCTGAGTCGAATTGCAAAGTCAGACTTTCGCCGCTCCGTTTCGCTGGGCGTTTCTTCTTCATCTTCGTCCCTGGACGTGATTCACCCTCTCCCCTTCTTCCCCCCCCCCCGCCCTCGGTTTCGCCCCGCTGCCGGCAACTGCTCCGCACCACGTGAGCAACCACCTGATCACATGGCGGCACCGCCACGGCACTGCCACAGTGGCCTCAACGCCTCCACGCTGAAGGCTCGAATCGCTAGCGTAATGTAGCTATCGCTACAAATAGGCGTCTAAGATTTTGATTGTTACCCTGAGGCCCCTGCCATTTAGTATAATTTGCTTCTGTCTTCTACTAAACTTTTTATGCCGTTCTTTTGAAGGATCTGCATCTAACAAACCTACCTTAGTTGCGGAAAGAAATGACGGCCTAGGCTTCGTTCAGTATAATCCGCCAGTTGAGAAGGAAGGCGGAGCGAGAATATTTTCATGCGTGCGACAACACGTTGCCTGTGAGGCATTCTGCGAGGGATGCCCGAGATTTCTGAGCTACAGTTACCGGGCAATACCAGAAACTATCTTGTATTGTTTATATCACATTGTTTATAGTTTGATATCGTCACGTGACTCGGAAGGGAGCACGGACGCAAGCAGAAGCTTGCGGAAGGAACAGAGAAGACTGTGTGGAACGACAAGTGTTTTTTGTGCGATCTTGTGCAGGCAAACAGGAAAAACTTATGGAAAAATTGTTTCCCCCTCCGTTTCGATGCGGCTACCATCTTCATCGTCGTGCGTCAGAGCGGCACCGGCTCGGCGAGGAGGGAAGTGTCCCTCTTGGAGGAAACGGAAGCAGCGATGGGAGCGCCACCTCGATGGTTACGCGAAATTCCGCGGAGCCGGGAGGGTCTGTTAGGGATCCGGCCAGAGTCGTGAGCGGTCACAGCAGCACGCTGTCGTCACCTTCCGTGGCCGGCGCATGGAGATCCGTCGTGTCTTGCCGCTGCACTTCTGGTTCCAAGCAGCGAAATGAGTGCAGCAAACGCGCGCTCTCGGCATCTTCCCCAGCAAATGCTCGGGAATGGCTTTGCCCCAAGAAAGCGGCGCACACGGGAGACCCGACCGCCATTGTCGGCGGATACAAATGTTCGCCGCCGATACCTCCAAAGTCGCGCCCCTGCCCCAGCCGGTAAGTCGGAAGCCCTGCTTACGTAGCTTTCTATTTCCGAGGAATGCCCCGTTGATATTTTGTGACTAGCTGGCCCGCTCTGTATATTAATTGCAAGTGTTATAAAAAATTTGGAGGACACTTAAGCTTCGTCTCTAAGAGTGAGACGCGACAGCGCGTTGCAGCGTTTCCAAGGTGTTCACGGAACGCTATCGCCCGTTCGGCGCGACAAGTGGCCCGTTGGACAATTTAAGGAAAGGACGCCTGTCTCGCATATCTCGGTGGCCGCCCGAACCGGGCCGTAAGGAAAGGAAAATGAAATGAAAATTGGTTTTAAGGAAAAGAAATGACGCCTGTCTCACAATTCTCGCTGGACACCCGTACCGCGCCGTAAGGGAAGGAAAATCCCTTCCCTTACGGCGCGGTTCAGGTGTCCACCCTAGATGTGACACATAATGGCGCCATTTTTCGCTCACGGCCAACGCCGCCGACGCCGACGACATCGGCTTTTCTTCGACACGGAGCCCTTAACGCTGTCGCGTTAATAGCATATGGGTTTTCGCGCTTTGTCTTCCCTCGTTTTGTTCCTTTGAGCACGAACCCCTTTGAGCAGGCTTTCACTGTGACAGAGACGCAAGACCTGCCCGAATCTACTTTCGAGAAAGTATGGACATGTTTCTGGCCATTCAGAAGGCCGCAGCGGAGCCTCCGGAGTGGCTCTCAAGACTAGAGCCACTCTGTACACTGCGTGAATTTTAAGTTGACGAAGCCAGACTCATGCTGGCTGACTTCGAGTCGGGTGTACATAGCGTTTGTCTTTTGTTGATTGTTTGTTATGTGCAATTTTCTGTGTCAAAGCCAGGCAATAAAGAAAAAAAAAGCACGAACCCCTCCGTGGTCAGCGAGCGGAAACGCGGCATCCGCGGAGTGGCAGTGCGGGGGTGGAAGGTTTTTCCCCTATATTTCCACAAACAAGTACGTGAACAGAAACATACGCTATAGTCTGCGAGTCACGTCTTTTATTTCCAGTCGTGCCCGGACAAACAACGGCACCGAACACATTGATAACCAAATTTCTGCAGTATGCAATGTGTATCCTTCCATAATTGACGAAGCTGTAACTTGTAAAACCACTTGTCATTTCAAAAAGAAAATGAAGATGCTTTTTATGCGTACGACTGACCCATCAAATACTTGTGCTATGTAGTGTTTACAGTGATAGCCTCACTCTTGTCATATTTTCTATTGTGTTGCGAACTGTAGCGTTACTGGTCTTTTTCTTTTCTCTTTGTTATCCTATGTGCCTTCATTAACTTTCAACTACTGTGAAAATTGAACTAAAGAGCTTGTTGAGTTGTTGTGACCCGGGGTGAGGCCTCGTCAGGAAGAATGCCAGCAGCTTCTTCCTTTTGTCTCATCTCGTGGGCATGTACTGTGCATACAAGTTCATGTCTGAATAAAATGATTGATTGATTGATTGAACTAGAGGAGGCAATCTCCTCCTTAATGGTACGACGCAATGGCATTAATGGGTTAATGCTCATATAGGCGGAATTCGTCACGGTCTACTTTACATTCATAGAACCCTGGGAGTCCTCATACCACTCCTGGCGCAGTGTTGCTGCGGTTAAGTGATGCACCGCTGTCCTGCGATGGCAGGCACTGCCACCGGTGTGGCGTGTGAGACCTATAGGCTGGGCTTCCTGTACAACATTTCGCGACCAATCATTATTTTAGCCGCCACCTGCCACGGCGGGCAGTTAGCTCACAATCCAGCGGGCAGGTAGTGAGAACGTAACGAGGTCATGTGATATTGGTGTTCTCCTAGGTTGCTTCACTGGGAATTTAGTGCGAGAGAAGTACTTAACGCAGTCCCAAACAAAGAATATTTTGTGAAGCCTCGGAGTAACTCTGGTAAGCTCATGTTAGTTTGGAGGAGCGTCGTGCCAGCTGCAGCCAGTGGGAGGGTGACGTTGAGGGAGACCTTGGCCAAAGCTAGCGTAGCAACAGCCCATGCAGAAATAAAATAAATATTGCCGCAACTGGATTTCGAACCCGCGGCGGCACAAACAGATCAGCTTCGCTGGCCACTGCGAGAGGGCACTACGCTATCTCCGCAGCCGACCACGCCTGGTGTTAAACTGCAATACACATTCGCGCTGTGCATTGCACATCGTCGTTTTCATCAACGTTCATCTATGGCGTGAACAGATCAGGTCAGCTTAAGCTCGATCAGAGGTTAACCTGCGACTAATATCGCGCCACACGTGCCGACGACCCAGAAAAGCAAAACTATGCGCCAACCAGGCTAAACACATGCTTTCGCTTGTCTACTCGATTTAATTACGTTATAACCCTGCCATTTTTTTTCGCTCACGCCATCGCCGCCCACGACGCCGGGTTTTCCGCACAGCGGGACGCTTAACGTGTCGATAGCAGCAAATTGGCCGAAGGGTCCTCGGGTGACAAATGGCACCGCTCTAGGCCGCGCTGAATTTAAACCTAACGGCGAACGTTCGACATAAGGTGAATGTAACATCTACAGCAAAATCGGCCAAGACAGAAACGTTTGCACGCGACTGCAATAATTCCCGAGAGATCAGGTCACTTCTGTCGTAGCAAAGTGATAACGCCGCATGCTAGCGCCTAATAAAAGTAAGGGGAATAATCAGACAGCAAGGCTTTGCGGCATAACACCCTTATTAATATAGCATCGACGCAATGCTTACAGTGAAGACAAAGGCTGACAAAAATTAACGATAAAAAGCAAGCAGTGCAGTCCATTAGCCCGAGTAATAATGTTTGAAGCACACGCCACGCACTGCGTATGGGCTTGCCCCGCGCCGCTGGGATGATGTTGCTCCGTCGTGAGCGACTTCGTAGTGAAGCTCTCCGAGTCGACGAAAGATTTTGCTGAAATAGGGGCTCAAAAGTTTTTGTCTGAGTAAGTGGCGGCGTATGGGCAGCTGCACCCAACATGTCACCGACTTTTATTCCTCGCGGAGTAGGCTTAGGTTGTAGCATCTGGCGTCGGTGCGATGTTGGTCCTTAGTAGCCGAGCATGGAGTCAGGCTTCTTCTGCACGGTGTGGGTAGGCGGCAGCGTCAAGGCTGCCATAATGGGTGACATTGGGAAACAAGCCGTCGAGCGTGGTGGCACCGTCTGTGCCATGGAGGCGCATAAAAGGCATCATCTGGGTGGTCTCCTGCACAGCAGCGTTGTGGAGAAAGACGGTGTAGGGGAGCTTGACATCTCAGACTTTGAGGCTGGCGTTGACGTAAATTGCAAATAGTTGTCCTTTCCGACTGTAGTACAGGATGGCTTGCGTCAGCTCTGCCGTGAACGGTGTTTCTCAGTTCGTCAGGGGCGCCGTGTCGCAGAAAAGATTTGTCACGACCACAATTGCTGTGCCTTTTAGCAGCGATTTCCTCCACGCGCATCGGTCCAGATGGTCTGTCGCCATCATTATCCCATTGCTTCGGAGGCCTACGTGCAGAAGGCTTTCAACGGCGTGATGTGTACGACCATTGCGACGTACTAGCCCCCGCACCATGAATAGAGTCAACGCGAATAAAATACGAAAACAGAATTGTGCTTAAAAGAGGCACGGAAAAGAAGGCCGCCGAACAAAAGCTATGCAAATGGGGCGGTCAAAGGATATCTGCAGAGATGAGTAAATTTTTCGTCATCCCGCTACGAGGAAATGAGGGCGACGAAGAAAGAGCGACATCTATGGGTCCCACAAAAACCAACCGGGCCGCAGATCCACAGATACACAACAGGAAGCGAGCCTTAACCTAGGACTGCATGGCCTTCCCTGTGGTATCCTGCCTAGATATTAGTAATACTGGCTAGCGAGTGACAGAGCATTCTGTATCTAAATAGCACGGTGTCGTCAATGGCCGCAAAGTCCCCATGCACAGCCGCCGCTCTTTAAGTCAGACATAGTGCTCATGCTAAAGTGCGCTTCAGCGCGAGTTCAAAAATACCAGTAGGGTTTGTTTGAATTGCCGCAAAAGAGGCCGCAACTCTACGCCCTGCTTTCCTTCTCACTTCAGAATTAACAATGAATTTGTCCCAGACGTCATGCATGTAGCGCGTATAAGTTAAGGTCCGGGCTCCTTCATTAAGCAGAGAGGCGGTTCAGGATACAGACATGGAGTTTCCATTAAATGCGACCAATTTCGGCTCTCGTGAGTTCCGAGCTCTGCCGGTAAACAGTGAGCAGTCCGGACTGACTGTCCTTGACGCTTGTACTGGGTGCAGGATTCGAAGGCCACATCTGTCGCCTGCACTGACGCACAGCAGATGCTATAGACCTGTACATCAGGTGCACCAGAGAGATATAAAGGCGCGTCATCTTTGGAGCTTCGCTAAATCAAGGGGTTGGGGTGAAGATAGCTTGTGCTACTTTTCCCGTTGTGCTGGCACAAGGAGCATACAGCAGCACAGCGAGAAGTATAGTGACGGCCAGGGAGTCCTGATGGAGAGATCTATATATGATCTTGCACCCAGGAGTGCGGAGGTTGGTTTGGGTTGGTTTATAGGGTTTAACCTCCCAAAGCAACTCGGGCTATGAGAAACGCCATAGTAGAGGGCTCTGATGATTTCGACTGCCGGGGTTCCTTTCTTTACCGTGCACTGAAACCGCACACTACACGGGTCTCTAGCATTTCGCCCCCATTAAAATGCAACCGCCGCGGCCAGGGTCGAACCCGCGTCTTTCGGGTATGTGCAACTCGTTACCTTGAACTGGTAGGAGCAGATGTTGCACTCGTCGGTGTTCCTGCGTGACAGCCACTCCTCGAGGCACTCCTTGTGGACGAGTCCTATGGTCCCTCGGCAGTTGCAGGGCGACAGCAGGCTGCCGGCGCGGGATCCCCGGAAGCAGATGCGGCACATGCCGGACTCGCCCATGCTGGATGTGTCGTCGGCGTTGTCGGAGCCGTCCTGCGTGTTGTTGACGCTGCCGCCGGCCGCAGCGGATCGCGACGAGCCCTCTTCGGGCCGCCCTTCCGACCACGCCATGGCCGCCCCGCTGCTGAGAGCAGCAGCCGGACCCCCCTTCCGCCGCCCCCGGCGTCAGCTTCAGCGCTGATCTCGGCCCCTTCATCTTCTTCTCTCTCTTATCCGGAGTGAGCATTTATAGCTGCTGAACTGGGCGCACATTTGGAAAGCGTAGCGAGCTCAATGCATCATGCGCCATCTTAGTTTATTCCATTATGCACACTTTGTTAAAAAATACGTACACTGTAAATAAGAATCAACCCAAATGGCTGCTTAAATGTTTTGTGTCACACTTTAAACTCCATATGCGGAAACAATTATTCCGTCAATATGAAGTAAAACTGTGCTAAATGACCTATTCTACCCCCTGCACTCAGTAATGGCGCATAAAGAAGGATTATCCTCCGTGTAAACGCATTTTAAATGGAGCTTCTTGGTCTCAATGCGTACCAAGTCCCCAATGGAGTAAAAATATACCATTTTGCGCCATCCGCCCCGCCACCTAGCGTCTCATCTGCTTCTGGTCAGTCGTCTGATAATGGCGGCGAGTGACGACCCCTTGGTTACCTTCGTCGCTGGATCTCTGCAAACTTCTGCTCCTTCATGGACGCCTGACGCGGTGCAAGATGTCGGTTTGTCGCCGTTTCCGCTGCAGTAAGCTACACAATTGAACTGCTCTTGGTTGAAGGTGGCCGCAGCAGCTAATGCCCGTTTCCGCCGCTGGCACTGTTGTAAGAATGAGCCTGAATAAGGATAAATAAACATGACGCCATATTGGGGCTTCGTTTCTGTGGGCACAGTAAAAAATTTACTATCTTATACTCCTAAATACCTCTCTTGTATAAGAGAGTAAATAAAATACTCCATTTATAAGGAATAAATAAAACTTACTTTCGGATTTACGCCAGAGGACAAACCATTCACTCCTATTTGGGAGTTTTTCGTCACCAGCGTAGGAGGCAGGAGTCTTCATAGGAGAGGGAGGGATGACGAAGAAGGTAGAGGACTCCACTAAGGCGTTGGGTTGAAACCGGGCTGGTGAAGTGGGAGGATAGAGGGTATAGAGCAGTAGGGTATGGCCCTGCTCGAAGAGTATATTCTCGAGCTAATGCGTCCACCCTGACGTTGCCATCAATGCCCTCGTGGCCGGGGACCCAGGTGATGACGTGGTCTTGATCGAGAGCGTGACCCAGGATGCGTAGCGCATGTCGTGGGACGCGGCCGCTTGTATACGCTCGACAATATGTGAGCGCTGTTGGAGTGGGTGTAACTCATATTTTTGGCGAGGGCGATGTCCACCGCTTCAGCGGCGGTTGAGTGTGGGGCTCGGATAGAGGCTTCCAGAAGGGGAGTATTGGTGCTGTCTACGACAAGACAGGCGAACACCTGTGGGTGGGCATAGGAGGCGGTGTCAACGCAGACAGTGGTGGAATCGTACCCGTATTGTCTTTGCAGACGCCGGAGTTGGGTTTGCCTCCTGGCGTTTTGGAATTCATGGTGCCGGTGCCAAGAGATAGGGCTTGAGTAAAGGTGGGTGCGAATGGTGGGTGGTAGTATTCCTGTGAGGGAGAGTGTTTGGGTTGATTGGGTAACCCCGATATGTTGAAAGATGCCCCGTCCCGCGGAGGTATTGAGTGAGCGCGCGCGTTGCCAGGAGAGGAACGCATCTCGGATTTCATCGAAGGTGTTGTGGACGCCCAGAGTCACCAGCCGAGATGCTGACGTGCAAATGGGGAGTCCGAGAGTGGTTTTGAAAAGTGTGCGGATTACGACCTCAGCGTCAGTGGTACTTACTGTCAAAACAAGCCCTGCGTGGTGTTTATTTCTTACCACTGCATGCTCTGGCTTCTCATATCTCGGTTAGTTGAGAATGCGGTTTTTATAATAAAGCAGTAATGGCTCACGCTATTCGGAACTTTCACAAACGGTGTCACCACCACGGGTATTGCCTCCGGTATTGTTAGAGAGGTGATAGAGCCGAACGGCGTCTGGCTTCGTCCTGCGTCTGCTGCCCAGCTCCCCTTTTGTCAGTTCACACTGCGGAGTGCGCTTGGCGTAGACAGTTTATTTTGCGTTGGTTTTGATTCACAACAACGGTAGCAGGATACTACAATATCCATGCGTGCGTGTGAAGCACTGAATGGGGACAGAAAAGATAAAAAGAGCTTCATTCTCTTCCTACCGTAGTGTACGAACTGGACGGTCAAAGGTGCGATAACATACATTCCATCTTGGTGTTAATCTCAAGGCGTGGATAATCAAGCTTCATTCTGGAAAAACCTGAGGAAAGCGCTGAGGATTTCTAGCAGCACCGGTAAGAAATAATTTTGACTTACGTATCTCATAAACAAACGTTTGGAGAACAATTTCCAGCAGTGCAGTGCTACATGACAATATCACTGCAAAAGCGGTACATAACCCTCGCAGTTGCATGGATTGCTGCTCCTGCGTTGAACGTTTACGCTAAGGTGGAGCGCTGCGCACGGAAACGAGCTAGACGATAACCCTCTCGATAAAGACGGTCACCTCCTCGTCTGTCTGGCGGTGGGCGGCGCTGAGAAGTAGCGCGGCAAGCAAGTTTTACCGAATCTATCGTGTTATACGCTACTTTTGCCTCCGACAGTACCTCTTGAGAGCACAAATATGTTTCTTGAGAGTTTCAACCTATTCAGCGTTTGCATTCAGTTAATGCAGGATTTGTAATGAATTAAACAAGACCTCCAAAAGGAGCTTCTTTGCCTTTAGCAGGGTAGCAGGCCCTCGGCTCAGTTGCCCCATTGTGGGACGTCTGTGCAATTTAGGAAACGAAGTGCAAACGCAACACAAGCCCTAGGGCAGCTGCCTACTCATCTCTCGGCAGCCATTCTGGATTTTCATTTGCGCCTAGTAAGAACTGACGAGAACACAGTTCGTGTTCATTGTTTCGCCACTGTTCTTTATTATCAGCGCTAGCGCGCGACCTTATCGTCTTCGGCCTGTCTAGCAAAGTGAGTTGTGCGTAAGCTTGCTACACGAGTCCAGATTTTGCTAGAAAGGTCACGATACCACGAAGTCCATTCTACACCTTTTAGGTCTACTCAGGAAGGCGCAAGCGCGTAACCTGCAGGAAGTTCTGAGTCAGGTGTTAATAGACTACGGCTGACAGCCCCATCCTCGATGTGAGGACACAGAAGAAGAAATGGGCATGGGCAGGGAATGTAATGCCAAGCCAAATAACCGGTAGTCCTTAAGGGTATTTGAGTGGGTTCCAAGAGAAGGCAAGCGTAGAAGGGGCGGCAGAAAGTTAGGTGGGCGGAGGAGATTAAGAAGTTTGCGACGATACGTTGGCCGCAGTTGGTAAAGGACAGGGATATTGGAGAGCCATGGGATAGTCCTTTGCTCTGCAGTGGGCTTAGTATGGCTGATGATGATGACGATGAAAGTGGCCCACGGCTTTCGCAGAGAAATTCCCCTAGTCTTTCTATACGCCACGAGATGGCTCTTGGATAAGCGGCCCATTTTCTCACGTTAATTAAACCTTCTACCTACGCGTTGATGGCAGAGCAGTAACTGCGTTGATGACAGAGCAGTCGCAGTAACATTATTTCCATTCGCCCCCACATTAAGTTTACCAGGTGCAACTTATTATTAACTCCAGCATCCTTTTGGGTCTGCCAATTAAACCTTCTACCGACGCGTTGATGACAGAGCAGTAACTGTCGCCTGACATTCCTTCGTTCATTCTTTTGTTCTGTGGACAGTTGGCTCGTTAGTTCGTCGGCACCCCCTACGGACGTTACTGCGCGCCTGGTCTTGTGCCCGCGTTCAAAAAAAAAAGAAATAACAACCACAGTTTTTGGCCTGAACGGTGCCCGACTGGCCAAGCATCAAGTAACAAGCGCATCTCGATAGACGGCGGTTACTAGAACAACGACATCGGTAATGCAGGTTTTTTTTTTTGCTCTGGAGACGTTTCACAGCTCGGCCGACAGAAGACGATGCGATCGCAGGCCTGATTTAAAGGTGCGTGAGTAGTAGATTATCTGGACGCTGGCGTCCGGAGCGCTTCCTGGGTTGTGTCCCCATCTTTACATCTTACACAATAGCGGCAATCAATTTGTGTTACAAAGCGTTGTGTTCGGTTGAGTTTTGTCACAAAAGCGAATAAGGCCCTCCTGAACCAAACACATAATAAAGATCTTGGCTTTTGGCCCAGCTGCGTTCGTTGGTTTCCGCTGAGCAGGCGTAGGAACGCGCTGCATGTGCAGCCGAACGTGAGCACGCCAAGGCGCAAGCAGAGGCTGAGGAGCGCAAAACACAAGCCGAACACGAGCATGCGAAGTCGTTAGCAGAAGCCGAACGCGAGCATAGAAAGTCGCTAGCAGAAGCTGATGAGCGTAGATCGCAGCTCCAATTAAGGCTCGCAGAAGCTGTTGGGGTTATTCGAGAACCTGCAGTAGGCCCCTCAGCAGCGGTTCGCCCAGAAAGGTTGATCCCGCCTTTTCACAATCGCAGGGATGACTTGAATGCATACCTCAAACGTTTTAAGCCTACCGCAGAAGGGCATAGCTGGCCTAAGAAAAAATGCGCTACAGTACTCAGTGCGTCTTTGACTGGGCAGGCTCTCCGTGTGTTCGGTCGATTGTCTCCCACAGATTCAATGAACTATGACTAGGCAAAACAAGACCTGCTCCAACATTTTGGTTCACAGCACAGGGTTATCGCGAAAGGTTTTGTGAAAGTAAGCCGCTTGATAAAGAAACAGGCAAGGAATACGCAGCACGCTTGCTCAATCTTTTTGATCGATGGGTCGAGATATCGGGTACGGCCACAACGTACAATAATTTACGTGACTTATTGGTGCCCGAAGAGTTCATGAGGAACTGTCATAGTCGTCTGGCGGTTTTCCTTCAAAAAGAGAGTGCACTAAGAGAGTGGACAAAATGGATGAGGCAGCAAACTACTTTCTAGAGGCCCAGCGGCAAAGGAACGTCATCGTTCAAAGAATCGTTCGAGGTGGGCATCCTGAGAGAGAAGGATGTTCGATCAAGTAGACAGCCAGGAAGGTGCCTCATTTGTAACCGAGCTGTCGTAAGGCTGCCGACTGTCGCTCTAAGCCAAATCAGGTTTATTGTGTTTATTGTCGAAAAACAGGGCATGATGTAAGTTCCTGCTCAAGGAAGCACGAGAAACAGAAGCATTGTCTTGTGTTCAACCAGAGAGTGTTGTACCTGAAACGGTGTCCAGAACAGTAGATAGGCTTGAACCAGCTGAGGATATAGTGGTGGTCGGACTTGTCCGGAAAACGCCTGTAGACGCACCACACATGCCTGTCCTAGAGGGAGAGCTCCGAGGCCTACCCGTACGTGTTTTACTGGACGCGGGGAGCAATACGGTGGTTGTGTGAAGGGCCCTAGTACCTGACTCAGCTCTCACCGGCTCCATATCTACGGTGTTCCTTGTTGATGGCAGTAGCCTGGAAGTTCCCGAGGCAGACCCTTATTTCACTGGCACGCCCCTAAGTGAAGAGCATGGAGACACCATTGTACGATACCATAATTGGGAATATACCGGAGGCTCGTGAGCCATCGAATCCAGATATTAATTGGAAGATATCAGAGGCCGCTGCTAAATTATGTCCTGGCATAGACAATGACAAGGTTGCCAGTGAAAATGGCGAAGGCGAGAGCCCAGATGTGGTGCTGGCTAGCAAGGAAGTTTCCGGACGAAGTAGGGAAAATTCTGCTTTAAGCGTCGATCCCATGCGGTTCAACAAGGTAATGCTAGAAAAAGCGCAATAAGAGGATGGGTCATTGAAGGCCTGTTGGGTGAAAGTAGGACAGGTGTTCCGTGGCAAGCACAGCACTTCTCACATATTCTGTTGAAAAGGACTCACTGTACTGCCTCTATCATCTCGCTTCCGGCAGAAAGGTTCGACAGGTAGTACTTCCAAAGTCTTGCAGATCGATGGTGTGAAGGCTTGCCCACGATAGCCCTTTGGCGGGGCATCAAGGCATTAAGAAGACTACAGATCGAGGTCTGGAAGAATTCTACTGACCAGGAGTGCAGGAGGAGATTAAGAGATATGTCAGGTCGTGCGACCCCTTACGTTCCCGAAAGGCAAAGTAGGGAAAGCTCCGTGGGGACGCATGCCTCTTAACGACACTCCGTTTGACCGGGCCGTTGTCGATATTGTCGGTCCGCTGTCGCCCACGTCGCTGAAAGGGAATAGATATATTCTCACTCTCATCGATGTTGCCGCGCGGTATCCCGACGCCGTGGATTTTCCAAAGATGAAAATGAAAATTGGTTTTTGGGGAAAGGAAATGGCTCACTTTGCCTCGCATATCGGCAGGCACCTGAACCATGCCGTAAGGGAAGGGATAAAGGAGGCAGTGAAAGAAGAAAGGAAGAAAGAGGTGCCGTAGTGGAGGGCTCCGGAATAATTTCGACCACCTGGTTATCTTTAACGTGCACTGACATCGCACAGCACATGGGTGCCTTAGTGTTTCGCCTCCATCGAAATGCAGCTGCCGCGATCGGGCTCGAACCCAAAGATTGATTCAGCAACCGTGGCAGAAGGTTTGGCGCAAATGTTTTCACGAATGGGTTTTCAGAGAGATTCTTTGTGACCAGGGCTCCTGTTTCACTTCAGAAATGATGAGAGAGCTCAATGATGTCTTCGCGGTGAAACACATCAGCGCCACCCCTTACCATCTAATGTGCAATGGGGTGGGGGAGAAATTGAACGGCGCATTAAAGCAGATGCTGCGGAAGTTCAGTCAGGAGCAGCCCAAAACATGGGTTCATTATAACGCTCCGCTTCTGCTCGCACACAGAGAGGTGCCGCAGGCGAATCTGGGATTTTCTCTGTTTGAGTTGATATTTGGACGACATGTGCCAGGACTGCTCGCAGTCCTCAGACAGCTGTGGACCAGGGATGAGCTGGTAGGAGACACGAATACTACATATGGTTACGTTCTCGATCTAAGAGAACGTCTCGAGCAAACTGTGACAGCGGCATATCAAAATATGTTACGTGCCCAACAGTCTCAGAAGAGATATTACGGTAGGAACAGCAAGAAGCGGCATTTAAGGGTTGGAGATTGCGCCCTAATTCGTTTGCCTAGTAGCCACAATAAACTACTGATGCAGTGGAAAGGTCCCTTTGTGGTTCCTGTAGAAAAGAACGACGTGGATTATAGGATCGACTTGGCCCACTCTAAAAAGCTCTTCCACATCAATATGCTCAAACGATACGAAGAAAGTGCGTCCCAAGAGAGCGTGTAGGCGTCATCTTTCGTCCTAATCGAAGAATGTGACTCAGAAGAACAACTGCCTACTCTTAGCATGGACGACGGTAAAGGGATTGAAGCTGTGCAGATCTCCACCAAGCTCGATGACGACAAGCAGCAGGATATTCGGAGCTTACTTGACACAAATGCAGACATCTTGTTTGAGAATCCTGGGAAGTCTAATCTAGTGGAGTGCCAACTCAGGCTCTCGACTTCTGAAGTCATCAATACCTCGCAGTACCCGTTGTTTTTTGCCATGAAGGACATGGTCTAAAAGGACATAGATGAGATGATCAAATCAGGGGTAATTAAAAGCTCAAAATTTTCATACAACTCCCTCCTCGTTCTGATTAAAAAAAAGACAACATGTCTTGGACTTGCATCGACTTTCGACGCATCAATGGTGTTCTTGTGTCTGATGCAGAGCCCATTCCACGAATAGACGTAATATTTACCGAGGTTGGAATCAAGGGTAGAGGGACACAAGGCCCCTCCCGGAGGATTTGATCCTCGGCGCTTGGCCAGATTGTTCGAGAACTGCGCAGGCAACGCGAGCGCTCTCACGCTTTTTAAGCGACACCGACCTTGCCTCGCGTGTGCGATGTTAGAAAGAGTGCCTTGTTGTTTTTTTTTCGGTGTATTTTTCATCTGCCGCCTCTCATCATAATCCCCCTTCGCGACCCTCTTTTTTCTCCTCTTCCCGTTCCCCAGTGCAGAGTAGCAGGCCAGATATTTATTTTTCCTTCCGGCCAACCTCTCTGCCTTTCCCGTCAATAAACCCTCTGTCTCTTTTCGAAATTTCACCTTGGGAAAGGCTATTAGCAAGTACCCTTGGAGAAAGCTTCGAAGCGGCCGAAAACAACGTTCTCTACCCAATCAAGTCACTATCAGTTCGTCTATATGCCCTTCGGCATTAAGTCAGCATCGGCTATCTTTACGCGCCTGGTGCGCATTCTGTTACAAGGCATAGACAATGTCGTTCACTACATCGACGATGTTATCGTAGCGACTTCTTCCTAGGAAGAACATGTTTGGACCTTAAACAGGCTGTTTAGCAGGATACGTGAGGCCGACCTCACGATCAAACCGCAGAAAACTGAAATCGCGGCCACTAACATCTCTTTTCTTGGACACCAGCTTGGAGAGGGGACAATCCGACCGTTGGAAACGGTGGTGGAAAACCTTGCCAACGTGCCGCTTCCGAAGACTAAGAAGCAAGTACGTTCCTTTTTAGGGCTTACCGGATACTACCGCGATTTCATCCCTGGCTATGCCGACAAAGTGCAACCAATCGTGGAGATGACACGCAAAAATGAACGCAACGTTGTCCCTTCGACACCACAGCGGCAAGCCGCTTTTGAAGAGCTCAAGAATACATTAACTTCCAGGCCTCTATTAAGAACTCCAATTCTCAGTAAGCAGTTCGTGCTTCGCGCAGATGATTCCGAGGTCAGCATAGGCGCCGCTATCCTGCAGGAGCATGATGGAGTTCTCCACCCGGTATCATATGCGAGTGGATAGTTTTTACCACGCGAATCTCGCTACTCAGCGATTGAACGATAGTGTTTGGCGGTTGTGTGTGCGGTTGAGAAATTCCACATATTCTTACACGGGACGTTCTTCATTATTCAGAGTGACCACCAACTCTTGCAATACTTAACAAAAGAAAAACACTTAAACAGCACACTACAGCTTTGGAGCTTAACATTACAAGCATATGCCTTTCGTGTGGAGTACATCAAGGGGTCGGAAGACGTAGGCGCCGATTGCATGTGTTGTTTGTAAATTGCCGGAGGGTGGTGCCCAATGTACAGTCCTACTATCGGGTGTTCGCAATGGTTATCTGTGCAAACGCAGGATGGTAGTGTTTGTGGGTCGTTTTTCTTCCTTCTTCCTTCGTTCTGCGGTTATCGGTTGTGCAGTGCGTACATATTTAGCTTTATGGCACAGACGTGTTCAAAGTTTATGTCTGATGTATTGTAGGGTTTTTATTTTCCCTTTTGCCAGATGTATAATATTTGACCCCATGTTCCCTCTGTGCGCGTTTCCATGTGCCTCCATGGGTCACTGTGTAAAGTGCCTCCGGCGACATCGGCGGCGTCTAACTTGGCAGTTTTCCACGGGAACATTAGTGTTTGTGAATCAACGGCGTTTGCTTCCCACGTGAACGTTCGTGTTGTGTCCACCAATGGCAGTTTTTTCTGCGAAAAACTTCCGAAGTGGGCGCATATGTGAGGTGCATATCCTCGGGCGCATATCCTCAGGGAAGTTTTGAATGTGGTACGTCGACAATGGTGCGTCGACAGCGGAGCGCTGCGCGTACCAGTCCAGCGTTGCGCGTGAAAGCGAGAGAGAAAAATTTATTACTGAAGTGGGGGAAACGGTGGTACATGTTGCGGGACTAGGAGTGGGGCCCTCACCCCAACAGCCCTCGACGCTGCTTTGGCTCGGTGAACGAGCAGGCACTGGTCCTCCAGGTCGGGCACGCGGAGAACACGCTCCCAGTCCGCTTCGGTTGGCACTGGTATACGAGGGGCCGCTTGAATAGCTTGGCAGGCCCAGACGGTGTGGTAGAGAGTTGCCAGAGCCCCACACAGTGGACATTCAGGACGATAGCGGGCTGCGTGAACACGGTCGAGATAAGAGAGGCAGGGCAAAGTCGGAGTTTGGAGAATTCGAAAAGAGACCTACTCGGCCCTTGAGAGGCGGCGGTGAGGCGGAGGAAAAGCGGAACGGGTCGCGTGGTAGTAGTCGAGGATGTCCCGGTAAACAAGGAGTACTGGGGTGTGCAGGTGTGCATGGTGTTTGCGATGGGACGACGACGAAGAGCGAGGCGAGCATGAGGAGTGGAGAGCTGACGAGTGAAAAAACCGAGGTGTGAAAGGAGACAGAGCAGCGGAGGTCGTGTCATTCAAGCGTGGAGGTGGCAGCCGTCGGACGTTGGGTCCGTGCTGCCGTGGACCTCCCTTGGATCACCAACGCAAGCCTCTAGCGTTCCTTTCAAGCGTGGCGGCAGGAGCCGATGTATTGAGAGTCCGTGCTGCCGAGAGGCTTCCTTGGATAGCCTGCATTAAGCCTACGGCGTTTCGGAACGCCGTCGACGGGTCCTGGCTACGCTTTTCCTGTTGCTGTCAAGTTCCTGGGGCTGCTGACGGGAGTCCACCGGGGTCCTCCTGCGGTCTTCACCGCTCCTACTACCACCTGTCTTGTTACCGCCGTTTTCTTCCACGCAACGCCAGCGACGCGTTGCAGTTCGTCTACCTGCGTCCGCCTTGTCTACAAGGCATCCTCGCTTCACCTGGGACGCTCAATAGCTAGTGAACTCTTTCCTTTAACCCGTAGTGTTTTACTCGTGTCGAGTGTGTGTTTTTCTTCGTGTTTCCGTTTCTGATTGGCTCTATTCCTTTGAATTATAAATACGGCTTCGTTGTGTTTTGTCTGAACTGTTGTCTTGTTCGAACCTGCGCGCGAAAGCGTTCCCCTTCGGCACTCGGGGACGCGTTAGTAACTCGCGACAGATACGTGCCGGTACGGGTTGCCGTAGAGAATTCGCGAGCCAGTGATGATGAATATTGATTGATCTGGCGGCCTTGTTTTTATTATCAGGGCTATGCACATTCTTTCGCCTCCGTGCTATTTCTATTGCGTACTGTGGCTGTGGTAATAGTGTCACTCTTCCAGTCAGCCACCGCCACCATCTTTTCCATAGCGAAGTGTTGCGGCGTCTGTGGGCAGTCTCCAATTTTGCCACAGATAAGCTGCAGGACGTTTGCCGTTGACTTGCATTTTCCATTCTTGAATTGTGGATGCTTGTTCTTCGGTAATGGCGCAAACGAGATGTGGAGTTTTAATTCTAGTTCGGCTGCCCTAGGTCCCGAACTGCTGCAGTAACACGCCTGCTGGGGGGGGGGGGGGGGGGGTATGTTTGAGTCTTTCAAGCATTTTCATTTTATTGGCATCAGTTTCTGACATCCAGATTACAATAGACGAGCTTATGTTCGTCGATTGTATATTGGATGCATAATTGTAACAGTTTTTTGGTTGCGGAGCAAACACATACTCCGTGGTTGTTTTCGCGTCTGTACGAGTAAGAATATTTAGTTGTTTAGATTCAGTTCGCGGTAGCCGATGGTAGGGGGCGTGGTATGTAAGGCGGCTGATAATAAGGGCGTGGATAACTTGAAGGATTTTAAACCCTTTGAGACCGCGGTGGCGGTTAGGTGCTCTTCTTATCATGCGAATTATCTGCTTTGTGCAGCTCCGAAGTCCTTTCTCCCCACAGTAGCGCTAATGGTTGCTATTAATTAGCACTAATACGCTTAAGTTGAGGACAACTCAGCGAGATATGGAAAGAAAAATTATAGGTGCAACGTTAAGAGACCGGAAGCGGGCACAGTGGGTAAAAGAACAAACGGGACTTAATGACATGCCAGTTGAAATCAAGAGGAAGAAATGGACTTGGGCAGGGCATGTACTGCGAAGGCAAGATAACCTATGGTCCTTAAGGGTAACGGAGAGGATTACAAGAGAAGGCAAACGTAGCAGGGGGCGGCAGAAAGTTAGCTGGGCGGATGAGATTAAGAAGTCTGGGGGGTGTGGTGCCGCAAGAAGTGAGTAGAGACTCAGCAAAACAGGACGAATGACGTTTTATTCACGGCGGTATGGGTTCTATATAGATGCATGCGCGCACGCACGCACGCACGCACGCACGCACACACACACGCACACACACACACACACACACACACACACACACACACACACACACACACACACACACACACACACACACACACACACACACACACACACACACACACACACACACACACACACACACACACACACACACACACACACACACACACACACTCGCGCACACGCACACGCGCACGCACGCACACGCATATATATATATATATATATATATATATATATATATATATATATATATATATATATATATATATATATATATATTGTAATGAAGAAGACGGCAGTGCGCCACCATCGACGACGATGAGGAGGTTCGGCTGGTATAAACATATACATACAGCGGTGGCAGGTCGCATGCGAGCACACTAGTAGCATATTATAATATTTACAGTAGAAAACATTCATAAGCACAGAAGTTTTGAAACTTACTAGAACAATTACTATCAAACAATGTGCATTTTAAAGTGACACATTGGATTGTCGATAACATACGAGAAAAGGAGACCGATACGCATTAACACGACAATATTTAGTACGAAAGTTATGAAACATTATGCACAAAAAACACTGAAATCATGTGGTCGGAGGTTATACATGCTTAAGTGGTTTGATTCGTACCTGCTTAGAAAATGAGGTATAAGAAAAGAAAGCGTTTTCCACAAATTATTCTTGTGCATGGAAGTGTCCATTTCTCAGTGGATCGTGTTTGAGCATAATTTTCTGTGGGCTTTAACAATTCGATATTGAGCAAAAAATTAAAAATTGGTGGTGAAAAAGATCTGACGTAGTGTAATGGGTGATACCCAAGAAAAAGATTTAAAGAATTAATTACTTCATATTGAGCAAACAATTCAGCCGTATGGGGAGTAAAACTCGTACCTGCGATAATCCTGATAGCTTTATTTTTGAAAAATTACAATTTTCTCAAGATTCGTTTTAGATGTGGTGGCCCAAACTAGGTGACACTAGTTAATGTGTGATAGGAAAGGGGCATGATGAATCATTCGTTTTACACCGGAAGGAAATTCAGTTCAGTACGGAGCAAGAAAACCAACCAAAGGAGCTTTTTTCCGACGAATATGTGTTGCATGCCCGGTCCAGGTCATACAGGAGTCAAATACTACACCAAGTGATTTGAAGCTATCCACGATTTCTCTTTTCTGGTTCCCAAGTTGAAGATCATGGCTTAAGTTAATTCCGAGGTTTTTGGGTCCGAAGAATACGGCTCTAGATTTATTGGTATTAATAGACACGCCATTTTGGAAGGACCACGCATGCAGAGATTTAAGAGGTGCGTTACCGCGATTTAATAAATCGTCTCTTGAGGAGCCCGATAAAAAAATACTGGTGTCATCAGCGTAGAGAATGAATTTAACGCTACTATCAGTGTTTACAAGGTCAGTTATGCATACGTTAAAGAGAAAACGACCTAAGAGGCTACCATGATACACACCACAATTTATGGCTTGAAGAATGGATTCGTGTCCATCAGACAAAACAGCCGGTTTTCCATCAGTGAGTTATCAACGTAGAAGATGGAGACAAATTCCTCGAACACCATACATTTCTAGTTTAGCAAGCAAAATATTATGGTTAAGGCAGTCATAAGACTTACCGAAATCAACAAAAATACCAAGAGTTAGACATTTAAGCTCAAAATTTTGTAAGATAAATTCTTCTTGTGATGAAAGAGCAGATTCAGTACAGCGTCCCTTTCAAAGCCTGAACTGCGAGTCTACAAGCATTAGCAAGTGATGTTTAGCAAAAAAGCTTTCCAGTCTTTATAGAATATTCTTTTCATATTTCTTCGAGAAAACCGGAAGTATGAAAATCGGGAGGTAGTTTGTTAACACGGCTTTACCCTATCCTTTAAAGATAGCTGCTACTTTAGCATTTTTCATTTGACTGGGAAAAACAGAGCATGAAAAGGACAGAATAAAAATAATTGCTAGATACGGGGCTTTTATGTCTGCCACAAACTAATCGGCCTTATTTGCAGCCCATCGAAATCAATCAGCGTGTAGATTTCATATTCATTAATACTGCGAAAACTTCTTCCGAATCCGTTTGATAAAAGGCCAGGGATTAGTTAGGCATATTGCTACTTATACTAGTCGCAGCTTTTACATCCTCGCTTGGCTTAAAGCAGTAACAAAACGGTTAAATTTCTCTCGAAGTGAGCCCCGGATAACACCTTCTTTTCCATGAATAATTCCTCTAATGTGTTATGTTTTTTGTGGACAAAAGCTTCATTCAAAGCTTTCTATAGCTGTCGCTATTGTGCATGTTATTACTAACTAATCGCTATTGGTAAGCTTGCTTTAGCGCTCTTTAGCTCACTTGTTAGATTATTACGATATTTTTAAATGAAACTAAATCAGCAGGATCCTTAGTGAGCATAAAACGCTTAAAAGGTCACTTTTCCGGTTCATCATTTTCACATGAAGTGGAGTTTCCTACGGCTTTCGGATTTTAGATTTTTGTTTTTGTCTTCTATAGAAATCATCGTGTGTAATGTACCTTTAATTTATTAGGAAAGTAGTTATAACAATCGTCAGGCTGGGGGAATTGAAAATCGAGCTGCGATCTTCAGAACGTATTGACATTCTAAAGCGGTTAAGGGATACTTCATTAATACATTGACAAGTAAAGACACTCTGTTCACAATAGACAGAAGTGGTTTGGGCAATAACATAAGCAAATGCAGCTCAGTGATCACTAATACCAGAATTTATAGTTCCAGTACAATTAACATATGAAAGATGTCAACAATCAACAGATTGAGGCTACTTGAACAAATCGCTGTAAATCTAGTAGCTGTCGTTATTAAATTAAAAAAGCCATCGGACGAGAAAGCTTCTAAAAAGGCACCGCTGTTACGATTTTAATCTTGAATGTTAGGATTAAAGTCATCACTATTAAGCGCAGATCTTTCACGAGAGCAAAAGTCAAGAAAGGCATCAAAAATCTCAATAAACGTATCAGTGCAACGTGATGGGGATCTCAAAATTAGCCTTCACAACAGAAAACTCGGGCAGCAGGTCATCTTTGAGACCACTTTTGACGTGAATGGCTACACCTCCAGCACGTGTGTTGAGGTTCAAACATAAAAGTGAATGATCAGGAAAGTTTATAAAATCAATATCATGCACCGCCCATGTTTTTATGAGGAGCAGCACATCAAAGCTATGTTGAAATTGCGCTATGAAATAGGGCAAGTTGTCAGCCTTGTTTCTTATCGAGCGAATATTTAGGTGCAAAGCTGTAAAACTGCGCTCTTTATTGCTAGACTTCTCTTAACTTTGTGCGCCAGAAAAAGCTCGTGGTGATGCATAATTTGTAGAAAAAAGCTTAAGACGACTGAGCAAGGTCCGCTTCAGATCTGAAAACCACGACTGAATCACCTTGCTTCTTTCTGATAAAGATCCTGCCATTTGCATGCCAAACAAACGCATAACCCTGCGCTTTAGTCCAGTTATTTGTGACAGAGAGAAGGTTAGGAGCGTGCTTTGTTAGGATTTTTCCAGGATATAATGGTCACTTTCGTCGTCACTCAAGGCACGTTTATGGGCAAACAACCATTCGTTCCTTAATACCTGACGGGCAAAACGAACGAGGACAGCAGGTATTCTGTCTCGTTTCGACGGTAGCCTGTGGATTGCTGTGACGTTGTGCGTGATGAGGGGTTCAAGACTCATAGCTGCACCAATTTCATTGACTTTATCGAGAAGAATATCATTGTGCGCTTGAGAAATGTCATGAAACTTCAGGTTCAGCCTTCGGCGTCGCCAATCAAGGTAATTCAGTTAAGCTTTTAGTTCTGCCACTTCATTTCAGTCACATTTGTTTTAAAAAAGTTACGGGAGCACTTTGCCAATCTGAAGTGCGGCAAGGCGAAATCCTTTGGCCTTGCCGACTGCGATTCTATATTCGCAGGTTCCCATACCAGTGGCAACTTGCCACACTTTCGATCTAGACGAGGTTAATTATTGGCGCTTGCTGGTCTGTTTCTCTGGCCTTCTTCTTCTTCTCTTCTTCTCTGTCTTCTAGCATCTCTGGTGGTGACGCACAGGTGGCGCCACCAGCGCGCGTGCCGTTACCATGAAGACCTCGGGTGTGACGTCACCATCTCCCATCGCTATATAGACGTCCGCGCTATATCGATGCATTTGGTTGATTTGTTTTTTTGTCTGTAATTGGCTGTAATTAATTAACTGATCACTCTACAGTCATAAAACAAGGGGTGGGGGGTTACATTTTGTCCCCTCTATCTGATGCTATCATTTGTTTTTTGCTATCCTGATTAGTTGTCGGGTAATTCGCGGGAGACAGCTTTACATAGGACGCGCGAGTATGAGCCATTAAAGGCTTTCGCCTTATTATGTGCTCACCCTGTCTTTCAATTATTTCGTTTCTTTTTCTTCAGCATCAAGACGTGTAGCAAAGTTGTCAAATTCCGCGGAGAGCAACTGAATGGAACTTTCAATCGACTCGACTTTACTTGGTAAGCAAAGGAGAGAGTTCAGCTTGCTATTTATGTCTAGAAGTACTGCATGAATGTTTTCTTTATGCGAGACAGGAGGCTCAGCACAATTTTATTTTTACCCACCTGGCTTGCATGTGTCGCACTTTCAATTTTTCTTTAGTGACTCTCTCCTGCTCTTGGTTTTAAGTGCTTCCTTAGTAACACCAGAGCACTCCCTCACATGGAAGAAAAATGCGCATTCAGTGCAAGCCAAGCGAGCAAAATCTCCAAGAAACACACCCCTGCAAACAAAACAACGGGACATAGTAAGATGCATGAAGCAGCAACCACTGAATGCAAAACACTTGATAGGCAGCAGCGGTAGAAGGTTGATACGAGATAGGTGAATTTGAAAACTAATCCGCAAGCGCTCAAGAACTAAGATTTAGACAGTGTCCCGCAGACGGGTTACGCCCAAATTACGCCAAATTACGGGTTCCGCCCACACCGATCAAGCAGAGCTGACCTCAAGGGGTCGCTGCTGTTGACGAAAGGTACTTGTCGATGACGGTTGCCCTCGAAAAGCGATGGCAACCACTGCATTGCAGCTGCCTTGAGTTTGAAAATACAGGTTGCTGTATGGCCAAGGACCGAGTAGATAGGCAGTAATACTTTGGTGAGGCATTCCTTGGGTCTGCCGCAAAAGTTCAAGAACGAAGGTGCAGCGTCCCGCAGAGGAGCGGCCGCCGCTGCCGAAGAAAAGAAGGTCACCACTGACCAGTATGGTTTGAAGAACGTACTACACAATAATAATAATAGAGCAGCGCGTAACAAAACAGGACAAAAGGAGGAACACAGAACGACAGGAGCGCTAACTGTCAACTGTTTGTTTCTTGCTGTTGCTGCATATAAATACATGAACCACAGCATGAAATGGGAAAGAGCGTTCAGGTCAGTTGATACAAGCTATACAACTCAGCCTTTAGCTAGTTGCCATCGATTTAGAAAAGCGAGCTCTTTTGCTGATAGTGCCTGTGATGCCACGCTCACACACTTGTTGACTGCACGTGAAATATTAAGAGCCTCAATAATCTCTCTAACATGCTTATCATTGTGGCGTTTGATAATTTGGCTCCTTTTAAAAAGCGGCATACACGGCTTCGGACGCCCCCGTTTCTTAGACTGGATCTTGCAGTTGCGACAGTGCTGGCTTAGGGGGCCTGATTTTCTCTCATTAACATTGTAGTCATGTTCTTTTAACCTACTTCTTTTTTCCTGTTTTGTTACGCGCGGCTCTATTATTATGGATCACCAACTCGCCCAGCAAGCAACACTTCTGGTGACACACAAGACACGTATGACTGGACAAACGCTGACTTCAAAAATGTTTATTGAAGGGTTGATCTCTTTGTTTGAAAGTGGATTTTTTTTTGATTAACATTGTTAACTAATTTGCCGCGAGAACAAGTAATATCAATGCAATCTGACTTCATTCGTTGCTAATTAGCTGAAAATAGCCCAATCCCAAGTAACCGGGAGTATCAATACGACAGCCGCCGCGGTGGCTGAGTGGTTATGGCACTCGGCTGCTGGCCCGAAAGACGCGGGTTCGATCCAGGCCGTGGCGGTCGAATTTCGATGTAGGCGAAATTCTAGAGGCCCGTGTGCTTTGTGATGTCAGTGCACGTTAAAGAACCCCAGGTGGTCGAAATTTCCAGAGCCCTTCACTACGGCGTCTCTCATAGCCAGAGTCGCTTTGGGACGTTAAACCCCCATAAACCATAAACCAAACCATCAATATGACTGCACAGACGTATACAGATAGCTTCCTGTTGTTACAAATGCAATCTGCACATCTGTCTCTTAAAGAACTGTTTTTACGCCGTTCGTTACCCGTAAAAGTCTAGTTACTCTTCCACAGAATTCGGGCTAGTTTTATATGCTGGTCCAAAGGCCCATTGTCGCGAATTCGCGAAGTAGCCTTTTCTCGAATTTCCGTGGCGCTCACAAATAGCTCTCATAGTTACTTTTGAATGTGGGAATATTATTGGGCAGAATGTAATGGTTATGATTTTACTTTATATGTTCAAAATTTTGACATTCAAGAGTTAAAGTCTGTGATATTTTTAAAAGAATGCGTCATTTTGTTTCTTTTTCGTTTATTACTTGCAGTTAAACTCGGTTGAACGAAGTGAAGAGCCGCTGGGATTTACTTCATCCAACCGGGAATTCGTAAAATCGTCCCCAAAAGGTACTGCTGCGTCGTATTTGCCGCGAACCGTCTTCCGCGTCCATGAAAAGTCCGCGAGAGCGGTCGTAATCGCTTGTGCGTGATTGCGCCATCTGGAAAAAAGGATTCGGAGCCAAGGTAGGAAACGCTGCCGACTGCCCAGTCTACTGCTCCCTACTGCGGCGCAGAGTGCAGCTCCGTTAAAACAACTCTAGGCCTGTAACTATGGCGCCTAGATAATACTGCTGCCACGTCATCAACCATCTGCGACGCACTGCGGGCACGATAAGGCGGAAATAACATCTTGTTTCCCTCATTTCTTCTCGAAAAAAAAAACGTTTTAGGTCACTGCTGTAACCCGCATTGGAGGTATGCGAAAGCATTGACGCCTCCTCGTTTCTCTTTGCTTCACTCCTCGCCTCTCTTTGCTTCACTTCGCCCTTCCCCTCAAATTTGCTCAATTAAGCACTGATGTCAACTAATCCAATTTCCCAACTACCACAATAAATTGTCTTACATAATCAAGTTCCATCAATTGCCCATTGTGTTTTCAAACATGGCGCCTAGCTTCGTTTTCAAATTGGGCGCCACATGTTGGATCCGCCCACACGCCCGGTTTTTCATATTTGGCGCCACACGTTGCCTCGGCTCCGGCCACTTTTTGACATTTTGGCGATAACTAATTAACTAATCAACTTATCGACAGGATTATTTTTTCGACATCAAGCTCACATTATCCTCTTTCGATTAAAACCATTGATTTGGCGCTACCTGTTCGAAGTTCCTCACAACTGCTGCGAACGCGACCTTGTCGACACAGACTAGTAATGCTTTCGCATTAAAAACTTCGTCAGATCGGGTTTGGGTGTCAAGATTGTTTCCTTATTTCCGGTTCATGAGAGCATTGAGCACTATAGGAACAGCCTTTGCCAAAATGTTAGAGCCCACGTGGTTCGTTTTTAAGCCGTGTAGTTGGGTTCCTGTAGCATCCGTGGAAGTCCTACGCGTTGGAAGGGGCTGGACCAAGAATCTTATGCGCCAGGAAATTTTGACTACGAAGGATGCATTACAAGCCACGCAGTGCGGCTCAGATGCAAACCCCTTTGGCTCTAAACATTTGACAAAGGGTGTACTTGCGGGGAATCAAAATTTGTTCCTTACAACAGAAACTTTGTAAACTAGAGTTTCGTCAGATCGAGATTTAAGTGTATTTAAATTAGCACACAGCAGATTATTAGCGAGGTCGTTCTTGTTTCTAGAGCAGGCAATGAGTTGTAGCGTTTTATGACAGTTAGAAATATAATGTATTTTCGCAGATAAAGGTTTCTCTGTTGTTAAATCTACTAGTTCGTGGTTGTAAGATGTAATCTTTCTCGCATTCAAGACCAGTAACTTAAACCTTAACGGAAGATGTCGTATATAGAAGTCGAAGCCCTCTTTCAATAGACAGAAGTTGCCAACCTCGTTCTGCGCATGCCATTTAGGCGCAGAAGCCACCCTAAGTTTTGTATATGCGTTTAATTTCCTCGTTTCTTTCTCCCATTAGAAAATTAAGTGACGGAATCAGCATGCTAATTCTTTTAGCATGAAAAACGTTGCTTTTTCTTTTCTTTTTTGTGTATTTCAAAGTAATTTTAAGAAGCCGATTCTGGGACTCCTTGCCAGTGGGATATTCGCAGTTTTGAATTGCTTCAGAACAAATGGGCACAGAACACAGATCGGTGTCACCAGAGTAAACAATAAACATTCCTCTGTTGATAGCAGTCGAGAGATTCATTCATACTTTCAAAATTATTCAACCCAGATACTCTATTGGCAAGCCATTTCAAGTTTGCGAACACCAAAACGAAGCGACCGTCACTTATGTCTAGGTGGGCACCGATGACAAAGGACAGGGTTGATTGGAGAGACATGGGAGAGGCCTTCGCCCTGCAGTGGGTGCAGGCAGGCTGCTGACGATGATGGTGATTCATAATTGTAAAAATGCATTAATCAGTACTTAGAGAAACCGGCAAATGACACAGCATAGCAACTTTACTTCTTTTGTTTTTGCGATAAAAAAAATTACCCGCCATGCCGACACACCTGTGTTAAAAATAAATTTAAAGGAAGCTACAAAAGAAAGATATGGCAAACCACAAGTGCAACGGGAGGGTGGCGGCTGCTGACAGATTATAGCGGATATTCGGCGTGCTTTTTCTACAAAATCCCACCACGGTGACAGGTCAAATAGAGAGTGATGGAGAATTATTTTTCATTTCTACGCATCAAGGCAGGCCTCATCTACAGTATATGCGCTTTATTGAAGCGGCGTGGGCAGGTGAGCGTTTGGTTCAGGAGTCAGTAAAGATGAGCCAAAAAAAAAGCGGCTAGGGAAACGCAAACGTAAAGCCCGTAGCTCTAGTACCGCAACGTCATTTTACCAATCTATCTTCTGGATTACAGTCTTATATAGTTGTGTAGAATTTTTTTTTTTGGGGGGGGGTATATTATTTACAGTCGTATCTGGAAAAAATACCTGCAGACCATTCCCAGCAGAATAGATGGGTACACTTTCCGCTGTTTTTGTGAGCACTTTGCCGCTCTTTCCCTCGATCATTTCTAATCATGTATATGTAGTATAGGACCACTTCAGCACTTTGCCATGCCCACATTTTTTTTTAGTTTTCGCTTGCACCTCCCAGAGAACTTCATCATGCTCAGCGTATACTGCGTGCTTGTGAAGTGTCGTCAATGATTTTACAGCGCTTACGAGGCTTTGTAGGGATTGCGCTCTGTTCAGCCTTGCGGTTTCATTGCCGTTCAGCCTTAGGTTTGGTGCGACCGACATTTCGCGACGACACGTGGGTGACCGGACGCATTCAATTAGGGCTCTGCGCTGCAAGGTTGCACAAGTGTTCAAGCGAGCCACTGAGGGGGGAAAAGTAGAATTTCGGCCTCTTCGGCATCAGTGTAAACGTGCATCACTCAAGTTCGTTAGATTAAATCTCGCTCCCGGAACGCTCGAAACATCAATTGTTGTTTACCTTTATAGTATCAGCCCTTTATATACCAGTAATGACGACCTTCAGAAGAAACTTGAAATGTCTTTTTACAAGTCACGCGCAGCCCTCGTGGTAGTGATAGAAGGCTTTGACAAAAGAGAAACATTAAAAAAAACTGTTCTGCTGGCATTTTTTTGAGGCATGAAAACCCAGAAAAAAAACGGCCATTATCTACTGGCCCTTCAAAGAGGCAGTGGACAATTATTCCGGTGACGATTAAAGCTTCCATGGGCGGCAACAAGAAAAAAAACCCAGATAAACTTTCTTTTTTTAGTGTAATGTTTCAGTTGCCATCTAATTCAGGCTTGAGCGCTTACATAATTTTTATGTGAAATTTAAGCCCCAAAGCCGAAATGAATGCGGCAGCAAGCACCGGCCGGCTGTATTCCCGTATTGTGCATATTGCTATCCATTCGAACCGACCTGGATCCAAGACGCTATCAGAAGATCGCGCAGTCCTGTTCTTCATAATAACTTGGTTACACGTGGTGAAAATTAAAAATTTAATCAGCTGTTGTTCCCTTGCCACCACTTACTTATCTGTGCAAAAATTGTTAGCTGCCTTCAGAAATAAACGAGCTGCCACTAAATGCATTTTTGCTTTGAAAACATTAGAGCACTTTCATTATAATTAAAAAAATCATAGCCGCCTGCAAGCTCTATAGCATGGAAAGCAATAGAAAAAAAAGTGGAATTACATCAGAACACTCTCCTGTATCAAAAGTTGAACAGATACCACATTACAGTTTTTTTGTGGACTTGACCATGCACTTCGAAGTCTTGCAGCTTCATAAGCTTAATCACGTCTCAAAGACGCAAGCTATGCGCAGGAAGGGGGGGGGGGGGGGGAAGGGGGCACAACAACCTTGCATCTTGAAGTAGGACAATACTGGCCACGATCACCCATATCGTACTTCAGTGTTTCTCGCGTCGATAGTAACTATATGGCAAACACTCGCTCAGCGTCAAGCTCTCGAATAACATTTGAAGTCTGCGCAGATATGCTGTCCTGTTCGCTAGTGATCATCATTTCCCCTGCAGTGTAGAGGAATTATGGCCCTAACGTAGCAACAAAAAAAGTTCATCACGCTCTTCCCGCGCCCTTCCTGCTGCAGTTGCTCTTCGAGCGATGTTAACCAAAGCGCAGAGCAGCGCTCTTCGGCTGCCCTCGCCACCTTGCAATTTTCAGTCTCCGAGAGTGCCCCGTGTAAAAAGTGTCTTGTTGGTGGAACGACTACGCGCCATCGAATTCCGTAGGTTTGACGCTAATATTGGTTCTGAGTAACAAAGGTGCCCCACTGTTGTGTATTATCTCAGGCAGCTCCTCCTCAAACGTGTTGTCACACTTTAGGGCAATTTCCTCAACATACCTTTTCTGTGAGTATATACAGAAAGGCTTTTCTTTAAACTTTCTGCTGACCTTTTGGTGCGGTCAGCATTCGGCAGAACTCTTCCGGATCTCGCAAATTCATTAAATTGCATGCTGGAAAGTCTGAAACCACGCAAGGTTCGTAAACCACGTGGTGTATTGACTGAGAAAATAACTCTTATGTTCCGTGGATCCTTCCCTAAAATCTTCCTGCGTTGCTCCGCCTGTGTATTCCTTGGATCTACATGTTTGTTTGGGAGGCAAAACGTGCACCGATAACAAACGCCAGCAAAGGCCAGTTTTTGGGATAACACTTCGCCAGGTACTGACGGATGTATGTGAATAAAGAAACAGTCTTTCCGGCGTTAAATTCCAGGCATGCCTATATTTAGATTTTCTGCATATTCTTGCTTTGAATATTTTTCAGCGGTTTTCAATATTTCCAAAAGTAGTTCTACGGCTTCCAGTAGAAGTTTACTACATCGTTTTTTTTATTCCATGTCTCCATAAATTTTCCATCTCTACCTGTAGGGAGTGGTTTGTTGTTTGCATCCAACAGCAGGCAACCGAAATACCAAGTCGCCAATAGTCGTCCACTAAGCATCCCGGATCGCAACGTTCGCGCTGTCACGATCAATAACATTTAAGCTGTATAAAGAAAAACATCTCACTGCATGCGTGCGTACAGTTCAAAAAGACTGACAAGCGTTCAACTTGTTCGCCGCGTATTTTACCATCAATGGGATCGGCGGGGGTGGGCTGCTTTTTTTCCCTTAATGCAATATAGTCGCGAGTAAAAAATATTATCACTAATGACGTGTAACCAGAGCTGCAGGTAGCGACTCTAGACGCTACGGTTACCAACACGCCGACAAGAAAAGTGCCAGGTGTGCGATTTTCGGCGCTCCGGTGACGTCATTGTGCTAAACTTCTTTACTCGCGACTGTACTTGTCTAAGGTTTACAGGTGCCGGATACAGGTGCAGGGTAGGTCGGATCCATGACTAGTGGGTTATACTGGTATGATCGGAAAAGTTTGATTTATGGGGGCTTCCCCAAATCGACTCCGGCTATGAAGGACGCCGTAGTGAAGGGCTCCGGAAATTTCGACCACCTGGGGGCCTTTAACGCGCACTGACCCCGAACAGTACACGGCCGTCTGGGATTTCGCCGCCATTAAATGCGATCGCCGCGGCCAGGATCGAACCCGGGTCTTTCGTGTCAGCACCCGAGCGCCATAACCACTGAGCCACCGCTGCCGCGATTCCGAAACTGTTTAACGGGATAGGATGCTCTCTCGTTTGCGTCTGCTCGATTGGCATTGGGACGTTTTAATTGAAGACGCATGCAATTTCGGCATCGGGTTCGGTATGACAGAACCACTGGGTCAGCGTAATATGAGCAGCTTGTCAGTGCCCACCGACACACTAGTGCCGCCAAAAGCTAATTTATATTTCTCTCGCGGAGTTGTTTGCAAAAGCTCCACGACTGATTTGCAAAATTCTCAACAAAAAAATTTCAAACCCTCAAGGACACCTTTGGGCAGATTGGCGCCCGTTTCGTGGCCTGAGGATGCAACCGTCATTCAGTGAGTGCCGAGCACTGCTTACAGCAAGAAGGGAAAAGATGCTGAGAAGCGACGCATGCGTGGGGGTGCTAGCTCCGGCAGAGGGCAAAACGTTGTGCAAGCCGTGCCTCAGGTTTCATAGAGAATATTTTTTGTTTGCATGTTTTCCAGACCGACCTTGTATTCTGCGGGAGAACTGTATGAAAACGTTCGAAATAGAGAGAAAGAAAAAGTGAATCGAAACTTTGCACACTGCTTAAACTGCTTGTTGGGAGCTCCCATGGATATTTGGAATACCTTGTTTACTTTGTGCACTCCGTTTAATCTGAGGAAACTGTCCTGTCAGTTTATGAGAAGGAATAGAATCATCCCTCGTTTCATTGTAGCCGGCATGTAGCTGTCGCAGCACGCGCAGCGGTCGGCCGCCCTACACCCGCAGACCACCGCAGGGCTCGGATTGGCACGGCCTCTTCGCTTCCTTATTAAGCGCACCCCGGTGTCTGGGTTCGTCCGTGGGCCCCGCTGTGGGCGCACTCCTTCTTCAGGCGGCAGTCAGGGAGTGCCAGCTGTGTAGCGCTGCAAAGACTCGCCTTCCTCCAACGCCAGACGTCGCCTGCGAGGAGTGACGTCGCCGGCGACATGCCAAGTGAGACCCGGACGCCTTCTTCCTCTAATAGCGTCCTCCGTACCGCTTTTTCTCCTTTCTTTAGACACTCCAACCAGCAACGTTGTTTGAATGAGCACCATGATTTTAACATCAGCAGTGCTTTAAAAAGGGCTAGTTGGTCGTTCATTATTAAAGGGGGGCGCTTAACTCTAGAAACGGATAAAACGGACGACACAACACTCGGTGCGCTCGGTGTCTCGTGTTGTTTCGTCCGTTTTCTCCGTTTCTGAAGTTAAGCGCTTCCCTATAATAAAGAACCATTATTTTATTGAGCCACGGATAGCTTGAATTGAGATCAAGACTGGAGCAACATAATGGTTTTCGTCCGTGTCTGTCCTAATCAGACCCAGACGTCAGAAGGCAGCTCACTCCTTGATTTGGTTTCTTCACGTTCCGACCTTTCTTCAGATTTAAAGGAACAGGCGTACTGCGCAAATATTCAGTGTTGTTGCCTTTGGCAAGGCATTCCGTGTAAGCTTTCCAGATGACGTGCATGACGTCACAGAGAGCGCACACTTTATAGTTCGTCTGCGTTCTCGGAATATCCCAGATACATCCCGTACAATCGGTGTGAGTCACGGGGAAAAAATCCGGAATCCATGCCGACCTTTGCATGAAGCACGCAGAAATAAATCGTACGTAATTGTGTTAACCGTCTCAGCCACGTTTTAATAAAGTTTCTTTATCACTTCCTGAAACCATCTAATAAGGATGCTTGAATATCTGTGTGCGCCCGTTTTCAGGCTGGAGGTACATGTCCGGGCGACGTGCAAGCAAGAAAGGCTCGCTGCAATGGATGGAAGCTGGCATTACCTTCTTGGCGCTGGTCACATTCTGCGAAGGACAGTGGGTGTTTCCTGTTCCTCAACGCTATGTGCAAGCAACAAGTGTTCACAAATACGGCGGCTTGTGCAAGCAGAATAGACTCCCTTTTTCATTTCGGTTCAAATACAACTGTCATGCGTGCACTGTCTTGAGGAAGAGGTGAATGCCATTTATCCACAGGTCCCTCACGCAACAAAAAGTGTAGCATTGCTTGGTCTAATGCTTACTATCTGCTTCCAGTAATTTAGCTGTCTCGCAAAAGCTAGGGCCAGATTTCAAGACATTTCTATTTTCGACAAATTGCATTCCTATTCTTAATCTAATCGAGCAACGATGTTTCCTGCTCAACTGAAAGTTCAGTTACTTAGTCTAAAAAAAGCTCCACTTTGGCCGCTTTTCTATACGTCGTGTTGAACAATTCCTGCACTCTTTGCTGAGCTAATTAAGAAACGTTTTTCACTATTTGTTCCAGTTGGTCGAGTTTAATGAAGACCACACTGCAGAAATTTGCCGATTTGCATGTCTGTGTCCTATTCCACGCTCCACCACGTATTTGAAGCAGACGCGACAGGTAAAAATAGTTGGCCACCATCACTATCAAAAGTTGCGCGTTTAAAGAAGGAATTGTAAACCATTTTCAAGCTTTATTCTTTAAGAAAATACTTGTAAATATAAGCAGACGAAGTACCTAAACGACAAGAGTAAACTCGTAACTTGCACATAATGTTTCTAACTAATGCTAATGAAAGCTCTAAATGATTACCGCGTGCCCTCGAAAATAGGTTGCGCTCTTGTAATGGTCTTCAGCCTGATTTTATGAATTAGGCAGAAGTAAAGTTGTGGTTCGAACGTATAGGTTTCCTAACGACAGTCACGAGCAGCAAAGAAGAGTTTAAGATAGCCGGAACACCGCTTTGTCTTCCACTGTTTCTGCGGCGCTGTGAGAATCGAGCCATTGGATATAACGTTTCCTTTCTGCACAACGCAAAGACCAGCGTAAGGGCGCTCTGGAGGGTGATTTTTTTTTAATCTACAGATTTTATTTGAAAGACAATGAAAGATATATCCGTGCGCTCGGAACAGGTGGATTGCACAGTTAGGCGGACAGTATATTCTTGCTCAATATTTACACTGGTAATTAACATTAACTTATAAGCTTCGTTATGCTAGAGTTTAGAGGACAATATTATAGTGCGAAATTGAAGGCCACCAACTTCAAAGGTGAGCCCAGCTCTTAAATTGTCATTAACAGCAGTATGGTTCGAAATATCGAATATCAAAAATAAGCGTTTGAAACCTCGTGGTTTGAAACCATGCATGCTCGTTTTATGACGTAGAACCAGTGAACGTGATTGCAGCGACAATACTACGCGCAGCGACACTTTTTTTGTAAAAATGCAACGCGGGATAGCGAACAGAACGAGATTAGAAATGCCTAAAAAATTTGACGCTCGATATTTGGAATCACATTACTGATGAGGAACAATAAAAAAACTCGGCTCGCCATCGATGTTGACGGCCTTCAATTGCTCGATATAATATTGCCATTTAACACAAAAAATGGCGATGGTTTAGCTCTGGTCAAACCAGGAGTGACGCGATAGCTACAGCTGACCCAGTGGAACTTGCTCCGCACCACGTTACCAACCACGTGACCAACCACGTGGCAGCGTGGTGGCGCAGCCACTGGGTGGCGACGCCGCCACCGCCACTGCGTCGCCACGCTGAAGGCTCGAAATGCTAGCTTAATGTAGCTACCACTACAAAACAATTTATTAGTTAATCTCAGTTAATCAATAATCTCGATATTTAGCTATGTCACGTCCATAATGTAAGCCTTGCTGTACAGTCCACCTGCACAGACCACACCGACGTATTTGCCACAGTTCTTAAATACAAATTGTGTAAATGTTAACAAAAGCACCTATTATATAAGACAGCGCTATGAACAACGTGAAATAGGGCCACGTTATTTCCATTTTGTTAAAGTTTGGCAGACGACACAAACGTCGCCAGAGCAGACGCTGACATACATTACTCTTAGTATAAAATATTGAACGAAGCAGCAACGACTGCAGAAACGCTTTTAGAAAAGAAGAAGGACGGTCGATACAAGGCTTATCTCGTAATCATTTCTGCCGCTCTCTTGAAAACAGTGAATGCGTAAACGACTCCGATGTAGCAGTGGTAGCGACTGTCGTATTTCTAGAAGGCTCGAGGGCGATTGCTAAGAAAAGATGTTCTCATTGGCATGGATTACGCCATTTTCCTCCCTTTTCTTTCTGCTTTTGGATCCACATTAGCGCCTTAACCTGGCGGGATATTTACCTTTCGTCAAAAATATCTGCGGCTCAAAAATACTCTCATCATATATTTGCTTACTTTTGTACCAATCAATCTTAGATAAAAATTCCCTGCAAAATTAAAAATTATTCAATTTGAAATCGATGTAGAGGAAAAGACATCCCCAAAGTGAACGTGAAGGCTAGAAAGATAGAGAAACTTTATTCAACCAAGAAGTTTTCCTAAAGTCCGGTGCTCAGCATCCTCAGCTCAGGACACCGGTAGCTTTCACTGCCTCCCGGGCCCGGTTATTCAGCTCGCGCTGAACTTCCAGGTCCACGCTTGACAGGGCTACTTCCCACTGTTCTCGTGTGCTGTTCTGCTAATTTTATGCCCGAGCACTCCCACGTTATGTGGTGTTGTGTCGGTGCCTGCCCTCATCAAAGGCATGTGTTGCGGCATTTGTCTGGGTACTTGAACTATATTTAAGCATGTGGGCTCGGGTATTTGTTTATTTGGATTTGTCTACAGAAGGTGGATTCTTTAGCGTTTAATTTTTGGGTAAAAATAGGTTTTTAAAAGCTTGAATTTTGGTGGTTTTGCACTCGGTTAACCATACCTACCCCCAAACAAAAGTTTGAGACGTTTCCTAGAGTTTTAGTTTTTATGCTTGCTGAGAGTATTTGAGCAAGGATAAGATGCAACAAAGAGAATAAAAGTGCTCTTTCTACAGCCAAACTGACATTGCATGCTGGATTAGTGTTTTCAGTTGCTATGTAAAGATCCCCAAAGCCGTTAACCCTTTCGGCTTTTCACGACTTGAAAGCTTGTCTGCGAACGCTTGGTTCACAAACATAAGCCCCCTTTTTTCATCATTTTGAAGGAAAGCAGGATATAACGGCGGTGATAAATAGGTGGCCTGCTGAGCCACTGCATTTCCTTCCCTGGAGCAAAGAAATCATTTACTGGCGCAATCTCATAAAATATGGAAATGAAGATATCGCGGTACAATAGAAAATATTTTGAAAGCAAAACTCACCAGTGCCTGAAAGGCGTTGGCGGAAGTATTGCACGCCTCATTTATGGTTCACCTTGTCGTCACAGAAGGTGAGGGAAGACCTCAAAATTGAAGCCGCTCTATGTTGCTTGCTGAAGCTGTCTTATTTCTGACTGCTAAAATTGGAGCAAACCTAAGAAACGCTGGCCTTTGCTTCACGAACTTCATCTCTGCCAACACAGGTACAAGGTTAACGAGAGGAACGTGAAGACCATATACGACATTCTTGGTGACCGCGGAAGGTACCAGCGTTACCTGCACCCTACGGGTCATCGAAACGCCTCAACGTCAGGTGACCAAAATATTTGTGGGGTGCACTGTGAGATTGTTTACTTCGCTGAAAATGATACAACAAAGCATTCCTGGGCGAAACAATGTATTTTAGAAAATGAAGAATGGTGACATAATCAGGGAAAACAGATAGAAAATAATAGCGCATCACAGAAAGCACTAATATAAGTTTCTCTTGCATTTCAGTTTTTAACTTTAAAATAATACTACAGCCTTCTTATGTAAAAGCACGAATTGACCACTGTTCGCACCTATCTATAGCTGCTGAGCCGCTCACATTCACTAACAAACCATTGTTGGATAAGTCCACGCTTGTGGAGTTTTATCCCCCCCCCCCCCCCCCGCCTCAACCGATTTGGACAAGCCAGGCTCGTCATAGGCCGACTGTGAATTCAAGCTGCTGCACGAGTATAGCTTTTCATGTGTTTTCTGGCATTCTGTGTCCGGTTTAAGACAAGCAGGGTTCGTCCAAAGCATTTTTTGGCTTGTCGGCAGGTGGCAGCATGGCTTCTAAATTACCATTTTGGTGCCATTTTCGAAAATAATTGCGCTCGTTCTAGGGTAAATGTATTCTGCTGTATTATCGCACTAGGCAAATGCTGAGAAACAGCAAACATGAGATTTTCCACCTTGCCGAATTTTGGCGTTTTCCAGGGTCATTAAGTTTACAACTGCGTTCTGAAGTGTATTTCACCTGTGATGAAAATTTCAACATATAAAAGCAACTTAGCTCTCATAACGATATCACTGGCCATAGGCACTATGAGGATGGAGTTTTGGCATATTTGCAGAACACGTGACCACACTCAGGTGTGAGAGAGAGCTTTGCGTCTCGAGTATGTGCCCTCAAACTGCATCTTTATTCTTTCTGCAGGTCCCCTTCAAGTGAGCGTCGACATCTACTTAAGGCTCATAACAGCCTTCTCAGACGACACTATGGTAAGACGACCACTAATCCTTGTCCATCTCGATGTACGCTAATAATGCACGGTGGCCGCTTGAGCGAGAGGCTACGTGCTCAGGTGGCAGGACCAGTAATCCCAGCACCGAGGATTTCATCACGGCGGGCACGCTGCACAGCCTATTAAGATCCCAATTAGGCCATAGTCCAGTACTATATAAAATCCTAATAATGGCTTGAGTACGGAAGCGAAATGCCACGCATGAATGTTCTTTCCCATGCCCTTCGTGCTGTCTTTGCTTTCAAAGTAGTGTTCGCAGAATCTAGTCTTCAGTCGAATTTTCAGCCTAGCTTGCCAGCCGAATGCTCGCTTCTACTGATTCTCGCCTGTCGATGAAGTTATTCATTCCCCTAACACCATTTTACCGATTCTGCGTTTGATCTCATGAACGCTTCCAATTGGGTCGTGCATTCAAAATTCATTTAAGCTAATTGACTCGCTGTGCCCGTTGCTAAACGAGCGAAGTGCCACTCAGTCGATGGTTCTGCTCGTAAGGCTCCGAATATCCTTGGTTATCACGAGCCTTAAACTGAAAGCTGACTTAGCGTATTAGTCGTCACAACTTTTTTTTTGACATCTACGCCCATACTTTGAATGCGCTTCCCTCGCGACTCTAACCTCGACACGAACAATGCGTGTTTCCTTGTAAGTTACGCGGCTGTGTTCACGCTCAATTAAAAAAGAAAAAAGATGAACCCCTTATATTGAAGTTTCCTGCAGCCGTGATATGGCTGCGTGTTGTTTAGCAAGCACGGCTGCCTTTAAGACCACGCACTGTGAGGGCAATCATTTGGAACGTGTGGCAGCGGTTCGTACTGATATTTATGAACGCTTTCGGTACTTAAAAGCTGTAAAAGTCTTTTCGCCCCCATTGTCTCTGGCAGGGGTCTTATCTTGCCAAGCGGTCTGCATTGGAACACTTTTGTCCCCCGCCAGCCAGTAGGAGGAACGGGAAGTGGAAGAATGGCGGCTATGTAAAGGATTTAAACTTAAATTGTGATGTTTGCGGTCCCGAAGCGACACATGGGCTATGAGAGACGACGTATTTGATGGTTCCGGATTGATTTACATCACCTGGAATCTGTAACGTATGCTGACATCGAATAGCACACGAGTTACTTGCAGGTTAACCTCCACCGAGACGCGACCGCTGTGGTCTTGATTGAACCTGGGTCCTACGGCTCAGTAGCTGAACGTGCTAACCACTGAGCCACCGCGGCGGGCCCTCTAGGTAAAGAGTAAAAAAGGCAAGCAATGTTGCCAGAAAGTAAATTCAAAGAAAAAATATTTGAAAACTGATGAGTCAGAAGTTCTGGCAACCCATAAGCTATTAAGCATACAAGTGAAAAAAAAAGAGCCGATCGTTATGGCATACAATACGGAAGCCAACAGCCACCGTAACCAAGAAGCACAGGGGATGTCTTTTTTGTAGTTTTTATCACTGCGAGATTAATAAAAGCAGATGGAAAAACAACCACGTGCCACCGGTCGGATCCGAGCCCATGACCTCCGAATTGCGCGTCAGGTGCTCTAGCAACTCAGTTACGGCATGGCTGTCCAATCTGCTGCTTTGGGGGGTAATTATGAGTAGTGTAAGAGAACCTTGGGAGTGTTAACTTGCGCCACTATCGTGCATAGTGGCGGACGTTGCACTTCTTGTCTTACCGCGAGTGCCACGTAAGAGCGTGGTTGAACGGTGAGGGCGAAAGCTCTGCGAGAACACTCTTATTCTTCTTATGGTACCAAGGCTGCCAGGTTAGAAGTACTCTTTAAACTATTAAGCATACAAGTGAAGGGAAACAGAGGTGCTCGTTATAGTATACACGACGGAACCCAACAGCTACTGAAAACCAAGGAGCTCCTTGGTTTTGGCGGCTGTTGGCTACCCTCTGCGGGATACTTCGTCAACCGCATTGCTAGGCAATTATAAGGCGTACAGAGCACCTCCGTGTTCGCGAGACACGTTCGAATACTCAAGACTCCCCTTTCAGTCTGAACCAGTGTTTACGCTGCTCGGGTGGGCTTTCTTTGAACAGACGTATATGCAATCTGCTCGAGAAGCTCACTTCTACAGAGCGGTAATCTTTGCTTGGTGTAGGACTACGATGTGCAGTTTACGCTGCGGCACCAGTGGCGCGACGAGCGGCTCGCCTTCGACGACTCCCAGGGGGCCAGCCGATTCGTCACTCTTCCCGACGACTCGTCCATGTGGAAGCCGGACACCTTCTTCTCCAACGAGGTGAGCGGACACACCCACGACATCGTGCACCGGAACGTCATGGTGCGCATCTACCCAGACGGCACCGTGCAGCACAGTCTCAGGTGGGTTACGCAACTCTACGGCGCTTTGGGCGAATCACCCATTTTTCGGTCCGATTGAGTGGTAGAAGCTTAAGTGCTCCCTTCAGGGTATACGTACAGAGTAGAAATAAAATACATAAATCCAGAAGCATGAACAGCGCAGGGTATTGGGGCGATTGGCACTGACCCCAGTGGCCTTATGCAGGTACCCATGCAGCCCCCGAAATCTTTGCTTGAAAAATCCATTCCCGGACGGTGAAATGGAAGAATTCAGAAACATAACGCTTTCTTACATATTCTTCAGAAAGCATTCTTTTGATGGATAAACCCCGAGTAATATCTCGAGATGTTTGTGGGTTTGCGAAGATCTCGCGATGCTTGTATGTTTGTGCCAAGTGAAAGAAGTAAATAAATAGTAATCAAATAAATATCCGCGACTGGGATTCGAACCCGCAGCGGCGAAAGCAGATCAGCTTCGCCGGCCACTACGCGAGAGCAGTACACTATCGCCGCAGCCTAACACGCCTCGTACCAAACTACAACACTCTCTCGCGCTGTGCATTGCATATCGCCCTCTTTATCAACTTCCATCTGCGGCGCGCAGATAGAGAATTCTCTGTGTTCATCGTCGGCGTTATCGGTCAGGTAACTCATCTTTCGCACGTTTATAAAATTGTGTAAAAAATTCTCTGTCATTTTTTTATTACGTGAACTTGTGGTTGCTCTGACTCCACAAGAAATTGGGCCTTTTTATATATCTCATACACGTAGCAATGTCTCCCAAAATTATTTACTTAAAAGCCACATGTAAGGTTTATCAGAATCAAAATTCCCTCTTGGACAGTGAAAATGTTACATCTAAATACAATGTTTTCAAAAGGGGGGCAGTTACAATAAATGTCTTTTCCTCTGGCAGTGTCTACCTAAGACAGAGTTCAAGGGTGGGGGAAAAAGAGGTGAATTTTTGACTTGACGGAGCACATTGCATATAACGGTCATTCGAAAAACACCTACTGTTTTTATGTGTGTAGCCGTCTGCGCATTACTATTTCCCTCCGGGATCACAACAAAGCGCCTTAAAGGATCATATTGAGCGCCCAAATTAACCAAAGGTTTCTATACTCTTGGGACGAATTCTTACCTTGCTCGCATCGATGCAGTTTGATAAAAATTATAAACTGTAAATTGCAGGGTTTAATGACCTGAAGCGAAACACAGGCTGTGAGGGAAGGCATTGTGGAAGGTTCTGGTATAATTTGCACCACCTGAGGCTCTTTACCGTGTGCTCATATGACACGGCACACCTTAGGGAACCCCAAGTAGTCTAAATTTATCCGGGACACTCCACAACCCTTGTTTCACCTGAGGATGTTAAACCGCACTATTTGATGGTTTGCACGTTTCTTGCAGGGCGTCAATGAAATTCTGGTGCCACATGCAGCATGAGAACTTTCCATTTGACACGCAAGTGTGCCACATCACTTTGGCGAGCTGTAAGTAGCCACAGCCGGAAGGCCCAGTGCTGTCTTCACAACCTGTCTTCACAAGCACTGTTTTATTCTGGGGCAGGTTCCTCTTCTTTTTTTTTTGCAAAACAGCCGAAGTTGTCGGCAGCAGTGGTGTATTTGTCGTGAAGCGAAAAACTAGACACGAGTAAAGAGGCAGCTATCAAACCCAAGAGGCTTCAACGCCTCAATTGATTTCCTTGCATATAGAGGACACCGGCATCGTCGCGTGATAGCGGGATCAGCTGGACGTTCCCTCAGCGCTGTAGAGATGACTTTTCATGCGGTTCAGTACTGTAGGCTTTGGTAGAAGCTTCACTGCAGCTTTTTGTCTAGCGGAAGACATGGATGTCGTGTTTAAATTATATAGTTTTCAGCTTTACCGGAACTATCGACTTCTTCTTTGCCCTATTTCCTACGTTTCAAGGATATATTGTTCTGCGCGGCACTGTTCGTGAATATTGGTCTTTACTACTCTTGACGTGACAAAGAACTATGAAAACAGAACTTGTAGTACGCATTGGAGATGACATGTGTTTTGAACTTCGTATCTGTGTGGGTTTCGAGTAATTTTGTCATTTTATTTCTAAGATGCCTACACAACGGACGACATAGTCTATGAATGGAGGAAAGGGGACCCGGTACAGCTGAGCCAAACCCTGCACGCCAGCAACTTCAAGATGACGGAGCTCACGACGACCCAATGCACTTCCAAGACCAGGACAGGTGCAGAGCCTGCGTATCCACTTACTGTCAAGATCTTTGTTGCGTTTACTAAGGGGGGTGCGTAAGCGCGGCAAAAATATGTCGATTCCAACGAACAGTCTTCCACAGATGTCGATAACAAAGCGAGTGAACAAGTTACAAAAGCGGCAGTATAGGTAACTGAAATTTAGGAACGCTTGCCTCCTCAGCCATATTGCTGAGGAAGCGCAATTATTAAAAACGTCTGTTAAACATTCGTTACATTGTCATTGACCCTTGTCGCAAATAGCCTCATAACACTCTTCTAGTTTATCGCTAGCCGACGCATTTGCGGGTAGTTGAGAACTGCCATAATAATGTATGCGATCTCGATAACTCCGCAAACAGGACGCCAGTAGTCCATTCTCAAAGTGCTCCGAGCACAAACTGCTGCCAAAGCAGGAGCCCTACAGCTTACTCGTTGTATTCTAGAGCAATTTCTAAGTGCCATCCAGCGCGGCAAGCTAAAATCTCACATAGTGCTTGAGTGGGCATGCTGCACCGTAACAATATTGCTTCGTCCCCGGCTCAACATTTCCATGGGATGTCAGGCATTTCACTTGGTCGGCAAACCACCAATCAACTCATTAGTAGAACGAGCTTTTGGGTGACTTGGTTGCATTTTTGAGACATAACTGCAGCTGGAAGAACCACATTCACATTAAGAAGAAACATTCACACATGCGGACTAACAAATGGAGCAGCGTTCGTCCCTGTCTGTGGGTGTTTCTTTCCAATGTGAATGTGGTTCTTGCTATGCAGTGATTTCTGAAGAGATCACAAGTGTCCGACCACAGCACGGCGACTGTCGTCAGTCACCGTTAGGAAGGCCTCACTGATCAGCAGCAAAGAGGTTACGAACAGGATGTCAAAAACAATTAATGGATTACTTCCTGCATGCATTCGTTAAAACGTAAACACATGTTGTTTTCTAATAATATTTGACATAAAGAACCCTAAAGTACCAGCGTGCCTCGTCCGAGTAATCCAACAGAGTTTCTAATAAAGCCGCTTTCTCCATTTTTTTTTCCATGCTCCAAATCTTCCCCGCACATTAGGCGCGTACCCGTGCCTGAAAGCCAGCTTCGCCTTCAGGCGCAACAGCCACGACGTGCTCATTCGGCTCTTCATGCCGTGCCTGATGATGGTGCTCGTGTCGTGGATACCCCTGTGGATGAACGCCCGAACCGCCGCTCTGCTGCGACAGCTGTTCTCGCTGGTCGTACTGCTGGCGCACGCAGTGGTGCTGGCCGTAGTCAACCTACAGCTGGTTCCTCGGAGCGGAGCGACAACCAGCGCCGACGTGTGGACCGGAACGTGCCTCGCATTCGTTTTCCTGGTCCTCCTCGAAGTGACTCTCGTCGATTTCCTCCAGAGAAGGGAGCGACGCGAACGCAAGAAGCCTGAGCCGTGCAAGCCAGAACCGGACACGGTTGTCGACGGCGTCGACACGGTGAGAGCCGCCAAGTCTGTTTTGATGGCCGTTAACTGTCACTGCACGAATCAGGCATGAACCTGCCTCATCCGTGGCTCGGCACATATATTCATAAGCAGATGCATGGAACAAATGCTCAAGAACTTTAGAAAAGTGGTGGCAGTCGTATACTGTGTTAATTTCTGGCTCTCCAAAGTCGCCAGTTTTCTTAGGTGCTGTTTAATACAGCCAACAGTCTGGCGTAGTATCTTCGCATTGCTTCGTTTAAGTGGTAGACATAGTAGATATTTTAAATATCGAGCATTTGTTTAACGGACGCTTATTATGCCAGTAGATTGTTAGTGCTGTGCTTCACAAAATCTTCGACACTTGTCGTTCCCATGACACGCTGTGAGAAATAAGAGAGAAAACCACTTGGCGGTGGCTGATTTTCTGACTCAACGTAAGCTGCGCCAGGCCTCTTTCCTGGAGGAGGCGACAACATCACAATTGTACGATTCACAGCTGTGAACTGAGTAAAAATACAGCCTGCTTGAGTTTCAAGGCTTCTAAAATCTTTTGCGTTTTCCACGCTGAGCAAAGACAAAATATTTTAAGTCCAATTACTCGTAGCACAAAAATTTAGAGGCGAAATATCCGCGAGTTTGAGATCGCAACTCCAGCTAGGGTTTGCGGACAATAAGCTCAAGATAAGCGTTGGAAGACAATAGATTCTCGCTGATATACGCTCTAAGAAAATTTCTGCAACTGATTTCGCAAAATTCATAGGCAGGAAGAATGCCGGCAGCTGGTAGAAATGGCCGTGCGGTGACAAACATCCTTCAGGCATGCCCTGGTCTCTGTTCGCTATGCGACTGCCTCTAAGCTATTGGTTTTCCATGCACGGCTTTTTGAAGCAGGTGGAAGGCGCTTGAGAATTTGCCAAGTTAAAAATGGCATACGAAGAGTTTCTGACCTGGTGGCTACCTCTGAGGTTTACCACCGCGCGTGCGCGCGCTGTTTCTCATCTTTCGTGGGTAAAATGCAAGAGCCTCGCGGCGCCCACACCCTGCGCCGCGGATCGGTTTTTTTCTTATTTTGTTTTGTTGCTTTCAGGAGCACTCTAGATTAATTAGCTTTAGGGTTGCTTTATGCGCTTCGTGCGAAAGAGATTATCCTTTTTTCAGTTCCGGGCTGCACTCGTGTCTTGTTGGCGAATGGCAAGTACGTGGCTGGAGCATATGTGCGCTGCTAAACTACTGAAATCATGTTGGAGCTGCGACGCGCTACTTGGCATTCTAGTGCGATGCGGAAGGCTCTTGATTTCCTTACATTTGATTTTATTATCTTTTCCTGTTATTCTTGTCCCGTTGAAAAGCTTACTTCAAAGACGCTTTTTTTAAGCGAACGCTCACTATACTGACTTTTATTCTATAGTCGCCAGGCAGTCGAACCATATTTTCTGTAGAGGATACCCCACGCGCTCTGAAATAAAACTAATGGTTCTATTAAGCTTCCAGACATGCATAGACGTCTTCCGATACTTTCTTTTGTCGTCAAGAAGGCAGCCCCTGTGATTGGCGGCGTTGTCGTCATATGGCGCATGACAACTCGTCGAGTTCGGCATCAGTGAGGAAGGTCCCCTAGCAACAACATATCTCGCTCATTACGAAGTATTTCCCTTGGAGCAAAGTGAGTTTGACAGCCGAAAATAAGCGGAAGATTCGAGAGCTCACCATATCCACTACGCCAAGCACTGGCTCTTGAAGGAAAGTGCACCGACTCGCCCATGAACAATTAACTATCATAAATCCCCAAAATATATCGCCCAATAGTTTTATTGCGATAGCATTTGGGTCGCCGTACCACAAAGAAATTGGAGGGGACAGCTAAGCTCTGCCTTAAGGGTAAGACGTTTTAGGGTAATGGGTTAATAACCATATATGCAGAAGGTCATTCTCTACTTTACGTTCATAGATCCCTGGGAGTCCTCCCCGCACAGCGGTGCAGCGGTTAAGCGATGCGCCACTACCCAGCAACGGCAGGTGCTGCCACTGGTGGGCCTTGCGTGACCCAGGTCACTCTTCCAGAATGGCCAATCATTAAAGTAACTGCCACCTGCCATTGCTGGAAGTTTGCTCACTATCCGGCGGGCAGGATGTGATGACGGCGCAAGGTCGCGTGACTTGGGTGGCCCATCCGCCTCCTAGGTTGCTCTCTGGGGAGCTGGCAGCTGCCAGAGCCAGGACGGTGATTTTTCGCTCATAATGCCGACGCCGACGAAGCAACGCCGAGACTGGATTTTTTGGAGAACGGATCCTTTAACGCTGTCGCATTAAAATTTCCGTCTTTTTTGTCACGAAATTCCTTGGATGGTTTGGTTTGGTTCGGTTCTATAATGTTCAACCTAACTGCGCGAATCTTACTATAAGGGACGCCCTAGTGAAAGACTCCGGACAATTTCGACGACCTGGAGTTCTCTAGAGTACACTGACATGGCACAGTACACGGGCCTCCAGCAGTTAGCCTCCACCGAAATGGGACCGCCGCAGTCGAGATCGAACCCGCGTTTTCGGGTCACCGGCCCAGCGGAAGCTTAGGGAGAATAGTAGTTTAGTTCTGCCACATCAAAGATAAATTTGGCACTGAAATTAATAAAGTTATAAGATGCCTATGCGTATCGCCTCTCTGTTTAACACGTTTCATTTTAACGCGACCCTTAGTAAGCTTTGCTTCTTCATGCCCGACGCCGGAGGCACGATGCCTTGAAAATTGGTTTTTGGGGAAAGGAAATGGCGCAGTATCTGCCTCACATATCGGCGGACACCTGAACCGAGCCGTAAGGGAAGGAATAAAGGTGGGAGTGAAAGAAGAAAAGAAGAAAGTGGTGCCGTAGGGGAGAGGCAGAGAGATAAAACATTTATTGTAATTCGGGAAGGTTGCTTGAGCAACTTGGGTGGCACCCCTAGTCCAAGGCGCCACTGGCTTTCGCTGACTGACGGACTTGCTGAACCAACATTAGTTGCTGATCCAGGTCCTCGCTGGTCAGGGCCACCTCCCATTGCCCATATGTCGGGTTGGACTCAGGTAAATGTTTTGGTTTCGCTGTGCATTCCCACGATATGTGGTAGAGCGTAGGGCAAGCTCCACACCAAGGGCATGTATTCTGGTATTGAGCGGGGCTAATCTTGTGTAGGATGAACAGGTTAGGGAAAGTGTAGGTCTGAATTTTCCTCCAGTCTATGGCTTCGAAGAAGTCGAGTTTTTTGTGAAGGGGTGGGTATTTTCTGCGCTCCAGCCTAATATGTACTAATCTGTCACCACAGGTGCTAGGCATGGGCGTGAGGTAGAAATGAGGATCCGCCCAGTTGGGTAAATGTCGGGCTAGATCGTTGGCTACCTCATTGCCAGCTAGTCCTTCGTGACCAGGTGTCCATGTTAGTTTGTGTGTTTGGCTTAGATTGCCAAGTAGCTCTGTTGCTCTTGAGAGAAGCCTGCCATTAGGAAAGTCTCGGCAGGCTTGTTGGGAGTCTGTTGGGAGAGCTCCGGAATAATTTCGACCACCTGGGGATCTTTAACGTGCATTGACATCGCACAGCACACGGGCGCCTTAGCGTATCGCTTCCATTCGAAACGCAGCCGCCGCGGTCGGGTTTGAACCCGGGAACTCAGGATCAGTAGCCGAGCGCTCTAACCACTGAGCCACCGCGGCGGGTGCAGGTGGCCTTATTTAATACTTTGTGACAGGAGAGGCTATTAAATCTATATGGCAGGAATTAGCTACGCGCAACTACTTCTATGATGTTCGACATCATTTTAGTTGCCTTTCGTCCGTTATCTTTAAAGTTGCTCCTCGGCTTGAAATTGAGCACCACTGAGAGTGGCGATCATCCTGTTCTTTGTCGACTGCCAAGCCTGCAGCAGCCGTCGCCTAGTTGCTTCTGTTTGCCAGCACAAGATCTTCCAATAAACGGTTTGCTTTTCAAGCTTTGGGACGTATTGTATTCCTCCCTCCGGACTGCCACCACCCTCAAGTTACAATGTAGTCGTTGGAAGCTCTGTTCACTGCACAGCCACGGTCGTATAATGCTTACTAGAAAAACCATAATGGTGTACTATGCTGGCCGGTCACAGGCGGAGGTGGAGCTGCTCTTGCTTCCTACTCTCCATTTCCGTGTATGCCATATGTGATCTTTTCATTACAATGCAACGATTGCTGTGCCAAAATAAGTGCTTGGAAATGATGTCTCTATTTTACTAAAGATATGGAAGGGAGACGACGTTAAAAGCCACACAGTGTTTTACAGTTTCTCCTATGTTGCTCTCTGCATTATAAAATAGATAAATTTAAGATTTAGTTTATTTCAACGGGATTGACTGACTGTGTGGTTTAGCCAATGAAACATCGGCTTATTTATTCATTGAATCATCATTTTATGTATTTATCGGTTCAGTAGAGATTCATTTAGAGGGCTCATTCAGGCTATAAATTAGATTCAGAAAATTTCTTCAGGCGTTGCTGACCGACAACTTCAGCCGTGTGTGTTGTTCAGTAGGTGAAGATGCATTAAACGTCGCCATATTTATTCTCGCTTCGTTGTTCGCAGCCGGACTCCCAGAACGTGTCGGCCTCAGCAAGGGCTTCGTACTGGTCATCCATCCAGAAGTTCCTCAAGAAGCGGCGCTCGGTAGCCGAATGGGTGGACTTCGCCTCTCGCCTCCTTTTCCCAGTGGCCTTCGTTCTGTTCGCCATCGTCTACCGGTGCTCCTACACATCTAACCAGGCCAGAGTCCCCTGGTCACAGCCTACTTATTTCGGGGGCACTGTGACCTACCTGTGAATCGCAGAGGAGAAGGTACAGCGGCAGGTGTGCCCAATACTGCCAGTGGTCATGCAGTACTCACACCAAGGGAGAATTACTTCCGTCACGTTTTGAAAACGTAAGGTAGGTCCATCACAGAGAGGTCCTCAAGTATGAATCCTGGTGGCTGAATGCTAAAACTTTACCCACAGTATGGAAACCTCGAATCCATCAACTCGTTATCGCTGGTAACCTTTAATTCAGTCCCCAGTGCGCATATGTCAGTTAAATGGTAGACCATAGACGCTGTGTAGAAATTTGGCACATATTTCCACGCGAGTGTGTGAATATATTGTAGCCAGCCAGCGATGTGCGTTTCCTATGCTCGCTATGGTACCAGTTACTAGCGCCGCTCTCCATCTTTCCCAATGGCGCACAAAAAAAAAGGCGACACGACAGAAGAAAGATGAGTACGAACGCTTAGCCATCGTTTCTTGTCTGCCAACTCGTTTTGTTTTGTGCGCTATGGTTTCAAGTTTGATATGATTACTAGGCTTGCATTCTTCATGTCTTAGCTCGGCATACTTGAATCTATATTGAGGAAGAAAACATTTATTTTGCTTTCTTATCGCCATGCCGCTTTGCTAGAGTGCACAGGTAGATGAAATGGCAAGGATTTCAAACTTCAGTTTAGCTGGGAAGGCTTTTACCACAGAAGGAGTGTCCTCCACAATTTCGTGCACAGCATGTTTGGCAGTATGAGCCCCGTCTATTTGTTTGGAAACACTAACACTCCCTGCTTGCGCTCCCAGTGGGGTTCACCTGAGAACAATGTTATATTGTGTTTGCATACATATTTACTGCTTATGTGAAAAAGGTAGTTTTAACATTTGTGAACTGCACCATTTTGGCCCGACCACATGCTCAACGAAACTGCCGCCAGGTTTGTTTCTATTAGCATTCGCACGTTTTGAGGTGAATAGCATATGCTAGAGTTCGTTCGACGATAACATTTCGAGTCCCAAAAGAGCAGCTTTACAGGTCCAACGACGACAATCATCTCATGAGGCTATGAGGGTGACGGGAAGAGAAAAAGTAAAAAAAAACCTGCCTGACACACATACATTTGTCTCCTCTCCTGTCTTCTGGTCACTCTGACTCATGCAAAGGATATGTAGTCAGCCATTCATGAATGTAGGGCTAAGTTCCTTGCAATTTTAGACTCTACTCAAACTAGTTCAAAATAATATTTTGTTGGCTTACTATCGCAGCCTGGATCATTAAAACAAGAGGCTCTTCTAGTGGCCTCTTTCTGGTTTTCAGGAGTTTTAAATTTACCATTGCTAAATCATAGAACAATATTGGAAAAAGATAGAAAACCAGAGCCGCTTGCTGCCCTTTTGGATAAGTGTTATGATTTAGCGACCCTAATCTTGCACTGGAGGATTTCATTAGTGCCAATGATTAAGATTAAAGAATAAGAGAATTTCCTCTTTCACCCTGCAATCACGATGACATGTTAATAAAAACAAGTTTTTTTAAATTAAGCCGCTGAGTTTGTGTTCTCCAGAAAAAAACTCATACAGAGACACCGCGATAGATCACCTCGTCCGAGAGCAAGTGACAACACGGCTTCTATGAAACCATAGCTGCAAGCAGTGTCGCCCTGCCCATGCAGCCATAGCAAGCAGCATTTTATTGAGAGTCGGGTTGTCTCCGAGCACAACAAGAATGCAACAGCTGCTTTCACGTGGTATTACACACTTCATAGAAGCCACCCTCTGGCGAAGAGTTTCAGAAGCAGCCATACGTACCCTTGTTGGGCCGGACATTTTGCTGCAACAATCCGATTAAATACGTTTTCTTACTCCTTTCTATAAAAAGAAACAATTTCATAGCAAGATTCATACAGCTTCTGGTGTAGCTGAAAGAGCGCTTAGCAAAACGAGGAGTAACACAGTGTAGCTGTTAGTTAATAAGCAAGTGAAGGTGACGCGTAACGTGGGCCAAATTTTTAAAGTGTACAGTGGGTGATAGCGAGCTTGGTTCCCATTGCAATCTTTGTGCGGTCATGTAGCGTTTTCTTCATTCTTTTCACGTAGCTCCCACCTATTGATACAGTAATCGATTTTCTAAATCTTTTGCGAAGTGTCTCGTGCCAAATATACCTTCTTGGAAATTAGTGCATTGACTTCCGAATCACACTCTTCCTTGTGTACCAGTGCCTGTGCACTTCCCCTTGCGATGCCGTTAGTTGTTTAACTATTAAATCAATGCCCCCGAGTTAAAAAAGTAAAAAAAACACAAACCCAGCAACTGCGTCCACGGAATTCTCTAGAGAATTATACAGATATAGCCTGTACTAAAAATAAATTCTAAACCGTTTACTTCCAAACCCTGTAGTGGGGCGCTGGTTGCATCCTTGGTGGTCCTAAGTTCTGGATGGACGAAGGCGGCGTTCTCCTGACCTGCCAGAGGTACAGAACGTCGTTGATGCACAACGAGCCACAAACATGGCCCTGAATGAAAGCTCTTGGATGTTTTAATTTTGACAAAGGATCTACATCCGCTAGCAGCCTATTAAACTCGACAGGAGAGTGATGCTTCTTTTGCGCCTAGGCTTCGTCGAATGCGGTCAGCGCCACAGAGCATTGATCCCTGATACTTTGATGACCTGCCGTATGCCACAGATGACCTGCCGTATGCCACAAACACCGAACTTTCACGGCATTCATAAGTGCGTCGTATGAAATTCATCGGTTAGCGCAGTATCATATTCCTAATATTACAACATCAGTTTTTTTTTTTGTCCAGTGTAAGGTAAAAGCCGCTGGCGCTGAGCGAGCATATTAATCTCACAGCCAGAGTTTACTTTAAAGAATGGCACTCACGCTCCGCTTAAAAGGGGCATCCAAGATTTTTCTCCGTACGCAGTTACCGCAGACGACTCACACGCCTTCGTCGGTGAAGAACTCCACGCGATTAGGGCACAGTCCATCTTATTTTCTTCCGTGTCCTTAATATTCTTGTTCTGCTTGACAGAAGTGTTTTTAAAACGCCCCTATTTGCAGACTGAGATTGCATTCAATTCAAAAGCGTGAGCAGTTCTGATAGGGTTCTTTGCTGCATTGTCGTTTTCAAACTGTATTGTTTCCCTTTCTTAGCATGCTTGCTTCCCTGTGTAACTTTGCTTTGAGAAAACTTGTGTTTCCTGTTGCAGGATCTTTTAAAAACAAAAAAATACATTGCCCTCTGTCTTTAATCTTTATTCGAAAAAAATTTAATTTTGTCTTTCCGTGCTTTTTAAGAAACTTACCCAGCTCGCTCTCTTTTCTTTTCTTCCTTCATCTTGTAACCTAGCGCCGTTTTTCGTCTTTACGCTACTCTCAAACGAGCCCAGTGGCTAAATGCAACACGTTTGCCCACTTTAGTCATCACTGGGTCTTAACGTCGCAAACCAAGCCTATTTGCGCACCCTGCAAACACAGTCGGCACGATGTATCAAGTCAGTGTCAGCGACGGCCATCCTCGTGCACGGTCAGCCGGAGAACAGCGGCTAAAGGCTGTGTGTTCTTGCAAGTTCTATCGAGCAGAAACGTTGTAGCGTCCGTGATGAACGAAGTGTTGAAACTGGACCCATCAATGAAATTTTTCATGCTGTTTTCCGTAAAAACTTGACACTGCCTAAGTATAGAAACTCCTAACCTGGTTGTTAGATTATTAGTAAGAAGGTGAGCGATTAGCTTGCCTAATTCAGGTACGGATTGCAATTCTGTCTGAGTGACCGCCCCCCCCCCTCCCCCTTAGCCCCACCATTAGCGGTCTTGTTGCAGGATGGCAGATTTAAGGATTCTGAGGTGGAGAGGCTTGACGCTGTAGCTTGTCAGCTTGTGAGCTTGTATGACGACGTGGGGACATAGCACTGCCATTTTTGTCTATATTTGATCACTAACTTAGAAGTGCAACGCATATTTGTTACAGAAATCCGGAACTTAATGACGTTGCAGCCTTGGGCTAGGATGTGCCAGTGAAAGCTTTGGTTAGGTTCCGATGACGGCTTAAGGCGGGATACTGCTATGGTACGGCTTTTGTGAGAAAGTTGCTTTGTTCGTGATGCAGTGCAGTTTATGTTATACGTATCATTTATTAGCGGTGGTTGTATTGTGTTTTGTGCTCTTGATCGGTAGTTACAACTTTGAATGTTGTTTGTCGATTTTCTGCTATTTAACAAAAATAAATTGGTGGAATGCTCTAGATAGTCCTTCTGTTTCTTCAATGCGTGGTTCTTTTTGCGAACACGGACTGCCGCTTTTCCGCAGTGCTGTTACTCTCATACTAAAGTAGAAGTATTTTTCAAGCCCAGACTTTGAAGTTCGGCATTAGAAGTCTACGCACATACTGCCGTCACGAACAAGCTAGTCAAGAAAGACAAAAGACAACATGAGCAGCAAACTTCCTTCATTGAGCATTCATGTTCACTCGATAAAGCGTACGTTTTCTTTAGTTATACGTCAGTGTTTTGCTTGCACCTAACAAATTATGTCTCTACGTACTTCGAACTGTCACAGATCCACTCAGCCCACGGCGGCATTCTTCGCCACGAAAACTCCGCAGTTACAGTCGGTAGAATTAGGCCTATGGGGAAACATACATAACGAAATCGTTCTTTTAGTTCCTTTTTATTATTAACAGTAGCCATGTCTTCTCAATAGAATATCTGCGTGCTGACTGCGCGTACATGCTAGAAACGGGACCAACTGAGACTGTACATGCGATACGCCGCCTGGGCAGCAGCGTTTTGTCGTGTGATTCATCCACAGAGGCGCTATCAAACTTGACGGCAAATCATGCATGAGCTACAAGGGAGATACTGCACTGACTCTTAGTACACTCAGCACTGGGGGGTGCGTGGGTGTAAATCCAAAGGGGAACGGTGGCAGCAAAAGAAAACGAGGTCAAAAACGAAACACGTTGACACACCAGAGGTCAGTAGCAGTCACCAGACTTCCCTCAGAGCACGAACTGACACTGAGATGTGAACAGCCTTTGGTACAGTGCCTCCTCGTTGAAGCGCCAACGCACAAGACGCGCGAGAGCATGTCGAAAGTGACACCTGCATCTGCTGCCTTTTGTTCGCGCACAGAGATATACCGCCGAAGAAGGCGAAAAACCGTGTGCTATTGACTGTTGCAGCTTGCCATCGAAAACAAGGGTGGAAGCATTGCTTTCACATTTCCTGTGCGATTAGATTGAACTCTCTTTAAACGGAAAACAGGATTAGCGACAAGCTCTTTTTTTTAGCTACAAAGTTGGTACCTAAATACTTGCAGAAAAGCATCGACACAACGTAGTGAAACTGTACCTTCTGAAGGTTCAGTACCACGTTTATAATGTTATGGCTTGCTAAGCTTGACTAAATTATCTCCTAAATTGCGAGCAAGAAGTTTGTGTTCATTGATCAGCATGCGCGACTGAGAAAAACTGTGTTTCTCAGTCACACAGGGTAAAGTTTTAAGAACTCCAATAGACTTCGTCATTTTCGGGGAAGGAACAAATGGGAGCAAGCACACGCTTTCTGCCTGGCAAACAACAAACGCCCACTTGAACCACTTTTTTTACAGACATCTCAGGTTCACGTAAGAAAACACCAACTCACCATAGAAACATCTGGAACATATGTACAGCGAACCCAGTTTAGACAAGCACTGACGTAAGCATACACCGAGCTACGCATCTATGTACAACAGTAACTGTGGACCCTGCAATACGAAGTACAGACTTTTCTTTTTTCCTTTCTCTCCTCTCCTAAAAGGTCAGTCTTTTAAGTGTCGGTGAGTGCACATGCTTGTGTAGACACAAAGCACAAGAAGTTATATGGTTCACCAAAGAAGTTAAACTCACTTGTATGTACACGGATACAGGAAGCACAAAGTCACATCGTTCTCTCCAATCTTGATTAGAAAATAAACTTTGAGTGCCGAGGATTGCATTGTCGCTCGCGTATTTTCGTCGCGTTGGCAATTAGTCAGATAAGGTTTAAAGAGTTCTCCGTTTCCCAGTTGTGCAGATAAACAATGTAGTTTTTCTTCTGAAGCACGACTATCAAAACAAGTAGCTTAGGTTCTGCTAAGCCTCGCGGCGGTCGTACGCCCTGCGAAAGTCTGTGACGAGCGGACCACTCCCGCCACCTGATGGAAAAGCCTCTAGCTAACCCTAGTGCGTAGGTGACCGCAGGTTGTAGTGCACATATTCAAAGTAGTTTCACCCACGCGCCTCTTGGGTTTAATGAATAAAACTGCTCAGATTTGTGACTTTGACTGCTCAACCTACGAGCGAGTATACCAATGCACGAAACGCCGCGGTTTATTTCTTAACTAAGATGAGAACGAGCTGCGCAGCTTTGTGCCTCAAACTGTGCACACAAACACTTGTATATGCGCCTGTTGTGTACACCCGCGTATTCGCGTGCATGCTATATACATGCATAGATGCACGCTTCTTGATCTGTTCTGACAAAGCGGGCTCCGCGTCGGGCCAACCACTTGCTACGACGCTTCCCCGTTTCCTTTTTTGTTTTTTTTTTCATTTCAGAGGCCTGGCTTGCCATGTTTCCCGTTCACGCTTTTGTAGGGAACTGCGAGAGCGACAGAGAACGGTGGGAAAAGGGAGTGACGTCTGAGCGAAGCCCGGCGCGGAGAGCCGCTTTTGAACGAAAAGTGCACAAACTAACACCACACACGGTGTAATAAACACCAAAGCGATACAGAAAACGCCTTTTCAAGGGGTTACGGGACAGGGTGTAGTACGCGGCGTAGCTACTTTCAAGTGGGTATAGAGTAGCCTCGTGCAGGACGTGCCCAGACGACGGCTTGGAAGCAACGGCCCTTCGCCGGCTGTGCCGCGGCCCACCATCGGCCTCGTATAAGAACCGGAGCCGCCGAGTTATTCGCTTTCCACCGTATGCATTGGTCGAACTCGACGCGATATGTTGGCTTTGTAAAGGCGCAGCGCGTCCGCTTTGGACGACAGGTGCACCGCATTTCTAATCACACGTGAAGGCAAACGACGATTAAATTAGCGGTAGCCCATGTTAGGACGTTGCTCTTTTCAATGAAATTTCTGCCTTGTTAAAGACTCCGATGATCTTGCAAAACTCTAAGTTTGAAGGAGAACCGTTGCCAATGTTTAATGCCAACAGCTTGAAGCAAAACAAAGGCGGTAGATCAGACCCGTTCTTGCAGGTTGTGGCAGAACTAGTGATGACATCACTCTTTCGTTTCGTGCCTCTTCCAACATCGCAGGCGTGGTGTTATTCTGTCTCTCATATGTGTACAGTTTTTCGAGACGGCTACGCTTACAATTAAGCTCTCAGTACGAAGCGCATTGATGAGGCGTTGACCAGCTGTTTTTGGCTACAAAAGTTTGTCGTCGAATGCGCCTGTGTTCCGCGGCGGGTACAGTGACAGTACAGTAGTCTCTGAAGTTCCGGCTCCACTCAACCTGGACCCTCGCGGGGTCTCCCCTGCCATCGCATACACACGGTGGAAGACTCGGCGGAGTGCGCGCAAATTAAAAAGAAAAGTGAAAACAACGGGTCAGCGTCGGAATGACCTTTCACTCCCGAGGCAGGAGCCTACATTTCCTCAGCGCACACATAAAAGAGAGAGAGAGAGAGTAGAAGCCGAACTGAGGCACTGCTCAGAGGTACACAGTGAAGTGTCGCGAGAGCTATTGCAGCCCAGAGTCCGGGAAAGGCGAGAGCCCGGGCACTTGCCCGGACACCCTTTCCCCCACAACGAACACCTTGAAAACACGAGAATATCAATGTGTACACGTCAGGACGAGTGCTTACATGTCATTCACGCAAGTGACACAACTAGAGCCTGGTGCGCGCGGCGTCTCCCGGGGGTTCTTGGACGCTGCTGTTGTTGGCGCCATCCTCCAAGCTCCACCGATGCACATGGCATCTCCACTCGATACAAAGGCTGATCACATCTCAGTGGAGGTTCCCGGAGCAGAAAGAGAGAGAGAGAGAGACGCTATGTTCTCAACGACTTTTTTCCTTTTGTGGGACGGCACTACCGTAGAGCGTTGCGGAAATCAATTAAACCTTCGAACACTGAGAATGCACTTAAGCTTCCTGCTCTCTCTAGAAACACGCGGTATAAACACTTGACCCTCTATAAGGACAGTCAGCTTGCTTCGGGGGGAAGGGGGGGGGAATTCTGGGAGGAGAGCCCGGGGGACATTGATGGATATGGAAGCGTCAAACAACACATCTCCGCATCCCTACGTACGCTCTGAACTAGCTAGATCGATCTCTACGACCTTGGGAGAAGTTCGTACATGGTATGAATCGCAGTAACTTTCGTTTACAGCACGCGTGACCTTTCTGCCTGGGTGCCACAGAGCGCCTCGCCAAGCCGTCCCTCGAGCTATTCCTGCCGTGCTCTCGCGGCTGTTGTGCCTACCACTGGCGCCCTCCTGCGCGCCTTCATTTGTGATCGGAGGCGTCGGTTAACCCCACCCAGGATAGACTAGGTAGATTTTAGGGACCAATTCTGCTCACGGGTGATAGGTGAAGAATGCCTCAACGCCGGGAGACCAACACGACCCTTGATGGGAGCGTAGCCGCGGCCTAACAGTTGACAACGGGCACACGAGAGCACACACTCAAGTTCGAGGGGCTGTGCCTGAAACAAGCAGTCCAAGTATAAACTCTTCTCGTGTACACAAACTTCGAGTGCAACAACCAATTGTACAGTGGGACATAACATCGCATCAACGACAAACTCTTTGCTGTTTTTCTCGCCCTCTCGCTCTCATATTTGCTTTTTTTTCCCTCTCTTTCAGCTGCGTAATGTGCTTCTTGCGAAATGATGAATGCCTGTGGTGGCCGAAGAGAAGGTTCCTTCCTCGCTGGTGGTGAGGGGCTGGGCAGGGGCAGAGGGCCACAGCAGTGGTGGGCGGCGGTTCGAGTCGAATGTGATGCCGCGCAAATCACGTGGCAGCCCGCTGTCCTGGAACCTTCGCACGACCCCTTGGCGGTGACAACGACGACGACGATTCGAGCATGCACGAAAATAGTCGAGGCGGGATCTCCGCCCCCACGCTGGGGTCTCCGAAGCCGGGGCGAGCGGGGGAACCCGTCGAGAGTGTGCGTGAGACAAGAGTGCGTGTTTTGTGACGATGTGTCGGAATGGCGCCGACGGCGGCTGTGGCGTTCGTGTTCGGTCACTCGTCTTCCTTGTCTTCCCGGAAGAGGTAGGTTGTCCAGTAGACGAGGTTGAAGAGGGCGAACATGAGCGGAAAGAAGATCCGCGAGACGACGTCGATGCGTTTGGATCGCGTGGGAAACTTGGAAAGCCAGGCCTTGCAGAGGTTTGTTTTGGGTGTCTTCATGTGCACTTCGCATTGCCGCAGCTTGTCGGCGTGCAGTTCTCCGTGGTGGTGTACCAGGGGCTTCTGTGAAACACGAGAGGGAGAGAGTGATCAGAAACCCACTCTGATTTTCGCTTTTTTGCTACGAAATTCGAACTGTCCAAAGCACGCAATGTACGCACATTGGTTCATTTGGTTACGCGCTTTCTACCTTACATGCCGCAATAATCATTCTGATTTCACGTTCAAGAGTGGTCTGAAACTGGGGTACCTTTAATCCTGGACTATTTTGACCGAGGAACAGAAATTCTCCCTAGTAGTAAAAATGCAGGAAGGAATACGCTGGCCCGAGAAGAGCACTCCCGATCACAACCAATGTCACGTTTCGATGTAACGAAAGAACGCTTCTTTTGGAGTGCGCAGCAGCATACACACTATGAAGACAGCACCCTCAAACGTACAACAGCGACTTCTCTTCGCCTACGCACTCTTGCGCCGGAGCTTCCGCCGAGAAATTCAAATGCGTTTTCAACAGTCAAAATGTTTTTCGGTCAAGTACCAATGCGGTTAGTTTCACATCGCCTATGTGCAAGACGCTTATGCACATAGGCATCAGGTTAGTGGCTCTGAAAGAAGAACTGTTCATTGTTCACGTGTTAACCGACATACTTCGTTGCATTATTTACCGCTTCATTTGCTATCGTTTTAATTATTTAAAGTACGTGCCACGAAACTGTATATATCTTTGGTACTCCTCAACCTTTACCTCGATTCCATTAACACTAGACGGCTGTTAACGGATGTTTCGTATGAACTATTAACGAGTGCAGATGTTACGCGGCTCCAAAACCGCAGAGTCTGCAAGCACCACCGATAAAGCTGAACAGTGTGGTGTACAGTATGCGTGATACTTAGAGAAAACACGCTCTTCGCGAAGCACTTCCGCCTACGGCTGGTGAGAATAGGCGGCAAAATTGTGTGCGCAGTAAGCACGGCCGGTTGCTCTTTACGCGCACACGCCTGGTGTCGCGCAGACTTGCCGGATCTCGCCTGCTGAGCTTCGCGATTCGCGTGGGCCACGGGTTGCTGCATTCCGTCTAAGCAAGATTCATACTGTGCAACATGGCGGAGCTCTCGTGACAACCAGGTTTTCGCTAGAATAAGCCGTATTATCACAAAAACGCAACCACTCGCGATTTTTTCTCCTTTCTGCAATAGCAAAAAGACAAGGGATCTTTGGATTGACGAGACAAGATCTCAAGACTCTCTGCTCTTCAAAAACCAGATGTTCCTTTAATCCCTGCACACAGCCAGAGTCAGGTGACACAAAAAACGCTTTGAGAAAGAAACTAGAAACGATGCCAGCTCCATTTTCTCTTGGGGAGGGCTTGGTGCCACCATATAAATGCAGTGCTTCTTTATTACGTAAACACTGTAAAAAAACGCTAAACCTTTAAACGAGCCTATACTTAGCAACTATGCCAGGAAACGGGCATGCCAGGAATAAAAGAGGAAGTGTCGACGATTACGTAATTTTTTCCATGGCTGCACCAACATAATTTTTTCAACCCAAGGTTCATTTCCGATCAGCGAGAAAGTAGAAAGCCTTGAAACGTTATGCCAATAGCCATAGTGCCGGCGAACTGTGCCGTGTGGGTCGATCCAATCTGTTTCTTTCTTGAGGTACGATAACATGAAACAATCGGAGCTCACGAAGGAACGCTTGCCTTAGGTAAAACCCCGCTCTGTCCTCAACTCAAGGTAACGCTTGCGGGGCGCTTTCGTTGATGGCAAGACATTCCTATAGGTGGCGGCTCGTTCACACAAACACACACGCGCAGAGAGAGAGAGAGAGAGAGCAGTGCACAGCGCGCGTGCGCGGAAGGGTGCGAGGTGCTTACGGCAGCTTGCGCCGAGCCCCCCGCCGCCGCCATGGTGGGCGGCAGGGGCGGGGGCGGCCAGGTGCGCGCCATCAGGCCCTCTCCACCACCGGAGCTCACCATGGCGAAGGTTGTGGCGCCGTCCTCGAGGTGATCCGAGTCCAGGGGCGGCTCGAGCTCCCATTTCCTCTGCTTCTGCTTCTGCATGTTCTGCCGGTGTGAATCTGACCGCGAGGCGTAGTTGACCAGGGCGAACTCGAGGAGGGCGCCGAAGACGAAGGTCAGACAGACGCCGGTCCACACGTCAATGGCCTTGGTGTAGGAAACGGGAGGCAGCGAGGCGTTTATGCCCGATATCTGCGTGGCCATGGTGAGCAACGTGGTGACGCCGAGTGAGACTCGAGCCGGGATCGAAGTGGGATCTAGCCAGAAGGACACCCAGGACACGATGACCAGCATGCAGCATGGGATGTAGATCTGGATCAGGTAGTAGCTGAACTCGCGCTTGAACACCAGGTCCACGCGCAGGCAGCTGTACTCTCCTGCGACAGGAACCACGCGTAGAGCGATATAGCCAGCACCTGTGGCCCGACCACTTCTCCAACCCTCAAACCGGGTTTTCCCGTATTTTAGGCGCAGATCAGTGTGGTCTGAGGTTTCGGTGAGTGTGTGCTTTGTGTGCATACTTTGTTCAGTTCAATGTTTTCTACGGGGCAAATATCTAAGTAGTGAAACGGATTTTGTGGTTGTACCTGGGCACAGAGAGCTTTTGTAATCTCAATTGCATGTGCTTCACCACCCACCACTTCGATACCATCTTGTCATCCTTCTCAAGCTTACCCTTTCAACGAGGTTTCTTGCTGTACAAAACGACTACCAGTAGCCAGTGGTCATATTAACACAGATCTTTTAGCATGGGCTTACGTTTTTGGTTCATCATAGAGTGACAGGCTCGCCCCGTCACTCTGTTGACAACGTACTCCACTCAAATGTTCAACAGTCGAAGGCTTAAGAGGCAAAAGCAGCGAAGAGATGACAAGCACTCTTAAACAAACACACGCCGCCGCGTACTTTCAAGTGACTCTTTTATACCGAAGGAAGGCACTACACAGGCAAGTAGAGCAATGTGTAAGGGCCGGTGTCGTGTGTGTCATATAGTTTCTTACTATTAACTAGAGGGAAAGCTGGCGGCGCTGCACCTTAGCCACGATGGGCGCTCAAAGCATCACGGGGCGATGAGCTACTTGGTGCGGGACAGTTGGTTTTTTTTCATAACACAGAGTAGCGTTACTGAGATGTCCCATTCCGTATTCACGGCGCGCTCCGCGCGCAGACGACTTTGGCGCAAACGTAGTGCGCAAAAGCCATAGTGGCGAAAACGCAACAGCACACGACGTCAATAAAAGGTTTTTGTTTTCCGAAATGCCATGAAAATATCTCTTAAAGTGTTGAAGCACCAAAATTTTTTTCAGAACATATTTCGTTTTAAAAGTGCGCCTGTTAAGCATGGAATATTGGCTTTTGTGGTCTGTAATACTTGGCCTATAGGAAAGCAAGACATCGCTTATTTTGGGCAAACTTTACATTTAGATGCTTTTCTGCTCGTTTGTTGCAGTTTATAGACAGGATATTAAATGTGAGAACATTCTCGATTAACGACCAACGTTTGTTTTTTTATTATTTTTTGACCAAAAGTTGTGGTTATGCAGTCGGTAGCTCTCAGACCCATGATTCTTAGAGCGCCCATGGTGGCTGAGGGGGTCTCGAAGAAGTTCCATGCAAACTCCCAAAGGCGGGACGCCTGCTTTCCCTCTAGTTAATATTAAGAAACTCTGTGGTGTTTGTCTCTCTTCTGTTCATGTAGTGTTTGCCCGGTTCTTTTGTATTTAGAGTAAATGAAAAAACGAAAACTAGTTAAACAGGCACTCTTATAAGCAAGAGTACAAGGCATTCTTTAGAGAATTGCGCTATTCGCATAGATCAACCAGCTGTCATATAATAAGGTATTGGGTGTTTGAGCAACAAAAAGATAAACGAATCATACAGTAAGTAACTAAATTTACAGGCGCTCCATTCCAAAACAAAAGGCGCCAGGTAAATATGTCCTTTCGGGGAATATCCAATGGAATTTAAAATTTAGGAATATATCACCAGTGCACACAGTTAGCAGCCACTGAAGCTTCATACGTTGCATTTTTTTCCTTTGTCCCGACTTGGAAAAATATGCCTGCTCATGCATGCGATCTTTTTAATTTTTTTTTTTTTGGGGGGGGGGGGCATTATCTGGCGCTCATTAAGAGCGACGCTTCGTGTCCCCTACCGAGCAACGACAGCTTTCGTGCTGTTTGTCAGGGCCGGAGCCGTAAGTCGCTGTACCGCCCAAGGTTACGCCACTTTCCTCCAGTCGATAAGCGGAGTTTATGACCGACGACGCATTTGGCTCCAGAGGGCTTGTAATGCCAACGAGCTAAAAACAAAAGAACCAAGTATTGCGATTTTGGCTCGCGGCAAACGTCACCACGTTGTCTAACACTCTCCGAAGCTCTATCCAAAGGCACACCTAAATGACTCATAGCCGAACCTTTTCATTTACTTGTCCCGTAATCTCTAAACAGGTGATGTGGCCCGGCAGTGCACAATCTAGCGGTTGCCCTGTTAACGCCAGCCTTGGATCGCATCCTTATCGATCAGCAACGGTAACATAACAAGACAAAAAAAAGGAGGAGGGGGGGGGGGGGTCGATGATGAAACGCAAGTTAGGCAAGAGTGGGGCAAAACGCGAAATTTTGTTATTTAGCGTCTTTTAACTTTTACATATTCACTCATATTATCTTTATATCTAGCTGATATTACTTGCCACATGTCTGTTATTATTGACTTAATGCGGAGAAGATTAGTCTTTTACACGGAGAGAAAAAAAATGTCAAGCGAGCCTCCGCGCACCAGAAAGCAGTAGAAAAAAACGCTAAATCCATCATGCTATATTTTTAAAAATTGTTAATTTGAACTGGCCTAGCGTCCTAGGTTAACGTAATTGTTCGCTTATAATTTATGGGTATTGATGTTTTCTTGTAAAAATTTTCAGAGTATTTGCTTCAGCTACACGTGATGCAAAACGCGACTTTAGGGCGTTCTGGGGGGGGGGGGGGGGGTAGGGGGGGGGGGTAGGGGGGCATATAGTAAGTATAAATTTTATTGTTTGCTCTGAAGCTCTATTTGCGTTTTCCCGTTCTCTAGAATAGTATAAAAGGGAGACAGTGAATGCCGGCTAGTGCGCAGAAAACTTGAAACGGCGGTGACGCCACCGCTGCTTTTGTGTTCCCAAATGCATCCTACAGGACAGTAAACAAAAAGAGGGACTATGTAAGGCGGAAACTGCATAACACGTGCGACAAATCTAAGCGTCGCAATCTGTTCGATGGCTAAGAACAGCTACCAGTACAACACATTCTCACAAAGAAGCGAGCTCTGTTTAGTCTTACCTATGATCACCTTTGAAATCTCGTGTTCACGTGCTACGAATCAACCCAAATCGACTGGACGGAGAGGAGCTACTGTTGGGACAGTAGAACCGAAATAAAAAATGGCTGTGGTTTATCTCTGGTTAAACCTGGAGTGACGCGATAGCTACAGCTGGCCGAGTGGAACTCGCTCAGTCCAATTGCAGAGTCAGTCTTTCGCCGCTCCGTTTCGCTGGGCGTTCCTTCTTCGTCCCTGAACGTGGATTCACTCTCTCCACCCTTTCCACTCCCCCTCACTCGGTTTCGCCCGGACGCTGCTACGGTGGCCACGGCGCCGCCACGATGAAGGTTCGAAATGCTAGTGTAATGTAGGCGATCGGAGCGCACACCAGCTGCGTGTTCTGACATTACTCCGCGCATGCGCACAACTGACGAGCCGGGCGGCGTCTGCTCTGCCGTTGGCGCAGCGGCGAGGCGCGCGGCGTGCACGCCAGCTGCGGGCTATGACGTCACTACGCGCATAGCACAGCTGGCGGAGAGGTGGTGCTACAGCTCAGCGTGCAGCCCCGCTGACCTCGCGAAGTGGCTGGCGTAGTGTACCTATCGTTCAATTTTTGCACAAAACCGTCGGGCTACGATTGGTGTGGACTCCCTTGCTCGTTCCCTTTTGTTTCAACAGCTGGCTAATGGAGTAGTTCCACCATCGCTCGGTGATCTGTCGCCACAGAAAAAGGATACGAAGGCGGGAAATTTAAGACTATCGCGAAGTTGGCTTCACGCAGGGGCGGCTGTAGAACTGCTTAGACTCTTGAAGGTCATGGAACAACACAGTGCCCTGTTCGGTCTGGGTACTGTGTCATTCAAAAGAGCTCGCAAAGATTTATCTACATGTCAGTGCAGACACGTTCATGCGCATTCGTTGCAAATATGCGTAATATCTTGACTTTGCAAGAGCGTCTCATTCTGTCCCGCGGGCTTAGGCAAAATACTAAATTTTTAAGTTTATATATCAACAAAGTTCACTGCATTCTGCTTCTGCTGGCCTTTTCACACTTGGTGAGCGCAATGCCAGGGCGGTAGGCAATAATTCGGCTATGTTTATTTTTGATACCTGTGAATCATAAAGATATGACGGCGACTTTTCGTAAATTTGCGTCGCGGTGTGCCCCACTCTCCCCTAACTATTTCCTGTAGACGAATGGATTTTTGGGCCGCTCCACCGGACATTACTGGACTTTCTTAGCGTGTCCAGTGTGTACCTATATTTGTTGATACTTTATGCCAGCAGGCACACTGTCGTAATAAAAAAAAAGTTCCTATTGGAAATAACAGAGCAGGTGGACACGCGCAAGGCGTGTAACGGGAAAGCAAAATTAACCGATGATGCCGTACGGTAACGGCTGAAATCCAAGCTATGGCACAGGCAGCAGGAAGTGGCCGAAAGTCAGGTTGGAAAATTACTTCAGGAAGTCTGGGGGTAATTGTGTGACCGGTGCTGGCGCGAGACCGCGTTATGGAGGCAAGCAGCAAGGTGTTTGTCTTACAGAGGACATAACTCAGATTATGTTGTTGATGTTGATGATGATCAGCAGTTGAACACAAAGGTTTCCGACTACAACATACCACGGCGCAAAACGGTGGCACCATTCTTCTCCGCCGGAACTCTCATACAAAACTACCTGTGTAAAATAGTACAAAACGCAGCACTTTTTCAAGATCAAGCAACATCGGCGTACGTGCTGAGCTTGTAGATTTACGAACATTGACGTACCGGTGTTGGTCCGACTGGTGCAGTAGTCGGTTTGAAACCTTTCCAGCGTGAAGCGCGGCAGGTGGAGATTTTTGGTGACCTGTACAGGATCCCCCTCTTTCCATAAGAACACCAGATCTTCAGTTGTATATCCGTCTGGAGGAAGTGGCAGAGAACAGACGAACAAAAAGACACAATTTATAAGAGCCGCCACTCCGTGCTCCGTGCATAGATAGAATTCCAGCGCTCAACGATGATTTCCAAGAAGCGAGTTAAAGGGAAGGCGAAATGTTTTTTTGAGAATTCGAGATTTTTCAAGAATTTCAATCTGTGCCGCTGCAAGGTTAGGCATGCGAAGTAGTTTTGAGCTAGCATTTAAAATGAGGACGTAATCACCGAATAAAAACGCGACGATGTTCAGCCTTCGCCTCATTGCGGCGGAGGAGTGCGGAGAAACTCGTGGTGGCGTCATTGCCGCCGAAATTTTATATGTCCGCTGCCTTCGTCTATATGCTGCCGTGCGTATTTCGACGCTGCCAAAAAGTGTTTCGTGAGCTTTGCTTTCGACGGAAGTCATTTTTTTTCTTCGAAACAAGAGTTTCTTCGCTGTATACTTAGCGCCGCCGTACATGACGTCATAATTGGGGCCTCTACCCGTCGCTGTGCACTTGAGAGAAGCCTGAACGCCTGCGCCGCTTTACTCGGCGATTATGTCACCATTTCAAATGCTAGCGCAAAAAATATTTCGCATGCTTTACCTGCAAGTTTCACACATTCGACTCCTTTAAACTCGTCTAACTCTAAAACCTCTTCAGTTGCCCTTTAATGTAGCCTTGGGCGTGCACTGTATTTCCAGCAAACTGGATTCATAATTCACTGGTATGCCCGGCCTTCGGGGAAAGTATAAATCCTCCTGCCCGATCGCCTTGACCAGCCTGATGTCTGCCTGACGAGCCAACAAGCACTCTGTGCTTAGGCAGGTAAGAATCTGTGAATGTGTATGCGTTACAGCGAATAAATACTTTAAAAGAAACTGAATTACGCATTCGCAGTGGTATACACGCACGTGTGCAAACAGCTTAAGTGCGCCTCTTGTAAATAGATTGACAGCCCCGTAAAGAAGCCAAACAATGTTCGACGGAGGCTATGCGCGTAACGTGCCACTGATTCGCATTTCGCTCGTAGCAGCGGTTTTAAAACCGACAAATGAGGTCAAAGATTACCTCTTCGGCCTCTCCGATGAAGCTGATGACAACAAACAGAATTCTGTTTTTGTCACGTTACAAGAACTAAGATACTGATGCGCCCTACTGTTACTTACTTCTTTTTAGGGCTGCCCCACCTACCGACGAACGGCGAGCCAATACGAGCATAATCTCGAGATATCAGGTAAAATTAAAAGAATAATCATCCTTTCGTATACCTGGAGCATTGATACGCGAAATATTGCTACTAAGAAGCGTTGAAGGCTCTGGTGCAGCAGTATTTTTCCGGACACATTCTCAACAAAAAGGAGTAGAAATGAAGTAAGCTGTCCTCCAGCGCACCCGCTAGAAGGCAGCTTACTCCTTTTTCGCTCTCATCTAGGCTTATTTCTATTTAGAGTGCATAAGCGTTGGGTTGGGATATTTTTGCGCACATTAGTGATGAAATATTTTCGTTAAAGTGAAGTGCTAGATGCACCAGTACATAAACGCTGCACGCAAAAGTGGTAAACGTTTGCTAAGACTTCTTAATATAGAAGTATAGCATGTGAGGACCAACGAACAGTGGCGCACTCTCGGGCTCCTCAGGCGAAACTTTCACGTCTAGACACTGCGCCTCCAGGAGGTGCCGGGGCCTCACGATGAGATCGTCATTCCTGCCACCACGTCGCATTCATTTCCTTGAGTTTGTCGCCTTCATGTAATGACCGAGCAGGCACATTGCAATGTGCACAATCATAATCCTTCTTTCAACGGCACTGCCAACTGGCAATTTAGCTGTGCAAGATTGGAAGAATACATAGTCTAGAATGAAAATCAGCTAGCTAATCGCGGCGATCCTCCACCGAGGGTATGCGCCGTCAAGTTTCAGGACATCATCATCGCAGCATTTTTAAGGTTTGGTCTTGAGCGAAAGGGATTTTTCGCCTGGCGTTCCCGTAGCTCATTGTAACGACCTTCTGTTGTTCACCTGTGTTCAACCACGGAGGAAATTTGCATAAATTTAGCACATGATAGATATGGCACAGGAGTTAAATGCGGCATTGCTTATGAGACCTGGACTGCAGTTGTCTGATTTTAATTATGCCCTGAGTCTCCAAGAACCGCCTAGGCAGTGAAACTTGTACCTTGCCTCGGTGAAAGCTAGCTACGCTGTTTTGTAGCAATGTTCTATGTAACGGATTGGTGAAGGTAAAAATATCAGCTTTCGCTCGCTTAGTTTAACGTCCATATCAGGACGGCAAGCAATAATAATATTCTGATTTGCTTCTTTTCTCCTGGCCCGCAATCTTTTTCATGATCAGCGATCGTAATAGGCTTAGCCCTTTGTAATCTTTTCTAGTATCTGAACAATACAAGCTAACAGTGTTCTCGATATGAAACCAGTGACCATTTCAACTGCGGCGGAGACAGAGCAGAGGCTTTTCATGTGCGGTCGTGATAACGGGAAGCTGCAAACCTTTGCGGCTAATATGATTTTGTAGTTTTTTTGCCATATGGCTTAAAATTCATGCCGCTGAAGTGCTCTAACACGCACGCGTTGCTGCCCTGGTATAATGGGGCGCTATTGACACCTGATGTAATACGTTTTTATGCGCACTATGCGAAAATAGCAAGCGGGAAGTGTAAGTTCTCTACGAGAAACGCTTTCACGTATAAATAACCGCATGGATTACAGAGTGTTGTACCGTCACAGAAACAGGAGTAAGAGGGTTAGCTCGTCCTATACGAGGTTGTAGGTATCCTACTTTCACAACAGCTATCGCAAAAAGGGCGTGTAGCGCAAAGAACACATTAGAGGCAAAGGGGTATTGTTCATCGGTGTTACGGTTTTCTGAGTAAAATGTTGGCACGTGCAAACCTCACGGAAGAGTGTAAATAGCACTACTGCATCAAAGTGACCTCAGGCTGATGCTCCGCCTGTCCTAGACTGACAACTACGGCAGCTGATGCAAAGATATAAGACGATCAGTAGAGAGCGTCAATATGCATTATGTGGTCAGTCCTGACGCAAGAAATTATAAATCTAACCATATGTACTGTACTGCTGACGCAAGGAATCAAAGTTGCACTGGGAGTCTTTTAGTGCCTTTCCACAGTCATGGAAGCAGATGTGAAAGGGGTGAACTTGTATTGAAATTTCCTTGTCGAGTTGTAGCCGTAGACTCGGCTTAGACCGAACTGGCGCCCGCGGTTGTCTCCACTGACCCTCGGTAAGACCAAGAGTGTTCCGAAGTACAGACCTTATTCTTACATCACTTTTCATAGCAGAGGACCAAGAGGAACGGGGTACTTACAGCTCACCATGACGATAGAGCAGATTTGTTTATCCAAAGGATAAAATTTCAGGTTCATTGGACACGAGAGCACCAACGATATTCTGAAAAGAAAAAAAGTGTAAGGGTTATCAGAATGTGCAGCAACTTCTACCGGCAACAAATTTTGGAAAGGGAAGCAGCGGTGGTGTGTTATGCAATTAGGCTACACTGGTTTTTGCGAATGGCCCACACCACGGTATAGCTTTTGTGGAATGAGTGCTTGAAAGTTCGGGTTCCTGGCTTAACCATGGCTGCTCGATACGAAAGAGATCGGAGCAGTGTAGCCTTACTTGAGACATGAAAGAATAGCGCCTACAAAGAAGAACACAACAGAATAACGACGCAGAACATGAGCGCTTGTCCGGTGTAGTTCTTTCGTTGTGTTCCTCTTTGTAGGCGCTATTGTTTCCAGTATCAAGAAATCTGCTCCATGTAGCAAAAATTGAAGTTCTAAACTGAATCCTACAAGGGCGAAGCAGCATAAGGGCGCCTATGCGCACTACACTAGCGCTGCGGCGCTGCCACCATGTACTGGTCGTGATTACCTGTGACCGTTGGTTACAAGCGCTAGTATAGCACGTGCCAGACTACTGGTAGCGTTCAACAAAAGCATGTTCTGCACGAAGTCATGACCAGGCGCTAGAAAATGCTCTTGCATATCTTGCGCACTCTTTCTCTTACAAAATGTTGTTTCAATGTTCTTTCAAACAGATATTCAGCTTTGAAGCTGTGTATTGTTCATCCCGTTATTTGTATTCTATGCCTAATAGTTTGATTTTTGGTTGTGAGTGGCAGGAGGTGCCAATACAGACGCTGAATGTGGAACCTCCTTAATAGCATTCATGCAGCCACCTCAAACTGGAATAAAAAAAATTATTTGAAACGATTTGTTTTTCTCCGTCTGGCAACTTCATGTGACCGATCACCACAAAAATAAAAGATGCCAGACGCACTTTTGCTCGCAGAGGCTGCTGGTGTTGCTGGTTGGATTTCGCCCACCGTCGGTCAGAGGAACTCTCAGGTGGCAGCGTTACATTTGCAGTACTCATAAGTACAACTAAGTGTAGACGCAGTGGTAAAGCCCGAAACTTTTCCCCCCGCCCTTAGTATGGGGCAGAAGCTCACCATTGGTCAGTATTTTTCGTTGTCCCGAACTACTCTCTGAGCCTCAGCAGGGTCACTCGGAAACTCTCCTACAACATCAAGTGTAACTCAGCTTGGTCGTATCGAGTGGCTGTACAGAGTGCAGTATTGAGTGGCCGCGCTAAACCAAAGATACACAGTTAATTTTATTTTGTAACACGACAGAAATGGCGGCACAGTTTTCAGCGGCAGCTGACACAACTTGGCAGATATCTGCCGAGGACATTTAAATGTCCTTGTTCTTAGCGCGTGGATTTATGCGCTTTATTCACGAGGTGCGACAATGCGGGTCAGGTGCACATGTTTCGCGCGTCACTAAATGGGGAGGAGCCTAAGTGACAGTGTAAAAAACGAGTGCCCCTCCTTATATGCGTTTGCCACTGCTAACGGCAATCAGTGTAATGCTCGATAGCGCAAAACATCTACGTGCAGATGCCCACTGTCTGATGACAGCAATGAGACCGTGGGCATCTAAACGCCAAGCACTTTCCCTGGACAGTCAGCAGTATTTTCAAAATGTTAAGGGGGTTGGAAGATCGGGGGTGGAGATGTTTTTCAAAGCATAAACTTAAACATCGATAGAGGACTTGTTTTCGAAACAAGTCCTAAACCTTTTCTGACCACCCCATTCACGTTTCTGGTGGATTATTATGGCAAATAACAAGTGCATAAACATCAGCTTTCAGTGTGAAAAATATAGCTCACACACAGAGTCTGAAATTCCCTTTTTTGTCGAGCGCAGTTTGAAAGGTTAGCAACTCTGTTTTGCTTAACTCCACGGCTCTAAGGACGTCACTGTGGACGGACATCGGCACGTCGTCATCGAAAATGTCGCTGAAAACGAATCCAGTTTGCCCGGTTTGAGAAGTACAAAATAATAAACGGTAGATTGCCTACCGTCCATTTCTTACTCAGAGAACAGATGGACTATTTCTCGGGAATAGGCAAAAGGTATCAGTTAATTAGTTTTCTCTCGCACTATATTTTTCACTAGAAAGCAGGCTTACATACATAATCGTGCAATAGATTGCCTTCCTACATTTTCGTCTGCAAGGACATACTTATAAATAAGACTTCTGGCAAGCTCCTACAAAGGTCCTGAAGGACACCCTTCGCACCAATGCCTTCTCGGGCAGCGTTCAAAAGAGGTGTTTCACTGGTGGCGTGCTTTAGTGCGTCCACTGTGGGTGACCCTGCAGTTTAATAACTTTCATTTATTTTGATGTAATAATGAATTCATTTCTAAGGTTTCATATATTAACGTCGATGAACCCATTGGGCACAGAGCTCAACATTTTTGTGAGGGAAGTGTCTCGAAGGCACCATTACCTTCTAAAGCATCTCTTCTAAAACAATCGTCGTCATGGTTGCCCTCTAAATTTAACCTAAGCCGTGGAAAGTTTCTCTGGTTTCAGCTAAGTTTTATAGTCTTACAGCACTCCGTCAGAGAACTCCCAGGGATGTTAGTAGGTGTTAGATTTGCGCCTACAGTGGCTCTGCCGTCGCGCTTAGGCCAGCGCCACTGGAACCAGCGTAACGTGATTTGCAGTTTCGATCCCTTCTGTTCAACTGCGCTCGGCATTGTACTTGATCAGTCGTGTTTAAAGTCATTCTTTCAGAAATGACTAGTGGCAAGGCCACTGAAGGTACGTTTTTACCAAAGAGGATGCGACTGGAGCTGCAGGAAGGCTGCGAAGCATGCATTGGCCAATATCAGTAAAATTATTAGCTGGTGGCAGAAAATTCATCTTATGCTACTAAATAATATGGTACATATTTTTCCGGTAACACTTGAAGGAAGCACACCTACTTTTTTTTTATTCTACTGAGTCTGGCAGGCCTTTCCGGGAGGCAAAAAAGGTAGTAGTCGCTCGTGAACGTGTTATGGGTCCTCTCTTCTGTCCGTCGTCCGTTTCTTCAGCTTACTTCTTCACAACAATACCTGGCGATTAACTACGGACACTTCATGCGAGCTGTGAGGGATGATGTTAAGAAGAGCTGCACATTAAAGCTCGACCACTTCGGCTTAGTTGATTAAAGTGCACACTGACATCGCTAAGCACACACGTCTCTTTGCTATTTGCTTCTATGAAATGCTGCCGCCGCTACTAAGAATCCCTCCCACGTACTTCGGGTCAGCGCAGGCACGCAGCCAGTTTTTTTTTTTCATGCAGGTGCCCAAAGCAATCTTGTTGAAAAGGACGATTGGAAAGGAGCAACGCTGGGGGGCGGGGTAGTGGGGGCGCATGCCCAGCGAGTGCATTTGCAGGAGTGCTACTAGGGGACGGTATGGAACTTGTTCCGGTGGGTGCTCAGCTAGGCCCCACAAAATCAAGGCGCTGCCTTGCTCAGCAGCTGGCCGCCATTGACACTGACGCAGCGTAGCGGTTGGCACAGGGACAGCAGAGACGGAAAGGGTCCTCACCTGATGCTGAAAAGGACGTCGCCGTTTGGGTGAATGCGCAACAGCACGTTGGGCATGATGATGTTGTGGAAGTGTCCCTCCTTCTCGTTGGAGAAGAACAGGTCCGGCTTCCAGAGTTTGTCGGGTTCGGTGAGCGTCAGGTAGCGCACCTGGCCGCCCAGATCGTCGTACTGAAGTCTCTCGTCCCGCCACTGTTCTCTGAACGTCATTTGCACTGTGTACTCCTGCGGACGCGCGCAGCGCGCACAACGCACGGGTGTACGCGAGTTCAGGGCCAGAGGAAGAGGGGACCAGGACAGAGAGAGAGCCCGGGCTGCGCGATCCCACTGGCAAGTGAGGGCGGTACGCGGGCAACTGCGCGAGCGGTCATCGCCAATTGCAAAGCGAGTAAAAAGCTGCAGAAGTTAAAGGTTAATGCTGTAGCAGTTAAAGCGCTCGTGTCTTGTCCTACCTCTTTCTTTGGTCCTTGTTCTTTTCGTGCTGCCTTTCAGCATAAAGTAAAGGTCATTCCTGTGAATACGCTTTTGAAAACTGTAATCCTACATGGAAGCTGCGAATGTAAATACACTAGGTAACTAAACTGTGCAAATGCAGGAAACCAGGTAAATATAATGTACTTCATGCGCGTGTTAAAACTTCCTCACATTCAAGGAAGAGGGGCAGAAACCTTGTTGAGTTGCTTATCAGGGTTGTCTCCTTGTCGTGAATCCAGATAATGTCTTTTTTTAGGCGGCTTTCTGACTAACAACATGAACCACCGTCGCTGCAGCTTATGATTGTGGCTGTCATTAGCTCGTGTATTCGCGGCCCTCAGCGACCAATGGGATCGAGTCCCGTGACGGTGACGCACAAGCATGCAGAGTGATGCGAAATTGCGAAGCATACCGCGTTACGTACGGCACCTGCTTAACGAGATCAACTATGGAACGCATTTTAAGTGCTAAGCGAAATTCTGAAGCAAGCTGTATAGCACTTCGCTCTCGGGAGCTCATGATACCTTGCGTAACCACCGTGCAATTCTGGCACGCGCCAAACTAGTACAGCCTTCACTTCAGGGCTTGCAGCCACAACGGTCATGCTTGCCTAATGCCAGGAATGCATCAACGAGGATGTACTGCCACTCGCCTCGCTATTGCGCGTTTTTGTGTTATGAACGTATTTAGCTTAGCGTAGCACATAGGGAGCGGCCGAGCTAAGAGATTTTAAACGCTATAATGCGTTGCTTACCGTCAAGCAATACTGAAGGCTAATAGAAATCCTGTATAGATACGGTGCCGCGTTCTAACCACAAAGTGACTACCCTCACCGAAAACTGAGCTTTTAAAAGATAGAGAATAAAATTTAAATACAGGTGGCTTCATCAGCGACGCATTTCGCAAGTAAAATGCGTACGTCGAGACAGTTTAGCGCGCATATCGGAGGCTACTCTATACCGCCGTCTCTATAACACGTCTTTTTCGGATAGGAAGTCACCAGTTTGAATCTAGTGGCGGGAAGATATTTAAATCCAATTTCTCGCCCATGTATGCCTCTTCCACACCCAGAAAAACGTAAACATAGCCAGAAAGAGGCAGAGAATCAATTTTTACTAAGAACTATACTTGCATGGAGTTATCTGCAGTGTTCCTTTAAGTCCCTGATCAGTCTCGCCAGTGTGAAAGATTGTCGGGGCTTGAGCAGGCTAGGAACAACTTTCGGTTGCTGCAGGCAGCGAGAAGCTACAAACACTTGAAGACAACGCTAGGTAAGGGATTGCCGGTGGTCACTGCATGAAAATCTTGTTTTAGAAAGCACCTAACTCGGTTGTTGGCTATAATGATAATGAACCAGGTAAATAAACTGGCACCCATAGTGAAAAACACTAGCATTTAAATGCAAAATAAATGGACGGCTCTTCATAAGTCTGCAGTGACATGCATATACTGGCTCATTGTTTTGGCGCATAGTACTGAATAAATCGCGTCTCTCTGCCTGATATCTTTCCTTACTAGTATTTCATTACTTTCTCTATCTAGTGAGGACTTTGATGGATATTTTCCAGTACTTTTATTATGCCTCTTCGACAGCCTGGCTCCATAATGCCTATGAGAGTACGGGGGTTTCAACTGATTCAGATGCTTTATAGCACTTAGATTTGGTTGGCAAAGCTAGGCTCTCCTGCCCCATTCTCCGCCTGGTTCCTCTGCCATCATGCAGCAGAGGTCACGTGCAGAACTCCGAAGTTAAAGGCTGGCGACAGTACATAGAAAATTTTGTTGTGAGTACCCCTTTCCGCAGCGAAATTGAATTGAGTTAAATGCTCTCTTACACTGCGCGCCCAGGTAAATGGCAAATGCCTGTTGCGTGACACACGTGGGAACATTTTGAGTGTGTCAAGACTCCCCTGTCGCTGCCGCACTTGCAAATGCGAATGTTCATGAACAGTGCTCTCTTGTGGGCGATCAAAAAGCTAGGCGCACAACGCCGTGCAACTTCCACGAGCGAGGAAAAGGTGAAATGTCCAAAAGCAGGGCGGCGTTGAATCAATGATCCGAAGCAAGTCGTAATCCTGACTATCTATCTCGTCCTCGTAATTTTTAAGTTCGTTTTCAAACTGCCCGCCTGCACTTCCTGCGCCCCTCTGGATGGCTGTGGCGCCTTAGTAACAACAACGGTGCTGGTAAAGTTGGGCGTCGCGTTTGCACGTAATGAGAGTGGAAATAACTAGTTGACAGTGCGATCAACGTTGCGTAGCCATCTTTAGTTGAGATAACTTCCTGCACCTCCGCCCTCCCCCGGCGTGAGGGTAGGCCCAGCATATGACTATCTGCCTTACATTGGGATAAAAAGGCGATTCTTGCATTTATCTGCCGGGGAGCCGTCATGACCCAGAGTAAAGTTCGACGTGCTCTCATGGTGGATTACAGTTTTGTTTTTAAAAAAGTTTGAAGATTTTGCTCCGAAATTCTCGTCGCGTGAAGCACAGGCCCTCTCTAATGCAGGCTATCCTTCTCTCTGTTTTTTCGCGCCTCCCTTATATTCGGCTTGGCGTGGCAATGGCCTTTCCTAACCTCTTGTTTCCATCCTTCCTGGGGCTCTTTAGAAAATGAAGGTTGGTGAGCAAAAACGCTCTCGAACTTTCCCCGCAATATTTACGAGACGTCTTAGGCACTACATGGTGTAGATTGCACATTCTAGCATGTGCTTTCATTGGCCTGAAACACTGCTATGAACACGCGCCTAAATGCTCCACACTTGAATATGTGATGCGTGTTGTTATCAAGCAAGTACCAATATGAAAAGGCGAAATGTTTTTCAGGCATGATGATTCCTTTATAATATGTAAGCTGTGAAATGTAAGCCAAACAATTTGGGGTTTAATTCTGTCATTAATACGACGATGACGTCGTTGTTTAGGGGGCAGAGCGTACGGTGTCGGCTGCGGCTTAGCGGAGTATGTTCACTCTCAATATGAACAGGTTATATCGTGACATGTGCTGCAATCTACATGCAGTGATTTTCGATTCCGCCATTCAGTGAGCACAGGTCGAAAGAGGCCTGAGACATAGCTAATACTGCGAGATGCAAGTAGTGGACAACATAATCGGCCGCAAATATAAGGAGCATATTCTCCTAAATTAAAAGAGCTGGGTGTTCACTGGCATTGACAGATTTAAATACAAGGCAAAGCTTTTCTCTTTTCCATTTTACAATAGAGATTACGAATGAGGCCAACAAAAGGAAACAATAGCCTCCTCTCGTTGTAGCAATACCAGGCCGGTTGAAACAAATGTCTGATTATAACTCAACCTACATAATGAGTCATAAAAAGTCACCTATACCACGCGTAAATAATACAAAACCAGATACCTCTACGTGCCTTACATTGTCACCGGCACAAAATAACCAAGGTACAATTGAACAAGAGGCTAAAATTTTGCAAGCTTAGAAGATAAGTGGTCCCGTGGTAAAGACATCTATTAATCAAAAATTGAGATGCAGGCGCTGGCTGTTTGCGCGTGCATTTCAAATATGATATCTACCACCATGGCATCACGTTAACATCGCGTAAACACAATGCAGCTTGGCTATATACTAAGCAGTCACGTCCATACAAAACGCATCAGAAAGCGGTATACTCTTCTTATCTTGTAAGGGGTTTTTATTACCTATAACAGACAACAAAATATTTTACATATAAGTAGCACCACCTGCGGTTTGAGATGCTCTTGAAGCTAGTCCTAGATATAGAACGGCACTGACCGACCGACACCAGCCGGGGCTCGCGTATCTCGGTGCTATAAACCGTAAAACATTTCGAGAATTCCACCGAATGCACGATACGCACAATGCTAACGGCAACATAACTGGAATAATGGTGAAATGACAAAGCGAGCGTCCTCGAACACTTCTGCAGAACCTGTGTGAGCCGTCAGGTAAGCTGTTTCTGACTTTACCACCAAACTAGAGAGCACAAAGCGCACGCTTTCAGGCGCAGAAGCATTTGCCTTCGCTTTTCTCCCGGGGTTGGGTCAGATTTCCGTTTTATACAGCATCTGCACGGCTGCGCAAGGGGTTAGTTTCAAGTTCCATGCTAGTCCGTCGCAGTGCAGGCTTAACTGAGCAGAAGACTTGCTCGGAATGAGATTCCTTTTCTCGAAAGAAAACCGAAACAAAGGCCTGCGCGCCTTTCGGCAAAGACCCACACGACAGAGCGAAAAACGAGAGCAGACAACAGTGAGGAAAAAAAATACAGACAAAGGCAGATAGACAGAGAGCAATAGAGAGATAGAGGACCACGGCCAGAGTATATAGAAGAAGGAAGCAAGTAAAAGAGTGGGCAACATACAAAAAGACGCTTCTGGCACGGATTGCGGCATTTAGGGTGCGTTCGCTCGATGAGGAGTGAGTAAAACCCCCTCAGTGCTTTGGACGTATATATGTTGACAGCTATATATTACCTCCACAGCACAGAGAGGGTTTTGGTGCAATTGCGTGGCTCCTGAAGAATTGGGGGGGGGGGGGGGGGACGAAGGGGGGAGAGCGGGAGAGAGCCGACCGGCCGCCGGCCAAGACACACGCACATCAGGCTGCTGCACGCAACATACACGCACGCACACGCACACGTACGCAAGCAAGAGCTAGCACCTCGCACGCAGTTGGGGACAGCAGCACCGTCATCGCAATGGAGCCATTTGCAGCCACACTCGTACGCTACAGCACGAGAATACACACAGCAGGCTTAGGGTGTGGACACGCAGGGGTGCAAGCCAGCGCTAGGAAAGGGGTTAATCGATTCGAGAGGTGTAACTGTGTGACGGAACTAAGGCCGCCTACGTCGCGAACAAAAGTCGATCTTTTATCACATTGGATGATGGTGATCAATAGAAAATTAGTTATCCGAAAACGGATTTCCGCCCGATACTGTGCTGGTTGCCGACTGAGTGTCGTGTCTTGCCTTCCTATAGCGATGCATTTTAGGAGACTGCAGAGCGTGTATTCTTCTCAGTCAAGAGGATAGTGATTAAGGTCTGTTCTGCCTAACGATTCACAGCCAACAGCATGCAAGAGTATGCCTCTCGATAAACCGTGACGGAACGCTAATGCGTGCATTGTAGTCCATAGCTAAGTCAGCCTGTTTCCTTTTTTTTCGCTTGGTTGTTTCCGCACCAAATATCGGATGTTCTCTGCATATTGTGCTGCGTTTTATGACACGCAAGCAACTAAGGCTATCATGATCCAAAAGCGAATACTGTAGCCGTGATATGCAGCGCTGAAAGTTGAAAAGTTTTTCCTCCACGCTTTTGTGGTGTGTTGCCTGCGCTGTGACTCGCAAGAGTCACGTAACCGGTATCATAGTTGAATGTTTCGGAAGCGTCTTACTGAATTCAACCATACAGTACTCATTTAATGCATGCCGTAACTATGCGCAAACTCCTAAGTAAGATACAAATAGAGGAAGCTCTGAAAACTTCTGCTGTCAAAAGAAAACCTGTTTCGCTCTGCTTCTGTTAAAGGCAATTACCATAGCTAATTCATAGATAACGACTTAGATAATTGCACGTTTTAAGTGTCAGAGTGCCAATGTGAATTTGTTATCAAAGAGCGGAATGTAGCCTTACGGTTGCAAAATGCCGCCCACTACCGTAAATGCAATCCGAAGCTGTCGTAGTTCTGGTTTTTTTTTTTGCTTCCTCAATTGCTGTTAACCTCACGTTAGAATTAGAGGGGTGTCTAGATAAAGCAACACCATTAATTCAATAACTGACAGCTGAAACTAACTTAGCGCTTACGCGTGACAGCCTACCAACAGATGGAAATGAACTGTCAAGACTCTGGAGCTGTCGTAACCGGGTTTCTCACTTTCCCGCCTTTGTAAACTTTGCCTTTTAAAGGTCTCACACTGCACGGACCATCAACGCTGCCCTTATATGGGTGGGAGAGGAAAGGGAACTAACAGTGTTGTTGCTTTAACTAGCTAATGCAAGGCGCAAAAATAAATTAGGGCGACGATTTATACTTCCATCTCTCTTCTAAATAACAAAAAATAGTTAAATTAACGAATCATTTCAGAGTTTATGCATTTCCTGTCATACTGACATGTTACACAGTTCTTAAATTGATCACTGAAGGCAGTGCTACCACCCTTAAGCCGCAGTCATATGAGACTCGGATAACAGGGTTTGATTTACTGTATGATCGTTATTCACGAACTGCCCATAAGGATGAGCGTTTGTAAATACTTACGAAGGTTTTCAAATTTCGGAAAACTTCCTTCGAAGCGTCGCAAACGGTCTTGTGTAAGGCTTATATATATATATATATATATATATATATATATATATATATATATATATATATATATATATATATATATATATATATATATATATATATATATATATATATATATATATATATATATATATATATATATATATATATATATATATATATATATATATATATATATATATATATATATATATATATATATATATATATATATATATATATATGATCAAAATTACTTTCCGTGTGAGTGTTGGGGTAGTCGGTAAGCAAAGCTGATTTAGTTCGATTTAGTTCGTAGTTTGCCGGGCAGGTTCTACAGCTTTCATAGCTACCGGTAAGTCTAAAGTTTACCACATTGCAACAGTACGGCAATAACATGTTTGGAGATAAGGAAAGTAGTAGTGTCGCCTTACACAGCATTACCTTTGCGTTGCTCTCGGAGTACTTTATGAACAAACCTCATTTGAGGATACCTACGTTAGAAGATTGTGGTTGACTTTTGTTAATTCACACACAGCCTTGTGCTATTCCACTGTACATAAACAATACAGGGAAAGCTAGCTGAACAACTGAGGAGTTTATGCACCTTTGACCCTCGTTCCTAGAGATGAAATAGAGTTGTTCAGTGGTTGAATGAATAACTGAGCTTTTATCAGACCTATCTCTGTCAGCACAACTATTTCAAAGGCAGGTACTTGAGTTAGCCGACAAATGCTATCATGACCGATAAAACAAGAAAACAAATGAACCCTTACTTGGTGGTCACGTGTGTTTTGTAATGCATTTTGCCCTGGCCATTTAACATGCGACAAGACAGTGACATTGCACACACAAACACGCTCACAAGCATACAAGCACACGCACAGGCAAGTGAACAGACAGTGCGACGAGGTGACACACAGAGAAGCGTCTCTTTAATGTCAAGTTGCAGGACAGACAGACGGTGCGACAGTGCATGGCAACAGAGCGTTCAACTGCAAACACGGCCAAAATTTCGCTGTTTTTTTTTGTTTCTTTGTCTCTTATTCCTTGCGAGGCGTCGGCAGCTCAGAGAAGAGAGACATGCACATTTCAGGCGAGTGAAGGCTGCTTCTCGGAGGGCACCGCTCACGAACAGCATGGACAGAGTGCTCAAGGGGCGTACGGTTTCTGCCGCCAAGACATATACGTGCCGGGGAGGTGTGTGTGTGTGCTAGAGTTGAGGGAGGCTGTCGCTAGCAAGAGGTGAGATTTTGCATATTTCTCCAGGCTAATGAATGGTAAGCTTTTTCAGTATCCTAGGCATGCTTTGAGTGCACAGGTGAATCCAATGTGCTCTTGAAGTTGCCCGGTTGTGTCAGAAAGAAGTAATAAAAAGCTCTGCTTTTGCAAGAAGAGGCAAGATTTCTCACAGAACTCTGACCTAATTATTCTTGAATTGATGTTTTACACCCTCGCCAGCTCTCTTAAGACGGTGAACAGAGCGCAAGCGCATGACACGAAGGATGCGTCATGGCTTCCTCAACCTCTGCTACCTTAACATCTGTGGTCGTTTAAGTTGACAGAGTATACCGGGAATAAAGCTTCAGCCATTTTTGTGTACTCCTACTGAAAACGTGCTACAATCTGGAACATATTGTGGTCCGTTTACAGGAATGAAATGGAAGTGTCATTGGACGCAGGAAACCTGGGAGAGAAAAATATCGTTTGGAAGGGCGGGTCACACAGCTGCCGTCTAAACTGCGTTTTGCAAGGCGACAAGAGCGATGTAGTAAAACACACAACACTTATACAGACAGAGGAGCTTTCAACAACACTGCAGCATGGAGCAAAAACGCCAAGAGAAAATTTTACCTTGCACGTGATGGGTTGTTGTCCAGGAAATTCGACTGATTTTGAAAGAATGGTTGAAACAATCAACAAAAAGGCACTTACCTTCTATTCGGCTGCTTCCTCGGTGCACACACTCACTCTAGCGAACGGCAGGATAAAACTATAGCCATGCATTCAGTCTAAATGAGGTGTCAGTACTCTCCTCAGATACCGAAGGTTTGCGCTTCGTCTCATTCTTCAAGGCTATCAGCAACAGAAAAGCGGGCGAGATGTTGCAAGACTACGAAATGATGCTTTGTAAGCATCTCGCAAGCTAGAAGCCTGGCTTGCATGCTCGTGTGCCGCCGCGCAATTAGGTGAACAAAGTATTAGTTGTCAGCCAAGGCTTGATCTGAAGAGAGTTTAGGACACTAGTGGTTGTCAGGGACCGCGGAACTTACCTTTACTGATGACTGAGGTACGCAGAAAACTGCGTAGACGACATCACAAAGTTCTCTCATTAGCTCTGGCTGCTCTAAGTGCATTTTGTTAGGTTTACGGATTTTCCGCAGTGACACCTACAGCACATTTAGGTACTGCTTATGGGCTAAAAATCAGCGCGTCAGTAACGAATTTTCTTTACGACTCACGCGGCGAAAAACTGGGAGGAAGCCTTCGATTCTGAGGCCTACACGGTGTGAAGCTGCTGAGATCTGTGATCGCTAAAACCTGTCTCGACCTGTGAATGTGTTCAAAAAAATATGTGCCGCACGACAGGTTGTTGCTCTGCAGCATGCTTCGCCAGTTGTAGCCTATCAACAATTTCAGTTGCGAGCTCCAGCACAAGGAACGAGCTTCGTAACGGTCGGAAGGGTGGACACAATAGCATCGGTCGTTCACGTATACAGGTGTAGGCGTAACAACAAGCTCAGATAAATTGACACAAAGGTTCGAGGGGAGCTCCTTCTTACTCGTGCGCAGCTTGGATGGACATGCAACATTAATGGTGGATACAGAGTGACTGTTGACTTTAGTTTTAAAAACGTTTACTGGACGAAAACAAAAAAAGATGTTGTATACGGCATACACAACACAAAGAAAAGGGAAAAGGGGGACAAGAGGCTTTTGCCGAAAAGTCAAAGGTTACAGGGCCTCAAGAGTTTCACCTCAGGCAAAATTACATGAGACACGAATGGTCACGAACTAGGAGATGAGCGAACCATGTTTCACGGCGGATGACAAGGACACACAGAGACATCCAGAGCGGACATAAGCAGACAGACATATTGACACCAGCTGGGTACAGGTGACGTGCATTGGGAGACAGCAATATTAGCCTAAACGCCGCCAAGCGTCACTGCTGCCCATCAGGCCTAGCTAGACTTTTGCCAAACATCTTCGAGGTGTCAAGTAGCCAGATGATGGAACATGGCTTTTCCGTTTGTGATGCCTAATTGCTCCCAACTGAGATAACAATTCTTAATTTTCCAGTCTTACTTTTATATTCTGAATAAAAATTGAGAAAATCAAGAAACTCTGCAATATTAAATGACGGGTAAATGAACAGAGGTCGTAGACTAACTGAGCAGCATGTCCTCTCTAGAGGTTCCCGCGCAGCACTATAACGAGCAGAGTCATTAATTTTATAGAAATGCGTTCGCTACTCTCGCCACAAAGACCGAATTTTAAATACGAATATGAAGCTAAATGCCGAGCCACCTCCCGCCATTGCTGTTGCAGCCTTCTACAATTACAATCTATTGCTTGCTGATACCGCATGCTGTCGAGTATATGACGTAAAGATGACGAATACAACAAGCACTCCACCAGCAAGTCCTCACATCGCCACAAAGACAACACTCACACAACTGACACCAACCACGACACCTCACGCACGGAGAACACGGCAGAGCTGTGCGTCTTATGTTTGCTACCGATGAAAAATGAAGGGTTGTATAAATAGTTGTGAGTAATGCTTGATGGCGGTATAAAAGTTGGCTTAACGAAATGCAAGAAACCTCGTATACAGTCGCCATTGTAGCTTGCTAGAAGGCACACGCCGCTGACATTATTCAAAGTCAAATCTGGTTTTATGGATAAAAACAGATTTCCTGCAATGCGAATTCCTCGAATGACAAAATACCTTTCTGAGAGACACGTGAAGTCAAATTATTAGTATAAGACGGTTTAAATAGCTCGGATTCTTACCGCAATTAAGTACTGAATGTAGCCAAACAACCTCTGTTCAAAATATGAAAAATTGGGCCGAATTTCGAAGCGGCACTGGAAGCAACTAGTCAAGGCATAAGTGTATATGTGTCCGTGGTTGCGTTGGCAAGGTTCCATGAAGCCTGCGGTCTTGCACCTTCTAGACAGCTCAGGCGCGTTGGCCAGTGCACTCGTGCGGCACAGGACACGCGTGTACTTACCATGCTCAAATCGTCAATCTTGCTAATACTGCGAAGATAGATGTTGACCCTGACAACACACGGGCCATCTACAAGGAGGAGGGCGGGAAGGGGCAATTCGAGAAGAAGAGTAATAAGAAGGCGGGCGGCGAAGGAGGAAAATGGCGGGCGCGCGTAATAGAGAAAGAGAGAATAAAGAAATAAGAGAGAGAGCGCGTGCTAGGAGGAGGATGAGGAGGCCCTACCTAGCGTTGTCTCCGGTTCGCCAACAGACCGACTCGCGGAAAACCTCTCTCTCTTTGCGGGCCCTGCCTTTGCCTTTTGCGTGATGTCACACTTACCATGGTGACGTCATCAATTCTGCTGATACTTCTTATATAGATGTTAACGCGTACAAGAGCCGGCCCGTCTGCAGCGGGATGGGGGAGACAGACAGAAGGGGGAAACGGCCGGTGAAAGAGGGGTCACGAGCTGCCAGTCTTGGTGCTGCTTTTTTTTCCCTGCCGTCCACCCTTCTTTTTCTTCGTGATTAAAGAAAACATGAGAAAGTCAGCATAACACAAGTGCTCCTAGAAAATATAAACTTTGCTCTCATGCTTAACTAATACAGAGAATACAAACAACATAACTGACTGAAAGAAATAGATTTAATTTTTTTCTTTTCTGCCTTGTAAATGCAGGCCTAATCGAGCATCTGCTAAATTACATTCCTAGAAGCAGCAGCACAAGCAGTGGTAGGGAATGGGTGGCAGGTTCAAAAAAATGATTCTTATGATGCTAAATTTAAGGCAGCGAACACCCTGGTGTGCCCTTGTGTCTGGTTGTAAGACCAGCAGTGTGTTTCCGGTCTTGCTATGAACTTTTATTTTGATGAAACGAGCATATGCACTCATTTCGCACAGAGCATGGCAGAGAAAAAGCAAGACGCAGTTTCTTCACAGGAAACTGTGATATATTTTTTTTTAGTTAAGAGGGAAGGAAATGATTAGAAGTGAGCGTCAGTGTCAAATTCGCTTCAACAAAAAGTCTTTTACAAAAGCTTTCCATCGCTGATTCAGTTACTCGATAGCGCAAAACAGCTTTAAAGGAAAAGAGGTGCCTAACTATTGCCTGTCGGGCATGAAAATAGAAGATCATTTCACAAATATTTATCGTACTTTTAATAGTTCTTGCAGGCAGTTTACAATACCAGCCGACGTTAGGCCGCTCAACAAAAGTCACAGTATTCTGTCGCTTATGGGCCAGCAGCTGTTAAAGGACTGTAAAAATACTTTGAGAGAAATTTCGGTTCAAACCCTTCACAAAAATAGAAGACCCAGTGCTTCAATCCTTCTCTAAAGCTTTCACCGTGGCACTTGCTAATATAAAAAACTTTACAACAGCCTGTTATGAAGCCAAGGTATTGTTATCCATATAGTTCAGGCAGTTAGCCGAACCACAAACAGGCAACCACACCCTAGGGCTCTATAAGTGGCACGCAACGCCAAATGTTTATCGTTCAATAATGCCATGCACCAGAAGAAAATTTACGTGCCAAAACGGCAACCACAACACAAAAAAAACTGGACATTCAGGCAACAACCAGATGACAAAGAGGGACAAGGGACGCACCTATGGTGCACATAGAAGAATGCATATTATATGCATGCCTTGATACCTGTTTAAAAGTTTTCATACAAGTGGATAGAATCGCAGGCAATAATACCAAGGTTTTGCCTTGTGTTGAAAAAGCATTGCCATCAGGTGCTGTTTATCTGCGGCCAATTGAGGAACATTTTCGACTTTAAAGTATGTCACTTTGGTCTTGGGATGCGCTTTTGAAGAAATCTTTGAAGTGGTCTTGTCTAGTTTTTTTTATGAATGCGTGTAAGGTTTGAAATATCACATGATAAACATGATACGGAGCTGTAAGCTGTGCTCAGAGAACAAGGAGTATACTGAGAGGAGCAGTGATTTTCTGATGTTTCGATCATCAAGACATGGTCTGATTGTCTCACTTAGGAGGAGCTGCTTAAGTAGCTTAAGTATTCGGCAGCCAAACCTCTCAAGAGGAATTGGCTGCGTATACAGTTTCAGATGTTAGCGAAGGAACACTAAGTAGCTCATATTTAACCATTTCGAGGGACGCTTATGGTCACTCTGCCGATGCTGGCGCAATTAATTTGAAGGGCTGAGTGTCTCGATCTGTTAAGTGTGCCGAGATCTCAACATCAGGCGTCTGCACGCGCGTATGCTTAAATGCGTTGCTTTAGCATATTATGCAATAATTCATTTCTTCCCAGACTTTTCGTGTCAAATTCTTGACACCTCAGAAAAACAAATTCTGCAGACACAGCGTCATATCTGTTGCTGTCATGAGGCATGCATCTAATATCAAACGTGGTCATGCTAACTCATACACATCTGATCGAAATCGCTAACGATAAATTACATACCACTTATTCAGTAACGTCACCTCGGTTTTAATTTAGCGTTGTCAAGGATGTTCACTCTCAAAACATTTCCTTTGACAGGTATTTGATGCCACTCAGAGCTTGTCAGTGTTGTTGGTGCAGCTCCTCCGCATTCTTGGTTGTAAAGCGAGTATATTTTACGTGTTCCTTTTCAGTAAACCATCAGTTGCTAGACAGGACCTCTCCCAGCTTCTTTTTTCTTGTCCCTGTTCCTGCGCTGTTTTTGGTCAAGTATGTACCAACTCGCTCAACTCGCCATTTTACTGTTTTTCAGATAAAGAGGTTTGATGGTTTTATGTGACTGCATTTCAGTCAAGAGCACACCAAAACTCCTCTGAGTGTGCACACAAAAGCTTACTACGTAGTATTTAGGCAGCTTATTTTTTTATTTCAGCGTCAAATACTAAATGAGAAAAATAATTTAGTCACAACTTTATCGCAGACGGTTATTTCAAAACTGTTACAAACCCTGCTAGCACAAGTCATCATCTAGGTTAGCTCATACCTGCTGCACAGCACAGTTCTTCTTAAGCTGCAATTGCCTATGACCATTGGCTTTTAGTGCTACGGCACCTCTACGTCATTTCAGGGTCACATGCTGTGCTCTACTGTTGAAACACTTTACCTACGTTCAAAAATTATTTGCCAGCAAACACTGTGGCGCAGAATAAATTCGCGAACTGTTGCGTTTACGGCTCCACTATTATGCGTTTCCGGTCTATAAGTTACATAAACCTGTCAACATTCCATATCCACTATTTTGGTTTAAACCTTTGAGCTGAGAAATAGATTCACAAACAGTACACTTTCGTTATGTTCTGAAGAATTCCGAAACAGCCGTTTAGGCTTTTTTGGGTCAAGGAGAGAGCTTAGAAACAATAGCCTGCTTTGTTTTGTCCGTTTCAGCCAGTCTGCTCAGACCCCGGAAGCAAACCACTCATGGGAACCTGGTAGAACATAGAGCAGTATTTATTTTACGACAGAGGATACTACGAAGATGCCTTTCGTGATAGGTTCGCTAGAAACATATGACACCAGATGCCGAATGCAATTTAAACTCTACAGGAGTTCACAGAAAGACAAGATCAAACAGGACATAGGAGGAAGGCAAACAGGGTCATTGCTGGGAGAACGAAAACACAGCAAGCATACAGACACACGACACAAGTGATGCCTCACTACTTGCATTAGCATACACTGACGGAGACACCCGAAGGAAATGGCCATGCGGTCGCCGTTCTCCGTGGTCATTATAACCTTGCCCCGACCTATGAAAACACAGGCTGCCCTGATGACACCCAGCGGCGCTGGCCATGTTGCTTCGTGTTTCCGCGCGAAAGCTTTCATTGTTTTCCGACAGCGGCTCCGCGCAAGGATGACAAGCAATTCACGGCCGGTGTTATCTTTGAGGCATGCTTCCTCGCCTCGGTGTCGCAGCAGCGGACAAAAATACACACGACGCCAGTCAAACAATATTTGCACGTTCGAACGCCCGTCATAACGCCCTAGGCGCCATTGCGAGAAGTGTTGCTGGGCCGCTCCCTGTAAACAAGTGTTCCAGATCCTGCCCCCTAGTTTGCGTGGAGTGGGGCATATGTTTTTGAAAGGGACGGGACGGGATGTATATTCGAGGGGGTGAGGAAGTGGGGGAGGTATGGCGGGGGATGTCGGTAGTTTCATGAGGACGCGCCAGCTGCGGCTGGAAAAAAAAAGCAGCGTGTCGGTGCGCGTTTTGTTATTAGGAAAACCAGAGCCCACTTTATCTCACGAAACAAAATACCTAGGAATGACCCGAGCGGTCGGAAGCCCGCGCTCGAATCTTCTCCGTTGTTGACGCGACCTACCACTTTCAAAACTGCCACCCGGCTCTCTCTTGCTCGTACCTTGAGGGAAATAAAAATTTGGCGAGTATTCGTGCTCTACGTACATCATGACATTAGCAGCAAGCAATGTGTTAGCATTCAGTCACCGTGTTAATAGCAGTGCAGTTACACGTGACAACCGCCGCCGCTGTCATATGCAACTCTGTATCGCCCCACAATTTGGTCACGAGCCTTATTTGTTGAAGGCTGGACGTAAAGGAGTCGTAAGCAGTATGATGAGACACATATGCCTCTCATTCAAAGCGCCAACGCGTATCTCAAGTCCCAGCTATCAAGCGCTGTGAATCAATTTGGTTGAAATCTTTGGTTTTCATATCTGTATTGGTTGTGTTTTGTTTAACCCATGCCAAAACTTTAAATGCCTTTTCAAATACGTAACCCTGCTGTTTACAGGCATCGCGGAAAGCAAAAGGTATAATTGATGCTACACCAGTTCTGGCTCTTCACGGTGCCTAGATTGTTTAACGATGGCGGAGACAACAACGCGATTTGAGTACCTTCGCTCCTACACGCATGTTCACAGCTCTGTATAACGCCGTTGATTCGTGAAACCACGCAACAAGTTGTCAGTCATTCATATCGAGACCCTCGTTAGACCAAGCAAGGTATTATCGCGCGGATAAAAACTAGGACGACGCTTATTTATCTACTTTGAATTATTTGAATCCCGAGGGTCCCAGGCGGGGCAGTACATGAGCGTTGTGCGCATGAACGGTGGTTAACAATGTTGCGTGGCGATCATGAAGGTAACATGGTTTCCTCGATGGCAGTCTTGATGCTCTTGCGCCATAAAAATTCACTATCATCATCGTCATCATTCCAAGGTCATTCCAGTTGTAAGCTGTGTGCACAAAAACGACTTCTGGAATGCAGTAGTGTGGGCACGATGAGGGATAACGCTGTGAGGCATAACCTGTAGCATTCAACACCTCAACTCAACTGAACTCAACGCTGTGAGGATGGCCTGGGCAATGTGTTCGACGAAACGGTTGAATGAGCTGGTTGTCACGGGGTGAACAATGGAAAAAGCTCTAATAACGGCGGAGACGAGGAATTCGGCGATGGGAAGCAATAGAAGAAAGTTGTAGTTGAAACTTTCAAGTGCATATGCTAAAGTACCGTCAGCAGTTTGAAAGAATGAAGCAAGCAGCACGAATATGAACAGATTCAAGAGCTGAAATAAGGTTAGACTGGTGTGGGTCAAAGACTGCGCTAGCGTATCCAAGTGTACGTCGCACAACTGTTTCATAAGATGGTAGCTTTAAGAAAGAAGACGCCATGCGCAGGTACGATGGAGCTACCCAATTGTTCGATTATATTAATTTATTGCATAGCTAACGTGGTAGGACAATGATAAATCACTAGTGAGGTTAATATCGAGGTACTTAAAAGAGTTATTGGAAATAACGGTACTATCCTTAATTTTATAATAATAATAATAGTAATAATAATAATAATAATAATTGTTCTTTTGGGGAAAGGAAATGGAGCAGTATCTGTCTCATATATCGTTGGACACCTGAACCGCGCCGTAAGGGAATGGATAAAGGAGACAGTGAAAGAAGAAAGGAAGAAAGAGGTGCGGTAGTGGAGGACTCAAAATAATTTCGACCACCTGGTGTTCTTTAACGTGCACTGACATCGCACAGCACACGGGCGCCTTGGCGTTTTTTTTCCTCCATAAAAACGCAGCCGCCGCGGTCGGGTTCGATCCCGGGAACTCCGGATCAGTAGCCGAGCGCCCTAACCACTGAGCCACTGCGGCGGGTGATTTTATAAGTCGACGGAGTGTAATTTCGGCGACAGTGGAAAGAAATGAGCGGTCTTCGTACTATTCAGGGACATTACCGAAGTAGTGCACCATTGCTTTATACTATCCATGCTGGTATACTATCCGTTTTGGAGGACAGAAGCATTGTCTGGAACCAGCCCTCTTGAGTACAATGCAAGAGAAGTGCTCTCTTCCGACAAATAGACCGCAGGGAGTCCTCATACCGCTAATGGAATAGTGTTACAGTGATTAAGCGATGCCCCACTGCACTGGCGGGTGGCCGTTTCAAACACATTCACCGGTGGGTTTTTGAGATCCGAGTCCCTCTTTGCGGGCTCCCGTAAGGTTCATTTTTGCATAAATGTGCCCTTCTGCAGGCTGTCTACCTCTCGAAAAATGTGCTGATGAGCCATGGCAGCGCGGTGAGGTGGGAATTGCATTCAATGTATTTTAATTTTTCCACTGACACTTGCTATGGTGGGCAGTTTGCCCGCAATACCGTGGGTATAGATTGCCACCTGTCCAGATTTGGAGGTGGGCCACCTCCTTTTTCGTGACATGGACGGACGGATGTGTCTTTTCTCGTGAACGCAGCCTCTAAGGTTGTCACATTAATGAAGGCGGACAAAAGCTCATCTCTTATTGGTCTGGTGTAAAAACGCATCACAGCTTGAAGGCGGAGACAGACAAGGTTGCCTGCACTCTTACGCTGTATTCGTAAAAACGCAAGAATCGAAACTGTAGCAGTAATTTAACGCAAAAAAGAGAAAGGTGACCGGAATTCGGTTGGAATTCAAGTTTGGAGGAAGGCATTGGTTTGTTGCGCCGTGCATACGCTATGGTGAGCCCTTCTCGGGCAGCCGTCTCACTCCATCGTCAGCAGCAGCATTGAATAGAGTTACACCCCAGTGAGCGCAAGAAGGAGACACTGCTTCGCCTTTCACGAAAACAACACCGCCAAGCTTCGTCACTGCTTTGCCGTCTTCAGGAGGGGAAATTCTTTTCGACATCGTTAGCGCCAAATGGGGTTAACGCGCGCGAAACGTTCGCGTCTTGCGCCTGGCGCAAGATTTCTGCAGCCGGCCGCAGCCTCCTCGCACGCTTCTCTGTAGTGCGCGCTTCATTTTACTTTTCTTTATTTCATTCCTCGCTCAGTGCACTTTTCTCGTCCGATGCCGCCACCGTTTAAAAAAGGGCCCAACGCGCTTATACGCGCGGCTCGCGAGTCAATGGCAGTCGCGAGTTAAAAGAGCCAAGTCGGGCGAGAGTATTTGCGATACAACATCCGAACAGTTTACTACAGTGATGGATGGAAGTCGGCCGTCCCATTCAACGCGTCCTCGACTCAGCGCCACTTCGCCGCAGACTCCTCCGGGCAGTAGCGCCTGGCGCGGGCTTTCGCCCAATCTATAAGGCGCTACGCGCGTCAGGCGAATTCATGCCTGCCTCCTCCTCCTACACGACCTCCTTTTCTCTGGGCTGCCTAACTCGACTCGCCTCTCAGCTTCTGATTCCTACTTCTCAACTTCTGCTCTCACGATACTGTTCCCCCAGTCTCCAATGAATTTTGTTGCTGTTTTCTGTCTTATTTTTGGTTAGACTGTTGGCAGGCCTCCTTTCCAGGAACCCATTTATCCCCAGCTAAAGTGCGGTGGGCGCTGAGATCAAAAGCGGGCGGATGAGAATTTCCCGCTCGCTGGCTCGAAGGCAACATTAAATTCTTTGCCGCTCTACTCGTTCGCATTCATAGACTTGACGCCTTTTGATCCATATCTGACGCTTTTTCTTTTTTCGGTGCATGCGTACGAAGGATCTAGAGTTCGTGCGAGGAGTCGAGAGCTATTCGTGCTGCTTTCTTTTTCGTTCGGCTTCTGAGCGATCGCCATTTTGTATCCACGGCTCTCACGTTTTGTTCTTCCCTCAGTCGGTTTCTTCCCGTGTTCGCCTTTGTACTATTTTGCGTCACTGTGCAAGACGGTTGCGCTTTTTGTTGAACCTCAATCCGCTCTCAGTTACAGGCCGCTGCTACATTTGCGACTCTCGAGCCGCCAGCCACACGCATTCGTGAAGTACGAAGAGCCAGCAGAGGAAAAAAAGGAGGTATAGGAAGAACAAAACAAAACGAAGACGAAGACAGGGAAGAGCGAAGCTGCGCAAGTAGCGCATTTCTCTTCTACGCAGCAAGCGAGCAGGCGCGAGCGCGGATTTCACATAAATCACGCCCTTTGTAGTCGAAGCTGAGGAGAGGCGGCGTGCAAGGGCGCGCGCCACATCGGCATCGGCATCAGCGGTCGTCACCGAAATACATATAAGTGAGAGTATACATCTTCTTGCGCCGGGCAACGGTCTCCCTAAACGGGAGGCGAGCAAGGAGACGACGAAGGGAGAAAAGAAAGAATTGACAAAGAAGCACGGAGAGATCTCTTCGGGAAAGGAGCAGACGTACACCCGCTCGTGTAGAGGGATGAAGGTGGTAGGGAGTAGGAGAGACGAAAAGCAAAGAAGAGGGTGAGGATGCAGTTGGACAGACTCATCTGCGCCAGACTTACACACGCACGCACGAGCACAAAAGGGAAGGCGCCGACGCCACATCTCCCGCAGAAAGCATTGATTCCCGGCGTTTCAATTCCCCAAACTCGCTCCCACGCGCTTCGCCGGACGGCTAGGTTTTTTTTTTTCGGTTCTTTCTCGAGCGCAGTTTGCTTTCTTTTTCTTTATCTTATCGTTTTCTTCGCTATTGCGTGCATTCGTATATGCCGATTCCTCTTCTCTCTTCTCGAGAGTTTGCGTTCATTCGTTTGTTTCGTTTTCAGGCCTCGCGTGCGGATCCCTGCTGATTCTGCGGGTTATGCATGGTTTCCGATGGTTCGTCTTCAGACCTTTCAGCCTTGCCGCTTTTCTACCGATTCGTTTTAGTTTCCCGCGTTTCTCAGCTCCGCTCCGAGGTAGTCCCGCCGACGCTCGCCTGCAGCTATCGGGGGACACTTCCATCATTCCTTTCATCGAGAGCTCTGTTTTGTCCAATCGTAGTTGCGCTCTATCGAAGTCTAGTATTGCCTTTGTCGTTGTCTGTTACCTCATTCTTTACTCTAATCAACTTGAACAGCAAACGACGAGACGTTTCGCAAGAGTATCGTCATTTTTGTCGTTACGTCATGTCTTCGAAAAGTGTAGATAATGACCGCAAAGTTTGTGAAGCGTTGGGATCTCCAGCAGCGCTGAAGCAGTTTCACAAGAATGCCTTGACAGTGTGCGAACGATTCTGTTCATTCTGCTAAACTTGTGCAACGGTAGCAACTGTACTTGTCGCTGCCGAAACGGAAGCTAATAAGTTTTGTAGAAGCCAGCCGTGTTGGCGGGTAGAAAGTCTCGAAAGAAGGAAGCAAACAATGTATAGGGTTGTTGAGAATTGCCACATTTGATAGACCAGGCGCCTGAAAGGATTAGACTGAGAGGAATAATGTGAGTGCATTTTATCTGCAGAGCTAAATGCCTGAACAACTGTAGCAACAAATTAGGCGCGTGTGAATAATGACTCTCGAAGAAGAATGAAACATCTCGCGAACGGATTGTGAGTGCTTCTTATGAAATCCTGATATTACGTAACTAAAAGCAAGCAGCCTGCCAATCGAATACTAAGATGTACGATTTATATAAAGCGGGCGCCTACGTCCTTGATCTAAGCACGAAGTGGCGGCGTTCCAGATTTGGAACAGTTTTTCTGCAGCGCATAATGAAATTTCTAATCATAATTTTATGATAATGTGCTTATAAACGTCTCACTATGAACGAAGTGTAAAGCACTGGCTGCTTGAATTACCTTGTAGTGTGCTTTGAAGAAGACAATCAGCAATAATTGTACAAACAAAAAGAAACTTTTCCAATGTATGCCGCTGCGCATAAACAATCTGACCACTTGAGCAGGGCTTGCTGCTGCCTTATTGGAAAGCATGTAATGCCGCCAGCCCTCAGATTGCAGCCAGCGCAAGCAACACAAAAGTGAAAGCGAAAGTTGGGGTACAAAGTGTTCAATGGTACCCAATTTTCAGAGGTGCTAGAGGTCGGCAACATTTGTGTCGATCACAACTTCAATGCTGAAGAAAGCACCTACGTTTCAGCTTCTAATGGGTAGGGGCTGCTATGAGCGGCTTCATTCTAGCGTTCCGTGTCAAACAGCTGCTGAATGCGTAATGTGACGCACTTGCGGGTAACGTAGCGACCGTCAGGTGCTAAACTCCAGCCAAGACCAAGGCATCTCGTCGGCAGTGTGTTTCTGACACCATGCAAGTATTCGAATGGTATTTTAAATTTCAAACATTATCCAGGGCTAATCAAATATTCAGCCTTTCACGATTCCGTGCCGAGCACTGGCTGATATTAAACTGGAACGTTTACATAAAATGTGCTTGAATTCGCTTTTCTGATATGAGAGAGAGAGAAAAAAGTGGTAGAGGAAAGGCAGGAAGGTTAACCAGAAGAATGTTCCGGTTGGCTACCCTGATTTCCAGGGGCTCGAAAGCTTCCCGAACTTCTCGCAAGAAGCACGAGCTTCTAGACGTTGTTTGGTTCCCCATTAAGAGACAGCGTTCGAGCCAAGAAGCTGGGTGGAATAATAAAGTCAACCAGTGATCCTTGATGATTGTGACGATCCCGACTCTTCTGTACTACGTCAGGACTGACCGAGAATCAACAACTGGCTAGCCGCAAGAAAACCATAACATGAACAACAAAGTTTGTATTTGCACATCAGAAAACATACCTAATTGAACTGGCGCTCCTCTACGTATTCGCTGCGTTACGTCAAAAGATAGTTATCTAAACTTGACGGCATGCTGCGCGCGTTGACATTATTGTATATAAACGCAGTCATAGGAAACAGAAATTGCGCTCTAAACTTAAATGCCTCTTTCGAACTGTACAACACGAGATGACTACTACCGATTAAATTTGAGCTTTTCATCGGACGTGAGCGAAATTATCGACCGTGTGCTCGACGTTTCTAATGTTGCAGCTCAATCGGCGAGCCATCGGTTGTTTTCTCCCCTTTAAAAAAAACAACGGAAAGTTCATATTTTACTGGTGCTAATGCTTCACAAAACAGTCTCTAGCTGGCCGTCAGCGCTATTTTATCGACTTGTAAACAAACAATGCGACAAAGGCTTCAAAGATTCTCGCTTTTCGCAAATCACAGTTTGAGTCGGTGTCGGGCTTTCTAGGTTGGGTTGAAAGAGGCGCGAAAACCTGGCAGCAAACTCGGGCGTCTGCACAAGTGGCCGGCGCAGGCACGCTGCGTTTTGTTTGTTCCTAGCTTTCACCGGCGAACGGCGAACTGACGCGCTCAAACAGTTCAAAATGCAAGTTGAAATGTGCCCCGAACACCGGGCCGAGGAACAAAACACTTCCGAAGCGATTTCCACGGGCCGGAGACAGCTGTGGCGATTGCAGTGGAGTACGTCCCTGGCAAACAATCGATCGCCTGATCTTGCCTCCGCCCGTGCTTCGCCGGCAGCGAATTCAATCTGGTTCCTGGCTGTTTCCCGGCGGACTCGCCGAGGAAGGCACTTTACGCTTGTTTCCAGTCCCTCGCCGAGCGTTTAAAAGCAGAGCGTCGCAGCCAAAAAAGAAAAAAAAAACAAGGCGAAGAGGACCGTTTCTTTTCGCGAGTGCATCGGGGCGTGTTATGCGCGAATACCTGCCACGTCTGCCGCCCCTTTACTGTCTGCGTGTTATGAGCGTCGGCATCGACGTTGCTTTTTGCCGCAGCTCTTGGGGTTGTCGTTGGAAGTGCGTTGGAGTAAATGGAGCGCTTGCTGCGGCGGTTGAGTGTGAGGTGGCGAATGTGGACATACTTTTCGGTTAGAGGTGCGCCAGCGGAGCAAAGGGATGAAAGTAATCGATCTGCATAAAGCGTGAAGCGGGTGTCCCGGTAGCCGAACCATGAGTGCGGGATTGTAAAGAAGAGGTGATGGCAAATGCCATAAAACATTGAACCGGGGTGACGACAACCGCACTGCTCTTTGTCTGTTGATGATGCGAGACTTTCAACGTACTACCCAATATTCGTTGTCGCTGTGGCACAGCTTTGCAAGGACGGCTGGGATTGTTAAGAGTTGTGATTGTACGTCGTGTTGAAACTGTAGTCTTTGCCCACTCGATTGTAGTCTTTGCGACCATCAATCCCTGGACCAAAAGACGAAAGGCCCTCAAATGCGCACATATACAACTCACTGGCAAGGCAAGAAAGTATGCGCGGAACCTTATTACTGAATAAATGTTAGATCGGAATAGGAGTTAAAACAATGGTAGTATGTAATATTTTTATGCCTTCAAAAGCGTGCGACGTAAGCACCTTATATAAATGTCTGTTCGCAGATAAGGCCACGTGCAAGCGTGTCATAGTGTGCTGTTATTCGTGGTTGTAAAAACATGCCCGTGATCTTTTCGACTTTCAGAGTGCCTGTTTCAGAGTGCTTGGGGGTCCACCTAACTTTAACTAATGGTACGTCCGTACCGACAATGTATTGTCCTCGTCTAGACGTACTTTGGGTTTTCTCCTTCTGACTTTGATTTCTTCAAGCATAAACACTACGTATGCTCCCTGCCAGGTCCCTCATTAGGTCTAAGCTAGAAGACGTGTCTTTAATTGGGAACCCTAATTCACAAGCTGTGAATAGCCTCCTCGAATCTCTACAAAATAAAGCAGCCCGATACAGCCGGTGACAACTGAACATCTATTGCGCCCGATATCAAACGAACCTCATAGCTTTCTCGCTTGGCTCAGACATTTGATTTTCAAAGTCAAATATTTTGATAACATATTTTATATTATGCTGCACCAAAAGCGCCCGTTTTTTTTCAACTTATACTCCGGCTAGAACCGGCGACTGTTGCAAATTTTCTCTTCCATTCTCATGTATATCTTCTTTTTATTTCTCACCATTACTTCTAGTTAAACGGCCATGAAACAAACTCCCGAGCTCAACAGTTGCTAATAGTAATACTTGAAATCTTCGCCCTTTGACCGCTGACCTTTTAAAGTGTTTTAAATAACATTTTTATGATTGTGCAATCTTTTTGCCGGTTATCTTTTATGCGGCCAAGAACCCTCTTTAATGTTTGTAGTTGGCGTGTTTCTTACATTATTTGTGCCATTTTCGAGCTGAAAAAAGGTGGCGTTGGGCCGCGTTCCTGTGCCATCTCCTCTGCTTTCTGCCATATCCACTTATGCAATGACCTTTGGGCATTCAAACCAATAATAAATTATAATGATGATGACATCAAGGTCCTGGCGGCAAAAAACAAACAAACTATAATTTGTCTTTCTTTGCGCTTAGTTCTTGTAACGCCTATTTTTTCCGCAGAGAAGTTTCTGAGCTGCTGGCAAGAAGGTGGTGTACTCTACAGGGTGTTTCATCAAAGACTTACCGCAATTTTTAAAAATAGGCTTTTGAGTTCGAAGAGCGCTTTTTTCGGCATAGCACTGTCAGCGGTTTAGTACGTCAGAATATAGCAAAGACGTGCTAATTAGTAGGCTGGCTAACTAATATTGAATAGTTAACTGTTAATTATTATTATTAGGTTCCTTAATTATTCAGAGACATGAAGCCCTCGCAAGTAATATCCGTGTCATTTTTAAGCATTTCGAAAAGGCGGTTATCCTAGGCGCTGCGGCCCAGCAAATTTTTGCTATTTGGACGAATTACGTGCACTGGAGAACTTGCTTTCCCTGAAAGCCTCTCGAAAGCGCTTGTAATTTTGGCCCGATGTAGCCAGAATTTGTGGGGCCAATGCGCCGAGGGTAACCGCCTTTTCAAAATTCAAAAAAATGACACGGATATTACTCGCGAGGGCTACATGTCTCTGAATAATTCAGGAACCTAATGTTAATAGTTATAAAGTTATTTATTCTATATTTGTTAAAAATTCTGCTAGTTAGCACATCTTAGCCGTATTCTGATGTATTACACCCCTGACAACGTGATGCCGAAAAAAGCGCTCTTTTAATTCAAGAGGCCTATTTTTTTTTTAAATTGTGGAAAGTCTTGGGTCAAACAACCTCTCTACTCGCCTACAGCTTTTCTTAGCAATGGAGGAAATGCCACGGGCATAGAATATTCATAACAGTGCGCCACAGCGGCAAATAGTTCGGCAGCGCGAAGGTGCGCGTTGCATCCTGGCTCGTTGCTGTGTACGTGGTACGTTCACACCGTCGCTGGGGCAGCTGGCGTCATCTATGAAATCTTTTTGTAACTATAAGGGCCTACTAACCAAGAGAACTGTTTTGTAGTGCGCTGGCACAAAGCGAAGCCTCAAACCGAAATCGAAACCGAAGTGATAACCAAACTGCTAGCGCAGCGAATTCGCATTTGGCCTAACCGCGCTCAACCATCCGCCATTGTTTTTCCTTAGCATCGAAGACTTGCATTTGGGAGTTGAGTTAGAAATATACTTTAAGTGACGAATACAGTCGATCCAGGATGTATCGCATTCTAATGAGATCAGAAAATAGTTCGAGATAATGATGATTCGATCTACAGAAAGAGACATAACATTCCACTCGCGATCGTTACGAATGCAGGTTTGCCAGTTGGAGCATCCAATAACTGGAAAGTTGGTGAAGACGACATGAAGGAAAACCTTTGTTTCAAGACAGTAATTTTAAAAACGCTGGCTTTGATCTTCTTTAGACTGTCCAAGTCCGAGAGCCCTGTAAACTCCATTTTGAAGGAACAATGCCGAATTAGGCTGAACGCTTACTCCAGCCCAACGAATGTGAAGGGCGCGTTTCCTCCTGACTACAACAATCATCGCGGTCGTTAGAATTGCCTTCCTCTTCGGTGCCAGCAATTCCCGCCACAATGTTCTCGTCCGCGGGGTTGGCTTCAATTTGTACTTCGCCGTCATCGTCAACAAAATCCTCAACTGTCGCTTCAGCCGGGATGGCCCCCGGAAAAAAAAAAAAAGGAGTCGCGAAGCACGTCGTGCTCTCCTGCCGACACAAGCCGTGCCTTGCGCAAACAGCTGGTCACTGTGTCCTGCTTAACATCGTTCCAAGCGGCAGTGATTATCTGAATGCCCGCAAGGAAGTCAACCTTCCCATCGGCTCCCTTTCGAAGGTTATTCAGGAGCCGTAGAACAAGTAGCGCACCTCTTTGACCTGGCGGAATTGGATATATCAGACGGCCGGCTAAGGTGGAGTTCGATATCTAACGCGTCATTCCTACACTTTCACACAGTATTTCAAGGGAATAATCTGTGCGTTTGATAGAGCCAATGATTCAATGGATCCCGGTTAGATATATCCGGGTTCTACTTAATCGGTAATGTCATATGTTTTAGGAAAAAACCTGATAACCGCAAGATGGTAATTATTCCGCTGCGTAGAAAGGTGTGGCGTGTTTCGGTTGCTTAGCCTGCGCTTCGTCACGAGAAATAGTTGTCCCGGACTATAGTTTGAAGCACATATGGATTTCACTCGTAATTTCCTTTGTACTCGCTGTAGCCAAACAGAGAAGCCGAACATCCAGCAAAATCCCCGCAAAGTAAGATACGCGTCATCATTGTGATGGCCGACCGACGTATGAGCGCAGCAAGTAGTCACCATGACAAGCTACCAGCTTACTTCCTGATCGAGGGCTCGTCCACGCAGTGCATGTCATTTTGTAATACACCCTTTGCCATCATCGACTAAGCAATGTCCTAGAAAAGTCACAGTGCAACTGATTAGGCCATTTGAGTTTGCGTACTCATGCTAATACGTGAAAGAATGAAAGTCGCGAACTGCACGCAGGGACACCAGCGGTGCACGCTATCATTTTTTGTTCTTGGGAAGATAATGAGTTTACGTTTATGCACGAATTCACTTTTTCAGGGTGCTGCTGCAGTGCAAGCTAAGCCAAGAATTATAATGAACTGCACATCTGCAACCAAAAATTTTAACCTTAATCCAACGTTTCGAAGCCGACTCGGCTCCTTCATCAGGGGTGACTGAGGGCAGTAGCTAGCGTCTTTTAAGTATGAAGGGGAGGGGGGGGGGGGGGCGCTGTCAAAGGAACGACAGCTGTGACGCGAAAGGCGCGGGGGAGGGGCTACAGGCTGTTAGTCATGCTGGCGCACTGCAGGGAGGTGGTGAGTGGCGACTTTTTTTCGTTGAGTTGAAGACCAAAGTTCAAATTTTTGTTTGGAGGTGTGCAGCTCAATATAATTCTTCAAACCCAACCAGACAGGCAAATCTGTCAAAATGTTTAGTTTTCAAGCTAAGTCAAGGCAAGCCAGTTAAGGCAAGATAAGACAAGACAAGACAAAGGACAAACCAGTAGCAACACGTTCAGAGTGGGCATTATATTGTAGCGACCCCCGCGGATGGCAGTGCGCGTGATGCTGAAAAGGAAGAAGTGTTCCCAGCACGCGCCGGAGAGAACGCTCGGGACATTTTTGGCCAGGGCCGGACGCTGCCGCCGCCACTCCGCTCCTGTCCCCTCTTCGGCAGCCCTCAATAAATGTGGCCGCGGTCGCCTCCCTGGGCGACTTCCACAGTATCAACATCAGCGTACGTATTGAAAGTGTTCACAAAACGTAAGGCGATGTGCGCTGCAGGACGCATGAAATATCATTTATTTAGTCACGAAGAAATAAATGGTCCTAATAAGCAGTATATAATTAGAGGTAGCGTAATTGAAACATTCTTCATCTGTGGAGATATTGAAATGATGAGTGCTGATCTGACGTTCACTGCGCTAAAATCTACCTCATCTTTCATTTGGGAAATATTTGGGAATTTTTGTCTGCCTTGCTGTGTTTTACTCTCTAGAAAAATAGTCCCCAAAAAGGTATGAATATGTAGAGGTAAGTTTACCGGTTCAGCGCATAATCAGGCAAAGCTTTTATAGCTTTGTTTTAGCCATTAATTTTGATCCCCTTTCTCTCTCTCTTCCCTTTGGCATTTTATCTCTTACTGCCGCCGCGGTGGCTGAGTGGTTACGGCGCTCGGCTGCCGGCCCGAAAGACGCGGGTTCGCTCCCGGCCCCGGCGGTCGAATTTCGATGGAGGCGAAATTCTAGAGGCCCGTGTACTGTGCGCTGTCAGTGTACGTTAAAGAACCCCAGGTGGTCGAAATTCCCGGAGGCTTTCACTACGGCGTCTCTCATAGCCTGAGTCGCTTTGGGACGTGAAACCCCCATAAACCATAAAGCTCCTCGTCACTAAATGTGGTGAAGGGAATTTTTTTAATTTACATGAACAGTAAAGGAGAGGTTGGTGCAGCATAGCGGCTCCGGCTGCCCCTTCCTCGCTTTACTTAGCCCCCTGACCACCGTGACCGATGACTGCCACTGAATATTATTCATGTGAACTCAGTTACAATAAGTTAAATTAAACAAAATAAAGAATAAAAATAAAATGTTCACTAAATAATTAAGGTCTTGCGGCCGACGTTGCTAACGAAGGTTATTGGGCTTAACTTTTTAACAGCTGTCGCTGCAAAAAAATGGACAGCCAGAAATGCAAGAACCCATGCTTAAGGCTCGCACAACGACAGCATGGCTTCGTGCGCGACCGGCTTCGCGCAGAAGTCGGTTTCTTTTTATTTTTGTGCAGACATAAAGAGATGCCTTCACTTGTTTATTGCAAACAGGTTCCCGCGGATATTTCAGATGACGTAATGCGCTTGCATAGGATTCCCTCATGAGTTTGTTAAACTCAATGCATTGCCCACCTGCCCCGAAGCTTGCGTTGCATAAAGCACATAATGCGTATGTCTTCTCTGCTTTTTATCTCGGTAGCGTGCACTGCTGAAGAGCTTAGAATTTAGAATTACACAACAGTACTGTCAAAACGGAGGCGTAGCCTTCGCGCTGCTGAAGCGCATAGCGTATAGGTAGCGACATGTGGCCGAGACATTCAATGGTATGTGTCGCAAATATTTTCTCACTTTCTGCATTTATGCTGAGTACATTGTTTCTTTTCTCTAGGGCATGCATGCACCTTCCCAAAATATTGAGAGTCATGAAAGACACAGACTTCGCGTGTCTTTTATTTGCGCTTAAGGTTCCCGTTCTATTGCAGTGGTTACAAGAGCCCACTACGTATTGTCCCACATTCTACCTTGTGAAGACGCCATGGGCTCCAAACAACTTAAATAACAGAGGAGTGCTTGGTACAAAATGATGCGCTAATTGCAGCAACCGCGAATGAGCTTCCATTGTGCTAAACTGCGGGCGTTTCCCCAGGCGACCTATCTTGCAAAGCCCCGTTGAGAGCGCCATGAAGATGAGACGACCGGGCCACCGAAGAAATATCCGTATTCTCTGAATGGAGAGGAACGTGATCAAGTAGTGAGCGCGAGAGCCGTGCGTGACGGGGTCCGCTGCGGCCGAAAGCGAGAACAAGTACAGCGAGCACAGAAAAGAAGACGCCAGAAAGAGGAGAACAGACCTGCAGCCAGAAGCAAGAGACCATCGAACTGTGTGAGACAGCGTCACGTCGGCCGTGGAGAGGCTCGCCGGGCCTCATTTGGAACGCTGCTCTGACTTTCCAGGTCCCTTGCGAAAGCTTCCCCCGAGGTTCTTGCGCTGTTTCTTTCGCCTTTCCTTGCTGCCTTCTGCCTCGCTCTCATCCTCATTTCTCCTATGTCTGTCTTTCTACGTCAAGATTCTTGGCTGAGCTGTATGTGCGTGTAAGCTTGTCGGAATTGACTTGCACACGGATTTTCTCCTCGGGTTCTCGGTTCCCCCTCGCCTTTGACTGGCGCAGTCGACCTCCTGTCAGGGTTTATTCCCTTGAGAGCCAAATCTGGGCGAGAGGCAGTGGGACACGATGGATAACCCGTTCGGAGCTGAATTCGACGTGGTGAGTTGGACTCCCGGAGGTTGCGACGGCCCCACGAATAAGACGGACAAATCTTCAAAGCCAAACCCGAGGGCGCATTTGCAAACGAGATACGCTTAAAGTGCACGTGGAACTCATAACGATGTATGGTGTGTGCAAAGCAAAAAGCCTCTTAGAGGGCTTTGCGCGTAAAAATGAGGAAGCTAAAAACAATGTGATAATAAGAACACTACAGGGGATAGTGGCTGAGGAAATAGATTAATATCAATTGCTAACATAGAATTCACAGTAATTGCAACGAAGCTTAACGCATTTTTATGCAGTCGGAAAGAAAGCGTGCCCTGAGTAAACTACGATATCACTGAGTCTGAAGGACCACTTCTTGATTCTTTCAAGTATGGGCCTATGGTTGCTTTGGTCCATGTGTCTTTACCATTGCAAGCATGCCTGCTATACTTCATTTTTTATTGATTTATGTGTTTTTTTACTGACATGTTCGTTTACTGCTGAATTAATATACGCTACAGGGCTCCCAGGCGGTGTAAAGGGACTGGGCAAGAAAAATCAATTTTCAGAATAAATTAAAACAACTTCTGCAGCTTAAAAATCAAACAGGAACAGCACCAAAAATTTTGCTGAAAAAATTGTCAGGAAAGACGAATCTGAATGATCATAAATTTTTGGTCAGGGAAAACTTCCGGTATTCCCAGGTGTTTGAAAAGTAAGCTTCCAAACCGGGTTTTTCTGGTGAACCGGAACAGAAACTTTAAGCGATCAATGCGCGGCGACAGGTATGACAGCGGTGAAAAGAAGCTGCGCTGTAATGTGGGTTCAGGGGTGGAACGTTTCCTGAAAAACGCATGGACCGGAGAATTTTTCTTCGTGAGAGCAAGTCAGGAAGTTGGAAGTTTGCTTTTGGTTCAGAAGCATCATAAATGCGTGCATAATCTTTGGAGATGAACGACGGCGAACAATTCTCAGTGAAATGATGTAAGTTGATAATGCTTTTCATGGGTAATCCTAATTTGCGGAAGCGTTAAATGTTGCAGACAGTTTAGGTTTGATTTGTTTTACGTGGTTTAACGTTCCAAAGGGACTCAGCTTTTAGTGGAGTTCTCTGGTAGTGGAGTTCTTCGAATAATTTTTGGCATCGGCTGTTCTTTAACGTGGACTGACATTGCACAATACACTGGTCTGTAGTATTTCGCCTCCTTCGAAATGCGATCACTGCGGCCGAGATCGAACCCATTTTTTCGGAGTCAGCAGCCGAACACGATAACTGAGCCACCGCGACGGCTCAGACAGATTATCCTTTTATAAATTAGAAGCTTGAAAGAGAATGGCAGTGCTCAAAAATTGCTGCGCAAATAGCTCGCAGTACAGTTTGCCTTATTGAAAACGATTTGATGTTGTTTGCTTGAAGATGCCATTTGCTTACTGCACGAAAACGATATTATGTAACAGTGTAGAGGTTTAGTTTTATAGCCGAATGGATCAGTGAAGTTATATCTTGACGCTACGATGTAATTAAATTGGTTGTATAGCAGTTCAGAACACAGTTATTGTGCAGGCTGATACCGTTTAAATGTCATTTTACAAAATAATATGACTAATTTTGTTATTTTGGAGCAAAGATTTCAGCTATCTCCGAAGTGTGCTATATAATAGGCAATTACATAGAGAAGGAAACAAGTTAGAAACAGCACTGTTGCTGGCACTGACCGTAGTTATACAACAAATTTTACACCTAAAGAAGTGCACTATGATCATTGTCTATTACCGACTTTCTGCGGTTAGAAAAAAACAAACAATCCAGTTGAGAAAGGCGATCATTAATTAATTTTAGACGATTTATTTTAGGCATATTATTCTTTATTCATGCCAATTGAAGCGGTACCTCCTCAGAAATGTTTGAGAAATGTATATTAATCTGCAGAGGGCGTATTCTGGTTGTTGATGATGATGATGATAATTCATGAGGTGCATTCTCGAAACACTTTTCGAAATCTTTTTAGAACAACGCGCGGTCCAGAGCTCCAGCTGTGCACTGAATGAGGGTTAAACCTAATTCACAAACACGGCTTTGCAAAGCCGTGCTTGCATGAGCTAAGATGCTCTAAGTTATTGGACCACGATAGGAGAGCAGGGGCAGTGAGGGTCAAGCATTATTTGATGACGAACGACTATCGCCGACTTCCACTACTAAGGAGGACGCATAAATTTCAATGCCGAAATTTAAGTTCATAGCCTACACAGAAGTGGTCATGACAGCAAACCTCATCACAAGTTACGCAGAGGTAAATGCAGCAATACTTGACTAGTTTCACTTGGAAAGAATTCTGCACAAAAATATATTCGACGTGGACCAACGTTCCCCGCTAGTATTCAATCTTCTTATTGAAATCCACAAGTGGTTTTGCAAATTCATTAGCAACTCCAAATGAATTAGGGAATTTAACACTGTCGGTGCACTTTGAAAACAACAAGATGCTGCAAGGAAACATTTGTTTGACTTTTCATTACGAAAGCACCAGCAGGAATAAAAATTCATAGTGATTTAAGGGCAATCTTAGTTTTTCCGTGTCAGTGTCGTTTTAGCAAAGCAAAAATCCAATTTAAATATCTCTTTCAAGGATAAGTGAAAAAAAAAAGACGCAGCTTTGTTCTGGAGCCATTTTGCAGTCAATGTTCAGGTGTACGACGAAAGAAGCCGACCATGTAGAGCTCAAGATAATACTTATTCTTGGCTGACTTTCCCGCAATCCCCGCCGCGCAAGAAATGCCTAACTGTTTTGCAGCATTAATCTCTACATATTGCAAAATATGACAGATGCAAGCTTGAAAAGCAGCAGTTGCATTGCCCGGGAAGGCAGGGCTCGGTTATGCAAGGTCCAGCACGGTAGTAACAATCATGCCAAATCTGTTGAAAAAAAAAAGAGCACTGCATGTGGCAGGCTGTGTGACAAGTTTGGGGAAAGACGGAGTTATGGCATATATTATCAAAAAGCGATGAAGCCGAACGCAGCTCCTAGAAACAGCTAGGGCATATACCGACTGATTTTTACAAGAGATCGCGGAAGTTTCCAGTTGATAACTTAGCTCCGTAGTTTTGGCAATATTTAAATGTGTGATGTACTGCACAGCAAAAGATAATAAACCGGAAACACGACCACCTTATGAACATTGTCGTCGTGCTTTGTTTTAAAGAAATAGTGTGAAACTTGTTGTCCGTAGTCTGGATATTTGAGCACGGCATAAACTGCCAACTCGCCAACTGAACAACGCTACAGAAGACGCAGGTGAGAGAAACATTTTTGGGCATATTTGATGGATGAAATTTTAATTCAGTCACGAACGCGATGATGCAGGATGCTTTAAAACAATTGCTATATTTCGAAAGAAAAGAACAGCTAGTATAACGCATGCAACTAAACCTGCAAGATACATTGCGGTAAAATAACGGTCTTTAAGGAGAAGTTGTGCACCAAGCGCACTGATTACACAACGCGGATATGTTGTGCGCAATATGTTTTGATAGCCGGAAAAAGGTTGAGCGCACTGTACACAAAAGTATTAGTCACTTTTTTCATCTCTTGTTATTCTTTGTTTGCAATTAGACCATTTCTTCGTCGCACAAACACTCTGTGTGCGGCAATGCATACTTCTCAGGGGCAAACACGAATAATTATATGTAGGTATACTATTAGGGCGCAACTGCTTCTTTTAGCGCATACCATTACACCATGATACATAGCGGCTCCATAAAAAGACAATACGCTGACGTATTAGAATACACACTATAGTCAGAAGTACCATATAAAGCCGGTAGAAGAAAGGAGTACCGTGAGGGGATTCTTCTGAAAATATCCCCCCTCCCCCCTCCCCCTTCATGAAAAGATAAAAAGAAATACAACAGGCGATAGACAAATGGAAATGAAAAATGTTGTCCCTGGGTGCCGTGATTTGTTAAATTTCGGAACCTCCTTCTGAAGGATAGGTTACATAGTCCTGCTCTTGCAATGTAGCAAGATGCGCGCAAAGGTAGTGGCGCCTAGAACTCTTGTTGCATTACGAGGTGTCACGAATCCAGTCAAAGGTAACGTAGTGCGTTAAATGTAGCAACCGGGAGATAAAGCCGTCGTACTAATACTGCGTAATGGGAAAGCAGGAGAGGTCCGCAGGAGAGAACGCGATCCTTGCCTCCTGCTCCACACGGCGGAAAGGCGAATGGATGAAAAGGGAGAGATAGAGTAGGTTGAATATGAGCTTCGCCCACGCGCATGCACTGTCTGTTCACATGACGCTAACAGGTACTTTAATATTCTCAAATACTGAATTGAAAAACAAAGGCTCGAAATGCAGGGTGCCTTCATCCGATAGGGGAATTAGCTTACTTCTTAAACGTTGCCCTCATGCCTGAAACGTGTGCAACGCAATTGAGCTTTAATTCCTTCGCATTTACAATAAATTACTGCGTAACTCGTTCCTACTGGCTCAGCCGCCAAATTGCATGGTCGCAAATAATTGGCTATCAATATTCTTTTAGTGTTCTGGCAAACCTGAACTCAGTTTAGTGATGACCAACATGGCAGCATTGCTTCCAGCGCAAGCACCTGCGCCTTAATAGCGAGAACAACGGTGTTGTCACGAAGGAAATTCCCGCGTCCTTATTTGCAAATTCCGTCATTTCTTGCCGCAGAAATTCATGGATACGAGCCCCGGGTAGCAAAAATGCAGAAAAACACAGCACCATCTAGTATTGCACGGAGTGGAAATCAGCACTCTTTGAGAAACTAATCACAAAAACCCAACGCGCTCATGAAAGCAAAAGCGGAAGGAAAGCAGCAGCCGAGAAACAACTCAGCCTGGCTTGCAGTCTATCGATCCGCAGTGGTTGTAGCGGTGCTCAAGCGCAGAGAAGAGGCAAGTATGAGGCTATAAGAATGAAAGAGATGGGGCGAGTGGGAACAGGAATGCAAGATATACGGGAGGGTGGAAGGGGAGGGGGACGTTGGAGGAAGGAGAAGGTGATAGGTCAGAATAAGAGGGAGGCGGAAGAGGAGGCCGGTGGGGTGGTGTTCTTGTTTCTGGCTGTGACAGACCAATTACGAGAGGATCTTCGCTTTACTGGGCCAAAAGCCGCTGCTTCCAGACCAGCGCGGCGTCTTGGGTCTGTCCCTGCAGGCACGACTATCGCTGCGCACGAAGAGCGGAAGAGAGGAACTCGGCTGAGGGACCCGACCCGCACAAACAGTGTCCGGCTGGAAAGTAATGCAAACAGCGCAGCGCCGCGCAGCCGGGGAAAAAGGGACAGTGTGGATGCTTGCCTTTGGATGGACACGTCGTAAGGGGGGGACCGGAAGGGAGAGAGAGGAGCCGAAAAGAAACAAGTCGGGGAGGAGGGGAGCATTTGAAAGAGCGGACAGGACCGGACGCCGTCTTCCCCGGAGGAATTCTGGTACCGCACTGCGGTTCGCTATGCGCGTGTTTCTGTCCCGTTTTCAGTGGCATTTACTTGGGCCTTCTATGAAAAAAAAAAAACTCCGGCTCTTCCACACTCCTCTGTTCTAGTTTTTTTTGTTTTCCTTTACTTGTTTTTTTTTGTCCCTAAGGAGGAGACGAACGCAGTTCCGCATGGGCAATTAGAGCCCCGGGAACATGTCAGGACCTGGAGCTCCAAATCTTCTCAACCTAATGGATTCCAGCTCATTTTTTTTGTGAATACATGTGCGCATTTCTTTGGTTTAATTTCTGAGTAGAATTAGTACAAAATATGAATTTTGCTAGCGTGAAGACGCAGGAGAAGAAAAGAGCGGGTCAGCTTTCACTTCGAAACGACTAAGGCGGAAGTCTCTGTTCGGTGCTGCTTTCTGTAAATGTTTAGAGGAAAAAAAACTCTTAGGCGATCCTTGGTCGATCGTTTAGATGCGTTAGTAGACGTTCTTTACATACGAGGTTGAAACACGAAACTTAGTTATATCTGGGGTGGTACACTTAGGTCTCTTATGTACGAGGTCAAGAGATAAAGTTCGTGACGTCGATGTTACTGGCATGAAAGTTCGTTACATTCGAGATGCCATACTCAGGTTCGTTGTATACAATGTGACATATATGGGTTCAGCATATCCGAGGTTAACACACTAAATTTCGTTATATGCAAAGTGGCTCACTAAGGTTTCCTCTTAGCCTTTTTATTGGCTACTGGCAAAATGCGGTACTGGAAGAATGCTAGCGTATTAGTAACAGCCCTTATGCTTCATCGGTAAGTTGGAGCCGTTACGAATGGTAAGTCCATTCCGTTCTACTATTATGATTAGTTTCAATATGCTGAAAGCTCTAACAGTGTACCGTAGTTGCATGTTTTAACACCTATAGGCGATGTGAAGACGTGTCTTCTGTTACTGAATGGTTTAGAAGTGTTTTGTAACTACTTAGAAGAACAAATGACAATTACTATTATCCCAAAAATCTCGATACTGATGACACTTGAAGCAGTACCTTTTCGCAAGTCTCGCACGTGCTGACTGCCAAAGAGAGCGAAGCTATAGCCAAAGTTGCTCGCAACTTCGCTGCAGTCCAGCTTCGGGGAGAGTGACTAGCGTTCGAAAGCACTGCGCGACCAGCGCTGTCGAACCCTGCGCGGACCCCAGTGACGGATGTGTTCGCATCCCACGCACTTGTGGCCAGGGCATTGTCACCCAAACCGGAAGCTCCTTTGTTGCGCTCTTCCGCCGTTGTCGCGATAGAGGGTTTACTGCCAGGTCTTCCGGGTGAAGGTTTCTGCTCTTGTTTTCCGCGTTTTCACTTTCGAGCGCCGAGTCCTTTCTTGGTCCTCTCACTTGTGGTTCAGCCCGGCTCGTAACCTCCGCACTCGGCAGGCACTCAGCGTTCTTTGCTGGCTACTTTTCTTGTTCCCTCGCCTTTAGAAGGCCCGTTATTTAACTCTTCTTGCGATGCTGGGGAATCAGAGACCTGGAAACTAAATTTTTGTTGCCTTTTGTAGGCTTTTACCATTAAAATACGCTTCCGTCTCTGGGAGAACGCTGTAAAACTTGTCTGCACATTTTTAAGTGCGTATTTTGCGCTTTTTTGCTTCCCCGAAGTCCACCCTTTGTCACGTTATCGTTCAGTTTAATGGACTGCAGCGCCTCAACTTTTTATACATAGCGAAGAAAAACATCTCCAGCTCCTTGAGGCTCTTGCACACCCCTCCCCCTTACTTCCCTGTACTTCAATTCTATTTCTTTCTCTGCCACTGTTTTTCTTGATTCGCTCTCTCTATCTTTTTTTCACGCGCTCGTGTTCTATCGCTCAGTTCGTCCAGTTTGTTTCGCCGGGAAGAGCGAGAAAACCTACTTTTGCCCGAAAAAGGAGGAGTGTGCAAAGAAGAAGAAAAAAAATGTGACCCGAGCATGGGAACCAAGGCGAGAACCTTACGCTCGAGACGCGATAAGAAGAAAGAAAATGAGGCAGCGATGAGTAGAATGGCGGGAGCGGCGACGCAAAACAGTGGCGGGCCGAGCATGCACGAAGAGCGGCCGCGCTCAGAATCGATGGCCGCCCTTATTTCCGCCCGTCCGCCGAGAGAGGGAGCTCGCAGCGGCAGCGGCGCGGATGGCGACATCGCGGGTGTTCTGCTGTTGCTGAAGATTTCTTTTTAGATATTCTTTTTTTCTTTGTCTCCTTCCTCTTGCAAAGCGCATAAACGAATGTAAGGCTCGCCTCTCTGTGAGAAGTGGGAAGGGTTCGCCCATTGTATCGACGCATAATGGGAGTGGACTGCCGGATTTACCAAGGTGGAAGGCCCCGACATGCACACAATGAGCTTCGCGAGTGAAACGGCCGCCCGTAACAGCACAGCGGCATTGAGGGAGGAAAAAAAAAAAGGAACTGAAAAACGAATATAGCGTACAGCGGCTTCACCGAAAGCGAAAATCTTTAGATTGTGTTTCGGCTGCTGTCGCACTCTGTGCTTAGTTCTTTTCTTTTTTAATGCGTCCACTGCCCCTTCCCCCTCTTCACTGCACTAGCCCTTACTTCTTCTGTATTATTTCGCGCTTCTATAGAGATTTTCAAAAGGAGCATAAAAAAGTAGGATCGACCTTAAAAAACGCGGTTATTTCTTGCCGTGTGGGCTACACGTTAAAATGGGAAGTTTGAAGGAATAAGATGAACGGCAACGCCGGATTAATCTATAGAAATCAGCACGCCTGCGGAGAAACCGAACAATAATTAAACTAAATGTTCATTTTAGAAATTTAAAGTTACCGCCTCCCACCGAGCCTTCAGAAGCCATAGAGTTTCATCTAGTTCCGCTCACACAAAGACAATGCGCTATCACGTGAATAAAACGCCTCACAATATCTACGCATTGTAAGGGGCGATATCGTCGCACAAGTGAAAAAGGTAGCTAAATTGGGTCGAGAAACAACGTCCTCCCAGTAATATTTCAGTGTCTTTCAGGGACTGTATTAGACAATACTAATTTTACCGGCACAAGTGCGCGTAGCCGCGACTGCCTGCATTTAAATGTGATCACCTGTGATTAAGTGAGCTTTTGTGACTCTCATTACGCGCTATTAAGGCCTAGGTTGTGATAATATTTTAAACAAAGCCAATATATGTTTTCAAAGAACAAAAAAGGAACGAGTCCAAGCAGTAGTTGGCCATAACCCCACTCTACACCAAGCATCACACGATCGACGCAAGGATAGTTTTGAGCCCAAGACTTTACACTTAATTTATCTAAGCGGTAGAAAGAGAGAGAGAGAGAGAGAGAAATGTTTGTTCGAATGTGGTTAACTGAATTCCTGTGCAAGAAGCCTGCTACTTGGAAGCCTTAACAATCGCCCAAGTGAGTACATATCGTTCATTTCTTTTAAGTACTGACGCTACTAGAAACCGAATAATTCGGATGATTGATTTTACTGTTTGGAAATTGCAATACACATAACCTCAAACAGGTGTATGAATTTCAAACGAAAATTTGTGAATTTTGTCGGTGTCACGTCATGTTTCCCTATTGAGACAGAGAGAAAAACATGGTCTAATACGCCTACTACAGTAAGAAAAACTGATTTCACTACTTTTCTTGGTAATTTTTAAAGGAATAATCAGTATTAGCGAGGCGTCCTCAAAACTGATTGCAGATAGTGATAAGCCATTGTTCGTGTTAGCTCCGAGCTCCGACCAATGCCTGTTCTCAAAGAGGCAGTTTTGAAATAAATTAGAATATCATGTCTGGTGTATTTTAATACGAAACGAAAAATTGCGTTCTTTAGGAGGCAAAAAAGTGTCAATGATGGGTTTTTAACCTAACTCTAACCTATGTCTTAATTTAGGGACTATTATAAAACCAGGAAATTGCAGTTAAATGGAACATCGTATGCATGCGATTTGTATAAAGGACCTTTTTAAGTTCCGTAGTCTGAAAAGTCAAACGGAAAATAGAAAAATTCTGCGCCGCAATAATGAAATCATAAATTAGCATAATATGGTTACTATTTTAGATACCATTATAAAACCCGGAAATTGTTGCGAAAAGGAACAGCATATGCATGCGAATTGTATAATGTACCTTTTTTTCCTCTTATTGAAAGGAGTAAAATTATTCGTTTCAACGAAATCTCCGAAGTGAGTGCATTCTTCACATCTGAAAAGCCTGTCAAGCTGAAAGACCTTTTGGAATAAAGGGCCAGCTTATTTGCAACACACATGCAATCGTTGTACACGTATAAAGATATATTGTATTATAATGAAGCTTAATGAAGAAAATAACACTATGACCCTAGCTTAACATTCGTAAATTAAGTTTTGTTGTAACTATAAATGTCACTGTGGAAAAATGTGCCAGTAATCTCACACTTAGAGCCACAAAGCGCCAGATATGACCATGTCATCTAATTGTCATTACTATGAGCGGCTAGAAAACACAATGCTTACTGCATCGATAAACTTAAATTTTCTTTTGAATCAACCGAAAATTAACGAAATAACAGCACATCATATGACCTCATGAGATTAGTCTGCGGTTAGGTCAAACTATATTGCTGTTCCGTATTTTTTCTCTTAAAATCGCGCATACTACGCTGATTATCATGATCATAATGTTAGAGTTCTATGATCTGGAAGGACAAAACAAGCTAGAAAAATATTGCACCCCAGTATTGGGACAATAAATGAACAGATTAGTGTTTTTGATTTTGGAATTGTTAAAAAAAGATTCTAGGATCCTTTTTCTGAAGGACTTATCAAATTTAGGAAAACACGCGACTTACATTCATTTAGCTTTTTTAATATCTACGACACTTTGTAGTTAGACTGCGCAAGTATTAAAAAGGCATGTTTCATCCATCGACTACAGCGTGAACATCATATGCTAATGTTGATGAATCTTTATGGCGCAAGGGCATCTATTGCCAAACAATGCCATGTCACAAGGTATTTTCGAATTTGCAAGGTGGGGTCAAAGACCAATTTCCCAAGAATTTCACCCTAATGAAACCGAGTGCCAGGCAGAGGAAAGCTTGTACCTATTGTATCACCGGTGGGTACCCGGCGGCGCTGGGGATCGAACCCCGCACCTCCCGCATGCGAGGCTGAGGCTCAAACGACTAGGCCACCGCTGCGGCGTGTGAACATCATATGAACTTGAGATGCGAAATGAAACCTTTCTGAAATAGGGCATTGTTTTTAAATGTGCCCTGCTCGCGATATTATTTTTAAAGAAACCAGCGCTGGATAACTGGTGTAATTATGTTTTCCCGTTGATTGCACGAGCAGTTTTGTAAGAAAACAAGTACGATCGTTAGCGGCAACAGTTTGCCATTTATGGCTCGAATTTCGGACAATTCCCTGAATTTCCCAGGCGCCGGTGACTGAATCTGTGAACGCTTTCCCGTAAATGAATAACATTTGAGCTGAAATAGGGCCGCGCATATGTTTCCAGCGCTGCAAGACAGAAAATATAAATTTCCTTATAATAAAAACGTCAAATAAACGTGCGTTTTCGATCACTCATTCCTGGATTCTGCCCGCCTCACTCTCCACTTTTCTTTCGTTTCGCTGTCGCCTATGTCCGCGAAGTCGAGCACCAAGTGATGAACAACAGTCATACTTCTCCCCGCTCGCCATACCAACCTCCCATCCTTCCACGCCTAGCAGAGCGCATTTTCCTAATGAAATTTATCGCGTCTGCCGGGGCAGGCCCAGCGTCGTGAAGAGGAGTGCGTTCTTTTGCTAAGAAAACGCTTGAACGCGAAGAATGTTGGCCTAGGCGCGGGCAGCCACGCGTCGGTGCCTCCCCGCCCACTGCCTGCGCACCCTTATTCCCGAGCATTCCTGCAAGAAGCCGCCGCCATGGTTCCTTAATTCCTCTTCGTGAATGGAAGACGCGCTGACGTCTGCACACCGGCAGCAACGGGCGCTCAAGTGAGAGAGAGACAAACAGCGAGCAGGGGGAAAGGGCAGCTTTATTAACGACGCACCGGGCATGGTTGGGCAGCAGCCACGTATGCGGGCGCGAAAAATCAAACGGGAAAAAATAGAAAGGCCAGACCGAGAAAGATCGCACGGAGAATAGTTAGGAAGAGCAGCCACAGAAGCTACCGCCGCACTTGGCGCTGATGCGGCTGAAGTACTGAATTTAGCTCCCGTTAATGCAGGCCCACACAGGCGCGAAACGAAGCAAGAACGACGTGACTTATTTGCACAAAGTGCTCTCCGGCCTTCCATCCATTTCCTGGTGTGATACTAGGCGAACTTTAAACTTCAGACTTTATATTTCGGCTGGGTGCCGAGATTTTACGCCGAAGGACAGGGAATAGCGCGTCAGTATTATGTTGAATTGCTCCAGCATTGCGAAGTTCTCCAGTAGGGAAGCAAACTCGTCTTGACAATCACTGCCTGTACACAACACTTTTCGCAGCAAGTAAATGTAACAGCCCATTTAAGGATTGTAGTACAGTGTGCTCGGAACTTGGCAAAGTGACAGATGTTCTTATTGTACCACGCAACCCGAATTTCTAAAGGATAGGAGGATGAGAACGTGCACAGACAAATGCGATAGAGATTTTGTGCCATTTTATGAGGATAACAAGAACAACAACAACGTTCACTGGAGCAAGAAAAATGGACGGCTATCAATGGAGCAATCAGAGAAGACAAACGTGCCACACTGTGAATGTGTACAAATTTATAAGTATAAATTCTTAAGTCCACAATCAAAATATGTTAAGTGTGGGGATTACTATTATCGCGATTCATTATTTTCACATTCTCTAATGATAATTTATGAATACTCACTTGTTTTTAAAACTTCGCCTCGAAGTGCTAGTTATAACAAGGAGATTTTTTTATTGAACAAAGAATCATGTAGATGGCTGTGTTTTGGAGAAAACATTTCGTACCGAGTCTTCGACGTCTGTCATAAGGATATGTCCCATTATTTGATCTTCAACATCTTTAAGCTTCATACTTCTCCACAAGGCAAATTTCGTCTAAGGCGTTTGAAAACTTGTAGGTCAATAAAGAACCATAAATGAGGCAAAGCAGGGCCCAATATAATAGCCTTCGATGAATAAGCCGCAACGTAAGCATATGAAACGTGTTGAGTCCCGACAGAAAGTTAACATATCACTAAGGTAACAGCATACTGCTCGCGAGAGATTTTTGTGAGATTTTTGCCGAATTGATGCAGCTACTCTTTCTATAGCGCCACCTGTAAGCTCTAGTGAATGCCCTTTCCAGAGCGTGTTTCTGCAGACTGGTTCAGCAACCCGACGTGAAGCGGGTGGTGGGCATGTTTAGTTAGGGAGTACGGTGGCAGGCGTCTCTTACACAACCGTGTGTAACGCGTGCGACGGTACTTCAAGTACGGTCACTAATCCATTCATCTAAGGCAAGCGCCTTGTTTGAAAGGCATGGCGAGGTAGACGGTTAAAGAGGACAGCCATAGAGAGAAGAGGAAAACGTGGGTTGAGAGCATTACGACCTCGTCATTTTCGCCGAACGTGTCTTATACAGCTGTCGCTGTAATACCCTTCCAGCGGATTATTATTGACTAGACAGACGTTAAGAAGAAATAGTACCTCTTACAGCCCTCCTGCACCTTGGAACGATATGAAAATCCCAGGATGTTTCGCAGGTATCCCTATGAGAGAAATATGTTTGGTGTTCACTCTTTCCTACTGCAGCATAAAAGTTGGAGCGGCGGCCAGATGACTAGGCTAACATTCAGAGCAATTAATATTAATTCTGCAGGAAGTAAGACGTGTAAATGGTATTCTGATGCCCTGTATGCAATTCACATTGGAGGTTTTTATTTTGAATACATCGTATTAGCAGCGTAAAATGTAATTGTGTCTAGAAAACAACTTATATATAAATCAACATCACCGTGTCATTCGCTTTTTATTTTTCTTTAATTCTTCAGCAATGTCTTTCATGTTTTATTGTTTTGTTTCGCACAATTTCACCGCGCTATCGCATAAAATGTTTGCATTGTCCGCTTGTGGTAACGCTCCTAAATGTGCTGTGGGTATACAATAAACGAATAACAAATTACGCCAGATTTATATTTACCCGCGTAGAGAGTAGGGCTTGTTGAGTTGAGTTAATCTTGAAAAGACAGGACAAGAAAAACGGACAGCATTCGTGTTGTCCGCCTTCCGTGTTTTGCGCTGTTTCCCTGGATTATACTTACCTTTGTAGTGGACACAGGCCGTCCATATTCAGAAATGGTCGAGTGGTTATTAAAGAAAGCAAACAAGTCATCCTACGCATTAACTTAATATAATCGACGCGGTGCACAGCGCCTTTTGAGGAATTTTAATATTTTGGCAGTCGTAAATCAAGCTGTCAGAAAACTGTGTATAAAAACAACAGGGTTTCCTAGAAGTGAATTCTCGTCTTTAGTGAGTGAATTTTCAAGGTCATTGTTAGTAAGGAGGACTCATGGTTAATCTTAAGGAAATCGTTCTTACTGGGAATTAGGGGATTGCATAGCTGAAAGAATTTGAATTCTTTGAGAGAAATATTTAGAGCATTTAAAAAGTTAGTTCAGAGATGTTCATAGGTGATTTGAGAACTGATATGCTGGATGGTTCTTACAGAAGCAATTGTTTACTATGTTGTGGACCTTGTGAGTAAGTATACAGGTATGCAGGGCGTTCATCTCACATAATAACGACTTGAGAGGTGTGAAAAATAACTAGGCGCATGTTGAGAAATGGATCTTATGATATTGTTGGTGGTGCCCTTGACATGAATAAGAGCCCATGCGCACTCAAAGTGTATAATTTAGTAAAGTATTTAATATTGGTACCCAAGAACATGCTCGAATACATGAAATTACGAACTTCTGGACTTTCAAAGCAAGCTTTAAATTGTGTCTACGTGTGCGGTTATTCTTCACGGTAGTTGCTCTCGGTATTAGTGAGCTCGAACCACCGCTGTCCCGCGCTCCTGCGTGATTTCATGCATTGATTTCTATTTGGAATGAAAGCGCAAAAAATGAGCGTAAAGAAACTGCTCTATTTATAGCGCTACCTTGCTGTCAAAATATTATAACCGAAACTGTTCTTAAGTCTAAATAATCAATCTCGACAAATACATTGCTACAAGTTCAAAAACACTTACTACTTGTAGAGACACCGTAATTCAAGGTCTACATTTGCAATATGTATGAGCCGTTTTCACCTGCCACCTTGCATTCCGTTAGGGAGGAAAAGGACAATTTAGCTAATTTGGTCATCACAATGACATATTCGGCCTTTTTGGATCCAGAAGCTGTCGGAGGGTAGAAGTCGAGGCGGCACTATTAACCTGTTTTTTCAGAAGTCATCAAATGAGAACCCTGCGTTTTGCGGTTGAGAACAGCTGACAACGACATGCATGTATCACGTCTCGGCGTGAACGTACTACGGGACTGCAATTCTTTCCCTGCACTGTTTCATCGAATCACAGATGCGTTTACTTTCAGATGCGAAGCTTTCCGAGAAGGGAATAGTCAAAAAGTGGCGCATGATCTTCCTAATATGCCTAACAGGGGAGTTTGCGCTGGGACTGACAGCAGACCCGGTAATTAAGACGTGTATCAGGCTGTGGGTACAACTCCCAATGAAAACAAAAGAACAGAAAATCTTAAATAGTGACTACTTTCTTTACTGAGAAGTCCTTGCAGCCTTCCCCAATTAAAAAAAAAAGAAGGCTGGACCACCGGCATTACGAGCAAAAACGTGGCGCCTGGAGCCAGGCTGCGCTCTGGAAAGCCGAGGCCAAACAGGAGCAGGCACCCAGGCCAATGGGGGCGTATTGGTAATCGAACTTCGGCCTTTCTTTCCCATTTCGCAGCTGCCAGCTTTTACCGCTTTTTCGCCCACTTTTTGTCTGTGGGACTTCACTCCCCACCCGCCTTCTCATTGCCCGGCTCAGTTTTCTTCCAGCGGCCGAAAACACTTCTTCCTTCTCTTCTTCTTGCTCTCCTTCATCTCGTGCTATCGCACTTTCCTACTTTCGCCTTCTCTTCTTCTTTTCTCCGCTAGTTTCTTGGATGCCACTCGAGTTATTATCGTCTTTGAGCGGATGCCTCGGTGGAAATCCATAGTCTTCCGCCTCGTTAGCGCCGGTCTCGCAATCTCGAAGCCTTCCCAGCTGCTTCTTTCTCGCTCTTTCTGTTGCTCGGCTTCTTCTCAGCGAGCCAAACCCCGAAGCCGAGCCAAGCAAAGCCGATGGCTCGCTCTTTAGGTGAGTCGGTCCTTGCCTCTGGCTTCGATTGCCGGGCAGCGCAGTGAAGAAGCCGCCACAGGCCGGCCCGGCAAGAATCACGAGCACTGGCGTCATCACTGAGCCGAGCAGCTGCAAACAGTTCGAACCAGGGCTCAAGCGGCCAGGCAGCGGCAGAGGGGGTAAGAATCGCTGGAGTTGGTCGCACAATCAACGAACCGAACTGCTCGAGCAGCGCGAGCGATGAGGTGATTACGTGGTGCAGAGGAGAATGCGAGCAAGAGAAAGTTAAGAGACCTGCGTAAGAAGCGAGTCAGCGTGGCAGACTCCAGAGACTAATTGAAAAAAAAAAAAGCTAATTCTCTCTTGAACCGAACTAAGTCTCTGACTTCATTAGGTTATTTGCAGAGGAAGATTCAGGATGTTTTATCGCCTCTTTCTGTCCGAAGACTTCATTTTGCCCGGAAGTGGCGTTTATACCGAGAGTTGTGAATAAACAACAGGGTACAAGCGTTCTGTCTTTATGGCTGAGCCTGGTAGAACTAAGAAGGACGGTAAGCAGTAAAAACATACCTATAGCCGGCTTACGCTAACGAGCAGATTTTTCTTCCTTGCAGGCAATCATAATATTGTTATTCCAGGTGTATTTGCTGACAAAAAGAAAACAATGTATGTAGGAAGTGCTACAGCGCTGTGAATACCCTCTTAGTATGCTGATATAAAAAGCGTATGCACAAAACAGCTCGTTTAGTTGACAGCTAGGTGGAGAACAAGCGGCTTTATAGTGTATATGAAAACAGTGGCGCACGCTGTAGATTATAGGATGGGGCAACACGGGCGGGCAATGTTTAAATCTGTTAGCAGTGGCCAAACGTTCTCATGGGATCAATGAAACAGCAACTGAAAAACACAAATTTATTGCAATTTTCCACATCAATACTTTTTCTGTTCTGTGAAACTGAACATACCGTCAGTGGGCGTACGACAACTGTTAAAGGGAAGTCAGCGTCAGTTTTCTTATCAGGTCAACAACGTTCTCTAGCGATTGTTTCTAAACATTTTTGGCCCTCAACTCTGCGCGCTTATACTGTCTTAAGCTTTGGAGCAAGTTTCTCTTAGATCGATTCTGCTCGCGGTAAATAGCGTCATCCTCTGTTGTTCCCCGAAAATGCCAGAGGCTGGGCACGTTGTAATTAATTGCCGAGCATCGAACGCGTCATTAGGCAATAGAGAACCTAACAAGTTTGTCTCGCTGGACGCTGCGACACGCTATCGATCAGAAGCGGTGGCGGCGACAGCAGCAGGCCCAAAAAGGTAAGGAACGGGGGGCCAAAGATGTCAGGCGCTCTGCTTGTGGCGTGCCTCTTCGCAGCTCCTCAGCAACGTCCATAGCCGAGAGAAAGCGTGCGGGCGGAGGCAGCCAGAGGCGTTTTTAGACGCAGGAACGCTCTTACGTGCTCGGTTAGTGGCGACCAATAGGCTGTAATGCTGAAGCCTGTTCGTGTATTCCTTGAGCATCCGCATCACTCGCTGCGAACCCGATGCCACATCGGCAACGTGGAGACGAATGTTGGCAAACGACACCCCGATTCTAATCGCACGTCTGTTAGAACTAGGGTGCCTGGACCTTCGGCTCCGTCGTTGTAGGGTACTGGCAGCTTACCTATTCAGATTCATTTACAGAATTTTGTGCCTCCACAATATCATTCCGAGAGGCCGCAATGCGCGCTGTCCTTGCCATAGAGTTTCTAAATATTACCTGGAGGGAAAGCTCGCTCCGCCGTCTACGCAAGTTTCTTAATAACGAGCCCTTCATCTACCGCGGGAATGCCTGGAAGGCGAGGCCTCGTGTTCGGCTTGCCTAGTGTTGGGCCGAAAGCGTTGATTGTACCGAAAAATTGGTAGTTATTGTGCCGCGATTCTCTCATTGTACGCAGATTATAATATTTCGCTGCTGCGTTTTTCACTTCTTCAATACATTCAGCGCAAGTGAAAGGTCGTTGGTAGGCTGGAATGAAAACTTTCCCAGCATTCCTTCGCAGTGTGCCTCGAGAAGAGTCTTTTATTTTCTGCTCAAGCCAAGTCAAGCCAAGTAAGTAGGCTGTCTTCTTTTCACGGTATTCCTGCGTCTCTGCAAGGTGGATGAATGGTAGCGCCGCCACCTTATCCTTCATTCATGACGATACTGTACGGTCCCGGCCACGAGATATTTGAGTGCAGCTACAAGGCACGCAAGCCTTAACGCAAGAGAAAATTTAGAAGGTTCATGCTGCTACAAGTCCACATAGCCGCCGTGAAACAAAATGGCGCCTCCCGAATAAACAACAGTTGTAACCCCATTAAATCAATGAAGTGGCATGAGGCACCCTAGGTGGACCCACTAACACTGCCTGCCAAGGAGTTGGACCATGCACGGTATCCGCCCCCCCCCCCCCCCCCCCATGCGTACTTCTTCGCTGCTCTCTTTCAATATCCCCTATCCCATTTTTATAACGTTGTTCAGCTGTCTACCCAGAACAAGACAGTTACTGGCCCGGTGACCATATTTCTTCGTGAATTTGATGACTCAGTGCCACAAGTGGATTCGGCAGCAGAATAACAAGGTGGGACTGCGCTGCAAACATGTCTAATCCTCCCGAGCTTGATGTCCGGTTTTCTGCACTTCTGGGTACATTCTCTAAAAATCTTGGGTGATGTACCTAACCTCAAGTACTTTTGTTGTTTTGTGAGATACACGCTTATACGCGTCTACTGCGAGTACAGGACATCATATATTATTGTTCTAGCAGTCTGTAGTGGATCCAAAATAAAACAAGAACCAAAAAAAAAGTGCGATCTTGCGAAATGTTCAGTCAGCTGACCTCATTACGAACTTACCCCTAGGGTCGCCACTGTACAGAACTGTTAAAAAAGGTAAGAAAAATAATTTCTCTTCGAAGCCCGGGCACATATATTGTACAGTCTTCAAAAGTCACAGTAACCAGTGCCTCATTTTTTTTCTGTGGGCGGGATACCATCGCTGTGATGGTCGTCAATGCAGTGAGCTCCTCGCTAGAATTTCGGAACTGTTCTCGTTTAAATTCTGGCAAACTGTTCTAGTATGCAGCCTTATTAGAATGAGAACAACGTTCCAAGAGAAACACAGCTCGTTTCGTGCGTCATAGCTATTTTAGCCTGTGATTTGCTTGCCTGTTCGTGAGAGAGAGTGTCCTGGTGCAACGCGATGCCGGTGCCAGAGAAAGCGTGACATCTTCCCCTTTTCCTTTCGTTGCTGCGCATACGCGCGCTACGGTATATGTATACGCCGCGCGCTGCAATGAAGTTTCGCTGAAGTCAGCGCTTTGTCCGTGCTAGTTTTTGCGCTGTGTTATTGCAAACATGATTTACCAACACGCCCAGCAAGTGGTGTTAAGCATTACAAGAGAGTGGCAGTGCAGTCGTTATGGTGCCGTTGCACATGTCGCGCATCTTTGGGCTAATAGCGCAGTAAATTCAGTTTTATTGACAAACAGCATACTTGCCTGCACGCTGCACCCAGTAGATGCCTCAAGAGGCTCGTTTCATATCTTCATTGTCATTTAGCACTCTTGATCAGATGCTTTTGAAAACAGTACAAAGTGTCGTTTTTTTTTTTGTTCTTCTTCCTATTTCCCTTCCACCCGTTAACTGTCGTGCATTATAGCGATCTCGCTAATCCGCCTTGCTATCCACTGCTCTGTACAGCCTTTCCTTATCACTGTTATCAGCTCTTATTTCCACACCTTGACCGATAATTGTCTTCCGCGCTCGACGTTGTGCCGCGCATAGTGCTAGAGGCACTGATTTTGCTGGTTAATCACTAGCATTCATATTTTCGGTAAAAGCAAGTATCAAGCTGAACAATATCAACAGCTCCGGGCGTAGCATGCAGCCCACGTATGCAGGCTACCCATTCTCGTTGGCGGGCAGATTAACGCGAAATATTTCCATCACAACGCACCGCGCCCACAATAGACCACAACAACTGTTGCCGTAGAGCTTGATGTTCCACGTATACCTATCATTCTACAAGAGAGAGAGATAGAGAGTCGAGAGAGGGGGAGAGTTATTGCGTGGTTACTGCTTACACTGCGCAGAGCGCCTCACTGCGCACGGCATGAAGAAACTCGGGCAGTGATTTCGTTAATTTCAAGTTCCCGCGACACCGTCTGAGCGTCCCACTAATTGCGTTCGAAGCCCCCCCCCCCCCCCCCCCCACCCCGTTTTCTATATCCTGTTTTAACGCTGTCGCACTTGTGTAGTGCCGTTGGTGGCGTTCTGTCACCACCAGGGGGCCGCTTCTTCCCACGGTGACCAGCCCCGTGCAGAGACGACTCTGCGCATGCGCGAGTGAGCGAGCGAGGTGTTCAGTCAGCCGGGCTGCCTCCGACTCGGGGCGCCCTTGAGGCGGAGGGAAGTAATCTGCTCCGTGTCCATCCCAATCAAATCAATGACCCGGTCTCAGGGCGCCGCGAGCGCAGTCGGGGCTTTCCCGGCGGGCCGGTGACTTTCCCGAACCGTAAATTGCATCACGCGCACAGAGTACCGGAGTGCTCCCTATGTCAAGTGATCCGCGCTGCGGCAATGAGGACAGGTGAGCACGAGAGGCGAGAATGAGCAGAGGAGGACGACGCTGTTAATTTCTCTCCGGATACCAGATGCATTTTTACGCACTCCATGAATGTAAAAACAGGAGCCTTTCGGCGTCAAGGTTCTCTGGCAATTGGAAACACGAGGTTTGTACCAGATCGGAAATTCCCTCAGCTAAAAAAAATCCTCGGGCGCGAGGAGTATTAATCGGATAAGCTTCTTCGGTCGCGCGCTGTTAACTTTTTTTTTATTACGTTCGCAATTGAGATGCCGAGAAAGTTATGTAATTCGTTGTTCCTCCTATTCGTATCTTTTACAGCTTTTTTGTGCAATCGATTGTGGGAAAAGAGCTCCTTACTTGTCCAAAAAAGTAACCATGTGTCTCCTGCCACTGCAAGGGCCACTAAATTAGGCGCAAGATAAAAATAAAACTAGCGAAAACGCATTTTTCTTGTGCTAATTAAAACAAAGAACTTCGCTTCGAAATGAGTCACGGATCAGAGGTCACACAATGAAAAGCTAGTGCTGATAAAGGTGCTCCAGCATAGAGAGCCACTATCGCTGTTTTTAAAAGATGATAAATAGTTACGGCTGCAGAAAGCCTGCATTATTTTGACCTGTAATCGTTGCCCACTTGTTGTTACGAAACAGGCGTGTTTTTTTTTAGATAAAGTTCTATATACCGCGCACAGTTAGTACATAGTTCATGCCATGCACCCAAGTGAAGAAAATCTTGACACTAAAATATTCTCTTCTTTCATATTTAAGTCAAAATTACGTGCGGGAAAACCTTATTGCGCAAGCGCTGAAGACAACACATACGTATCGGTCTTCACGGAATGGGTCTTAGAGCATATTTTGAGAGTTCTGTGAAAATTTATGTATGTGAACCGCCGATTAAAGTGGGCCATGTCTTTCGTGCTTCAAAGAGCGAAGAAAGAGCGTAAAGAATGAGGAATTCAGAAGGCGCCCGAGCATTGTTCATATCCGCATACAGCTTAAGAACGAAGCTGCAGATTTCACTCAAAGGATGCCTTCCAACCAATGGCTTCGACCTATTTCCATGACGTCACGGTCAGTCGCCTGGCGCCTGGCATCGCGGCATCGCAGGCGACTGTCAAGCTCAATGCGATTGAACGCGACCTCGGCCGACGTTATTTGCCGGTGGGCGCTCTTTGAATTGCATTTGCCGCTTCGTTCTTGGGCTCCGTCACGCTATAGCAGTGTCACTTTCCAGTCATGTGCAGCTTTCGTCACATGTCTTCAGGGCACATGCTTTGATATGGATACGCGCTAAGGCGGCGTGTAGTAGAATACTTACGGCGCTCCTTAAAAGAAAAGTCTTGAAAGGCGGGGACGAGACTTTACACGGGCTTAGAGCTTGCGGGGATCAGTGTTGAAAAATCAGGAAAATCACCACGCTGTTTTTCCTGTGTGTCTTCTTCTTCATGACGCTGCCTTTTCGGGTATGAATCCGTACCGCTCAACTTGCACGCCTTATTCGGTTCCACGGAGTGCTGCACAATGTGGGTCAAAGGCAACCACGTGTCCGAAAGACTTTTAATAAAGGGTTAAAAGATGTGCACTGTGTCCCAAATATACTGCAAGGACTGGAAAGAAGCAATTACTCAAGTCACTGTTTCATGCCCAGCTATAGACATTCGAAGTGAATTCGAATGACTTGCCGGATACTAAGAGAGCAGCAGAGAAGACACGATGGCATAATTTCGATGGAGTAACATGCGTAGATAACTGGTTGAATAAAATAGGCAAGACTGGCTTCGCGCTAGGGCAGAAGGAAATCTCTGAGAGAGGCCTTCGGCCTGCTATCTACTTTACCTACGATGATGACGAAAATTTACACAAAAAATTGCCAGTGGCTTAGCTCGGCTATGCCCGGATATACATAGCGAGAGGTACGTTTCCCTGGCTGAGATTGTTGTGGCCACTGTATGTTTAGCAATGAGAGACATTGGGCTCCATCTCGGCGGCTATGCGCCATCTATTACGCTCGGCAGTCTGGCATCGCCGTTTGGCAAGCCGTCCCTCTCTCTGCTCGGCCGTCCCAGCTGCTCTCTGCGCCTTCTTACGCTGATTCTCTCTTTGTTGGGTAGCCAAGTGCCAGGCGACAACCTCAGGATCGAAAGAGTTAATCTTCTCTTGTCTATAACGCCGTTTGGCAGCAGCTGGACTCTCCTCCTCTGCATCCATGTCAAACGTTGTGATGCAGACGCCCACTACATCTCCGCCTTTTATACGCGATGCTGTGCATGCGACGCGGGGTTCGGGTGATAGAGCGGCGTGCGGCGAGGCGGCGACAAAGAACGCAGCGCAGCTGTGGGGTCTCTCTGGTTAGCATGGTATTGGCGCATGCGCACAACTTCTCATACGCGTGACGTCACGCTCGGCTCCGACGGTGAACCAGGCGCGCGACCGTGGCGACGGCGAACTGCACGCCGCACCTTGCTCCTCACCGGTTGTCATGGTAACGGCGCATGCGCACAACTAGCCGCAAAATGCACCGCGAAATGCTAGATTTGCAGCCTAGCGTGCCCCGCCGCGGTGGCTCAGTGGTTAGGGCGCTCGACTACTGATCCGGAGTTCCCGGGTTCTAACCCGACCGCGGCGGCTGCGTTTTTATGGAGGAAAAACGCTAAGGCGCCCGTGTGCTGTGCGATGTCAGTGCACGTTAAAGATCCCCAGGTGGTCGAAATAATTCCGGAGCCCTCCACTACGGCACCTATTCTTCCTTACTTCTTTCACTCCCTCCTTTGTCCCTTCCCTTACGGCGTGGTTCAGGTGTCCAAAGATATATGAGACAGATACTGCGCCATTTCCTTTCCCCAAAAACCAATTATTATTATTATTAGCCTAGCGTATTTCAGTGCCGCCTAAGAGATCGATCAAGGAGCTTCATGTGAAGAAGCAGAAATATTGGCGTTCTAATTCTCTCATAACACTTTTTTGTGTAGCGAGAGTTACACTAGGCTAATAATAATAATAATTGGTTTTTGGGGAAAGGAAATGGTGCAGTATCTGTCTCATATATCGTTGGACACCTGAACCGCGCCGTAAGGGAAGGGATAAAGGAGGGAGTGAAAGAAGAAAGGAAGAATAGGTGCCGTAGTGGAGGGCTCCGGAATAATTTCGACCACCTGGGGATCTTTAACGTGCACGGACATCGCACAGCACACGGGCGCCTTAGTGTTTTTCCTCCATAAAAACGCAGCCGCCGCGGTCGGGTTCGAACCCGGGAACTCGACTACTGATCCGGAGTTCCCGGTTTCGAGCCCGACCGCGGCGGCTGCGTTTTTGTGGAGGAAAAACGCTAAGGCGCCCGTGTGCTGTGCGATGTCAGTGCACGTTAAAGATCCCCAGGTGGTCGAAATTATTCCGGAGCCCTCCACTACGGCACCTATTATCCTTTCTTCTTTCACTCCCTCCTTTATCCCTTCCCTTACGGCGCGGTTCAGGTGTCCAACGATATATGAGACAGATACTGCGCCATTTCCCTTCCCCAAAAACCAATTATTATTATTATTAGCCTAGTGTAACTCTCGCTACACAAAAAAGTGTTATGAGAGAATTAGAACGCCAATATTTCTGCTTCTTCACATGAAGCTCCTTGATCGATCTCTTAGGCGGCACTGAAATACGCTCTCCGAACAATTATAAATAAGGAAAGAGAGAGATTCCTCTCATTTGACACGAAGTAATAAGCCGCACAATTACATGATGTAGTGAGCGTGTAAGTGAGACTCATAACCAACGAAAGCTGCTTTAGTCGGGTGAGATAATTTTTACTCTATCTGCACCCTTTTATGTCATGACACGATGATATTATTATAGAAAGATCTTTGGGCAGTTTGGTAATGAATCATGATGAACCTGCCGCGCAAGAAAAGAACGAATGGTCAAGGAAATTATGCCGGACAAGCGCTGGCGTGCATCTAAGCAATTTATTGCACCATACATACACTGGCGTACCAGATTCGCGTGAAAAATAGGACAGCGGGACAAATAATGCAGTGAGCCGACGCTGGGACAACGCATGTCATCTATGAAAGCGGTTTCTTTGTCTATGTGCTGACAGTTCTGAGATGCTTTTTTTTCCCTGCGTGGCATGAGTTGCCGAGCGGCCAGCACTGATCATTATTTCCTCAGCTACTGTATTCTGCACGTGGTTCTTGGGTATAAATATGCATCTACCGCAATTAATCTTAATTAAGTCATGGCTATTCATATCTACTATCGCGAACAAACGTTTCCGGCACGCGAGCTCTAGGAAAACCACTTTTATTGTAGCTCCACCTCGCTACTCAGCAGCCTGATATTGTATGAAGGCATTAAAGGCCTAAATGCTCCTTTTTCTCTTCACAATATCAGGCCACTGGGTAGTGAGGTGGAGCTGCAATAAATATTTTTTTTTCTAGAACTCGCGTGCCGGAAACGTTTGTCCCCAGCAGTACCTCTGTATGGGTCTCCGTCACGTTTCTGCGCCCTTGATTGCCATAAGAATTCACCGCATTTATTAGAACTATGGTTCTTGTGAACTCATTCTGCCCATAAAGTACTTCTCAACCTACGTACAATAGATCCAGCCGCACTTTAATACTTGGTACAGCGCAGAAATTCTTGCTCACCTGTTTCTATTTTGTGAAGTCGTGTTTCTTTCTCACAAGAATAGCGCCTTCCAGAAGTGGTCGCCTCCATATACTGACAATATACAGGGTGTTTCATCTAAGACTTTACCCAACTTTTCGAAATGGGATTTTTGAGTTTGAAGTGCGCTTTTATTTGGTACAGCATTGCCGGTGGTGTAGTACATCAGAATACAGCAAAGACGTGCTAATACCAAGCTCGTCCTCTAATACTGAATAGTTATCTTTCTAGCTATTACAGTTAGGCTCATTAATTACTGAGAGGCGTGTAGCAAACCATAATTGATATCCAAATCAGTTTCTATAGAATTTCGAAAACGCATTTACAATCGGTGTTGTGGTCCAGAAAATTTTGGCTACATTTCTCCAAAATACATGTGCATTTGAGAAGCTTGCAGGCAAAGCAACCTCTCCAGTACTCGTAGCTCGTCGAAATAGCGAAAATTTGCAAGCCACAGCGCCTACAGTAACTGAGTTTCGAAATTCTAAAAACTGAAATCGATATTAATTACGGTGAACTACACGCCTCTCAATGATCAAGGAACCTAGCAGTAATAGTTAACAAGTTAATTATTAATTATTAGTCAACCAGCCGGCTAGTTAACACGTCTTAGCGGTATTCTGATGTAGTACACCGCTTCAATTCAATTCAATTCAATTTATTTCCAGAAAAAAATTCTGGTGGCCGCTTAAAACGCTATGCCGAAGAAAGGGCTCATCTAACTCAAAAAGGCTATTTTTAAAAACTGTAAAATCTTAATTTAAACACCCTGCATACTGTGCACACGGAATTTATATAAAAAAAGAAACAAATGTTTCAAGTCCTTGAGCCGTGCTTGGACCTGTAGACGTCCTTGCTGCGTTTGATTCAACGCAGCAATAAAGCGAAGAGAGCGCAAGCGGTGAAAATGACACGCATCTAGGGTAATCCGGTCTACTACGGCAGTGCAACACAGGGCTCAAGAAATACGCCAATGTGATTTCACCTATGGATTCTCGAAAATCAGCGAGAGTTCATGAATAGAAGCGGCATTTGGGCTGTAGATTGATGCTGTAGGCTGTAACCTATTGGCGGCATTGGCCCTGTGATTATTCTGCCGCTAACTGCTTCGCCGTAGCGACACAGAGCTGCCGACTTGATCAAGCAAAGCCAGCGGCTTTGTCGCCGACTTCGCCAGAACAGATGGTTCCCAGGAACTGTCTCTATAAAAGTGTGGCGCGCACTCCAGTCAATGAAGCAACTCCTCACCAACGATTGCTCGATATGACGTAAATTTCACCTCTACTGCTATGATGCAGTTGTTTATCCTAAGTTCAAAAGTGGCTGTATACTTTCAGTACCAAAACGCCTGGTTACTCTACACTTTTGTCGCTGAGGCCCCACCGTCACTGGCACAAAAACTGCCCTTGTTTTTCGTCATGTTTCTAAGATGTGTGCGAGCTGATGACAGTCGGGATTTTGTGCCGATGCCTGATCCGAGGGTTCGCTGCTCGGGCAAGGCCGCTTAAGAAGCAGTTAACGCTTTTCAACACTTTGCGCAGAAGCGAAATGTAGAAGTCGAGTCGGCATCTTAGGCACTGTTTGGGCGCTGCATCGTGGCTAGCAATTTGGCCTATTTGAAAGAAGCGAGTGAGTTATCCTAACGCTCGTTATTTGCTAGTGCACTCAGACAGACGAAGGCCATTCTGTTGCAGAGGGCTTTCAGAGGTGTTTTCATGCTGCTTAGGGGAAGTTTTTTGTTGTGTTTTTTTTGTGTCGCCAGTACCAGACAGGCATTTCGCAGACTTTTTACTGCTTTTGCTGAATATCTTTTCTTGACGATTTTGTGCAACTACACTGGGGCTTGAAAATTGTGGCATTAAAATGCCAGTAGCCAGAGCTACTCTGCTTTCTTCTCATTGAAGAAGGAAGCCCCCTCCTGATTTTATAAGCAGCCACATATTTGCGAGCAGTGTTCTAGTCATTAGGATTTGCATTCCCCTTTCTTTTAGCACATTAAGGCTTCTTGGTTCCCGTGTAAATATAGGCGAATATCCAAGCGATATCGAAGTGTTTACACCTATACCCGGGTACTTGACCGGTAATATAGACGCTCACTATGAATAGCGCTCCATTCTACTCGAGTTCCTTGGAGCTAGATTATACAATTATTACAGATTGCAGAAAGCCTTTAAAGTATTTTCTGCAACGTTGTGATGGTTCTGTTGATGAATAAATGTAACACGCATTTTATATGCAATTGTCAAATGGCATTTACGCAGCATGTATGCATGCAGCGCCGGTGGTAGATTTTTCCGCCACTCCGGTCACACGCACCAAAAAAGGCAAAATAACAGACGCCACGAAACGTCTAAATCAAATTAAATTAGCGCCCGGGGATGCAGTTGAAGAGGAGCAAGCAGCTGACCTAATAGGTCAGGGCGCTACTTGGCGCGATGACGTGTACTATGGACGATTTCATCACGCGAGGCGCAAATGCTGCGGTAAACTTTATACTTCACAACTATCTCCCGTGGCTAGCAGGCACATGCTGACTCAGAACGCGACATTCGCGCAAAATGGTCCAGGACCACTACCAGACAGCCCCTAAGTAGGAGAACGAGCTGTAGGCGTCCGTTCCTACGTGTCAAAGTGCAGGAAATTTTTGTTATTTGTATTTCTGGTGCACTCATTGTTCCCCTCGTTTCAGGTGCGATTGACTTGGGAGTCATAGTGAGCACAACTTTTCACATACAACGCACAATGGCGACCACGAAAGAAGAGAGCGACCGCATGACATTAATTCCAGCAGAAAACTTGAGAACAATAAACAATAAGCAAGAAACAATATTTGTAAGGGAAATCAGTATCAATAAGGAGGAAGTACTGCGAGTAAAAACGATGCACATAAAATCAAGCAGAAATGAGAGGTAATACTCCTACGTCATAAAAAGAAATGTCAGGAACGTAGGACTAGCCTAAACTTCCCCGCCAGCATGCAAATGCTCGACAGTTGGGAAAACATGCACAGAACATTAGCGGGCAACGTGCGGTCTATATTCGGATGCGGCTTGAGTCATTCCAACAAACACACGCAAGCAGGACCTAGGTAAGGGTAGCAGCGCGGTGCACCCACCTGTGTTGTTAATTCCCATGGGCCGGATCCTGCAGTCATAACGACCCTGGCCAATGATGCTGTCCAATATCCGCTTTTCTATAGCGCGGAAATTTGCCTTGCCCCTGTGGAAAGACAAGAGAGTAGGAGAAAGAGAATGAGCGATCACTTGGCCAAAAAAAAAAGTAGCAGACGATTTAGCATGGTCAAGAACGGAATAGCGTGCGGTTCTACTAGTTAGGGTGGGCACTTAATGTCCTTACATGCTAAATGCATTTGGCCTAAAGGTCTTTCCTATAAAGGCCTTACTATATCAGGCCAAAGTTATACACTATAACGACCTTTGGTCTAAAAGCCTTTAACAGGAAGGTATTTACCATGAAGGCCTTCTTCATGCGGGAGGCGCGGGGTTCGATCCCCAGTGCCACCGGGCACCCACCGGTAATACAATGGGTACAAGCTTTCCCCTAGTCTGGGGCTCGGCTTATTTATGTTGAAATGCTTGGGAAATGGGTCTTTGACCCCACCTTGAGAAGCCGAAAATACCTCGTCCCATGGCGCTCTTGCGCCATAAAAATTCGTCATCATTATAAGTGCTTCGCTACGCGACTCAGAAACAAATCACCGTTGCCCGGTTACTTTTGGCAAATACTGTGCGTACATATTTATTTATTACAGAATACCTACATCGAAAAGGGGAATTATCGCAGGGGAGACAGTTTTAGAAAAATAAGTTTTCAGAACACCTAATATGAATCCACGAAAAAAAAATGCACGAAATCAGAAAATGTGTTCAGTAGTGCTAAAACACTGAAACCGGATGTAACTTCTACATTTACTTTTTTATCTTAAAGTGAAAATAAAACATTCACAACGCTTATAGTCAGAAGTGCTCAGTGATCTGAGCGCTTAAAAGTCGACAAAACTCCTGTTTCATTTATTCCAGATCCGACGTGGATCTGGACCCGAACAGACCCGTCTGAACAAGTCTGGTTGGCACGCTGAGTGCCAAGTGTTTCTCCAACCGAAGTTTACGAATCAGTGCACTTTGTTTAGGGTCTTGTTAAGCTTGCAAAATAAGAAACATTACAATAAGGAATTTTTCTCAAATTACTGATTAGCGCTAGATTGGCTAGGTCTAATCCTATCAACGCATAAACACATAAACGGCATGTTTTGAGGGCATCAGGTTACTTCAAGTTTTACAGCTGGCTGCAGTCAGCACTAGAAATGATGATACTTGGTACCATGGTACCATGGGTCTCAGAAAATGTCAGTTCCTTCTACATTGCTCAGTCAGAAATCCTTTTAACCTTTTTCGTTAGCAAAATGTTTTAACGTGATCGCTCAAGTCCACATATTCCTTACAATATCTACATTTGAACATTGTACACCTCCTTCGTAGTCTTCAACTACATCTACTGTAGGACAGATGAGTCTCGCTATGATTTCAAGTTAACACGTTTCTGCGCGGCCTGCGACCAGCTCATTTCCGCAGACTAACTAATGTCATCTGCCCACCCACTACTTCCGGGTTAGTTTGTTCGGCTTCTACACATTTCTTCATTTGACTATACATGAAGCATTACGTTTAGAGCTAGTATAAAACTCTGTCTTGCGTTCATACAATATTTTGTCTGCAAAGTTTTGTTCCAAAGGCCGAGCAGGATTTCAACCAAAGAGCCCTTGAGAAAGAGAATATCTTCTTTTTCCTTTCGTAACAATACATTAAAGCCAGAAATACCTGAAGTAAAAGCGCATGCACCGTGAATAGGCATACGCCGAAAGGCTTTATTCCTGGACATTTTTATACCATAACTCCGCATACATCAAAATTAGACTGTCGGGGGTCTTTTATCTCCTTTATACTCCCAAGTTGGCCGCCCCGTGAATTACCGCCTCGAAACGCCGCGAGCGTACGTCTAAGGCTTCCCTGTTAATAGGGGATTCATAAAGAATGCCATTCGGCGTAGTGCAAATTTACGTTTGGGGTTATCAGAACGTCGCGGCTACTAAGGGGAGCCAATATGCGTACTCCAATAAACGTAATGATGGGCATTTCTTGAAGTATTGGAGCTGAAGCCTGAAACCGGAAATAATGAAGTGTATACTGGCGACGGTGGTCTCTTTTTATATCTGTGGATGGTTGAAGGAAGGTTAATTTTCGGTATGTGGCAAATACCATAGGAGCCACTTTGCCAAGAGGCGGACTGCAGAAGAAAAGGAAATAGACCGAAGGAGATGCCCAAGTCCGGTGTCAGAGCTTTGAGTATAAAAGTACAGCTCCAGTTCTCGTCATACCCGTTATAAGGCTTCTCCTCTGATGCTTTTACGGCTTTCAGAGGGACCAGCCCTGCACTGCAATTTTCAAGCTTCGGTGCTTAACACACCCACTGCCATCTCGACCATCAACTTTACATCTGCGTAGACATGTATATCTGTTTCAGTACCAGCGAATACCTCCTCTATACCAGCATTACTGTACGCGACATGAATGCTCCCGTACTGCCCACTCATTGATGCACAAGCACACGGTACAGTAAACATGTGCGTGGTACAGTCTTCTGAGGAGCTAATTTCGTCAGTGTTCTTTAAGGTGTCCCCTCACCCACTATCACCGTCGGGGACGTGGAAACAAGCCTTTACTTTCTTTCCGTGCCGCATACTCTAATTCTTGTCACGTGTAAAGCCACCTGTGTAAAAGTTACAAGCAGTAACAGCGTCTAAATTGGTTGTTACAGCGCGACCGCGTTTGACGTTTGCCTATTTTTGGCTGGTGTAAAGTTAGAACGCCTGAAGGCAGGTGATTTATAAGTTTTTTTTTTCGGAAGAATGTACCGTACAACTCATTCAAAATACCGGTTTACCGGCGCAGGCCACCACCAACTGAAGGACGTGCTGCCGAGCCCTGCCTTCTAACAGGTCCTCTCTTGTCACCAACACCGTGACAATACGTTTTTCCTCCATAAAAACGCAGCCGACCGCGGTGGCTGCGTTTTTATGGAGGAAAAACGCTAAGGCACCCGTGTGCTGTGCGATGTCAGTGCACGTTAAAGATCCCCAGGAGGTCGAAATTATTCCGGAGTCCTCCACTACGGCACCTCCTCTTGCTTTCTTCTTTCACTCCCTCCTTTATCCCTTCCCTTACGGCGCGGTTCGGGTGTCCAACGATATATGAGACAGATACTGCGCCATTTCCGTTCCCCAAAAACCAATTATTATTACTATATTAATACGGAACTTACCAAGTGAGGCGTTCTGTTGGCAGGGACAAACTGCTCGGCTGCCTAGTCGCCATTAAAAAAAAAGCTTTTCTAAAGAAAGAGGAGAAACCCTAAGCACGTTTGCGGCTACATTCATGATTACATAAGTGCAACTGATCGGTTATCTTGTTAACCGTATACAAAATTCTGTCGCATGTCCAAAAAGTGTGCTTGATTCTATTCCTTGCAATTCAAATTTCTGTAATTTATTTGAATTTTTCAATTTCTATCTTGATTCAGTCTTCTACTTTGCCGCCTCACGTCTATTTTTCGCCTCGCAACTACTTCATTGGCATTCTCCACCGTAACGTGTCAATCACCCCGCGTGAGTATGTGCCATATTGACTGAAGTAAAGAAGAATAAACTCGGAAGCTCCTTAGGGACTCCGCCGCCAATAAAAACTGAAGAAAAGTGTCCTTTTTCTTTTTCAAGGCTACTTCCGCCTGAAGCGGCAATCTTCTGCTCTTAACCGCTTGATGCCATGTTTGGCGCTTCATTGTTTGAGTAGCGCCCGGTGAGTAAGGATTCTTTTCTCTGGCGTTGTACCATACCTCATGCCCCGCCGCCCTGTATTAATTTTGCTATTATCATTGTGAGGTGCATTTGCGTTCATGGCTCCGAAGCAGCAATTCGTAACTGCATGAATAATCACTGCGCGCTCAGAGGAACCATGGCAGAGGATCCTTGCCGACAATGCGACGTCGGTGTGTAAAGCCACTTCATGCGATCTGGCTTGAGGTTTCGCGTTTCAAGAATTTTGGTTGGCTAAGCACGTATGAAGGCGCGTATGCGTAATAAAGGCGCGTATGCGTAATGGTTAGCACAGATGCTTCGAGACTATGTTTGCTGATTTTTTTAAAAATCGTCTCAGGACAAACTCAGGACAAACCCACTAGCCATAGACTACTGCCGCATATTATTTGTCTTATCTGCATGCTGCCTTTAGTGTAACCTAAACAGTTTGAAAGAGTGCAGAGTATCATGACGTAACCGAGCAGTTCATTCTCTTATTTCTTCTGCGTAATTCGGCCAGCATGGCGCCAAGGTGCGGGCCTGTATTCTCGGTGTGGTGCACTGAACAATAACACGTTCAGGTGTGTAACTGAGCTACTTAGTTCACTATACAGTAATCCATCCTGCTACAGTAACCAATCATCTGTGTATAAATCGCTTGTTTGGTGCGAATAATTTGGTAAAAATTTTACGCATACAGTTGCTTATAATAGCTATTTATTTACATCGATTGTATCTATATATGTTTGTTTTCGGTACTTTTATGGCAACAATTTTTTTTATGGTTACAGAGAAAGGAAATCAGACGGCTGAAGCCGACGTGAAATACAAGCTGTCCTACAATTAGAACCAGCCAAATAAATATCTGGCACATCTAAATCCATTTTCTACACCACTCCTGTTACTTCAGGCGCTTACGCTGACAAACCCGTGCCCGCAGGACTGACAAATACAATTCCAAAAAAAGGTGTGCATTGCGATTAAGGGAGCAAAACAACAAGTTGGGGGGGGGGGGGGGGCGGCGCTTCTTTCAATGATTTCACAGCAGTGTCTTCTTAGTGCTACCATTCCTGAAACGTTGCCCGCTGGTGTCTTCCACTTTTTGCTGCTTTTGAAACGCAGTATGCTACTTCGTTCTGCTGAGCTCCCAGTGTGCGATGAGAGGGTACGATAACAGCGGATAAATTTGTGCTTTCCCAAGCTATTGAAGAAAATTGAGTTCGTTTATAATTACTAACTTTTTGTCCTTGCATTCATCACCATCACCATCAGCCTGACTACGCCTACTGCAAGACAAAGACCTCTTCCATGTATCTCCAATTAGCACTGTCTTTTACCAGCTGCGGCCACCCCACCCTTAGATCTTCTTAATCTCATCCGCCAACCAAACTTTCTGCTGCCCCCGGCTGCGTTTTCCTTCCTTAATTCTGTTTACAGTAACATCGGGCAGATATTGCATTCTGAATTATCTTCTGTAATCAATAATGTTTAATGAATGCAAGAATGCGAAGTATAGTACTGATAATAAAAATTGACACACTTCGTCAAATCAGCTGACAAAGCTGTGAGCACTATCTCCTCATTCTGTATCGTCATCATAATCGTCATCATCAGCAGCGTGACCATGCCCTCTGCAAGACAAAGGTCTCTCCCATATCTCTCCAACGAACCCTCTCCAGTGTCAGCTGCGGCTGCTCTATCCCCTCAAATCTCTTAGTCTCATCCGCCCATATAACTTTCTGCCACCCCCTACTACGCTTCCCTTCTCTTAGGCTCCACTCCGTTACCCTTAAGGACCATCGGTTATCTTGCCTTCGCTTTACATACACTGCCCAAGCCCATTTCTTTGACTAGGCTGTCATTAACTCATGCTTTATCCCTCACCCACTCTTCCGTCTTCCTCTCTCTATGTTACACCTATCATTTTTCTTTCCATAGTGCGCTGAGATGTCCTTAATGTAAGTTGAACCCTTTTCTTTAGCCGCCACGTTTCTTTCCAATAGGTCAGTACCGGCAAGATATAGATGTTACATACTTTTCTCTGTGTCAACTGTGCTCTGCAAGAGCAGGCCCTAACGGGCCATCTTCTGCGAGAACCTGCTGCACATCCAAAACCACCATCTGTGTCCATAAAAGACGAAGTGATTGCCTTAGGTGCGGTTCTATGCCAGTTTTTTTTTATCTTCTCCTTTCTCACGCCTTCTCTCTTTTGTATATTTTGTGCCTCTCTTGTGGTTATAAGCGGTTCTTTCGAGATAATAAAATCAGTTCGTAGTTGGCGCCTGTCCCGTCTTTTGCGTGCTCTTCTCCTCATTTTCTGAAGTCGTTGCATTCCATTTACGACGTTTATTCACCAACTAGATCAAACAAAAATCTTGCCATAACAAAGAACATTATTCTAGTTGACCGCCTCCTGAAGCCAAAAAGAGCGGCAACATGAGCAGCGCGACTCCTTTCTCGGCCTCGCGAGAGCCGAAGACACCTCGAGACGTGCCACGGATGGCAGAAACTTCACCTGAAGCAGCCCAGCTCCGGGGCTGGGGATGAATCGAGCGACACGCAAGCCAACGCTGGCGGTCAAGCATGAAGGTTACAGCTTAACCCATAAATTAATTGCAGTGGACAGCAAAGATGGCGGTCACAGAGTAGCCCGGAAATAGCTCATAGCCGACGGTAAAAAGGCGTGCAACTTTTAAACTGTGCACCTATAGCAAGAGTGACGAAGATTATAGTGCACCTTCGTTTTCTCAACGAGCGGGAATAAAGTTTACGAGGAACCTCAGGTCGACTTCAATAGGGCAGTTACTTGGAACGGGTTGGCTATTCCTCATCTCACGAAAGATAGGCCCTCATGCTTTGGACTGCTTGCACGGAGGACTACTAAGTCAAGATACCTGCTATCACGCCAAAATACACGCAAGGACGGCCCATGAATCGAATACAGTTTACAATTTTACACTTTGCCAATTGAGCTACAGTGAGCAACTAGCTTGACTTATTGATCTACGCACCGTGTTCCTACAAAGTGCGTGTTCAGCAGTTGGCTACACATCGATGACGCGCTACACTGAAGTGGTACAATTTAAAAGTGATTCTTTGAGTTTGGTTGTGCTTTTTTGCTCAGAGGTGTTGTGTTATGCAAGCGTGTTGCGGGTTTCTTTGACTCATTTTGCCCACTGGTGCTCTTGTTTAGTGGGGACATTGAAGCCAATCCAGGCCCCACCTTGTCAGTGTCTGATCAGTTGGAAACTGTTATTGAAAATCAGAAGGTGTCTGCAGCTGAGCTGACATCTATCAGGGAGAAGTTGGACGGTCATATATCAGACTCAAACCGGAGGTTGGCTTCTATTGAAGAAAAATCGCCCGAGTATCGCTCTCGGCGTAATAACTTGATTATCTTTGAGGTCAAGGAAGATAGCGCAGAAACCCCGATGAGCCTTAGGAGCGCTGTGTTAAGAGAAGTGTTTGAAAAAAAAACTAGGTATTACGGTCGGGAGCGTTGAACGCATACACCGCTTCGGCAGGCAATTAGAAGATAAGGATCGACCAGTGATAAGGCGCTTCTTCGATTTTAATGAAAAAATGAACCTTCTTAGGAACGCGAAGAAGCTGAAAGGCTCAGGGATGTCACTATCTGAGGACTACCCGCTTAGAATTAAAGAAGTACGGAAACTGCTGTGGTCTACCGTTAAAGATAATTGCAAACCTGAGGATAATGCATACCTAAAAGTTGACACGCTAGTTTTCAACGGTGACAAAGACGCCTGGGATGCAGAAAGGAATGAAAGACGGAATCTCACAATTTCAAATGAACGCAAAAAAGATTGATAAGGCGAAGATTCTGGCAGTGTCAGTGTTGCCTCAACATCTACATGCATTGTCACAGGAAATCAGAAGCGAAAGGCGTATAAATGACGAGCTGATAATACCAGACCGTTACGACTCGCTTCCTTCAAAGCTTCGCAAATAAGACAGCTGAATTCGAAGCAATCCTTTCCGACCTAGACGCGCACATTACGTTTCTGACAGAAACCTGGCTTCATTCTGAAATCCCTGATGGCTTAATTGTTCCCCCCGCCTACAAAACATAGCGATGCGACAGAGCGACACGTGGAGGTGGAGTCACGATAGTGCTTAAGGAAACTATATCTACTTTGATGCTGCCGGGTATTCCTAACCATGAAAGTCTTTTTTGTAAGATTGATTTCTGTGGAACACCATTGTATTAGGCGTAGTATATCGACCTACTAATGCTGATGTCGCCTTTCTTGAAGAGCTGTGAGATTATGTTCAACGCTTCCGGGGCGACCGAGTGAAATTGATTTTAGGTGGCGATCTCAACTTGCCTGATATTGATTGGATCCACATGAGTATTATGGGTGCCAATTCTGGTCATTCTGAGCTCCTTTTAGACACTGCCTTCACGTGTAATCTGACCCAGATTGTTGACAGACCAACCAAGAAATGTGTCTCTGTATCCCACATTCTTGACTTAGTATTTATTAGCCCTGCCCTTAAGTGTATTTCTGTTGATGTTTTAGAGGGTGTATCTGATCATAATTTTGTTTCCTCTGTTTTTTCTCTATCGGATTAGGTTGACAGCAAAAAGCGTCTCATTGTTGTGAAAAATTTAATAGAGCTGAATATGTTGAAATTTTGGATTTCCTAGAGAACCACTTTGACTCCTTTAGGGCTGAAGAGAATGGAAACGTGTTATGGTGTATGTTTAGAAAGATATGCCTCGATTGCTTGACAATGTATGTTCCGAATGTTAAGAAAAAACATAACCCATAGATTACGCGGGACGCACTTAAGCTAAAGAGGCGCTCAAGTAATCGTAATAAGTCTAATGAGAGTATGCTAGGCAGTCTATTAAGAAATAAGCTCAAGCAAGCTAAGGACTCTTTTTCAATGTTACGCTTGGTCGTTTTCTCAGTGAAACACCGGAAAAGTTCTGGCCACACAATAATGGTAATAAACAACAAAATGTGTCATTAATAGTTAATGGTTCTTCTGTCACAGTGTCAAAGATATTGCTGGTGTGTTTCATGCGTATTTTCAATCAGTGTATAACGATAAAAACTCGACTATTTTTTCTAAGCCAGACGGCTACACTTCTTTAATGCCAGATGTTACTATCTCCCGCGAAAGTATTTTGAATCTTCTTCTGAAGCTTGACGTTAAAAAGTCTAGTGGGCCTGATAACATCCCTTAAGCATTTCTCCGCCGTTACGCAGAATGGTCAAGGCGGATTTAAAGTGGTGGCGAAGGCTGGGCCGAAAAGTGGTTTAGCGCGACTGCAGCACAACCAGAGGATGGGGGGCAAAACACTCATATAAAGAAATAATAAAGCTACAAAATTGGAATGAATCTGCCAATAGAAAAGAAAAAATATATTAGCACCTTGTTTTATGAAAGAGGTAAGTCATTTTATTAAAACCTGGCAAATTTTGTATTTTTGCAACACTCTTGACCTGCCCCCTATTCATGAGTGTGCGGTGCATTACAGCGCGTCTTTGCAGGCCTTGTTTCGATACCCGGCTAACCCGGCCACAGACATGCTTCGCCAGTGTCTGGAAGTGTTGCTGCCTTTCTATGCTGCCCCTCCTTTACCAGTCACTTTCATTGCGTTCCCAATTGCACATTAACAAGGCCATAACTAGCAGGAACTCGAGCACATTTGACTGGCAAAGGTTGGGGCGCGCTGAAAGGCAGCAACCTTCGAGAGGTACGGGCAAGCTCGAAAACGCGGATTCTACAGAAAGACCGCTTTATAATTCGCGCCAAAAGCATACGTATGCGTGACGTCATTCTACGTCACGTTTGCGTAGTTTGCCCCCCAAAATCCAGGGGGCGCTGGAGTGCCCACGAGACGCCATTTTTTGGACCAATGGGCGTCTATGGAGCCTTCGCTACCAGTGTACATCTACCTTGGAATGGTTGTCACATAACCTGAAAGTTATGTTCAATGCCTGTTTGTCTCAGTGCGCAGCCTCATCAGAATAGAAAACCGCACATGTCGCACCTGTTTTTAAAGGCAATGACCCATCTTGCGTATGGAATTATCGCCCAATATCTATCGTCTCGACCAGCTGCAAACTGTTGGAGCATATAATCTGCCGAGCTTTGATGGAATTTCAGGAAGTGAGCCATTCCTTGTGTGATCAGCAACGTAGAGTTAGGCGGGGATTATCTACCCTCTCACAACTGATAGCCACTTGCCATGATTTTTTATTGCAGTTAACAACAAACAACAAATAGAGCTGTTTTTCTTGACTTCGCCAAAGCCTTTGATAAGGTACCGCACACTAAACTGATAGGAAAGCTTTACACTGCCGGAATCAATCCTGACATTATTGACCTGATTACAGCCTACTTATAAAACAGATTTCAATATGTTCATGTTGGCGATGAGTACTCTGATGCACTTCAGGTTTCATGTGGCGTTCCACAAGGATCGGTTCTGGGGCCTATCCTATGTTTAGTCTATGTAAATGACATAATGAGGTTGATTCCGAAGTTGAAGTTAATTTGCTGATAACTGCGTTTTATACTCCTTAGTTAACTCCACAGCTGACCAAATTGAGCTTAACAGTAACCTCCAGAAGATCTCAAACTGGTGCCAGCAATGGGGTATGTTTGTTAACGTTAATAAATGTTTGGTACTCACAATTTGTAAAAATAAAACTGTTCTGACTCATCCATATTGTATAGTTGGCGTACCACTTCCAGAATCCTCGTCTGTAAAATACCTTGGAGTTCAGAAAACAAATCGCCTAAACTGGGATGCCCACATCGATATTTCTTGCCGGAAAGCTCTGAAGACTCTAGGGTGCTTGAGGCGTTAAGTGCCGAAGGCCCCAAAACACGTGAAACTGGCAGCGTATAAGGCTTTGGTGCGGCCTCGTCTGGAATATGCCTGTTGTTTATGGGACCCATTTATAGCCAAGAATAGTTCCAAGTTAGAAAGAGTGCAAAGCATCGCGGCCCGTTTCATTTGCAACAGATACAAACGGATAGTGTAACAATTATGATCAATTCTATAGGCCTAGAACCTCTCCAGACAAGGCGCACTGAAGCAAGGTTGAAATTTCTGTACGTAATATATAATAATCTGATCAAAATAAACACTCATTATTATATTACTCCAGTTTCGTGACCAAGTACGCGTTATAACCATGAAAAAATGCTACAAGAATTCCGTGCACATTCTGATACAGTTAAACACTCATTTTTTGCCAAATCGACTACAGACTGGAATGAATTGCGGAAGTGTGTAGTGAATAGCCCGAATGTAAAAATGTTTGTTAATAATTCGAGAGTCTTTTGTATGTGAAATCCCTGTTTTTTGCTTACTTTTTTTCGCATCATCTGTTTGCTTTTGCATGACGCTCGTCTATATCTTGTTTATTTTTTACTCGTATCAGTGCTGACCCCTGCTTGGAGTCAAGCGACTGGGCAGTAATAAATAAATAAATAAAAATAAATATTAGACTCAGGTGAAAGTCTGAGGTTAAGCTGATCTGATCTGATCGCGCCGCAAATTGAAGTTGATGAAGACGACGGTGTGCAATGCACAGATCGCGAGTGTGGTGCAGTTTAACACCAGGCGCGATCGGCTACGGTTATAGCATAGTGCTCTCATGCAGTGGCCAGCGAAGCTTATCTGTTCGCGCTGCCACGAGTTTGAAACCAGACGCGCAATCGGAATTGGACGCGTGAACGCGCCGTGAGGGAAGGAATAAAAATTGGCAGTGGCTTAGCTCTGCTATGCCAGGAGATAAGTAGAGAAATGTAAGGCATAGCATGGTTAGCCTCGGTTAATCTTGATTGCAAGTCCAGGTTAGTCTGGTTGTCTAGCTATGTTGTTGTCGCCTTAAAGACAACATAACTGTGGTTGGGGCGCACGAGCTCTCCTTTTCAATCCTCCGACATGTTATCAAGCATGCGACGCAGCTGGCGAAGCGAGCGGAGGCGAGCGCAACGACGAGGAACGCGATGTGACGTCATACCAAACGGCGGCGGCGGCGAGCCGCGCGTGTGACGTCATGCCAGATGGCGCGGAGAGCGCGCAAATCACAGTAACCCTCTCGCATATCTCGGTGGACACCAGAACCACGGCGTAAAAGAAGGAATAAAGGAGGGAAAGACGAAAGCGCGGATCGGGTGTCCACCGAGATATGTGAGGCACGCGTTGTGACGTCATGTGCTTTCCCAGAGTGCGGCCACGGCGAAATCGCAAGTTCGCGGCCAGTAGCTTTCGCTTTAAAGGGAATGAGTGACATAAGAAACATAGACAGAGGGGCCGTAGCGGAGGATCTTTAACGTGCACTGACATCGCACAGCCCACGGGCACCTTTTGCGTTTCACCTCCATGGAAACGCGGCCGTCGCGGTCGGATTCGAACCTGTACTCTGGCTCAGTAGACGAGCGCCTACTGAGCCACCGCGGCGGGAAAACCCATTCGCGGCCATATTTATTTTATTTCTGAAAACTGAAGTTTAGGGACGCCACAAGTATTCTTGATTGAGTTTGAGCCCGTGAATGTGGCGCTTTCGTACTGATATAATGAATTTGAGGGCTAGCGTTCCCATGAGGTTCTCAATTAGTCCTCAGGCTGTTGCGACCACGCATACAGCGATTTCGCCTTCTATGTACGTGCAACAGAGTACACAACGACTCAGCGAGCAGTACGCCGCCACGCGGAGAGAATTCCTAGTAAACGACCAAGGAAAACGCATGAATCATGCGTTCTGGCGCTGGTAGCATGCAAAGCGCCGAATGTCACTACGCATGAGGCTTCAGGTGTCTCATCCGCCTTCAGGCCATCATACCAGCGTTGCACCAGCCCGTCAACTTTCGCTTCTTCATAAAGAACCCCTTCATCTGAAAGCTTTCGGTGAGGTATAACTCAATTCACATGCACGCCGGAGATGAAGGCTCGCCGAACGTTCTCCTCAGAGTTTGTAACGCCTGGCGTCTACCTTTTCGCTTCCTTTTTCTGTTAATGAACACTCTGCGTTGCTTGCAATTTGGAGAGGCTCCGTTTAGCTGTGCTCGCTAGCCCAGTAATATATTGATCGCGGCTGCTATTATGCTTGTTTCTATCTGCGGTTCAAACTGCAAATTTTATGAGTTGCTGGCACTAATATTGGCTTTTCGTGTTATACAATGCTGCCTAACTGTTTATAGGGATCTTTATATTTGCATTCCGCCTTCTTATACATGTTATTAACAGGTTACTCGCACAATCCTACGCCAGCCTCAAACATGAGAGTAGCAGTATGTACTAAATAAAAAAAATAGCTGTGGTGTAACTACTGTTGAACTTGGTTAGAGAGCGAAAGCTGGGGTGTATCGGGCAACTAGACGCGGCTTGGCGTCTGTAACGTTGAGTGCGTTCCGGAAAATTTCGCTACTGCTCAAGTGGAATATCTGTAATTTACACGCTAATAATTAAATTATTCATGAACGGCTCAGTATAGCTCGAAGGTACGTTTCTAAGAGACGCGGAGACGCGCGCCATCATTCAGGAGACGCGCGCCATCTGCTGGGCTATTGCTGTACATTGTGTGTTGGGGTTTCAGTGAGTGTCGCGTGATGGCGCCAGGATGCACGCAATGCACGAAGGAAATTCACCGGACACGTACTTCGCGACTCCCTTAAATGGACTGTCTATAATTTACATGCCCATAATAAAATTATTCATGCATGCCTCAGTACATATCTCGAAGATACGTTTCTTAGAGATCTGCGCATGCACTAGACGCGCCTTCATTAACTTGAAATTAAAAAAAATATTTGGTTTTTGGGGAAGGAAATGGCGCAGTATCTCTCTCATATATCGTCGAACAAACGAACCGCGCTGTAAGGGAAGGGATAAAGAAGGGAGTGAAAGAAAAATAATAATAATAATTGGTTTTGGGGGGAAGGAAATGGCGCAGTATCTGTCTCATATATCGTTGGACACCTGAACCGCGCCGTCAAGGAAGGGATAAAGGAGGGAGTGAAAGAAGAAAGGAAGAAGAGGTGCCGTAGTGGAGGGCTCCGGAATGATTTCGACCACCCGGGGATCTTTAACGTGCACTGACATCGCACAGAACACGGGCGCCTTAGCGTTTTTCGTCCATAAAAACGCAGCCGCCGCGGCCGGGTTCGAACCCGGGAACTCCGGACGCGTAGTCGAGCGCCCTAACCACTGTGCCACCGCGGCGGGTTGAAAGAAAAAAGGAAGAACACGGTACCGTAGTGGAGGGCTCCGGAATAATTTCGACCGCCTCGGGATCTTTAACGTGCACTGACATCGCGCAGCACACGGGCGCCTTAGCGTTTTTGCTCCATAAAAACGCACCCGCCGCGGTCGGGTACGAACCCGGGAACTCCGGATCAGTAGTCGAGCGCCCTAACCGCTGATCCACCGTGGCGGGTAAATGAAATTTGGTTTTTGAGGAAAGAAAATGACGCAGTAACAGTCTCGCATATCGCGGTGGACACGTGAGGGACGGGATAAAGGAAGGACTGAAAGAAGAAAGGAAGGAAGAGGTGCCGTTGTGGAGGGCTCCGGTATAATTTTGACCACCTGGGGTTCTTTAACCTGCACTGACGTCGCACAGCACACAGGCGCGTTTTTAGTTTCTTCTCCCTTGAAACGCGGCCGCCGCAGTCTGGCCTCTCCTCCACCCCACGCCCTAATCACCTTCACTCACTTCCAAAAGTCGAACATGCAATAAAGAATAAAAAAAAAGTACAGTCTTGGAGGAGTGGAACCATACCCATCTCGCTTGCTGGAAGCCCGGGTTTTATTCCCACCTAAACCATAATATTCTACTATACCTTATTAACTGAGGCATGTGGCGAACTAGCGAACTCAAGGTTAAGTCACTTGCCCCGCCGCGGTGGCTCAGTGGTTAGGGCGCTCGACTACTGATCCGGAGTTCCCGGGCTCGAACCCGACCGCGGCGGCTGCGTTTTTATGGAGGAAAAACGTTAAGGCGCCCGTGTGCTGTGCGATGTCAGTGCACGTTAAAGATCCCCAGGTGGTCGAAATTATTCCGGAGCCCTCCACTACGGCACCTCTCTCTTCCTTTCTTCTCTCAGTCCCTCCTTTATCCCTTCCCTTACGGCGCGGTTCAGGTGTCCAAAGATATATGAGACAGATACTGCGCCATTTCCTTTCCCCAAAAACCAATTATTATTATTAACGATAAGTCACTTTCAGGTGGACTTGCACAGACAAGAAACAAGTTGAATAATCATGCCCAAGTCGCCATACATAGCCTATTATGCGTAAACGATACATGTTTGAAAATCTCTGCTCCTCTCACCTCCTCTTTAATTCCTTCCTTTACGGTAGACGCCGGGTGTGCAACCGTTATAACATTACGCTATCGCGTCTTCCTTATGAGTACTTCTTATTTCAGGCAGGGATTTCGCGAATACGTGCCGATAACCAGCCAACGCCCCCTTCAAATCGCCTCACTGCAGACGCAGTCTCTAAATGGAAGGCTCTATGTGGCAGCCGCGATCTTTCCGGGCTGAGCCGATCGACGTGTCTTTTGGCTGCTTGAACCGAACGACACACGTCTCTCCTACGTAGACACGCCCAGAGCGCCCGAGAGCTGTTGCGAGGCTCCTGGCTACGGCTGCCCCTCTGAACTGAAAGGCGTACAGAGGGAGCAAGCTTGCGCTCTTTTTCATCGAAAGAAGAGCGCTAGACGTAAACTTACTCCCCTCTTACACCAATGCAGGTGTATTGTTTGCAGAGTGTAGCTTGGTTTATGGTTTATGGGAGTTTAACGTCCCAAAGCGACTCAGGCTATGAGGGGCGCCGTAGTGAAGGGCTCGGGAAATTTCGACCACCTGCGATTCTTTAACGTTCACTGATATGGCACAGCAGACGGGCCTCTGGAATTTCGCCTACATCGAAATTCGACCGGCGCGGCCGCGATCGAACCAGCGTTTTCGAGTAAGCAGCCAAGCGCCACAACCACTCAGCCACCGCTACTGCATTTCAGAGTGCGGCACTGAAAGGAAGGCTACATGGGAGAGAGTGCGTAGCTGTGCTATTCCGCCAAAATAGTTCGGCCGCTGGTCAGTGCGCCTGGCTGGGATGCCTAGAAGAGCCTGGCCCATTTTCTTCTCGCGTAACTTCATACAGTCGCTGGGCAGCTGGCGCCATCTGTGAATCCTCTTGGAACTAGAGATGCCTAGAAAATGCGTTGTAATCGAGAAAACTGTTTTTTCGTTGATTTTGAACGTTGAAAGCTTTGGCAGTTGTGTTAGAAATATGCCTTAAATGACAAATATTGGCAATGAACTACGTTTTAAGAGAAAGCTGATAACTGCAACCGGAGACTGTAATCCACTGCCTAAAAAGAGGGGGCGTGTTTCGGCTCCGTAACTTTCTCTCCACAGCCTGAAAAAAATTGCTGCACAGTACAACTACCGCTTGTCCCACCCGATGACAACAAATGTTGCAAGGTGCGCCAGGTAACGGCGGCGAGCAGGCACTGGAATTACATCATTGCTCAAGGAAGTACAAATTGTTAGTTATAATTTTCAAATTATTTCCTTTCACGCAAAATTGCACTCGCGTCTATCTTATTTGCGTCAATGAGTCACATTGTTTTGCTGTGCAATCCACCGTGGCGAATTCCCCGCTGTGAGTATGTGCCACTTCACCTAAGGCCCATAGTTCCTCTTCAAAACGTGATTATCTGCAGCTTAAGCGCAACCTTTATTATTATAACCGCTGCACGTACCTATCGAAAAAGTAAAATCCTGTTCTTTTTCATGTTAAATATATTCGACAGATAGGTTAACTAGAGAAATAAAATGCAGCTTAGTTACACAGACATGGCCAGCAAAATGCCAACACATGATCAATGTCTCCTCGTCATCAGGTGGCGCAAAACGTTCTTTGAGCTCCAGTTTAGACCAATATGCTCCTGAGACGATTGTCGAATATTGATTGTGTGGAACGACTGGGTACAATAAATCCTACATAGGATATACATTCTCATTATCGCAGCTGCATCGGTATAACGACGGCATCACCCTTGTAAGGATATCAGAGGGAAATAAACGTGCCTCAGGAGGAGCCCTGCAAACGAGCGAACCTCACTGAGCGAGTAACCTGCATGTTCTACCGATTATATGAATATTGATTAAGTGTGTGCTTAACATCCATTATAAATCACCTTTCCAGACATGAAACCGTTATAGATGTGCGTCAGAGTTAAATGATGCATCACTCCGCAAGTTGAAAAATGGCGCACTTGCAATGAATGAGATGAAGAAATACCGGGAGGGGTGGTCAGTGATTCGAGTTAACGCAGATTCATGCTCGCAAACCGCGCTACATTGCTTTCTTTTCCTTTTTTTTTCTGAATTAAGGCAAAGAAGTGATTAAATGGGCAACAAACCCGCTTCTTTTTCCTAGTCAATGTTTTTCTTCATCGGAAGAAAGTGATATTTCAGTCCCGTCGCTCGCTTAATATCTTCTACGGCTGATCAAACGCTGCGCTGACTGTGGGGGCCTGCCGACCTCTCGCTACATGCCGTGATCACTCATATCTGAAGAGCAGTTTTCAGTTCCGGTCCAGCTATGCGCAACGGGCCCCATCGTTGCATGCGATTGGGCCCGTTCCCCCTTTCTATTTTTTGCTTGTGCCGGCAGTATGTTCTTCACGGCCTCTTTCCACAGTCTTCCACGCCACTCGCCCGGGGTTTTTCCAATTCGTCACGTCGGAAACAACAGCGTCGAAGTGACAGCCTCGAACGCCGTTTCGAGGGCTAGGGTGTACTCTTGCAATCTCGGAGTGAAGCGCCCCGACACTCCTGGACCGCGGGGGCGGGGACGCAAGATGAAGGCGGCTGCTTGGGGCCCACAATCGGCTAAATTTAGAAAGAAAGAAGGACGTATAGGAAAGAAAGAAAGAAGGCTAGGAAAGGGAAATTGGAGCGAAGTCCGGCTAGGACGCCCGCGTCCGTCCACCACTGTTTGCCGCCAGAACGCCCGCGCGAGCTCCGCCGCCGCGGTACAGAAGCGCGCGAGAAAGCGCCGGAAGTCATCACCATTCGGCCGTCTCGACTTCCGGTGGCGCGTCAATCGCCGCCACTGGTTGGAGCCGACGCCGAGCACGACGACGGCGCCATATCGAGCGTCCAGATGCACTCCATCATTCACGCGGCGGAAGGCAGCGGGCCGAGCGGCCGCCAATGAAACCGCCCTTTTGTCGGCGGGCTTAATGTCTTGGAAGAACTCATTATCGTGATGCGGTAAGGAGGGCGCGTCGTTAGGGACGCTGCTCATTCTGCATGCGTGCCGCTCGTCCGAACGCCTCCGCGTCTCTTCGTACAAAGCGGAGGAAAGGGAGACAGCGCCTCACCGCAACGCGACCCGCGTCTCGAAAATAGTTCAGTGCAGCATTGAGCAAGAAACGGCCCCTCTCGAAACAATTGGCAAAACCAGAATCATGTGGACGGACCTGGGAGAAGGAAACGCGATACTAACAACGCAGTCAGTAACGGTACTAACCAGACGCAGTGTCAATCCAGGCAAGATTATAGTGGGAAAGAAGGTGCCTGAGGGCCCTTGCCGCTCTGTCATTCTTCGCTGAAGCTTTTAATGTGAACAATGCGCTGTCCCAAAATACTGAAATGGGGCCGCTCTTTTCAAATACGCTATCCGGACGAGAGCGGGCATGAGAGGGTAAAGCCCCCCCCCCCCCCCCACCCCCCCCCCTCCTAACCACCTGGCTTTTGTGCTTTCGGTAAGTGTTGTCCCGACTCGCGTTGTCTATTATAGTTGCGTTGGTCTGCCTCATTCCGCGTCCTCGAATTACCTTCGTCTCATGTGTAGCCTCGCTAAGTTCGAAGCATGAGCTCCGGAATTAGCTGCGCCCGCAGCGCACCAGCCACGGGCATTGTCTGCGGGGGCGGTCGACATTCGTGGGCTGTGCATGCAATTACGGAGCACCGAGAATGGAGAGCTTCCGCCTTATCGCGTTTCCTTTCCCGGCGGTGCTTTGTCTCGCGCCCGGAACGTTAACAATGGTGTCTGGTCGCTGATACGCCGAGGTTCAGGGTCGACGGAGAACTCGCTGTGTGCAGTGCATGGCGTGCACGGGCAGAGGATGCACTGGCCCTGCCTGTTTTAGCCGGAACGCTCAACATACATCCCACCTTGCTGATCTCTTTTTTATTTTCTCTTTTCGCCAAAATTCGAGCAATCGCCTTCTTGTAGTGACACATATCGGAGAAACGAAGGCACAGGAGCGGGAAGAAACTGACATGAAATGCGAAGCAATGTGTCATTTACAAGCGGTACATCGCGTTGTATTTTGGGGTAAAAACGCGCGTTACGGCATGATCCTGTGCAGCATACCTTGTATAGCCTGGCGTGTTTCATGACCACTGTAATTTTAAGGGCGACCGGCTGTTCAAATATAGTTTTAATGCTCTTACGTGGTGATGTTTCGTGCACGCATTTTTAAAAAAGCCAACCGTGGCGAAAAGTGTTTACAGTTTCTGCCACCTGTTCTCAAGAAATTTGTATTACCTTAGTTGTTTAATATTTTTTTAAATGTCCAATGGTGTTGAGTGTTTCAAATCGGGGGGAATCGACGACCCTGAACAGCTGGCTCAAGCTCCGTGCAGACCGCGTTGTGCTGAGAATGGCGGCATAAATTTCGGTGTAGATGTTTTCATGTTCGTCACATGCAACTTGCCAAATGCGTTCGCTTTCTCCTGAACCATTAATGCTCATCAGACGTCCGGAGTACTCCAGTAAACTAGGCGCATTTAACTGCTGCAAAGGCAGGCAGGTAGATAGGTAGATAACAACTTTATTGGTTCACAAAGGAACAAAGTGAGGCGGGGTGGGGGGGGGGGGGGGGGGGGGGGAGAGGAAGCAGGACGACGATGCTCCCTATAAATGGCCGGGCATTGTTGTGCTCCGGCAGCCCCTCGGGCCCAGCCCACTGTCAGAAGCTGTATCTCCGCCAGCGAGCTGCGCAGAGCAGCCTGCCATCACTCCTGATGGGCTGACCCTTGCCGCGCGGGCTTGGGTTTGTTTGGGCAGATCAGAAATATGTGATTAAAGTCGGCTCTGGTGCTAGGACACAAGTGGCAGTAAGGAGAGGCTTCCCTCCTCCTAAAGAAAGGGGTCGCAACTGTGGCCGTTTCAAGCCTACGCCAGAATGGCTTTCTGGAAGACATCTATGCGGTGGAGGGTAGATTAGGCGGCGGCAATTTCTATAAGACAAGGTAAGGTCGCGATAGTTGAGAAGCCGGTACCTGGCACTGCGAGACGAAGGCAGGTCGCTCTCAGCCCGAGTGACGAGTGCTCGAGCTTGGGTGTGAGCGGCCGTGTTGCCTGTGTGTCCGCTGTGGGCAGAGATCCAGAGGATGGAGTTGAGGAGACTTGGTGGGGGGAGTGCATTTTGCGATCGGGGGTGGATTTTGCGATTGGCATAGTTACTAATTGCTGTTTTTGAATGTGAGAAATGTAGTCAGCGGAGGAGTGTGCGATAGCTAAGGCAATTGCTGCCTCTTCAGCTTCCAGGGAATGTGCAAAGGCAAAAGCCCATATTTCTCGAAATATAAATTGTTTTAGACTGGTTGCTGGGAAAATGAAATGGTTCCATATCTGTCTCAGATCTCGGCGGACACCCGAACCGCGCCGCAAGAGAAGGGATAAAGCAGGGACTGAGAGAAGAAAGGAAGAAAAATAATAATTGGTTTTTTGGGTAAAGGAAATGGCGCAGTATCTGTCTCATATATCGTTGGACACCTGAACCGCGCCGTAAGGGAAGGGATAAAGGAGGGAGTGAAAGAAGAAAGGAAGAAGAGGTGCCGTAGTGGAGGGCTCCGGAATAATTTCGACCACCTGGGGATCTTTAACATGCACTGACATCGCACAGCACACGGGCGCCTTAGCGTTTTTCCTCCATAAAAACGCAGCCGCCGCGGTCGGGTTCGAACCCGGGAACTCCGGATCAATAGTCGAGCGCCCTAACCACTGAGCCACCGCGGCGGGGCGAAGAAAAAGGTGCTGAACTGGAAAATCTGCAAGCGCGCTTCAACAGCGCTAGACACCTGGTACGATTCATGAAAATTCATAAGTAGCCAGCTACGAGAAAGATATTTATAATTTGCACGTGCTAACGACCTTGTAAATTTTTACAGAGTGGCCGCTCTCAAACATACAATACGGGTACATTGCACTTAAACGCCTTGTAACTGGACACTCAAAAATAGTGTATACTTAACAGGCATCCGAATCTCTGATGAATGGAATGAATTGCACTGGAACTCGCGAGACTGGCGACGAGGGTGCCACGAGTCGGTTGCCTTGTATTTCGGATAATCGCGACAGCACCGGGATTACCGGGAGCGTCAACATGCAGCTCCTATGGACAGCGCGGCTGGACGTGGTGTCCAGCGTCCAGCGCGCCGTACGCACAGCCTCGTTACGGCCGAGCGATGCGGTCCGCAGCTATCCCCCAATCGCCGCCTGGATGGAGCTGTCGGCCGACAAGAATTCCCCGCGATCGCGTCTAATTACAGGTGCGAAAAGGCCGCGAACCAGTCCCGCGCTTCGATTGTTCGTTATCCCCCCCCCCCCCTCTCCGACTGGCAACGGGATTCAGCTCGAGCGGCCTAATGCGACAGCGAGTGTCTCCTCTGCGGGGCACGCGGGTGCAGCTTACAACCGGACGCTTTGATGAGCAGGCTTAATGCTATCGGGCGAAAGGAGAAGGAATCAGGCCCAAGGCTGTTTTACACAAGTGCGAGTTCCACATAGGCGCATTAAAAAAGACACGCAATTTCTCTCTTTAACCCATTCGGATTAACGTTATTCTGTGGTCAAGTGTAAGACCTTGACCACAGAATAACGTTAATCCGAATGGGTTAAGGAGAGAAATTGCGTGTCTTTTTGGTGTAGCTGTGTGGGATACGATTCCTGAACGTTGAGCAAGATCATAGTGACTGGCTAGTTGGTTCTGCATATTGGAAAAATTGCAGCGCAGCAGTAACAAATACGAGACGAGAAGGACGCAAACACAAGCAAGATCTTTATAAATACGATGTAATCTTCCATCTTGGCCTGCACAGTATTTGGCGAAGCAGGATGGCTGTACGACACTGCGATGAAGATGCGCGGTCTGTTCGAGATTACTTCAAAGAAAGCTTATTCAAGCTGCGTGAAGTGCACAAGGAGCTATGTTTTGGAGATGAAGTTATCGAGTTGATGGGAGAGTTGTTTTTTGAAACAGTTTTGATTTTCTCATGTAACTCAAGCACATGTCCGCTCCTGATGTTTGAGAGTGCAGCGCAGGACATAAGTTTGTTGTCTGTTGTAAACTGTCGAAACAGGCAATAAAGACAAAAAACAAGTGCTTCTGTGGTCAAGGGGTAACTAATCTGACCCGCAACGCAAGGATCATGGGTTCGAGCTCCGACTGATAACCCGAATTTTCTGTTCAGCGAAATAAATTTACTTTCCATCCTTATTCGTCACAATAATTTTTCAGTCATTCTACGACCTCATGGTCACAATATAACGAGAGTTTTATGCATTATCATGCCACAGGTTAAGAAGTGATGTCAAAACCATTTTGACCAATCCTGAAACAGTGTGACGTCACAAATCGCGCGGCTTTTCCTCCGAACGTCCCCTCCAACGCTGTAGCGTTAAAAGAGGGGGAGCGGAGGAGGTGACGAAGGAAATAAGGGTGCCAGCTGGTGACGGTGATACAAGCGAGTCCGTGAGCAGGAGGCTAATTAAGTGCATCAAACCACCGATGACGTCAGGTGCTTATTTAGTGATGGCGGGTATATTTGCACTCCACCGACTTGTAATGCAATCCGATTGCATGTGCTCGTTTTGGCAGACATATTTCGACTTGAAGGCGCCGCGGTGGCTCAGTAGTTATGGCGCTAGGCAGCTGAACCGAAAGACGCGGGTTCGATCCTGGCCGCAGCGGTCGAATTCCGATAGAGGCGAAATTCTAGAGGCCCGTGTGCTGTGCGATGTCAGTGCAAGTTAAAGAACCCCTGGTGGTCGAAATTTCCGGAGCCTTTCACTACGGCGTCCCTCATAGCCCAAGTCGCTTCGGGACGTTAAAATCCTATAAACAAAACCATATTTTGACTTGCCAGTGGAGCCACCCTTTGTGAGAGCTAATATCGGGTCACAGAAGAATCTAGTGCTGAGAGAGACGCTGTTATAAATATACACTGCTGCCTTTGCGAAAAAAGTACAAGAAATAACATGACTTTTACGCTCAGCTGAAGTGTATACCGATGCAGAATTGCACTCTACCGACTCTACCGAAAGGAAATAAAATACTTTTGTGTTGCCGGGAAATATTTTTTTGCGCATTTCACTTAACGTCTTATCTTTTTTTTTAGTTGTGATACCATCTCCAGCTCACATAGCAACGGCACGTGATAGATAAATTAAAAAAACAAACATACGCCATTACCATGGTATGTGAGTGTAGCTCAAAACGGGACAAAGGACAAAGAAGCACGCACACATGACAGGCGCTAACTTCCGACTGACAGAAACCCAGGCGACCGACTCAGGCGAGGCCTTTCCGACTCGCCCAAGTTTCTAACCTTGTGGATTATTCGGCATTACCACAGGAGCCTCTTTTGTCGCTGCGAAGAATGGTCTATGTATGTTCCCGATTCGACAGTCTTGGCATCTGAGCCTTATTAACCATACCGACACTGAAGTGGTACACGTCTGTACCTTTAGAGCGAAAAGTCTACCTCACTACCAAAGCTGCAAAAGCCGATTCACCGCTGAAGCCTTGTCCTTGAAGAAGCAAAACAAAAAAGTTAATATCACCGCGACGGAGATTAGAATTCGCTGGATACAACACAAGACCACTATGCTACCGCACCAGTCGTTCGCCCCTCTTTTTAAACTGTAACACATTCTCGCGCTGTGGATTGCACATCGTCGTCTTCATGAACTTCCATCTGCGGCGCGAACAGATCAGACGAGTTTCACCTCGGTCAGAGCTTAACCTGAGTCTAATGTCGTTGCTAACCGTGCCGGCGATCCAGCAAAGCAAAACCATGAGCCAATCAAGTTTAACGCGTGCTTTCTCACGTTATACGCATTTTAATTGCGTTAAAACGGTACCATTTTTTCGCGCGTTGTAGTACGCGTTCTTTGGTCGCTTTGTTCATTCCTCTCCGGGCGGCTGCAAAATATGTCATGATGTGGTATTTCCTTCATAAAAATGCTGGTCGTCTGCGCATGCGTACATAAATAAAATTAGTTTTGGGGGAAATTAAATGCGCTGTATCTGTCTCGCATATCGGCGGACACCTGAACCGCGCCGTAAGGGAAGGGATAAAGGAGAGACTAAGAGAAGAAAGGAAGAAAGAGGCGCCTGTACTGGAGGGCTCCGGAGTAATTTCCCTTTTCTGGGAATTCCCTGCAAAAGTGAAGTTTTAGAGGATATTAAAGCGTCTTCATCCAGTTAACCTGTGTCTTCTATGAAGAAAAGGGACATTATGCCGCAGGTTACAATTAATGCGTTACTGACTGCGGTATGTATTGGATTATATTGCATTTTGTATCCATTGTGCTGCCATCTGCCGGGAGTAAGGATAGTGTTGAACGACAAGTTTTTCCACCGCTCGACAAATGGGATAGGACCCGTGTAGCAAGAAAACAATGGGTGCTCAGACGCTTTGGGTGCTTTTCGGCGCATGTAAATGAACTTATTGCACCCTGTAAACCACCATTCTTCTTCCAGGGCGCCACCATGTTTTGGGAGCCTCGATAATGATTCTGGCGGTATAGCGCCATCTGTTGTCAGACCCCCTTTCAGCGGCCATACCTTTCCTTTGTCCGTCTTTTCGTGCTGAGAAGGTGAACAGTGAATTCGGCTCTGCCCTTTTATCAAAATAAGTCTCTTTCTCGCGCTGTCTTACTCAGCAGAGCGGCGCAATCCGGGAACCAGAAGTGTTAATTTTTTAGAGGAGATCGTCCGAGTACATTACAAGCAGCATTTTAAGCTATGCGTGTTGGCTCCTTACGGTCAGTGTGGACAGACAAAGTTGTTAGTTCCTCAGCAAGCACCCATTAAGCACTAAACGCAAAGGTACGAAAGCGACACTTCATCCGTTCAAGGACTAACGGACGGTTCCGTGCGAGGAGTATAGAGGTGCGATCATTCCCATTTTACCCATTTGCGGCGTGCAGTGAACCGTACTGTTGCTTAAGATTTATAAAGGCGATAGCCCTACACGCAGAAAAGAAGAATTTGCTTATCTAAATTGGGGATCTTTAACGTGCACTAACGTCGCACAGCACACGGGCGCCTTATTATTCCGGAGCCCTCCACAACGGCACCTCTTTCTTCCTTTCTTCTTTCACTCCCTCCTTTACCCCTTCCCTTACGGTGCGGTTCATGTGTGCAACGATATATGAGACAGATACTGTGCCATTTCCTTTCCCCAAAAACCAATTATTATTATTATTATTATTATTATTATTATTATTATTATTATTATTATTATTATTATTATTATTATTATTATTATTATTATTATTATCGAAACTGTTTTTACAATTAGCTCTTTTATATTTAGATGATTCAAGCGCTGTTTAGCCTGCGCTGAGCCTGGCAGTTAGCCGTAGGGCATATCAACGTGAAAAAAGAATAACTCTAAGCTGGTCTCTCTCTCTCTCTCTCTCTCTCTCTCTCTATATATATATATATATATATATATATATATATATATATATATATATATATATATATATATATATATATTAGCAGACAAGTTAAGGGAAATGAGGGGCTCGTTTGACAAACATATTAAGGAAGCCAACAGTCACCGAAACCAAGGGGCATAGAGGAAAGATTTTTTAATTTTTTTTATTTGTAGTGCCAATCAATCGGTTTTTAAAGAAAATTACTTATAAAGCAGCAGAAAAAACAGCCATGCCGCCGGTGGGATCCGAACCCACTACCTCCGAATATCGCGTCCGGTGCTCTTACCAACTGAGCTACGGTGACGGCTGTCCACTCTGCTGCTTTCGTGGGTATTTATGTTTTACTGCGTGTAAGCGGAGCTTGAGAGTGTTCACCAGTTCCACCCTCGACCATAGCGGTGGACGTAGCACGTCCTGTAATACCGCGAGTGTGACGTAGAACGTCATCTAACGGCGAGGGCGGAAACTGTGCGAGAGGCCTCTTATGCTACCTATGGCAACAAGACTGCCAGAACCGAAACCCCCGTTAAGCTATTAGCAGACAAGGTAAGGGAAATGAGGGGCTCGTTTGACAAACATTAAGGAAGCCAACAGTCACCGAAACCAAGGGGCATAGTGGAAAGTTTTTATATTTTTTTTTATTTGTAGTGCCAATCAATCGGATTTTAAAGAAAATTACTTATAAAGCAGCAGAAAAAACAACCATGCCGCCGGTGGGATCCGAACCCACGACCTCCGAATATCGCGTCCGGTGCTCTTACCAACTGAGCTACGGCGACGGCTGTCCAATCTGCTGCTTTCGTGGGTATTTATGTTTTACTGCGTGTAAGCGAAGCTTGAGATTAAAAAAAACTTTCCCCTATGCCCCTTGGTTTCGGTGACTGTTGGCTTCCTTAATATATATATATATATATATATATATATATATATATATATATATATATATATATATATATATATATATATATATATATATATATTGCCAGACGGCGCTGAAGCAAGAAGACGTTGACACTGTTGGCGCGTGGATTGAAGGAAGTTGAAGTTCGCCGTTTTCTCCCACCGAAGGGCGTGCTGCCGAACCCTCTCTTGCCGGGTCCCTGCCTTGTCACCAACCCCGTGACAAATCTGGTGGAGGTGGGATCGACCTCATGTGCCGCACCCCTACGGTTAGCCGGCGCTCAAGTCCTATACCCGTGAAGACGCCCGTCCACCGTGCTCGCCACCGGATTCAAGGCTTACCACCCGAGCCTGACCCATCGGGTATGTCCTCGGAGCAACTTGGCGCCGCCTCAATGCCTGGCGTGACCACCCCAATGCCTGCCGCGACCATCCCAATGCCTGGGGCACCCACACCCTACTTCACGCTCCAGAACCCCCGCATCCCGAAGTCCTTCCACGGTGACATCTTTGAGGACGTGGAAGACTGGCTGCAGCACTACGAGCGAGTTGCCGCATTCAACCAGCGGGACGAACGACGCCCACGTCAGAAACGTCTAGTTCAGTCTAGACTTGGCGTATCGTCTACAGAACGCGAAGTCATTAAGTCCCAAGTTAAGGAGATGCTCGCAGATGATGTTATCCAGCCTTCCTACAGCCCATGGTCCTCGCCGGTCGTCCTCGTTAAAAAGAAAGACTGCACTCTGCGTTTTTGCGTCGACTGCCGGAAGCTGAACGCAGTCACGAAGAAGGACGTTTACCCATTGCCACTTATTGACGACTCTCTCGACCGCCTTCGGCGCGCTCGGTACTTTTCTTCCATCGACCTAAAAAGTGGCTACTGGTAAATCGAGGTCGATGAACGGGATCGCGAGAAGACGGCCTTTGTCACTCCAGACGCCTTTATGAATTTAAGGTTCTACCTTTCGGTCTTTGTTCTGCGCTTTGCCGGTCTTAAATGGCATTGTTGCCTAGTCTATTTCGACGACGTAGTGGTTTTCGCTGGCTCGATTAGTCAACGTCTTGAACGTCTGCGGACGGTCCTCGAAGCCCTTCGTTCAGCTAACCTCACATTGAAGCCCCAGAAATGCCATTTTGGCTACCAGGAGCTGAAATTTCTCGGCCATGTCGTCAGCCCCGCCAGCGTGAAACCCGACCCCGACAAGCTTGCAGCGGTGGCGAAATTTCCACCCCCACGTGACAAGAAAGCTCTTCAGCGTTTTCTAGGGCTCTGCAGTTACTACCGACGTTTTACCGAAAATTTCGCTGACCTCGCAGAACCGCTGACTCGCCTCACCCGCGACGCCACACCTTTCGTTTGGACCCACGAGCAAGACATGGCTTTCGCCGAGCTCCGCCTGCGTCTTCAAACGCCGCCCGTTCTTGGCCATTTTGATGAGCGGGGTGACACTGAAATACACACCGACGCCAGCAACATCGGCCTCGGCGCGGTTCTCGTGCAACGCCAGGATGACGTTGAATGAGTCATCGCTTATGCAAGCCGCGCTCTTTCGCGTGCACAGATTAACTATTCCACGACAGAAAAAAAATGCCTCACCATTATTTGGGCCGATGGGAAATTTCGCCCGTATCTTTATGGTCGCCCTTTCAAAGTGGTCACTGATCACCACTCCTTGTGTTGGCTGGCCAACCTGCGTGACCCGTCTGAACGCCTGGCGCAATGGAGCCTTCGCCTGCAAGAGTTTGACCTCACCATTGTCTAGAAGTCCGGGCACAAACACGAAGACGCCGACACCCTCTCTCGTGCTCCTGTCGAACTCGCTACATCCGACACGGACGATGACATCAGTTTCCTTGGGGCGATCCATTCTGATTTGTCGACTCAGCAGCGCGCCGATCCAGTGTTACGACCCCTCATTGATTATCTGGAAGTTCAGTCGGCCACCATTCCTAAATGTTTTTCTCGACACCTGTCGTCGTTTTCCCTTGCAACGAGGCGTACTCTATTCGGTCATTCCAGCTCCTATAGGTGGAGCGGCGGCTGTACGACATGGCGGACAAGGCGGTGACTGCGCCGATGCCATAGTGTGCGTCTCTATAGAATCAAAGCGGTTTCTTGACGTTGTGGAACCTTTTTGTGATATTTTTAGGGTCTACTTAAGCAGTAGTAAATTATTCTTGGTTGTTAATAAGATCTTCTGCTTAAAGGGACACTGAGGAGAAATTCAAGTTGTCTTGTATCGATAGAATACGAGCTCCTGATCACAAAAACGCCGCTTTTACTGAAAACAAAGCTCTTGTAAGGTAGAAAATAGCAAGAGCCAAACTATAGGTATCGCCGCCACAGGCCAATCTCGCAAGTACAAGTGTGGTGACGCCATAGGACAGGAGACGCCACCATGGAGGAATTTTCCTTCCTACATGGGCGCGAATCTCTGAGGATGACAAAGGAAGATTGCGCGGTTCAATATTGAAGTAAGTTTTGTTTTAAAACCGATAGTGCACTTTTATCACACATGAAAGGCAGACAAAAAACAATCTGAATGTTGGAAGCAAAGAAAACCGATGCTTGCCGTCGCCACAAGCAGCCAGGAGAGTTTCGATTTCTTATGGCGCTTCGCGTCTACGAGCTTTGCGTGCCCCGTGGTTTTGTTTTTGACGCGCCTCGATTTACAAGCGCCGAACAGCAGAGGAAATCGAAGTGCCGCTTCAAGTGCTAGTTAACCTTTGAAGGAGCCTGTTAAGGCTTGTCAGATGATCCCCACGGTTGATGAAAAACTATGATGGCACGATGGTCGGTAATCGTACAAGGCAGCACTTGTGTATTCGCACGCTCGCCCGGCGAAACATTCCCGGCTGTGCCGATCTATCTTATATGTCCAGGACCCCCTTATAGTTCAGCCTTCTTAGGAGGGCCCTCCCTGTTGCCGAGTTCCTTAGCCTTTGTATCTGTGACATGACTTGAGCCCTGCTTAACTCGTCGAACGTGTTGTGCAGCCCCAGTTCTGCCAACTTGTCGTTCCACGTGTTTCTGGGTAAGCCCAAAGCTGTCTTGTAGGCTCCTTTGATTAGGACCTCTGCCTGATTTTCTTCACTTTTCAGCATGCTGTGATATGGAAGTGAGTAAGTTATCACATCAAAGGAGCCCTCTCTTGCCGGGTCCCTGTCTTGGGACCAACACCGTGACATATATATATATATATATATATATATATATATATATATATATATATATATATATATATATATATATATATATATATATATATATATATATATATATATATATATATATATATATAGACTACTAATATCGTGAGTAAAGTTATATGCCTCTCCGTGCGAACATTCAGTGACGGTGAAGAATGCTGTCGAACAAAAGGCTGTGTCTCGTCAGGTTTCAATGCCGCATGCAACATTTCCACGGCGTTTTATTGAGCTGCGTTAGTTTTACAGCGACAGCTGTTAGGCGCCCATCCCTGGCTTTCGCGTCGTAGTCGTCCGGCGTCCGCGTAACCGGTGGGTGCGTCAATGACGTCATTAACACACCCGCCGGTCATTAACGCACTCACATTATATCACGGTCAACCTGGGTCGCATAAGCCTACGACTGGCCCTGCCGTGCAACAGCCGCCTGCCAGCGCAGGGGTGCATCACTTGACCACTACAGCAGTGCGATATGAGGTCACTGTGTTTTCTACCTCAGAATATTCCCAAAACTAAACGCCTAGGCAGCTAACGCTGAATCTCGCATTACGTAGACGTAACTGTCCTGTGAGTTTTTTATCCTTGCCCATGTTTGCGACGTGTAAGGAGGGCAAGCCTTCCTCTAATCAGTTAATAATTACTCAATAGCACCCACCCACGTGCAGCCATGGGGCTGCAAATAAAAACCACACATCTGTTAGAGGAACTTTGTATCTGAAAGAAAATTCGTCGTGGTCCATATTAATATTTTCCAACTTTTCTTCAAGTAGGAAGGTTCTGTGGAAGCTGTATAGATATATTATGTAGGCATATGGCAGCTCTTGGGCGAATGCTGAGGAGTTATTACTACTTTATTGCAAATATACCCGACCTTAAGGGATTCCTCTAAAGGTTAGACGAACGTGTATTTTCACGTATTAGTTCCCAATAGACCTGCTTTGCGCACTGGTCGTGCTATCGTGCCGGCCTCGCTCACGTATATTCGCGTCGCTCTTACAAAACAGTACTGATTCTAATCTAAGCACGCCTCAATTGTAAGCCAGCGCTTGAACATCGCAAAGCCACCAAAGAAAAATCAAATATTTTAAGATGCAGGTTGACAAATAAAAGACTAGCCAAAGGAGCAACGAATCGCATAGAAGTTTATTTGAACAGTCGCCTCTTCTCTCTCACTTTCCTCATCCTGCATCGTGCTTCTCTGTGTGTCTCCGGCTATTCTGCACTGCGAGGCATCTCTCTATAAATAGTTCTGCCTATTTCTGGTTCTACAGCATAAAGACTGCTTCCTCGCTATGCTCAAAACACCATTCTTGTTCGAGCGCAGTTGAAACGGCGTTTTCTTTGTTTTCGCCAAAAGTGTGCATTTGTTTCGCTTACGCCACACCCTCACAGCAATTGGAGATTGGATCAATTTTCTTGTCGTCAAAGAATGTTAAGCTTGACTCCAGCATTCCAGTGACACCGCCTGGTCAAGGCTTCCACATCGAGGAACAAAGCAGCCTAAAGAAATTGCGCCAGCGCCCTACTGAACGACGTCGCAGCGATGTTGTTTAAGCCGCTTCTTTATATCTAGGCGGATCTGCGAGTCTGAAATCCGGCTCTTTCGCACAAACAACAGGCTTAGATTCGACCAAATACGGAAGTACGGCAGGGTCCAAATGCGCCCACATTTAGACACCTACTCGCCACCATTGTAGCCTCTCACGAGAAAGAAAAATACTAAGTGAGCTGAAATGCCTTGCTGCTGGCAAGAAAAGGGCACCTGAACACAATATCAGAAGTCCTGCACTTGTTTGCGACAATGCCACACGCTGCTGAACAGGCTGAGTTTGCAAATGAGCTTAGTGCGAGGCCTTCACGCTATTTAATGCGTTTCGTACGCTCCGCTCTCTGCCCATAATCTTGTCGCGCACGAAAGGCCGTTGCATATTCATGGAGTAAATCTGTCCGTTACAGGATGCGACTGGAAGAGATGCCCCTGCTGCTATCGTTTGTGTGGGTGTTTCACGATCTCCAGCGGCTCCGCGTTTCCGGAGCTTGCATTTTTCTCGATGACTTTACGTTCCCGGCACCTTTGAGCCGGCCCCTTTATGTATGTTCCGGACCCGGTGTATGTGCCTGAATAAAGCAGTGGGCTGTCATATTGTTCAGTGCACGTGTCGCTTGTTATTCAGAATGCACCAGAGCATCGGAGCATCGGCAACGCCGCATTTAGCTTCAGAATCTAGAACCGCTTGCAGAGAGCGTTATTCAAGTGAACAAACATGCCTTACTAATCCACCATTCCTCATCTTTTACTTTATTTTCTTCTCAGCTAAACCCTGCGCAGTTTCCTTTTCTAGTCTAGTTTTCCGACCATGCTGGTCCTTTTCGTGATTTTTGATGCTTTATGTCAGGCGTTACAAACACCTCGTTTGGATTGCAGCGACAATGCCGTTCCCTTTTCCTGACTTACTGCTGACAGCAGTGACCACGTTTGAAATGAGGCGTTGAGCGGCAACTGCATTTGATTGTTTTGAAAGACCCAAGTGTGACCACCTGTCCTGATGGTAGATACGGTGGGCGCGCTACCTGTACGATCTTACTTTTCCATTTAGAAGTTTCAAGCCCCCCCACACCCCCGTTGGCAGACGACACATTGTCCACAAAATGAGAACCAGTACCAATCCAGCACATAGAGTGACGAAAGCGCCAGCAGCAGCATGCGATGCTATTCCTTTTTTTGTTCGCGTTGTTGCTAGGAGCCGTTCGCAGTGATGTGCTCCGTCCGCAAGTCCACTCGCACTAGACTCCGACAGCAGGCAAGCACGCAGACCGAAGCATACTGCCTTATAAAAGTGGTCAATAGAACTTCTATAGATTTTTTGTAGATTTCGTTGCCTTCCTGCTGATATTCTTTTTAGTCCATTTATAGTCCATTCAGTATGACCATAATTCTATAGTATGTCTAGAGACTAACCTACCGAATCTGTGTATAGAAGGTATACAGACTTTATTGACAAAAGTCTATGGGCAGTCTACAGAATGCCTAAAGAAATTTGTCTAAGCGTGTACTGCTAGCTCCCCTTCCGTGGACTTCCCTCGCTTGTCACCATCCCATCTGACGACGAGCTCTAAGTCCGTCAACATCAACGGACACACCGTCTGATCCTTTGAGGCAAAAGGCTACAAAAGGTCAGTCAATGCACGAGCAGTGGAGCAAAAACGTCTCGGGGATTCTACAGTGTTTACGTCTGTTTCTAGGGGTGGAGGCTGAGCAGGCACTAGTGATGGAGTGGTCGAGCAGCAAGAGGCAGAAAGAAGAAGATAAATAGAGAAAGGTACGTAACTCTTTATCTTGGTAGCGGGAACTTTGCTGTTTCCTCAGGAGCATCGCGGCCGCGACCGGAACGCCCCCCTGGCCACGGGTCGGTGGCGTAGGCAGCGTTTCGGCCCTGCGCCGAAGACAGACACCAGTGTCGCCATCTGGTAGCAGTTCGAAGAACTACAATCCACTGCACCGGTGGTAGCAGCGGCCTCAGCGGCGCCACTCAGGCAAAACGAAGCATGCGCACTTCCTTTTCGCGCTGTTTGTGGATTGCTAGCGTTTTCGCACCATTATTGCAGAGCATTCCACACGATTTTTCTTGCGTGAATAATCAGTCAAAGCTAGGAAGTTTCTTTGCAGAGAACCACGGTAGGAATATTCTTTGGAAGCAGCTCATCTATCGTCAGCAGGGCAACAAAGGTGGCTGTGGGCCATGAATGAGGAGCGGTGTACTTATGCCCTAAGACGAACGAGGAGCCATAAAGAGACGAAACAGGTAACGTGCGCTATTTAAACAGGCATCGCGCACGTTACCTGCGTTAGCCTATGGTGCGATGCCCTCAAGCGAAGAAACAAAAAATTCTCTCGATTTCTAGAGAGAAATAGGATAGGGTGAGACAGGATAGAAAAAAAGGCAACGCTCTTAGGCACCGCTTTTTTATCACGGGTGGCCTCTGGAAATAGAAAACCTTCGGATATGAAACACTCAGTGCTGCCTTTAGCATTATCGTGAGTAATTAGTGGTAGCGGAACATCTTATGTCTAGTTATTACGTAATTTGCAGTATATTTACTCTTTGTGCAATCATCAAACTCCCACTAAGTGATGTCATAACTACTGTTAAAAACCGCCACTGTATGAAGACACCGTCAGCGCCATGAAAATTAAAGCTAATTAAAATATTAAAACCGGAGCATAAGCGGCACGACCGATCCCAATAGCATCACTATAACTCGTTCTATGCAACCAATAGGCAAAACAATGCACTGATTATGTGTTTCGGGGCCCCTTTAATAACAGTAACATGGATGATATTACGCGAAGGAAATGAGAAGGATCGCAGAAACTTGTTCGCTGTTGCCACTTTCAGCATATCCATAGACGACCCTTACTTTATGCCAGGAGTGCTGTATCCAACGGGTATGCCAAAGCAAGCATAGCTGGTCGCCCGGATGGTGAGCGACCACGCACGCAATCTCATTTCCACTGGTATTACTAATGCTGGATGGGGCAAAAAATACAAGCGTATTCATTTAATTTGGATAAAATGGAGACATTGATGACTGAATTTGGCTCGCGACCTGTTGCATTTTCACCCGCAAGCATGGCGCACCAAATTTCGTGAGAGAACATTAAAAGTCGTTTCTGAGCAGCGTGCGCATTACCAAAGTGGTCAACGCCGTTTTCATGTTCACAGACGGACTAAAGAATAGCCAGAAGAAAAAAAAAACATACCGGGGGAGGACATTCAATATGTGAGCTGATAACCAGCGATGCATTCCAGTGCCAGAATAGATGTGAAAAAAAGAAAGTCAAAATCATGGGTGGCCCAGAATGAGATTTAACAGTGAGCTTGCGAACTCTGGCCGAACAAAATGGCGCTGCAGGATGGAAGACATTAATGACAGCATGTAGTCGGTTCTGTCCGTCAGTGGAATGTACAACGCCAATAATGCCGGTTGTAACGATAGTGATTATGGTGGCGCATTCACTGTGGGACGGTGATGTTCGAGGCCTGCGGTGAATTTTTACTGCAGAACCCGAAGCCCATACCGTGGTCCTCGGCGCTGTTAATGCTGAATTCTGGAAATCAAGGCAAATTAAGTGTTCAACAAAGTAGCGTTACGTTGGGCATACCCAACACACGTGGTGCATGGTGGGATTCTTCTAGGCTGTTTCCGGACGCAAATTGACTTGTTGGTTTCCCGGGGTCCGTCTGCTTCTAATTTCTCATCTATTTCTTTTTTTAGGCTATCACATGAAGCACTTTGGGCGTTCCTTCAGGCGGTTCCTCCTTACCTTTAGACCGTTAGCGTGGGAAGGCGACCGCCCTGTCACGAATACCAACAATGTCGAAAGAGAACGAGCACGGCGAAGTCATTGCGCCGTAATCCTATCGCGCACTTTGCTGGCAGATGGTCTAAAGAACACTTTTCACTCCAGGCTGCGTCATTCCTTATTCGCCGTCCCTCGTGCAGAAAGCTCATTAATGTATTTTTCGAGGAAGCAGCGTTGAGGCGAACTCGGCGGAAATGCAGAGAGCGAAAAGGACAAGATGGGACATTTACGGCCCACATTTCTCACACGTGATGGTCGGCCGCTTATCTCGGGAGGCATAAATTCCAGATAGCGGGCTTGGCAGTTATCGAGTGAAGCCCTTTGTTATCGCGCGCCGAGGGAGAAACACGAGAGCTCGCGCGACGACGAGAATCGTACCGAAGCCGTGCGGCGGGGCCTGCTGCTGATTGTGAGAGGCGCACACAACAGAGGGCGCTGACTGTGCAATGCCAAGCGGCGAACCCCTTCGAGCAGGGAAGATTTATTGACCAACGTCGCCGAGAAGCGAGCCGGAGCTGGGGGGCCTGCAGGAGGAAGCATCGGCTGGGCCCCGGCGAAAACTCTGTCCCTTTTGCTGTTCGCCTTTTGCCCGCTTACAATCGCCCGCTCGTCAGACGGCAGTCGAAAAAAAAAAAGAAAAAGACAAGTGGCAGGTGCTTAGCACAGCTTTTCCCAACGTCTTGATACGAATTAGTGCGCAAAAAAAAAAGAGAAAGAAACAGGTTCACTAAGAGAAATAGAACAGACTTTCCACAGCCAGTAATAGGCGCCCTTTAGAGGACTTGTGCTTGGTAGACCGTGGAACTTTGCTTAGCTGCAGGCGAAAACGGCTACCCTATTTGTTAGAGGACGTCTGGGATCTTCACCCCTTGTTATTCGCTAGAAAACAGGATGGTGTTTTCGGTGACCCCTTGAAGAAACTACCGAATGGAAAAGCTATCCTGCGATCAACGTGAACATTTTGTAATCTTATTTTCTAAGCGAAAGGTACTGAGACGAGGATCGGGGCCGCCCACGTTAAAGGTATCACAAGCAATAAGATATTATTCGCGCTCGAGAAACATAATGCTTCTGTGGTTAAATAATAACCGATGCAGATCTTTGCCGACCGTCACAATTTTCGGCCGGGATTAGGAGCTACCTGCAGAAGTTACTTCTTTTCGGCAAACAAAAACAACCGCAATAATTTTATGGGAGACAGTGGCCTGCATGATGCCAAGATTTCCGACCACGTGTATTTGCAATCTTTGTAAAAATAAACGCTCGCCTTTTCATGGTATTCAGTCCGTTACCCTTAACGACCGTCGGATAACTTGTGATCGATTTGCATACTCTGGCCAAGCCCATTTCTTCGTTTTAATTTCGACTAGGGTGTCATTAACCCACGTTTCTTCCCTCCCCATTCTGCCCTCTTCCGGTCTCTTAACGTTACACCTGTCATTTTTCTTTCCATACCTCGCTGCGTGCTCCTCAATATAAGTTGAGCACTTTTCGTTACCCTCCAGGTTTCTGCCCCGTAGGTGAGTACCGGCAAGATACAGCTGTTGTATACTTTTCTCTTGAGGGGTATTGGTAAATTGCCATTCATCATCTAAGCCGCCCCAGGGGGGGGGGGGGGGGGGGTGCTTCCAGCTGCTGATAGCTGCCTGCTGCTATCATAATTACTATATTCCAGAATGTTCCGCTCAGCAACCCTGCGCCTTTTAAACGAGAATTCAGACAATAGCCGATCACGAATTTAAGCCCACTGCAAAACAAAGAAGACCTTCACTTCAGCTCGCCTGCTCGTGCATTTCGAATCGATGGCGTGTGCTGCACCCGGGCATTGCAAATCTTTTAAAATTGCAAGATTCTCAACTGCAATGAACCAAACCGGAGATGACATAATTTAAACCGGTGGCGACGAGCCGTGCCGGAGCAGTGCAGACATGTAGCGCCAAAGGAACTTCGATATTTGCAACTCAGCGCCAGGTACAGCATCAGGTACGAGCGGTGTACAACAGAGTAGTTTTCCCGGAATATAGCTAGAAAACGTGACTGAAAATTCCACTTTCGATTAACGGCCACACCTAGCCAAATTTGTGCAACAGAACTGCGACCCTTAATTGAATGTAACCAATACCTTCGCCGTCGCTCCCTAGGTGACTTTATTTTGTTTTGCTGCTCCTTGTGTGCGCATCATTTTCAAAGTCTTTCTTATTGTTACGTATTTGCAACAAAATCGTGTTTTTTCTTCGCATCCGTATTTCTAATATCAGTTCTGTGATTAGCCTGCTTACTGTAAGGATCTCTATGGAATTTATGTGCTATTTAAACTGCCTTATACAAATGCAAGATCAGATTGCGGTTCTTGTCTCGTGGTGCCCCAGTGCGGTTTCCATCCACGTGTAATTTGGGCTCTGCGATTTTCTGGCTTCCTCGATGCTTTATTGTTGACCCAATCTTCTCCACGTTAACTTCTTACGTCGTTTAACATTCTTTACGTCGTCAAACATTCGCCGCCACCTGGTGGATGCGCGCCACCCTGTGGCTGCACCACCATGCTGTCACGTGGTTGGTCACGTGGTGAGGAGCAGCTGCCGGCGCCGTGGCTAATGACGTGGTTGGTGACGTGACCAAGTTCCACTCAGCCAGCTGTAGCCATCGCGCCACTCCAGGTTTAACCAGATGAAAATCTTCCTCGCCACATTTAGGGGAAAGGGGGAAAGACCGGATGGCGACTGGCGGCGGAAGACTCAGATATTGGCTACCGTAGAAAGAAGAGGTTGTGATGCGGGCGGCGGAATGCGCTACCTGAGGGTGGTTGGCAAGCTCACAAGAAGGTTCTTAGGCTATTGCATTGTTATAGCTCATGATAATTAGGTGTCCTTCTAGTTTTTTCTTCAAGATCCTTGCACATATCTTGTTATGATGGCTCAATTTCGGTGCCTTGGCCTGCGCCCCCACTTCAGTTTGTACTTTTTAGGAAGCACCAAAATCTGCTATCCCAATTATGTCGATGATTAAAGGGACCCACGAAGGGGCTTTCGACAAAGGTGCGATATGTCTGGGATGTTAAAAGACGACGGTTAATAATTTTCCTCGAGCAAGAATTGGTTTGGTTTATGAGGTTTAACGTCCCAAAGGGACTCTGGCTATGAGGGACGCCGTAGTGAAGGGCTCCGGAAATTTCGACCACCTGGGGTTCTTTAACGTGCACTGACATCGCACAGTACACGGGAATCTAGAATTTCGCCTCCATCGAAATTCGACCGCCGCGGCCAGGATCGAACCCTCTTTCGGGTCAGCAGCCGAGCGCCATAACCACTCAGCCACTGCGGCGGCCCTCCAGCAAGAGTTATTTTAATGCATTTTGTGGAAGCTGACTTATATGCAGACAAAGTTTGAACTTTCGCGCCTTTCCCTCTCCTCTCGCACGCCAGAACGGCGGTGCTCGTCCGCCGGCCCCGCTCACTCGGCCCCTCCCCTACCTCCGCCGGCTGCGGCGCGCGGAGTGGCCTCGGCCGCGGTAGCGAGTGACGTCTGAAAGAATTTGACGCCGTGAACCAATGATAACCCCCGGCTGCTGAGGTTACTTGCACGACGTGATGTCGTATGCTAGGTTTTCGCGCGAAAGCCCGACACCGTGCGTCGCCGCGAGGTGCAAAAATTTTTAAAAATGTTTTGTAAAATTTCCCACTCGCTTTTGAGGTCTCGTTAGCGGCATGAACGCTCGGTGGCCTGTATTCTAAATAGTGCAATTATTTTAAAGCCACGCTCGAACACCCTTTTCTGTGGCCCTTTAAGTAGGTTGCCCAAATTTCAACCGATGCTTTAGTAGGATCTAGTGTTAAGACTAAAATCAGTCATTGTAACATCACTGAAATCATGATTATTACGTATTTGTATTCCTTCCCGAACATGATCCCCCTCATCACTGCCACTTCTGCTGCCACGAGTGATATTGGTATGGACGGAAACCCTTGTGGCGCGTAAATTTCGGAATTATCCACTGAGCCATCCAATTGTGTCGCATGGAAGTGTGAAGAGCACGTAACAATAATTAAAATGTAGAGAAGACGCAGCGAATCGCCTTGTCATTGTGTACGCTTTTATTGTGTACGCACACATGTGTACGCACACATACAGACAGTTTCTATATGCTGCAACAGGAGCAGCAGGGTCCATGCGCCCTTGTTTCGTGCTATGATTTCTGTAGCCGGCCTACACGTGTACATGTCGTTTCACATAGGACTGTTCGCTCTACACCGTGACTCCGCAATGCCTGCATGACCGGATAACTGTATGAGTACATGACTGCAAACCCACCATTCACGCGGCAAAATCACCATGTGCAAGCTACTAGGCAAACTTCATTTAAAAAATCAATTACCTTATGTATCAGCAATACGATATCATTAGAAGCTGCCGATGCCTTTACCAGAAATGGCATAGCTGAAAGTCTTGTGACGTCAGTTCCATACAGCGAATGGGTGAATTCTATGAAAAACGAAGTATTTTTTTTCTCCGATGAGGCTTTTAATGCTGTTTGATTAAAAAATAATGACGTTGTCTATTTATGGCGCATCAGGTGAACAGAACAAGTCTGTGACGTCAGAAGTGCGCCGGTACTGATTCGGTGCTCCTGACCCCAAACACATCCATTGGTAACTGCACAACCCCCCCCCCCCCCCTCCGTTCTTTCTTGTGAAGTGAATAATAATAATAATTGGTTTTGGGGAGAAGGAAATGGCGCAGTATCTGTCTCATATATCGTTGGACACCTGAACCACGCCGTGGGGCAAGGGATAAAGGAGGGAGTGAAAGACGAAAGGAAGAAGAGGTGCCGTAGTGGAGGGCTCCGGAATCATTTCGACCACCTGGGGATCTTTAACGTGCACTGGATCCCCAGGTGGTCGAAGTGAAGAGACGCACTTTTTTTGCAAACGAAGACTGCAGCAAGGTCCCGCATATTTCCAGCGCGCATTGCTCTTTTCCGCGGGTCACTCTAACGTGTTTTGCCTTCAAGCGGAGACGCTTTCAATCATACTTATTTCGGCCGCTTGCTCGGCACCGTCTCCGAAAGAGGGGCCATCTTTCACGCGTTGCACCCCTTAGGCGCAAGAATAGCGCGACCCGCGCATAAGCCCGCGTAGCGCGTATATATATATACGGACGTTTCGCCCAACGTCACCCTCGCTTCGACAGCCCACTTATAACAATGGTGGCACAGCGCGCCAGCGACTCGACGATTTTCGCGCTCTCCTTGTGTGACGTGACCGGCCGACGACGTCTTCGAAGGCATTTTTGGTACTGATAGAGGCAGAAATAAAAGAAAAACAAATAAAAGCGCGGCTAAAGCTTCTGCCTTTGGAATTGTGCGAGTGACACTTTCCCGTCCGACTTCCATCCATCTTGGGCCGTTGTGAATCCTCGTCGCTCGCCCGCTTGGCGGCGATATCTGCTTATCGCGTTTTTTGTACCAGCGTCAGAAAGTGGAACAACACAGCTGGCGCTCACTCACGCGCGCCACAGCTTCTACGGGAACCGCTGAAATTGCACGTTCGGGCTGAGCGGTTTTCTACGCCGCGCCTGCGTCTTAACGCCTCTTGCCCGTCGTGCTGCTCACGAAAGTTGAGCTGCTCGAGCTATCCTGTAGCTTGAAACGCTTTGCTTAATTTCAATTCCGAACATTCCTTCCGTATAAAATGGGTCTAAAGATTGTCTATATATTTCTTGTAGATTCTGTTGCGTTCATATAGATTTTTCTGTTCATAGTCTACAAACAAACGTCTACTGAAAGTATATGACCAAAAATCTATACATTGCCCGTAGACTATAGAGTTCGTACTGCCTGTAAACTAGTCTATAGGATTTGTCTGCATGAAGTCTACAGATTTTATAGACAGACGTTTACGGACTGTCTTTAGATTTTTTTGTAAGGGCTTTTAGAATGTGCCGCTTGACGACTTGAGTTCTCGCATCGGGGCGGAAAAGCAGAATGGAAGCTTCACCCGAGGTGGAAAGGAAACCTTGTCCTGCTGCGCCTATAAGCAGTTGGGAAAATTAATTTCCGCAGTTGAGCAGGCGAGACAATCCGTAGGCATCTATTGTAGTCAATTTCTAATTAAGCCCCGACAACCCGGCGTCTACGGATGGCTAAGTAAAGTGGCTGCGAAAAACGTGGACGCAATAAATTATTGAGCGGACGCTAAGAGCCAAGGAAAATAAGGGTCCGCTAATTAAGCGGGGCGGGACGCCGGAGCCAAGAACGCTGTACACGGAAGACGAGGAACTAGCGAAACATAAAAAGAGGAAGAGATCTACCGGAAGACGAGAGGAAAAAACAAAAAAGAAGAAACTTGCCTACGCCATGCTGATCGTGTTTTTCCAAGGAGATCGCTTGGATACAGCGTGAACGGCCTCTCTCCTTCAATCGCCTGAAGCAGGGCACACATGCTAGAGTGTCGCAACGGCTGTCGACGACAGACGCTCCCATTCGAAGAGCGTTAGCAGCGGCTACGCAGAAGCGCTGTGCCGGGGGACTAGGGGTTCGGGGCGGAGCCTTAGACACTCTCGATTGTTTCAGGCTACAAGTGGCCGCCCCTCCAAATTTCTATCCTCATGTACTAGCTTGCTGCTTAATCAGGAGGGCGGCCGAGAGATAGAGCGGTTACCTTGTTCGAACGAGGGCCGCGGTTAACAGGCACGGTTTTCATGCGCAGCTGTCGACTGGGCAATATCGAAAGAATCGGCGAGCACGAGCGGCAGAATTGCGCAACAGTCGAGGTACAGGAATACGTTTGCACACCAGTGGGATCTGTCGAAATAAAATTAGGCGCTATGACGACAGTTCGTATCATGGCGTGGAAGCAGTGTCCTTCAGTACTAATTTCCACCGCACTAGGGCATTTTAATCTCTCCGTTAATTGGCGATTAAGATCCACCATAGTGAAGCTCTCAATCCAGCACGTGATGCAGTAATCTTCACCTGAGTGCTGACGACAGGAAACCTCCTATTAAGCTGCTGCGGTAATACCACCGCTGATTGAGCTTTTGATTCAAGCAGAAGAAAATTTGTTGTCGATGAAAAAGAAAACAGGAAAATTGAATCAAACGACTTAGGCTGCAGTAATAGTGAAACGAAAGCTCGCAGGAATAAGCCCTTAATTCGGTTTCGCATCGCTCGCCCTTTGAAGCTCACTCGGCTATTTTTTTCATTGTTAAAACGCAGGGAAGATTAGGTTTAGAAAATCGGTGTGCTAACCTCAAACCGAATCCATAGCGTAAGTACTACAATGGCAATCGCATACGGCGTGCAGCCGAATTTTATACGCAGCTCCGAAGCAAACCACGCGTATATTAAGCCATTCACTGCATTAACGACACTATAAATTCCTGATGTACGCACACAGATCTCTAAGTGAGTCAACAGATGGAGTCGATTTCGTGTACATAGCTAATCAATAAATGTTTTGGGTACACTGTTCTGAGAAAAAAAAAAACTGTAGGTAGGTATCTCTCATTTTGAATCTTCTCAGTCTGTTTGCATTTTTCTTCGAAGGGCTTACAACATGGTGTACGTAGTCCCCGAGGATAGTTTTTAAGATCCATTTTATCGAATTATCGCTTATAGCGAATATGTCAGCCCGTATATTTTCTCTCCTGGGAGAATTTAGCGCCTTAAAAAGCAACGTCTGCAGTCTTTTGGCGCCATATCATGGATAATGTGCTAGGGTATTATGAATGTCTGATACGCTCCTTTATTCTTTTCCTTTCTCAAAACGAGACACTCCATGATTCATTTATTTTTTGCAACTCCCACTTTGGGTGTTTAAAATCAAACTAAGCAATCCTGCATTCAGTTACCAGCCACAATTTCAATATAAAATGTCGATTTGCAACATCTTTGTACCTTTTGTCACGCTACGTTTATTATGCTTTAGTCTCTTTTGCAGCCAATATTGAAAGGTGCATCTATTCGACTTGCACACTGTCTCAAAGCTTCCATGATGTACGTGTGACCATTAATTTTCACTATTTTCATGTGTTGATTCCAAAAGAAAAGCTTTTTTTAAGCATTAGGTCAATCTATAACTGTGCCAGTCTGTCACGTGCCTTAAGATCTACCATGTTAAATAGTCAAGATGTTTGCAAACTTATTAATTTAAAAAACCTCCAAAATTTGGCATCATTTAGCCAGCAACGACAATTTATTCTTTGCGCCTTCATGATTCCTTATTGTTTATTCTTATGACGGCGCTTACTGCCTTGCACCATATAAATAGAAATGTAGCACACGGTGCGGTATTATGGCAGTTAAAAGGAATAAATATCAAATTTTTCTATTAGTACAGATTATCGAGATGTACCAAATACAAGTAGAGCGCAGATGTCCGCCATGAAGAGATGACAGGAGCCAGCGGCTTGCTTAGTATTTTTTTTCTTCAGAGTTTGCTGTTCTTCCCTGTCATGATTTTTATACATGATCAAACCTGCGCCACAAGAAAATATACTTCCTCACTTTGTGTAGGTGTTATTTTCTCACCAGCTGCGTTTTACGCGGCCTCGGATGTCATTCGCGCTTTTCTCTTAACTTGCTGACAACTGACATTCACACGAGATTCAGCGATAGCTGTGTAGGAATTTAGTTTTGGTAGGCGGCTGTTCTAAACAGAGCTACCCGTAGGCTTATGCGACCCAGGTTGACCGTCGCATAAGGTGACATCAGACGACGGGACAAAAACAGACGCACACCATTAATAAAGGCCTCAACACATGCTATGTGGTGTTTTTATCCGCGGGCAAAAGACGAGTACTGCAGGGTGTGATGTCAACGTCCTCCTTAATTGTTCGTTGTAAAATGTCCCAGAAGATATCATCAATGCACAGAACAAAACGATGGTCAATTGTCTGTGGTGTATTGCAGAGGCGACAATTCACCGTCCGTGGCGCAAGCATCTCCTTAGCATGAAGCCATGCCTTCACAGGCAGCGTTGACGTGTGCAGCTTAAAAAAGAATGTTTTCGCGGCAGAAGAAATGCACATTCGCCTAACCCGTTTTAACACACTGGCGTCAAGGAACTCGAGAAAAGGTTGCCGATACAACGGTACAGGGAACAGGGTGCAGGGCGTTTTTTGTTTTTCAAATCGTCCAACCACCCTTTTTTAGTAGCTGTGCTTATTAGGCGTCTCAGTGCTCATTTTCCTTTCCTATTCGCACCGAGTGGACACACTCGTGAGGGGCCTTTATTGAGATTCCTTAAGGAAGTTGCTGACACCTTCAATTTTCTAACTGCGCTTTTCTTTAGACTACCTGTATAGCCTCTCCAGATGGCAGATGACTCAGGCACTTACAAAGTATTTGTTCACTATCACTGGGACTAGAGTTACTGTTTTTGAACACATATAAATGTTTGCATTATGAGTTCCGTGGCGCTTCTTGCGTATGTTTCGTGAACGTCTGTCATTTAACTTCACAGATCGATGCCGCGTTAGTTGTCACAGCTCAGTAAATGATGAAACAGTCCAGACAGCAGCGGCGCGCCACGGATAATCTTTGCTCGGAAGCAATTTCATGGTGCACGGTATGTTGAAGCCTCACCCTTCGTGAACAAGATAAGTGCTGTGCTGCTGCATAATTCCTTGCATTAAAAACGCTGTGAAGCTTCACTTGAGCACTGGTCGACCATTCGCGCCGTATCAGCACTACAATAGCAAGTATTTAGAGTGATGTTTCGCGGCGAATCGAGCAGGTTTACGGGATCTGACAGAACTGTTTTCCTTGAACTGAAGCTTCGCTCTTTTCTGCGAAGCGCTTGTCCTCGGAAGAGCACTGTTTCGAATAATAATAATAATAATTGGTTTTGGGGGGAAAGGAAATGGCGCAGTATCTGTCTCATATATCGTTGGACACCTGAACTTCAATAAAACATTTTGCTGGGCGAGTTGGTTCATATTGCTCGAGGGGATGCTTGTAGCGCGACAAAATAACACAAGAGACAGAGACGAACGGGACAAGCGCCACTCTCAACTGGTTTTATTCAAAAACACGATCGCAACATTTATACATTTCCCCTTCTTCTTCAAGAACATAATCACCCGATCCCACATGCGAATGACACGCAAATATCACGCTTGAATCAAATCAGTTTATCTAAAAACCTGTACTCCTTAGAAAACATCGTCACCGAAGGGCTGCTGACGCATTCCGACCCTTTCTTTTTGATATGGAACGCCTCAATTAGCTCACGCGTAAGCGCATCTTTGCTTCTGCCAATGACCTCTGTTCTGTTTAAAAATGGTGAGCATTTGCATGACTTGCAGTGAACTACCATATTTGTTCCGCTCCCATTTTCGAGGCATTTTTCATGCTCGCGCAGGCGCTTGTTCAGGCATCGTCCAGACTGGCCAACGTCCAGACTGGCATCGTCCAGATTCCACTTTCATGTGGAAAAGTGTACGTTGGCCAGTCTGGACGATGCCTGAACAAGCGCCTGCGCGAGCATGAAAAATGCCTCGAAAATGGGAGCGGAACAAATATGGTAGTTCACTGCAAGTCATGCAAATGCTCACCATTTTTAAACAGAACAGAGGTCATTGGCAGAAGCAAAGATGCGCTTACGCGTGAGCTAATTGAGGCGTTCCATATCAAAAAGAAAGGGTCGGAATGCGTCAGCAGCCCTTCGGTGACGATGTTTTCCAAGGAGTACAGGTTTTTAGATAAACTGATTTGATTCAAGCGTGATATTTGCGTGTCATTCGCATGTGGGATCGGGTGATTATGTTCTTGAAGAAGAAGGGGAAATGTATAAATGTTGCGATCGTGTTTTTGAATAAAACCAGTTGAGAGTGGCGCTTGTCCCGTTCGTCTCTGTCTCTTGTGTTATTTTGTCGCGCTACAAGCATCCCCTCGAACACCTGAACTGTTTCGAAAGAGATGTACCAAATTAAGAAAGGCGGCTCCGGGGGGCGTAAAATACTTAGCGATTGCGCTAGGTTTCGGATAATTTGCGACAGTTACAAGGCATTCCCTTCTCATATGCATGTACGTAAAAGCATGCTTTCGCTGAGTGGTACTTATTTAGAACCTTTGCTCAGGCATATCGCTTCTTTTCTGCAGCTCAAAAGGATAGCTCTTCGTTTACGTTAAGCGGAATCAAGCGCGGACCTATTTTACATGAGATACGTGTCGTAGGTGACTAAATTGCTCCACTGCATTACAAAAGCGAAAAAAAATTAACATCGCCCAACTTCTCCTGGCCGTAGAGAGAGTGCAGTGGCGGTTGTATTCTTCTCTGCCACAGGAGGCGTTTCACTCCTTAGGCAATCTGGAGGAGTAGAGTGCTGCTGTAGGGAGTACAGTGGCCGGTATACTCTATCAAAGAGAGTAGCAGTTCTTAGAGTGGGTAAGCATGGTAACGCACCCACCGGTTACGCCGACGGCGACGACAAGGCCGCCTAACAGCTATCGCTGTAAAAACATGTACCGGGACAAGATTGCATGAAGAGGCTTCTTGTAAAAGCCTAAATGCGTTTTTCCGCAGCGACGGCTGTTAAGGGTATGTATCTGTGAGGTGCACAAAAGATCCTCGGAGGATTTGTGAACGCGGTTTGTCGACAGTGGTGCGTCGGACAGCGGAGTGCTGCGCGTTCCAGTCCAGCGTTGCGGGTGTGCGCGTGCGAAAGGCGTGTGCGAGGCGACGGCGACAAAGAGCGTGGCGAGCACGAGGAGCGGAGAGCTGACGTGTCGGAAAAACGAGGTGTAAAGGAAGGCAGCGCAGCGGAGATCGGGTCATTCATGCGTGGAGGTGGCAGCCGTCGGACGTTGGGTCCGTGCTGCCATTACCTTCCTTTGGATCGCCGACGCAAGCCTCCTGAGTTATTTGCGAGTTTGGAGGTGGCATCCGATGGACTGAGGGTCCGCGCTGCCGAAAGGCACTCTTCGATAGCCTGCTTGAAGCCTCCGGCGTTTCGTGACGCTGTCGACGAGACCTGGTTACCATTTTTCCTGCTACGGCCAAGTTCTTCGGGCTGCTGACGCGAGTCCACCGGCGTCTCCCTGTGTTCCTCTCCGCTCCTACCACCACCTTGCTCCCTACCGCCGCTTTCTTCGACGTAACGCCAGTGACGCGTCGCACTACAACAACCCGCATCCGCCCTGTCTGCAAGGCATCCTCGCTTCCCCTGGGACGCTCAGTACCTGGCGAACACTTTGTTTCATCCTGTAGTGTTGTACGCGTGTTGAGTGTGTGTTTTTCTTGGCTTTTTTCCTTTCTTATTGGCCCCCTTTCCTTTAAATCATAAATACGGCTTCGTTTTGTTCTGTTCGATCTCTTTGTTCTCTTCTCTGGTTCGAACCTGCACGCGATAGCGTTCCTCTTCGGAGAGTCGGGGACGCGCTACCCATTCGCGACAGTATCCCGGTTCTGCAGCGTCTTTCACGTAACGCGAAGGGGGAAACGAGGAGCAGAGGCGACATGGATGGGGATGGATGGAAGTTAGGGGTGTCTCCCTTGAAACCGATGGTGGCAGTTGCAACCAGTCTTGGCTCATTTTTCTCCTGCTATTTCTTAAAGCAATCCGTCAAGCTTTAGTACGGATGTGTGGCGTCCTCTCTGAGAGGCGACATGAACTAGTTATTGCAATGGTCACGACTCTTCGCATCTCATAGGGGACCTATCACACGCTTGAGAGCAAACGCGATAATCGATTTACGATGGGCACGCATTCACCAACCGCTGAGTGATTTGGACTAGTTAACTCCGGAGTGCACCACTGGAGGGACACCCCTCAGCCTAGAGCCGCAGCGGTGGCTCAGTGGTTATTGCGCTCAGCTGCTGACCCGAAATAAGCGGGTTCGATCCCGGCCGCGGCGGGCGGATTTCGATGGACGCAAAATTCTAGAGGCCCGTGTACTGTGCGATCAGTGCACGCTAAAGAATCCGAGGTGGTCGAAATTATTATCCGGGGCCCTCCTCTGCGCTGTTCCTCATGGTCTGAGTCAATTTAGGACGTTAAACCCCCATAAACCAGACCAAACCTCTGAGCCTAGCAAACAAAGCGGGAAAAAAAGGACGAAATAATGGAAATTTGGACGACAGAGATGCTCCGACAAGAGAAAAAAAAAATGTTAGGGTTTTAGCGTAGCTAAACCGAGTAGACGTGCGAGAGCATATGTTCAGGCTGATTGGTTCATGGTTTTGCTTTGCTGGGCCGTCGGCACGCCTAGAGAGGAATTGCACTCATGTTAAGATCTGATGAAGGTTAAGCTGATCAGATCTGTTCGTGCCGCAGATGCAAGTTGAAGAAGAGGACGATTTGCAATACACAGCGCGAAGGTGTGCTGCAGTTTAACACGAGGCGAGATCGGCTGCGGAAATAGCGTAGCGCCCTTGTGCCGTGGCCGGCGAAGCTGATCTGTTCGGGCCGCTGCGGGTTCGGATCCCAGTCACGGCGCTGAATGTTTTTATTTCACGCACAAGAAACATCACGTGGCGTCGCTTTTGCTCGGGAACATCCCAAAACTGCAAGATCGGTTGACAAGATTCATGGTGATAGTTGGTGAGCACGTGAGCGCTTTCGCACTAGATGAAACACGGACTGATACATGAAAGCGATGCTATGTCCATCAAATTCAATATATAATTATCCTGCTGTTCCAGCCTCGCTACACTGCGCGAAAGGTCCCCTAGTTGTGTAGCGCGCGGAACAAATGTAGCATACCCGTGGTCTTGTGGCAAGGTACGGCAAGCAGGGATCAAAACCAGGAGCGAGTCTTTAAACAGGTAAGGATGCCACCACTGATGGAGCAGGCGCCTTTAAATGAACGAGATGCGTAGTTGGAGGCAGGATACAAAAGGAACCTAGATGTTCAAGAAAAGTTAGAAAAGTGTCGATAGCCTGGTTGAGACCTTTGAGCGTGCTCGACACAGACGAAGCTGAATGTTGTCGAACGGCGACCGCCAGTGACAGCCGGCATTTTTTCTCTTTCGTGATACCCACCGGTGATGCAAAGGGTACAAGCTTTCCCTTGGTCTGGTGCTCGGCTTACATGGGTGAAATGCTCGGAAGAATGGGCCTTTGGCCCCATCTTGGGTAATCGCAAATACCTTGTGCCATAGCGCTTTTGGCCATTGATGCCCTTACGCCATAAAAATCCATAATCACCATCACTTTCTAAAGGATGCTGTGCCTGCGAGACAGGCTATGGTTATCCCTAAACCATCATCCTTACTTTCCTACCTGACATTTCATTCTTAACTCAGCTCTCTTTATACATTCCGTATCCCTCTTCGCCCCGCGCAGGGCTGCTCAGCGGTTCCTTAACCACCCGATCTTCCCTTGCCTCTCCATGAGAGAGGCGAGTGGCGTTTTCTTTTCGCCACTTACCCGGGTTACTGCCAATGCAAACCAAGATACAGGGGCTAGGCAGGGCGCCTCCTTTCGAAGACGATGCCGACCAGCCTCGGATTCATACCGCCGCCTCCCGAGATCCGGCGGGATTACTGCCGAGGGGGGACGCGACGCAAAAAGGCGTCGGGAAGGGGGGCAGCCCGCACCGCTTCTCGGCTCGCTGCTCGGCTGCCCCGAGCGATGCGTGCTGGCGCGCGCTTTCCCAGGAAAGCAGAGGGGGCGAACAAGAGGGAAGGGGCCCTGTCCGGCGGACCGCGAAGACGGGCCGCGATTACGCACCGCGCGCAAGCCAAGCATGGACGGAATTGTGACACGCGCCGTCACCCCGGGCTCGTTTTCGGCCTCCTCTCTACCGTCCCCTTTCCCCCGCACCTCGTCCTTTCCTTTCGCCCGTCCATCTGGTTGCGTGCGGAGACGACTTCATCTGCTGCCGACAGCGAAATGCCTGCACTCGCCTCGCGGAGCCTGCGCCCCCTCTGCTCTCGCTGTTCGCCGAGGTGAGGACAGGTGCGGCTTTGCACAACGAGCCCCTCTGTTTCCTTCCCTTGTGTGTTCATATATATATATATATAGATAGATAGATAATATGAAGGGAGCCAACGGTCACCAAAACCAAGGTGCATAGGGGAACGTTAATTTTTTTTTTAATGTGTTATGCTTATCAGTGGGATAATAATTCTTAGATTAATAAATCGCTTAAGAAAATGGTAAGAGCACCGGACGCGATATTCGGAGGTCGTGGGTTCGGATCCCACCGGCGGCATGGTTGTTTTTTCGGCTGCTTTATAAGTAATTTTCTTTAAGCGATTTATTAATCTAAGAATTGTTATCCCACTGATAAGCATAACACATTAAAAAAAATCAACGTCCCCCTATGCACCTTGGTTTCGGTGACTGTTGGCTCCCTTCATAAATTTGTCAAACGGGCCCCTCATTTCCTTTAACTTGTCTGCTGATAGCTTCACGAGGGTCTCGGTTCTGGCAGTCTTAATGCCAAAGGTAGCATAAGAGGGCTCTCGCACAGTTTCCGCCCTCGCCGTTAGATGACGTTCTACGTCACGCTCGCGGTATTACAGGACGTGCTACGTCCGCCGCTATGGTCGAGGGTGGCGCTGGTGAACACTCTCAAGGCTCGCTTACACCCAGTAAACATAAATACCCACGAGAGCAGCAGATTGGACAGCCGTCGCCGTAGCTCAGTTGGTAAGAGCACCGGACGCGATATTCGGAGGTCGTGGGTTCGGATCCCACCGGCGGCATGGTTGTTTTTCTGCTGCTTTGTAAGTAATTTTCTTTAAGCGATTTATTAATCTAAGAATTATTATCCCACTGATAAGCATAACACAATAAAAAAAAATCTACGTTCCCCTATGCACCTTGGTTTCGGTGACTGTTGGCTCCCTTCATAAATTTGTCAAACGGGCCCCTCATTTCCTTTAACTTGTCTGCTGATAGCTTCACGAGGGTCTCGGTTCTGGCAGTCTTAATGCCAAAGGTAGCATAAGAGGGCTCTCGCACAGTTTCCGCCCTCGCCGTTAGATCACGTTCTACGTCACGCTCGCGGTATTACAGGACGTGCTGCGTCCGCCGCTATAGTCGAGGGTGGCGCTGGTGAACACTCTCAAGGCTCGCTTACACCCAGTAAACATAAATACCCACGAGAGCAGCAGATTGGACAGCCGTCGCCGTAGCTCAGTTGGTAAGAGCACCGGACGCGATATTCGGAGGTCGTGGGTTCGGATCCCACCGGCGGCATGGTTGTTTTTCTGCTGCTTTGTAAGTAATTTTCTTTAAGCGATTTATTAATCTAAGAATTATTATCCCACTGATAAGCATAACACATTAAAAAAAATCAACGTTCCCCTATGCACCTTGGTTTCGGTGACTGTTCGCTCCCTTCATAAATTTGTCAAACGGGCCCTCATTTCCTTTAACTTGTCTGCTGATAGCTTCACGAGGGTCTCGGTTCTGGCAGTCTTAATGCCAAAGGTAGCATAAGAGGGCTCTCGCACAGTTTCCGCCCTCGCCGTTAGATGACGTTCTACGTCACGCTCGCGGTATTACAGGACGTGCTGCGTCCGCCGCTATAGTCGAGGGTGGCGCTGGTGAACACTCTCAAGGCTCGCTTACACCCAGTAAACATAAATACCCACGAGAGCAGCAGATTGGACAGCCGTCGCCGTAGCTCAGTTGGTAAGAGCACCGGACGCGATATTCGGAGGTCGTGGGTTCGGATCCCACCGGCGGCATGGTTGTTTTTCTGCTGCTTTGTAAGTAATTTTCTTTCAGCGATTTATTAATCTAAGAATTATTATCCCACTGATAAGCATAACACATTAAAAAAAAAATTAACGTTCCCCTATGCACCTTGGTTTCGGTGACTGTTGGCTCCCTTCAAAAAATTTGTCAAACGGGCCCCTCATTTCCTTTAACTTGTCTGCTGATATATATATATATATATATATATATATATATATATATATATATATATATATATATATATATATATATATATATATATATATATATATATATATATATATATAATTAATTTACCTGTCACGGTGCGACTGTTGCTCATAGTCTCGTGGGCGGGTCACGTGATCTATTTGCCCCCCCCCCCCCCCCCCCTCCCTGCCTCCTAAGTTCTCTCTCAGGGGATTTTTCGCTCACGGCCAAAGGCGGTGACGACGTCGTTGGCTGCTCGCCGACACGGGACGCTTAAAGCGGGACCAGTCCTCATCACAATGGATGAAGTCTCATGACGACTGGTCCCCAGTCGAAACATCAGTAAACCCTTGTTATGTATTTATTCTTGTGTCAGTCTACTTTATAAGTGTTTATATATATACACCTGACGAAATGTCAATTTAACTGTTGTTTCGTCATGAGACTTCATCCATTGTGATGAGGACTGGTCCCGCTTTAAGCGTCCCGTGTCGGCGAGCAGCCAACGACGTCGTCACCGCCTTTGGCCGTGAGCGAAAAATCCCCTGAGAGAGAACTTAAGAGGCAGGGAGGGGGGGGGGGGGGGCAAATAGATCACGTGACCCGCCCACGAGACTATGAGCAACAGTCGCACCGTGACAGGTAAATTAATTATTGCTCGAGAGAGGTTGTTAGCGATGAGCAACCCGGGTTTCACAAGTTCCCACCAGTGGCTGCGCTCGCAACAGCCTGCTGCCCGGAAAATGACGCATCGCTTAACCGCGGCACCACTGCGCCAGGAGTGATACCAGGACTTCCAGCGTTCTACGAATGCAATGCAGAAAATGATCAAATTTCATCAATATGACCATTAACAAATAAAAGATCTCGCGTTAAGGCGGAGCTTAAGTGACCATTGTAATTTTTGCTTCCACTCAAGCAGCGCGACAATTGCCGCGTCTTTATGATGATGACTCTTTATAGCGCAAGGGCATCTGTGGCCAAAGAGTGCCATGGCGAAAAGTTGTTTTTGTCGACTCAAGGTGAGGTCAAAGATGCTTTTTCTAAGCTTATTACCTTAAAGATGCTGAGCACCAGGCCAGGGGAAAACTGCTATCTACTCCAGCACCGCTGGGTGCCCGGTGGCGCTGGAGATCGAACCCCGCACAACCCGCATGCGAGGCGGATGCTCAAACGACTAGGGCACCGCTGCGTCTATCGCTGTGTCTTGCTTACTTGGCCGAAATCGGAAATATTGCGCTGATTATTTATGTCTTTAACTCGCCTTACATGGGACGGCAACGATGATGTCTTTGATTTCAAATTATCTAGAAGCGTGCGTTGACCGTCGACCGCTCCATTTTAACGCAAGCTGTTTTGAAACGCCAGACAGCGATTTTTTTCCTGGCTCTCGTTTATTTCTTTACGCTGTCGAAAGGCAAAAGACTGGCTCATACGAGGCTGCCTCTTTAAGCATAAAAGCGCCACTTGATGCCGAATTTGGAAAACAAACGTGATTCTACCTAGGCTGCCCACAGCAGACGTCCCCCATAACGCCCCCGTACTAGAATTGTAGCCGTATAGCTACATAAAGTAGATGGTAACGAGGAATTACGCCCTTAATAAAAATCTGTACATATCCTAACTGAGCAAGAAATTTTTTTTTCGGCTTTAGGTGCCTAACTTCATTACTATAACATAGAGTGAATATTCGCCCTCATTATATATATATATATATATATATATATATATATATATATATATATATATATATATATATATATATATATATATATATATATATATATATATATATATAGGTTAAAACGCGGCGTATTTGCTAATGGCTTCGGATATAGTTAACTTTTCAAATACATTTGGAAGATTAGTTTGAGGGTGCTCTTAGTTAAGACCCACCATTTAACTTTCCATGTAGGCAGCATAAACGGTCCCATAGTTTAAACGATTTTAATAAGTGATCACTATAGAAACGCGACGTCAAAGCTAGCCTAAGCCTGCGGTCGATTCTTCGTTCAGCCCGGAAAATAACCGGGATGGACCTTATTATTGACGAGAGAACGACGCTCCTCTGCTGAGAGCCAGCTTAAAAACCTTTCCGCCGCCTTTTCTTTTTCGTAGCAGCGGGAAGCAGCTGCTTTATTTAGCGCGCGTTATTCCATAACTATGTTAATATGCAAGCAAGCAGATGAAAGCCACAACCGGAAAACGCGAAAGAGATGTGCTTGGGTTCCTTCGACGGCCCAGTGTTGTTCGAGTGCCTGTTCGCAATCTCTGCGTTCGTTTGCTTCCGGAATACCGCTTTTGTTTCACGTATGTAAACGAAGTAAAAAAAAAAAGAGCGCTACATCAGACGTGCTTATTGTCATGTTCATTGCGAACAACGTCGAGCAGAAAACAAAGGCGAGCGCAGTGCTTATGCGAAAGCGACGGCGAGGCACCCGTCACAGGGCCGTAAATCTCTCCCGAACGAGACCGGCAACAAAGGGAAGCCCGAGAGGAATGGGGGAGAGCGAGAGGAGGATGACGAGGAGAAGGGCATCCCGGCGCCGGAGGTCGCGCTTTAAAACGCGCCGCGAGCGCTGGCCCGCGAACGCCGCCGAGTTGCCAGTTGACGCCTCCCTGGCAGATGGGAAACAAGACGCTTCCCGCGCTTTCGGCGTGACCGCTTTTCAGGGAAGAGAGCGAGCTGGGACGGCGCGCGCGAACCGTGAAGTTTTGCGGCCTGGTTCCCCGTCGTTTCGAATTGCGCCTCGGCGATGCACACGCGGGAAAATTTGCCTTCGCCGGCAGTATCGTCCCGCCCGCTGAACATCCTCGTTTCTTGATGCGAAGTAGCTAACTCGACACCCTGTAAAGTTATTGCGCACAGTGCTCGATATGCTATTCAAGAGCTTAGGTTTGAAGCTCTCCTAAACTGTTACCTTTACTTAGAGCCAGTTCCCAACGTGACTGGACATAATTGTAGCGTGAAAAAAGACAGCCACATTGAGAAGAAAACACTCGAAACACGGACAAACTCTGCATTTGTCCGTCTCTTGAGTGTTTTCTTTCCTATTTGTTTCACTTTTTTTTTGCGCTGCAGTTATTTATGTCCAAGTTCAGCAACCAACTTGCCCAAAAGCTCGCTTTACTAAATTTCTAACGTCAGCTTATGATTGCTCGTTTTTCACAACTGATGAGAGCTGCTGCTTAAACGATGAACGTTATATTGCCTCAGCTGTTGAGAGGCCTTTCCGTCTGGGCGGAACGATGGGATTATCACGTTTCGAAAAATTCTGGTGCTTGAATTATCTACCTTCCACATTTTGTCCGCAGGCCGCAAAGACTAGCAAAATACATATCTGCAGTGAGGAATTCCTACAAGGCTACTGCAGGCCACACTAAGTAGATAAAGAAAATACTGACTGGAATGGAACCGAAATGAATGCTATTATAGCTCGTGTTTCGCGCTACACTGCGGGAATTCTCCGCGCTTGCTGAAACGGTTGCAGGCTATACCTGAAATTTTTGTAGAGATGGTTTGTCCGAGGGTCTGCACAGTCAAACACACCTGTGCACAAACGCCACGCTTTCACAGTTCATTTATGTGTTTCCTTCTGCAATTTTAGGCAGATTTTTGGAAAAATGCATTCTTCAAAGTGTTATTCGAGTATCGATAAATAACAATTAAGTTAGATCTGTTCTCGTGATTCGCTTTGTTTCGGCTGTAGAGTCCCAGATTTTTTTCGAGATCCTTTAAACTAAAATTTCCTTGGAAGCTAACAGGGACATTATATGCTGAGGCGATGTTCTAACACAAAAATTTTGTAATGGCATCTCCCCTGTGGTGTCGCGCGCGTACTGGATGGAACACTATCACAACTGGACGGAACTCGACTGTCTCAGGAATTACAAACGAGAGCTGGGCATCTTGATCGTAGCTGATGCTGCAATATTTAAAGAAGTCCCCGCAAAGGCGAAGCACAAGAGCTTTTCTGTCGTCTTATAGCTGCCTTACCATACACTTCCGGTGTATACCGCACAGCTCTTTTTAGTAGCCTTTAGTCGTTACTGTTGCACATGCGCTATAAAATAGGGGAAGGGGAGGGGAGTATCGAAAGAGACTTGCTACGCCATACAAAACTCCTTAGGGTGGTACGTTCACGTTCAATTCAATCGTAAATGTGCCAGATGGGCAATAAACTTTCACAATATAGGAAATACATTCCGTTTTCATGCTGCCACTAAGATTTGAATTTTTGATATCGCGGAAACCACTTGCGAAGGTGAGCTCCCAAAGCACTTCCGCAGCGCGATCGATGTACCGTGAGTAAAAATGCACAAATTAAACACGACCGCTGCCCGCGTTTTGTTTGAAGCGAATTCCGATGCTCTCTTTGCATGCACGCCTGTATGAAATGTACCTGTAAACAAGCTACTCACGCGCCTGACGCTGGTATTAATTTTTTACTTATTTGCTTCGAAACAAGCAGTTCGCATTTTTTATCGCGTTTCCTCAAAGCAAAGAGAAAGATATCCAGATGCAGACAGTGCTGATCAAACTGCGCCATTCAGATTCTTAGCTGAACCTTTTCAAAGGAACTGAGGAATGACATATGTTATTAGAAGCATACACCCGGTCGTGTTCGGCATTCGAGCCGCTTTCATTAAGTTAATAAGGGGATTTACCGGGAGCCCCGCAGACTTCTTTGTCAAAAACGTACTTGTTCACGGTCTCCGCAGAAGACGCGGGGTAAAAAATAAAAAAAAACATATTTGCACCCGCAGTAGTTTACAAGCATGCTGAGCGCGTCGATAAGAGCGAAGTCATCCTCAGGATTAGTCTCGAGCAGCGTCTTCTCATTACGGAGCGCAGTCTTTCTTTCAAGAGACAGAAATTTTAAGCTCTATGGGCAGTAATTAACCTGCGGCGTTCTCAACATCATAGCGCAGTACCACTCTTTTCATTAAGCGTGCGCTTTCCTACGGGACCTCTTTGTTATGGTTTTTTTTTCCGCCATAGATGCTCAAACAGGCTGCTTCTTTATAGCCATATAAAACGAAGCGCGTTCTTATGAAGGCTGCTGAAGAGAATCATTCTCCTCATGGTGTTTCGAACGAAGTCACTCATAGCAGATGCAGCAGCTGCGTTACGCATGCTTACGGAAATATATCAAAGCTCTAACGTTGAGCATTATCCTTAAAATTTTTTAAAAATGAGGCGACCTTGTAGTTTTTTTTTTTTGCGAACCACGTACAAACGCACGCGCCAGAGACCGCCGCTCTCCCGCCAGGGGTTTAAAAGCCATCGTTGCTATTGCGACATGTTGCCAGCGTATGGTGAAAGGGTAACGCGTAAAGAATCGTGAAAACGCCTGTTGGTCATTATTATCGCCATGACTCCGGTCTCAAAGTGTAGATATACGAAGGAAGTTATTCATTGGGCCCAAAGCAGGACTCTTAACTCGGCCCAGCCGCCCCGGTGACTCCGTGGCTATGCTGATCTGAAAGGCGTGGGTTAGACCCCGGCCGCGGCGGTCGCATTTCAATGCAGGCAATTGCTAGCTAGAGGCCCATATACTGTGAGATGTCAGTGCGCGTTAAAGAACCCCAGCTGGTCGAAATTTCTGGAGCCCTTCACTACGGCGTCCCTAATAGCCTGAGTCACTTTGGAACGTTCAACCCTACAATCCTCTCCACTCGAGCGCATAAATGGCGCGATTAGCTCTGATGGGAGAACGCACAAACGCAGAAGTGTTTTTCTCCTTCCTTTGTACTTCCCACAAAGCGAAATAAAAGTGATTTTATTTATGCTAAGCTTTCATGTTTCGTTATGCGCCAACAGTATAAACCCTAGTGCTTGCCAATAATGATTCGCCCTCCAAGTATTAGACCAGAAAAATTTCCTTCCTTACACTTGCTGTGCAAAATGACGAAGTAGCAGATTTCCATAATACGCTACTAAGCGGCGAATTTCCGCTACAGATGTCAGGACTGAAGTAAGGAAATTGCAAATCTAGTGGAATACGTCACGATCACAGCGGTAAATAGAAATGCTAAGAGCGGTGGAGAAGTTTTAGATAGCGCTAAGGGACGCTAACATCCTGCGTACTCACTTAGGAAATTTTTAGCAGCACCTCTAGTATGGAAGTACTTTGTAAATGTCGCAGATATGGACGCTTGGAATTATCAAGGCTTCGGCCGCCTCACGCCTGTTTGCGGCGCGCAGCCGGTCTCAACTATGAATTTCATTATTTGGCGTTGATGGTACAAAAAATTGCCTAATTTCGACGTCTAAGCAGGCGCATAAACGCTCTTAGGAAACGTGAAGTGGCACACTCTCCTCCCGCAACCTGGCATGCGTGTGTGCGCGACTATGAGAGAGTGCGTGCTTCAAAGGCGCTAAGGGTATCAGGCACTGCCGCAAGCTGCGGTTATCAAATGTCACTACAATTAAAACCAATTAACTATAATATGGGAAGCTTTTAAATCAGTGACGCATATAGGATGCTGCTCTAAAAATAACTATGGGAAGGAGCGCTTTCGAACGCTCTTTGCAAGACAGGAAGTTTACATCTCTGGCGGGAACGAAGGCGTCACGAGTATACAGTTCGGCGTTGGGAGGAATTTGTGTTTTACTTGCGCTTGAGCGAAGGGCTCAGTTATCACTTGCTAGACGTTCGGTAGTTAAAGTGAACGTTAAGGTTAAAGTCCACGTTAAAGAACATAAGGTGGAATAAATTATCTGGAGCCCTCCACTATGCTTCCCTTATAGCCTGTGTCTCTTTGTGGCGTTAAACTTGTATATAAAAAGCAAACCAATGTGCACATGAAGGGCTTCTGAAAGGGGCATGTTTCAATCAAGCGCCTTCGGGCTTACCGGTACCCTCTTTTCCCTGCCTCAATTCTTTCTGTTGAGGCTTCTATTAAGGCTTCATTCAGGTGTTTTTGCGGAAAGAAACAGCTAGTCAATTTTGATTGCTCCATAACCCTATTCTAACCTGCCTTTATAAGTAAACACAATTGATGATCATCAGTAAAACGGTTGACGGTATTCTAGCTGAAAGTAAGAATGAGTAGATTTGATCAGGGTATGTGATTCGTGATTAGCGGCTCTTTATTTGAGCAACCGAGTGGATGCCAAGGAGCGCTAGATGCAGCCGCAGAGGCCAGAAAGTCATGTGAAGTGGCGAAGTTTGAAAATCCGCTGTGCTTAATTAAGGTAGCCACGGCAAGAGCGGCTGGGGGAGGGGGGTTTCGGCAATGCTTTCTACGGCAGTCGATGCAGAACCTGCGGAAAACGACGGAAGCGATATATATATATATATATATATATATATATATATATATATATATATATATATATATATATATATATATATATATATATATATATATATATATATATCAAGAGAACATACACGACACGTGCGGTTCTTTCTGAGCGCTCTTTAGTACGCAATTAGAATCTCAATACCACTCACTGCTAAGCCGTTTGAACGAGGGGCTGTTTTGTACCGACTGCATGAAAAACGCCGGCATGAACGGAAAACCGCTGACATGAGACGCATGCATCGCCTTCCCCAAAAGTGCGCACACGCACACACACTCGCACGCGCGAGCCAAACTGTCGCGAAGAAGCGAGCCAAAATTATTCGGCCGTCGCATTAGGGGCGCCGTGAAGCAGTACGCGTCGTGAAGCGGAGCACGTCAGTTCCGGGCGGCCGCAAACAAGTCGCTAATTAATCTCTCATTCATGCGACCCAATCAGGACACCCATCAACGCGCAGACCCGCGCTACATTCGCATTAGCGCGGTTGCTGCTGCTGCCTGCCCCCGCTGGACGGAGCCGCCAAAGCGCAGAACGGCGCCGCCGCTAGTGCGCGTCTTCAGCGCTCGTGAATACATTATGGCCCTCCTCTTGTGTGACCTCTCTTTTGTTCGTTCCTGACCTCGTTGGCTCCTTCGCGCAATTTTCCTGCTCCCGATGGGGAGTTTTTTGTTTCTTTTTTTTTTGAGGCAGTTGAAGAAAGGAGCGAGCGGAAGGAGAGGAGAACGAACATATGGTTGCAAAGCTCTGGCGGTGTCGCATTTTTCTTCGGCTCGTATACGTGTTCCGAGACATGCCCCCCTCACTGCGCATAAATGCAGGAAGATGGCACTGAACAGCTTGCGTACTCTGCGTGGCAAGGAAATAAAAGTGGTCGTTTCCTTAAATATTTTTTTTTCTGTTTTTCTGCGAAGCCCATACAGGCACGCATGCGAGCGCAGCCACCCACAAAAAGAAAATGCTGGTCGGCTCAAATGAGAACATTTATTTTTTGGAATACAAGGATTCGTTGATATCTCTCAAAATGAGAGATCCACGTTCCACTCACGCTGCAAAATGTAACGAAACAGATAGTTGCTCAAACAAATATTCAGAGCATTCGGTGAACATCATTAAAAACTGTTAATTTTTCCTCCATTATAAAAGCACCTAATGGCTCTACTTCGCTGCGATGCAGCTCGGGTGGCCGCCGCTCAGTGCGCCAGCTACGGTGACCATGCCCACTCCTCCTCTCGGCTCCATTTATCATTTCTCGAAGTGTTGACTGGGCATCCAGGCACACGATGAAGTTACCGCACGATACCTGCTCTCCAACAAAGTGGTCTTGGTCTCACCAGCTCCTCTTGTCATTGATAATCAAACAAGCACTACTATTGCCAGTTATACCAAGTGCGAATGCTTGTTCACTACTGCATGAGGAAGGTAGTCCTGAGAACGAGATGCCTTATTGTGTATAAACTCAAGGACGCAACAAAATAACGTGGAAAATGAAAGCGAAAAGATGTCAGCAATTGCCCAGAGGACTCTCGAAAGGGCAATAAAGTTCGTCATCAACATCAGCCTGACTACGCCCACTGCAGGAAACGCTCTTTCCGTTATCCCTAAACTTAACCCTTTCCCGTGCCAGTTGCGTCCGCCTTATCGCCACAAACTTCCTAATCTCATCAACAAACAGACTTTCTGCCGACCTCTACAACGCTCTCTTTCTTTTAGATTCGTGCCTGTTACCTTTAAGGGCGATTGGTTATCGTCACTTCGCGTTGGATGCCCTGGCCCCATCCTTTTCTTCGTGAATTGGACTAGGATGACATTGGCTTTCTTTCTCTCACCCACTGTGCGCTCTTTCTCTCTCTTAACGTTACGATCTGCATTTTCCTTTCTATAGCTCGCTACCTTGCCCTCAGTTGAAATTCAGCCCCTTCCCTTAGCCTCCACTTATCTGCCCAATAGGTGAGTGCGGCTAAAATACAGATATTTTGCATTTTTCTCTTAAGGGATACTGGTAAAGTGTCATTCCTGATCTTAGAATGATTACCGAATGCACTTCATCTCATTCTTATTTTCCTATTTATTCCAGTCACGGGACCAGCCATGGCGGCTCACTTGGTTTGGCGTTTGCCTGTGATCCAAAGGTCGCGGGTTCAATTCCGACCACAGCGGCCGTGTTCCAAAGGAGGCGAAATGCAATAACGGCCGTGTGTTTGCGATGTCTGCGCACGAAGAACACCAGGTGGTCTAAACTTATCCAGAGCCCTCCACTACGCGTCGCCCCTTAAAACCCAGTGTCGCTTCGCAATGTTAAAACTTACAATTTACAATTTATACACTCTGAGTGGCCGGACCTGCAGTAGCTACCTATCCTAAAATAATAATTCTAATTTTTAGACACAACGTTCTTTCTTAGACGTCTAGGTCGCTCATCATGCTTTGCAATTTGTTCCCTTCGTTATTTACCAAGGCAGTGTCATCAGCGAATGCAAGGTTACTAAGCGTTCCCTATTAAGTCTTATCTTCAACTCTTCCCAATCCAGGTCTCCGAGTACCTCATCTACAGTGTACCTCATCTAAACGCGCCGTGAATAGTACTGGATAGATCTTGTCTCCCTTCCTGACACTCTTCCATATTGGGATTTCATTGCTTTTTCTATGGCGGGCTATGGTGGCTGTGCAGCTGCTATAGATATTTCTCAGCACTTTCACACGTGCCTATTCTACTCCATTATTCTGTACTGCTCCCTGACCGCTGGTGTTTCGAGTGAGTCAAATGTTTTCTGATAATATATGAAGGCTGTGTTAGTGGGTTGTTAAATTCTGCGCATTTATCTGCCAGCTGATTGTTTGCGAATATGGTCTATTGTCCAGCAGTCTTCACGAAAGCCAGCCTGGTCCTTTGGTTGATTAATCTCTAAGGTTGCTCTGATTTCATTAACGATTGCCTTAGTAAATAGATGGTAGGCAGTAACCGGATCGGTCTAACTTTTTAAGTCCCTGACGTCTCCTTTATTGCAGGTTAAGATCATGTTAGCGTTCATTGAAGATCCCAGTCCACTCTGTGGTGAGACAAAGCGCATACAGGGTGGCCATTTTTTCTGGCACTGTCTCTCCGCCATCTATCAACAGATGTACATTTTTCTGACCTCACAAGCTTACTTTTATAAGGCTTTCTTTAGTACCTCTTATGGACCGTTGTGATGTCGAATACCACTGCGTCGCTGTCGACGTCATTATCCACATGATTACTTCGGCTACTGTATAGATCGGTGTAAAACCTCTCGGCTACCTTAGCTATTGTGTTCATGACACTGGCCTTCTTGTCTTTTAACGTGCACAGCTAATTTTTGCCCACACGTAGCTTCCTCTTGACCGCTTTTAGGGTACCTCCGCTCTTTAACCCATGCCTGGAATTCTCCAAATTATATATCCTTATGTCGGTTACGTCACACTTACTGCTTAAATCCGACAGCTCAACAATTCCTTTCTATCTATGAGGTTACAGGGTTTTATGCTTTCGCGTTTCTTAATCACATCTTTCCTCTCGTTAGAGAATCCGCCAATGTTGCGTCCAGCTAGCCAAATCCCTACTTATATTGCACAATCTCGCAATGATATCTGTGAGATTATCATTCGCTGCTTGAATTTTAAGTTCGTCGTTTTCATTTAAAGCGTAATATATGTCTGCAGCGAGATCCTGAATTCCTCTGCTTTCCCTATTACCGCTAACTCGTTGATGACCTCCTTCCTTACTAGTTTCCTCTGTTTTCTGTTCAAGTCGAGGTTAATTCGAGACCTAAACTTCCAATGGTCTCTACATCTCACCTTTCCAACAACCTCCACATCCTGCTTGATGACAGTATGTACGACAATATAAAGCCTAGCTTATTTTAGCCTCAGTACAGGGGCTCTTCCACGTCCGCTTCTGTTCTCTCGTTTACGGAAGAAGGTGTTCATGACCGATAAATTATTTCCTTCCGGAAATACCTTCCATCTACTATTCATAGAACTGATGTCACAGTCACCCACCGCATGGTCTTCTGCCTGCTTCGTGCCTACTGTGCCACTGTAGTCGCTGTCTTTGCAGGATAGTGTGTTTTTACTTTACTCTATGCCAATTCAACGTGTTCATATCAGCTGTCAAATATCTGGTCATCATGGCTGAATGCAGGCACGTAGGCCCGTGCCTACTTCGATGTGTAGCTCTTATTAAGCCTACGTACTCTAACTGCCAACCTCTCGTTAAAACTATATAACTCCTCTATGTCACCAGTTATGTCCCCACTGATTGTGAATCCCGTACCTATTCTCTTCAGTCCGCTCAACCACGATAGTATAGTATGTACCCGCCCTTTACCAATGTCCTATGCTTTGTGAGTACTATCCTCACTAAACGCTATGATATCCCATTCAACACGTGTTAGTTTCGCGAGGAGCACTGCTAGGCTGTAGCCTCACTATAAAAGTCCCTAGCGTGAAGCACTGCCTAGTTGAATTTCCTGTCCGGTTCACAGCACCCTCTGTTGCGTCATAGGCCTGAGGGCCGCGTTGGTAAGTTGCTCTTCCTCCGCTCGGGATGGAGGACCTAGGTTTAGTTAGTGAGTTCATATAGGAGAGGATGGCCAAATACTGCACAAATGTGGCCGTATTGGGCTCTTGAAAGGATGCATTTGTCGCCTATGGTTGGCGGGATTTGGCAGCACCCCATGCCTGGTTATTTAATTCCAACCCCACACTCATTCTTTTTATCCGGTGGATAATTACAGCGGGATCAGGCTTCGAGCCACGGTCCCCTTGCTAGCAAGGCGTGTGCTCTGTGCGTCATCGCTGCATCTCCTGGAATAAAGCTAGCCCTCCCCCCCCCCCCCCCCAGAAGGAATCACGTTTCTTTTTAGACACACACTGCATAGACAAGCAAGTCGGCTAATCAACAGCTAGAGGGGACCAAAGGAAGCGTGGTGATGCAGCCAGATCACTTGAATTCATTTTTTACCTGGGATTCAAAAATAACGGAGAAAAAAAGCAGAATCCAGTATTGTGCTTACAGCACGCATATCTGAATAAAATGCTTCCGTTCGAGTGTATCGCTTTCTTTCAGATGGTTGCCTAAATTGCAGGTAATGTGGACTTACACGAGTAGCTATGGACTGGAACATGTGAGCGGTGGCTTTTAATTTCCTGTGGTTGCTCTCGGAAGGTTACAAGAGCATCAGACGAGTCCAGGGTACTCGGCATGCGACGATCGTTTGTTTTTATTTCAATCGCTCATATTTCTTCAATTGGTCAGCAGTGCCTTTAATACCGAAGCAGCGGCTCGATATTTCTTCATAGCTATCGGTTCTGACTCACTGGCAACAGCTACCGAGAGCAAAAGGGCGAACGAGTTATTCGGGAAAGGGAATCGTTACAAAACGCGACATGATTGTTAGATTGTCGCTAACTCGAGCGGGTTTAGTTGCAATGGTTTCTGCTCAGCATCCCGCATAGACCTTCGGCTCCCTAATTGGGTTACGAAACTAACGCTCGCCGGACAGACGGGCCGGATTTCGCGAAAGGAGCTTAGCCATTCTAATTTGAGCAGCGATTTCTTGGAAATTGGGCAGATGAAGGAGGGCAGAGGAGCTTGTGCGCGTGGCAGCGTAAGCAGCAGTGAAGCCCCAATCCCTCCCACGTGCTCGCTGCGACCGTGCTGCATCCGCCTGGTCCTGGCTTCGGCGCAAGCAAAGCGAGATAAAAGGAAGCTAAAAAAAAAACGGGAAGCTTCCCAGACTTCCCTCGGCGTTGCGATAGCCAGAAGAGGGCGCCTGCACGCGCGCGCTTCACACCGACGTGTTATATTCGTTTCGCGGCTGAATCAGAAAGCGGCGATTCGAGGAAAACGCACCCCGCGGCTGTTCCCTTTTGGGGACACAAACAAGCAGCGCCACATTGACAAGCTCGCCCAAGCAGCTTACTGGGGGTGGGCGGGGATGGGCGGAAGGCGGTTCTCTTTCTGGACCCGAGAAACAAGAAGCGAGTGTGGTCAGCGGCCACCGGTGCCGACGCAACTGAGTGGCCGACGGGCCCAAAAAGAGCACCGGCGGCGGTTCCAATCCCAGCGTGCCGCTCTCCCCTCGTCCCGGACGGAAGCTTAGAGTTTGGCTTTCGATGTAGAGGACCGTAATCCTATTACGCGCCGGGCTAATCCAGCGAAATGGGCTTGCCTCCAACCGCGCAACGTCTTTTGACGTCTTTATAAACGCCGTCGGCAGTATCCAGCTTTAGGCCATTCCGAGTTTCACTTTTCTCCTGCTCTTCCTTTTGTTTTGTTTCTTTTATTCCTATCTTCTTTATTTTTCCTCTTTTCCACTTCTTTCTTCCCGACCTTCTTCCTAGCAATTCGTAGATTCCTCCGACCTAACAACGGATTCATGAATACGACAATATTAGCAAGAAAGCAGATATTGCATAGAATTAGATTAGAGGGAACACGGATAAAGAAGGTGCTGTCTCTAAAGGCTTTCATTCAATCTTTTTCATTTAATTTCTTTGCTTTCTCTTTTTTTTGCTTTCAAACAACATTTTCCAGGAATTCTAACCCATTTTCGCGAAGATATAAGCCATTTTTCCGCGCAAAAGCTTCCGGCAGTATTTTGACAACTTCAATAAAAGTTTACGCGGTCACCTAAACATGTCCGCTTTTTAGAACAGTGTAATCTTTGAATAAAAAGATGGCTTGAAAAGCGCCGGCACCTATTTTATGCGCAATTAAAAATGATTTGGTAAGAAAGGCATGCGTTTTTCCTTTCACAATGTAAAATAACGAAATGCCAATAATGCCATCCTCTTGTGGGATAAATTTTGTCTTCAACATTACTTAAGTTCTAGGTGCATTCTATATTAGAGCGGCAGGTTTTCTCGTAGTGGAGCGAAATTTATTAGCTTCAACTACTTCTGGTGGTGGAATAGAAGCTTGGTTAGAGTAATTCGCAACAAAATGTATTTACCACATTCCGTGCATGCGGACAGGTTAACAGAGAACACAGTAAAGGTCGATTGAAATGCGGTCTCTCGAGACGAATAAATTTTCCTCGAGCCAGATGACACACTGCATTCAGAAACGAAGAGAATGAGTCCAGGAAGGCTTCTCCAGTCAGCAATTTTCAGCGCATATGAATGTAGTTGACGTTCAAATGAGGTTAACGCAAACATCAGCGTTTCGCCTAGAGCCAAGATTTGAAACCATATTGGTCAACACCGCTAAGACACACGGATGGAACACAAAACGCGACTACATAGGGGCTTCAACTTCAACTTTATTCCAGAAGGCCACCGAACCATTGCATATATACCCTCAAGACAAACGCCCACCAGGGATGCCAAATTTAACAAACATGGCGCCAAGGGGTGAGAGAGAAAAGGTAAAACAACAAAACATAGAAGATGCTTCCGGGATTCTACACTGAATCGGACCGCGAGCGAAGCTAACTTATCATTAAAAGCCCAACAGGAATAGGGAAGCGTAACAGGGTGATAAATAACAAAGGAAAGGGTTCTTTACAACAGCCAACTTCTTTCCTGAAAACAGAATCGGCGTGTTGACACCAAACAAGAGCACGGAGCTAAAAACACACAAACAATTAAAGCATGGTGAATACATAAAATGGCACGAAGGCCTGAAAATGTCGTTAGGATGATCGGGTACATAAACGAAGAAAAAAAGCGCGTGGGTAACAAAGGTGCAGCGAACGATTAACATGGCTGAAAGAAAAAGATGAGAAACATTAACGTTTAAAATCATTAAAATAATGCTAAAAATATAATCAATTGACAGAGTTGTAAAGGCTTAAGGCTGAATACAAGGTGGGCGGTAAAATAGGGAATGCGAAAGGATCTTCTATCTTTTGTTGTTTTACCTTTTCCGTGTCACCCCTTGCCGCCACCTGTGTTAAATTTCTTATCCCCGGTGGGCGTTCGTCTCGAGGGGATGTATGCAGCGGTTGGGCGGCGTTCTCAAATAAAGTTGAAGTTAAGCGCCTGCGTCGTCGTGTCTTGCGTTCCGACCGTCTGTGTAAGCGCTGTTGACCGATGTGATGCAACGCCAGCTAGCCCGACAGCTTCTCTTATTCAAGAGTAGAAAGCTAGGGTGAGGATATAACCATTGGACAATTTAATTTTTCGAGATTTTCGAAGGGAACGTTTTACTTCTCCCCTTTAACCGAGGAGCGGATGTGGTGGCGCTATTCCCAAATACATCAACCAAAAGTCTGAGCAACCATTCGTCGTACACTGCATTCTGGATGGTGTCATAGCATTTCTCTTACATGTTCACACGTAAAAGAAATGCTGACATGTTACAGCTTACATGTTTTAGTCAAGCTGGAGGCTAGCTTGCAACAGGGCTTCGGACCAATGACATATGCACCTTCAATTGCATACTTGCTGAGACTTGCGGCAGGCGTTCGGACCGATGGCATATGCACGTTCCGTTGCACAATTTAAGGCGCGGTTGAGGTGTCCACCGCGATGACGAGATCTGAGAGCTACTGTGTCCTTTCCTTTCTTCAAAAGCCATTCCGTTCCTCTAAACCACATGCTTTCGCATTCCTCCAAGTAGGCAGATTTAAGTGCCCTCAGAATTTGTTTTTTGTAATTGCTTAGCTCAGTGGTGCTTTCCGCTTATCAGTGTCCAGTCAGTATCTAAGAAGTCCAAAGTGGAAATCTGCACAACAGATTTACGTATGGCGACTCAATATGTTGGTATCGTTGATAGCAATCTCTGCATGTTTCACGACTAACATTGGCAATGACTTTTTAGTGCACTGCAAATCTGCAGTTGCAATAACCCGCCCTCACGCCAAGATTTCCTGGTTGTTTCATGTTGAAATCTGCAAAGTTCATTCGGTCGAAGTCGCTGTGTTGTGATTTTATACGCGTACACAACGTCACAAGAAATTAAATAAAGTTCCTGTAAGTGCACTGATTATGAGAAAAGGAGCGCGAAAAACAAGACGACGGACGAAGACAGAACACAGCCCGAGCGCTGTCTTCGTCCGTCGTCTTGTTTTTCGCGCTCCTTTTCTCATGGATCGACACCGACTCGCCCAACTTTCCAGCCTTGTACACTGAATATGACGGCACCATAATCAAACCGTGATCGTTTGCTATTGCTATAGTTGGAGCTAAAGGCAAAACGTTATTCGAGGAAGGAAAAAACGCCGGGTGATATCAGCTGAGAAATAACATATTCACGAACAGTGACGATTTTGGGATAGTTGGTTGTTTGTGTATTCCTAGGATAAGCATTCTTCTATGAATGCTTTTACGCATCCCGGAATACAACATGGCTAGGTGAATGATACGTATATTTGTACGAATATGCAGAGTTTTTGCGTCTTGTGGGTGCCTCTCTCCGTGCCTCTACAAACGGATATGATTTTGAGCGCTGCGAGAACACAAGAGGTAAAGTGATATTCCACGTATCTATCTTGACTAGTCTGATGAGAACTCAAAATACTACTTTGGTACAAAGTGACCACCTGCAACAAAGTTTTTTTCTACCTGTTTAGCAGGTGCGCGCGAATTTTAACGCGTCCTCTGTGTAATCATGCTCACTCATGCATATCGAAGGCCCCACTCGCAAGTCACAAAATGTTCTGCGACAAATGAATAAGTGGTCATCGGCTTCTGGTCTTTCCCAGTGCCTTTCATACACACCAGCTTTTTGTTGTTATAAAAGAAGTCGCGCTATCGAATGGTCCTAAGCTTGTTATGCTCCCCTGCTCCCGATATAAACTTCTTTTTTATCCAAAATGCAGTCCCGGCGGTTTCCGTAATTTGAGCGACAATATCCAGCTGCCCAAAAATCTTACTTTTTTATTATTATCTTGACGCGCACCACCAAGGAAAAGTTGTACTGGTGTGCGTTCATAAAACTATTCGAAAGCAATTACCTCTGCACAATTTGCCCATCCTCTGTGCACTGCAGCCAGACACAACACGGAAGCAGGGTGTATGCGTGCCTGTCTCGACTGCGCTCATTCGTCGCACAACACCCTGCAACATGCGGGTCCGCCCCAGGGGGCTCCTATACATGAAGGGTAAGCGTGGTACTCACCATGCCGATGGACACGACAGAAGAATCAACAAGAAAAACGCTAGAGCCACTAGTGGGACACAAAAGCGCCATGAATGTACGCTCATGGTGACGGGCGAGTCTCGGTCAGCGATGTTCGCTCATTCCTGCGACAGAGAAGAGGGAGAGAGGGGAGGGGGGAGAAAGAAGCGAGGGGGAGAAAACGTTAACAGGATTACCGTTGGCGAAGGATCAATATAGATGCACATTCTGCATCGAAAAGACTACACCATTTACTGTTGTCCTGTGTGCAGCTCGAAACATTGCGTCGCATGCAGAAAGTCAGTGTCAAGGTCAAAACTATACTTGGCAACATTTTATTAAGTTAGGCCCACTTTTACTGCAAACGTATAAGTGACAAGCACATCCTAGTTTCTTGTTTTTTTTTCACAGTAATTTTATTTTATATAAAAGCTAGCTTTTTTACTGGGGTTTAACTTCCCAAAGTGACTCAGGCAATGGGGGACGCAGTTGTGAAGGGCTCCGGAAATTTTGACACACCTGGGGTTCTTCAGCGTGCACTGACAACGCACATTACACGGACCTCTGGAATTCTTATTTCCTTTAGTAAGGAGGTATTTGCCCTCCAGAATTAGAATCAGCTACAGTTTTCTGAACCTGAACTTTCTTTCCCACATTAATCCTATCTGTGCGTTCAAGCCAGAACCAAAGGCGAACAACTGCTGTGAACGAAATTCAAGCATCGTTCACGCATCTGCATGCATTGCCACGTGAGGTGAACAATCATCAAAGCAGCTACGCTTTGATGCCGTGCTAGATGCTCGCGAAATAGCGCTTTCCGGAGTTCTCATTAGAATACGGCAAAACAGTTAACTGCATGGCTGCAAGAGAGGTAAAGTTATACGCTTCATTCTTAATAGTCATTAACGTTTGCGCGGTACAGTCGGCGTAGCATAGCGTGGCTAGGAATTTATGTGTACGCTTCTATGCCTGCGAAGATCATGATGACACAGAAATAATGACCTAAGAATATTTGGCAGTGTAAGCAATCTGCGAACTTGACACTCATTAAAGATAGAAAATACGCCAAGGATTCACTCAGAAATTGTTTGCGCTCGAACATAGTAAAGGATATGAAATTTCATGGAGCTTTGTGTCAGTTTGACATTACATAATCTCAGGCGCTCAGTTTTGCTTCACTGCTGAAGATTGCAGGCAAATGTGTTAGGTGGGAATAAAGAGAGTTACCACGTGGTTATAGGGAAGCAGTATACAGTGGCCACGAGGGGTTTAAGGTTTTTACTCTTAGGTTGTACGTCTTCGCGGTCGTGTTCGTTTTAAAAGCTTTCTTGAGAAACACAGCAATACCACATCAAGAGGACAAGCTCATTATTTTGTTCAATACGGTCGAAAGATTTCTACAGAACTTCTTGATTACCGTCTAAATTACCGTCTAGCAGAGTCCGCTTCAGAAAGAGGACATTTCATTTTCAGTTTTCGAAACGCCCTTTACCTGCCGGGACATACCGTAATATCTCCCTTGGGGGGCTACGTCGAGACGTAGCCCGCCAGAACTTGTGATGTTGCGTGAAAGAAAAAAAGAACAAAGAAAAGCGCCCTTTCCGGCACCAGTGATGCATCACATTACATGTCCCTTGTTAATCAAAGCGCAGGAAAACACAATTCAGCGAAGCTCGAATACCACGGTACCCCGCTTCGCTGGAGCACACAGTGACACTCGTTTTCGCATACCGCAGCCGCTACCGTTACTCCTTTTCAACAGAGGCGGCCGTTTGCACATACATGCACGCACGCACAAACACACACACAGACAGCTCATGTCGTCTTCATAAACGCCGGCTCCTTCGAAAACGCACCGCCGAGCAGCGGAGAGAAAAGCAAACGAAAGAAGACGGCAAAGAAAGGAAAAAAAGGCCGGTTCCCTCGAGAAGCCAGTCCGGGAAGGAGTGGCTGGCTTATTCGAAAACAAGGCGCCGACGCAGGATGGGAAAAAAGGAGGACAGGGAAAAGACAAGGCGAGGTGCAAGAGGTCGCTTATTACAGCGGCTCGACAGGGGAAGAAGTCCCTGTTGAATATAGATAGCCTGTTCGCAAACCCTCAAAATGCTCTCGGGGGCGAAGCAACACGTTCTTTTTTTTTTCTTTCTTCCCGGTAGGCGGGAATGGTCGGCAGCTAAGCGGGGTCGACAGCGGACGAGCGAAGACACTGTGCACGCGCTATTTTAGAGAATAACGTGGTGCGCGGACAAGCGGAGGGGTGGTCTGGCTCGCCGTAGTCTTGCTTGTCGTCGTGTAAGGCCGGCGGAGCTTCTCGCTGGGAGCTCCTTGTTTGACCCAGACTGGAGCACTTGAAAGGAGCGTCAGGTAGTATAGCCGCCCGGCAGCGTTGCATTTATCTTTTCCCGTTTTTTTTTTCTCCGCTTCACTTTAACTTCATTGTGAGTCCTGGCGGACAGGGAGTCGCACTCTGCCGGAGTCACAGGCGTGCCTCGGCGACATGCTTAACAACTAACTAGACTGATAGGCTTTTCGTTGTTTGCTCCTATAAAATTCCAGCCATTTATCACGACAACCTTAGCACTTTTCTCGTGCCCGGTACAGCCTGAAAGGAATACGTGTATATGCAAGCGTATCTGGAAGGAAAGGAATTGCAGTGGAATAAAATAAGTGAAAGGAGAAGTAAACTACTAGGAAATACCAGCTGGATATGTCGCTTTGTGTGCGGACAAATAAAATCTTGGCGCAGTACTACAAATTGCCGCATCTCCTTCTTTTGGCAACGGGATATTGCGCCGATTTCAGTTAGGTGTACCACGGGCCGTATTCTGTAAGGAGTCATTTCAAATAAATATCAATTTTTCATTTCATTTCGAGAGGCGCTATCGCAACTGCAGCATAACAGGAAAGTAGCAATCGACCAATAAAAAAATCACGAGGTAGCGGGCCCACACGTGGACAATAGCCTTTGCTACTCGCCGCACGTAGCGGTTAATCATAGGCTGCGTGTCGCAGCCTATGGCGAGGTCCGGCCGCCAATAAGCCAAAGGTCCGCTTGTTTCACACGGATGCTTGATAGCCGCTGCTACGTCACCGGACAGTGACCAATGCTAGAGGACCAAAGGGAACCGTAATGGCGAACAGGCAAATGGATCCTCACAGAATACGGCCCCAGCCTTTAGCTAATCTCTTCATTCTTCCTTGAGATAATGCCGGTCGTCATTATTCTTAAGGCCAACTAATATTTCACGTCCCAAATCAAACAGACAAATACATGTGGGCTTGACTGCCCTTAATCGGTCGGGTTTTACGCGTTCTTAATGAGCCTGATTTCTTTAAAAGCTGGCTTGAAAGCAAAAAAACTCCCAAGAAATCATGTCAACCGACCGCAGGCGAGATCGTTTTCGTCTCTTATTAGATAGCTACGGGTAGCAGTGTAGTGGCGGCGGAGACTGCTGCATTTTTCTTGGAAACAACACTGTCGCCATGGACTGCAGCTACTACCCTCTGGTCAGTGCGCTCGAATCCGCATGATGTTGCCCCCCTGAGTAAGCCTAGACGCACAACCAGTGCTGTGGCAAGTAACCATAATCCAGCCGACCGTCGAATATAGAGCCTTAGTTAAATGACACCAAGCCACGTGGTCCCCTTTTGTGCTGCAAAGTCACACACCGCCCCGCTAACGTTTATGAGACCCTGAGTGTTGAGGTAGAGGGTTCTAGTTGTTTTAGGGATATTTAGAGCTTTACATGTGGCATAACAGCCCCACTACACGGCTGAACCGTGTGGTCCAGAGACTTTTCACCAAGGCTCTACACTTCCAGTTCTTGTCTACAATGCCTGTTTCACTGTAAGTTTTCTCCACGGACCAAACTTTCTTGGGAGAGATAGCCGCTGTTTTAAGGCGAAAGCCTTTAATGGCTCATACTGTCGTCCGTCTGTTAACGGGTGTCACATGTGTTAATTCGGGAACTAAAAAGAGATAGCGAAAAGCAATGGTTGCATCAAATAGAGGAAGCAAAACTCAACCTAGAAGCCAAGTTTGATGACTGTAGAATAATTAGTTACATAATAATAGTAAAAAACGTCCAAATTGCGTCGAAATAGCGCGGACGTCAATATAGCCACGGCAACGGTGTGACGTCACATCCACCGGAAGTCGTCGCGAATAGTGAAAATTGTCAGAATTGCCGGGAAAACGTCAGATTTGTGTCAAATTAAATGAAGAATTGTGTAATCAAGCGTAATTAATACTTAAGATCTCCGAAATATGTATATTTTGAGTATTGATATAGTCACGGGAACGGTGCGACGTCACATCCACCGGAAGTCGTCACGGCATAGTCAAAATTGTCACAGAATGGTCGGCTTTCGCCTGTCAACACTTTAGTTGCCAAAGTGTCTCGCAATTTTTTTAACGATTTCTTTTGGCGGGAAAGCCATTAAATGGGTTCGAAATAAATATAGACGCTCCTTGCTCAGACAGCGGTAACGAATAAATGTAGTATGCATGCAGTTCGGGGCATCATATATATGCCTTCCCAAACTGAAACACTGACACACTATGGCACTGTCCGAGGCACTATCTGTGGAAAGTCGAGCTGAGGCTGCTCTTGCGATGCTTTCATGCACAGCGCAAAGACGAACATGGAAAAGAGGGAAGACACCACTAAGCGCCGACCTCAACAACGTTTATTGCTGTGCGCAGCGAGTACCACAACCTGTACTTTCTTTTGGTTCAGCCCACTCAAAACTAATTAAACGAGCAATTGTAAAGTCTTGGTTCTGCAGTGCGTTCGAGAAATCGTGAGAGCATCGACTGGATTCTGCGTTCCCTAGCCGGGTGACCCGGTTGAGCGGCTCTGGCTATCCATGCACACTTTTGTTATGGGTTGCAGAGAGCATGCTCAAAGAAAACTGAAAAGTGGTTCCATACGACTGTGGGGCTGACACAGATTAGAGAAAGAATGCGACGGTATTGCCTTACATGCACACCATCGCACACCAGCTCAGGAAAATAGGGAAAAGAGCAGGTGCACATGCGGTGTTTTCCGCACCAGACAAGCTCTCAAGACTGTGCAAAAGGGTGAATTCCACCGTCACTGTGACCAATTTCTTTACTGTTAAGCACAGGCAACCATTTGTAGAGTGCGCGAAAGACGTAGTCTACTCGGTACCTTTGCCCTGTCGCCGAGCCTCTTTGGTCAAACGGGCAGATATCTTAACGAGAGGCTCATGGAACACAGCAATAGCGACATCGGGGCATCTCGTCATCTAGGCATGCACTGCCGTGATTGCCAACATCATAAGGAACGTGGTTCCTTTTTGGGAAGTACCCCAATCCTTCATAAGTATGTCAGCAGAACAGCCAAGGAGATAGCTGAAGCTGGTGAGATCGCGGAAAAAGGAGATTACTGTGTCAGCACTCCATCGGTGGTGTTAAGTGATAAGGAGCATCGATCTTGAGAATTTCTAATTAGAGTATTATGTTTTTTGTTCTGGTGTGAATCCTGCCTTTTTAGGCTTTGGCATTATGCTTTCTTTCTTGTAGCCCCGATAATGTGTTCCTTTGCTGTTTGGCGCTGTTACCGTCTTTACATGACTTTCCTTTTCGTTGCTGTGCTCTATACGTACCCGCTGCGCGCAGCAGTAAACGTCAGCGCTTTGTGGTGTCTTCCCTCTTGTCCGCCTTTGCGCTGTGAATGTAAGCATGAAATACCCAGCAACTGATTTTAAGCTGTCTTTTGAGATTCTAAAAACATGGGACGAAAGAAAAATTTACAGGCAGGAAGAACAGGCTATGGGTCACAATAGACAGGCTATTGCACTAGGCGTAGGAAGAGATGTAGTATCAACTGGAGGATCAGTTCTGTGCGTCCGAATTCGCAAACGGGCATGTTGTTTTTTCTTTCGGATTCTGGGGTTTCATTCGAGTGCATACATCAATCAAACAGTATTTCTGGAGATATCCAACTCTGCTGCAGTGGGTTATCATGGGCAGAAAAGCAAGTCCAAGCCCGCGACCAGGCGAGGAAGCCGAGTTGTCGGATTGGTATCGGCATCATGCACATGGCACGTTTTCGAAGCATCCATTAGGCCGAAACACGATGGGAGGGCATTAGGTTCGTTCTGATAAAACCCCAAGCCGGCGTCAGCATCATAGCGTTTTTAGAAGGTCAAACGCATTACCCTTCACGGAATACCGTTCAATAGAGAACGCGCCTGCTCGAAATCAGGTGGAAGCATATGTTTGCGAGAAAGAAACGACCTTTTCCGTTTGCTTAAACTGTGTGCTCTGAATCGAATTTCCGTACCAGCACAGACGATGCAGGGAGACAATGTTTTACACTGCTACTTTTGAAGCCTCTTTTGCGATTGAAGCAGCAAGGACTTGGCTCCTACGAGATGCTGAAAAAAAGGGAGGAAGGAATGGTTCATGCGACAGTGAAGGAAACCGCGGCTGCCACCCGGCCAACGGGCCGCAAGACTGCAGACTCAGTGAAGCGTCGATCGGTGGGCGATCGTTTCCCCAGTTTGGCAAGCAGCTCGCGGCCGAGATAGGTTGGTTCGATGAGCGCAGGCCGTGAGAAGAAACGACAGGCAGGAGCGCTGGAAACCAAGTTTTTTTTTTCGATTTTTCCCCCCGTCTTCGCAGCATGGGTAAAGCGGCGCATCTCATTACCGGCAGTGTGTGTACGGGAAAGCGAACACGTACAAAAGAACGATATGCGTTACGCGAAGAGAAGATCGAGGTCTTGCAGGCGTGATCTAAGCTGCGGCCTCCATCACAGTGGGACGTGTGAGAAAGAGAAAAATTGAATGGCGACTAACGGACGAAAGATACGTTTGCCAGAAACGACTAAGAGGTTGAGAGAGAAAGAGAGAGGGTGTGGAGAAGGAACGAAGGAAGGGTGAAAATGGTGCAGATACAAAATCAATACGTCTCTGGCGTGGCAGCTTTCTGGCAGTTCTTTTGTTCTACTTTTCCCCTCCCCGTTCTTTTTTTTTTACGCTGCATGCCCGCAGGATCCGAGGAAGCTTACTTCTTCCTCTTCACCATCGGTTGCCGCCCGCCGTTCCGGGCTGTTCAGCGAGAGAACTTTAGCATGGCTCGTAGCCGCAGCTCGGAAAACAAAACAATAATAAAACACACATGACCAGATGCTGGCATCAAAGAGAACGTAGCACTTTTCAGGAGATGCTGAGCGCCATTCTTTTAGGTTGTAAAAGGATGTGAACAGTCGCGTACGCGGGCATAAAAAAAGGAGGGAGAGAGAGAAAAAAGAAGGAAAGGAAGTACGAAAACAAAGACCGGCACAGCGCAGCCGTCGCCATCACCGCGAAATAGCCCTGAAGACGACGGGAAGCAAGCCCGCTTCTGGGCGCGCCGCCTGTTCCCCTTCCGCTCCCTCTTTTTATCCCCTTTTTTCCGCCTTCGCGCGCTCAGCGCGGTGAGCCCAGATGGCGCGGCCAAGTTCGAAAACTTGAGGAAACAAGACAGACTGCGGCAGCCTGAAGAACGAGTGCACGTGGCGGAGAAATGCGGCCCAATATGTAGGGGGCCAGATTTATGGGACTGTTATATACACAGGACTGCATGAGAAACACAGAAGATAAATAAAAACTACGCATTTTCCTTTATTATTGTATAATTTGTGGATTTTTTTTCTCATTTCCCTGCCTTTCCCTCCTATTTGAGGCAAGCCTGGTGAAGCATACAGGTTATCCAGTTAACTCGCAATGCGGCCGTTGCTTTCAGACAGTGGCCCTAGTAACCTTCATGCATAAATTGGAATGAAAGTACGAAAAGACCCGGAAATGAGATCACTTGGGCAATGTTGAGAATAAGCGGAAGCGGTTACATTTGGAAGGAAGCGGTTTACTTTTTGGAAGCGGTTACATTACCTTCATATTTCACAAGTACAGGCAAGCAAAAGGAGGAAATTATCTCTTTTCTTTTGCTATAAACTAGGACTAAGTGTTTGAATACAATGTAAGAAAAGAAGAAAAAACTTTTCAGGACGCCTTCATTCAGTCCGCACTTCAACAAGGCTCATAGCTGCTCTAAAAATATGTCGCGAAGGTATGTGACTTCAAGCTTAAGGTGCTCTTCTTGGCACTTAATCGGGCTTGTGATTTGTCTTCTTTTTACAGCCATATTTTAAAAGCACGCCGTCATGGGCATGAAATATTTTTTGCGGTCAAACGGGCCCTCCTGTTTAATGCCGTTTAAAATCCATGAAAATAATCAGGAGAGCCTGATTCGTACGTTCGCAGTCGCATTAGGGCAAAGTGCCGCTGTATTAACACTTTTTTTTAACTTCAAGTTGTAAGCTCGGCATTGAACATGTATGAATCTGTCAGCTAGTTTTCTTTTGACGCCTGTCTGGACTGTACATGCCTCGAACACTGAATTAGACGTGCAGTGAACAGTTAAGAACTCTTGGCGATTCTTTGCGTGCAGCGGTTTTTCTGTCATCGAGCCAGTATTTCAAGCACCGCCTCTTCCCAGTTGATTTCTTCCTTGACGTAGAGTTTTTACCCTTTCCACTCGACTCGGGAAAAAAGCAAGCATGGTGGAGTCTCATCGTGACTTTATGTCTCAATTAAATGTAATTCCTTCGAAGAAGTGAACAGAAAAACACTTTCCTCGATATCTGCACCGAGCTTAGCTATAGCACAAGATATGGTGGAATTATTGGAGCGGTAAGATAGTGTGTGGGCAGACAACTGATTTCACTTGCGCTGAGCGGGATGTGAGAGGGCTGGAAATGAAGCAAAGGGTTACGCTGTTTTTTCTTTTCCCCTCGACATGCATACACGAAGGCATAAGTTAATTAGACGGCGCTTCGGTTTGTTCATGCTAAGGATGGGGAAGCGTCCACCGTTCAGTATATGCAACTTTCATCGACGTCACGCACAGCCCCATAGATTCTTTTAATAGACGTTTTTAGCATACCGGAGACGTATACCGGTTTACCGTACCCCTCTTGCGCATACGCAGTGGCTCCCTCTCACCCCAACAATGCCACTGCGCATGCGCAAGAGGGGTCCGGTAAACCGGGATACGTCTCCGGTAGTACGTCTCCGGTATGCTAAAAACGTGTAATACTACGCAAAGGGAAACCTGGCGGCGCAGCACATCATCCACCATGGAGACGCGTAGCAGTGCCGGGAAGATGAGGCTTGGTACTTGGCTTGGCTATTGTTAGGCACGAAACTTGGATTCAGCCATGGCAATACGACTCCTCTAGCGGAAAACCTCGAAGAAATGCAGTGAAAGTTTCTATACCAGCCTAACAAAGGTGTTAAATTTATTGAAGCAATGAAAAACGGGCAACTAAAATCCACGTCTCCAGCCCAACACTAGCCCCGCCGAAACCTCGTCTTCCCGGCATTCTCGCGGTTAATGAAGGCCTCTTTAAGCAACTCGCATAGACGCGGGCGATGGCTTTCTCCCTCGGTAATATTGCAAAATTCTTTGGTGCTGCCTGTTTCGCAGACGTCAAAGATGCCATGCAAACTACTTGAAATTCGACTGGTTCTGGTGAGCTCGCCCGGCTTTCCATTTTGTCAATAAACTGTTTTAACGCAGGTAGCGGTGGCAGCCTGCGAATTGGCATCGAAGGCGCGTCGCTTTTAGACCACTATGGCGGAGCTTGTGCCAGTACTGGTTGTTCTGCTTCGTGCCGGCGGCCTTAGCGCAAATGCCACTTCTCTCTCGCACTGACGCCACACTTTAGCGACGACGCAACGCAGGCGCCACGGCGTGCCCTACTGGCGCGCTCCTCCGTCCGTCGTCTGCCGTATGCCGTCCCGTTTCGAGGCCGCGATGAAGCCTCTCAGTCGTCGTTCGCAACTCCTAATGCCCCGGGTTGCCAGCAGCCGCGCTTAGCATCTGCATTGCGTCCCAGGAGCGGCGGCAGAGCTGTCGTGTGGGAGGAACAGAACCGGGTCGTCGCGAGACGAGTAGCGGGGGGGTTATCGCGGCAGCCGGGCACGAAGGGGGGGTACCCGGGGCGGATATCGATTATGGAGATGGAAGACGCCATCGCCGCCGCCACCGCCGCTTCTGTCGGCCTGAACGAACCAACGAGGTTTGGAGCAGGGGGGCGAAGAAGGGGGGGGGGGGGGGAGGCACAGTGGTGCTACAGCCGCCAAGTATCGCGGTCCTTACACGGCGCTCGGGAACAGAGGCAGCCTGTTCCCTTTCTCGGGAGAGAACCGACGGCAAGGGGGGGGGGGGGGGGCTGTTGGAATGATGCGATCGCCTCCCGAAAGACCGCCGCCGCGGTCGCAGCCGTGTTCTACCCCGTTGGTGATTTTTCCTTGCACCCCACCCCCATGTTGTGCAGTATTCCACGTGTCTGTTGTTTTTTTATTGTGCCTTTCGTCAGTCGGCGATCGGCGTACGCGGATGTTGGGGCGCGAAATGCGTGCGGAGAAAGACGATTTTTGAACAAATGCGATGCTCGTTTGCGACCGTGCTATAGTGCTGCGGCGTTGGTCTTTTGAGCCAGCTGCGCAAGACACTCGTTGTTTGTTGCTGCCGGAAATGTCAGCGCGGACGTTGCCTATAAACAGACGGCAGCTTTTTCGTTCGTCGTGCTTAATACATAATCGCTATGATGCTGACGAAAACACAGCTGATAGCGCAGGCGGTAAGCGAGGCACGCTCGAAGATACCAGCGCACAGGGCGCGCCGGTAACATACACAGCCGTCGAATTTTTTAGCAATACCACGAGACTGCACAAGAGCGTCGACAAGACGGTCGTTCTGCGTCCCATTCAGTACGGCAGTGGGAAGTCGGACGGGAGTATGCGCATGCGCACAGAGTGCTTGCCTGTGGTCGCGTCGTCTGCTCGGCTGTTCGGCTGCTCTCGAGCAGACGATCACGGGGGTTGCGTCGCATAAGCGGAACAGCCGAGCGAGCAGATGACGCGGCGAATGGCAACCGCCCAGTGCGCATGCGCATACTCTTCTCCGTTTTCCCACTGCCGTCCTGAATGGGACGCTTAACGATCATCTGGTCGAAGCTCTCGTGATATTAATGTAAATACAGAAAATTGTAGAGTTCAGCCCACTTTTCTAGAGCGTACGAGTGGGGCTCTTCGCAGAAAAGAAAGGAAAACTTTAAAGCAGATATTACAGTTTCACAGCTGACATCTGCGCTGAAGCCCAGCCGTATAGACATATAAACCATGCAGGTACGAGCGCCTTACGTTAACATTCCACTTCTTTTGCACCTGCTGAGCACTGTAGGCAAGCGTCTTCAAGCATGCACAGCCTCTCGTGAAAAGTAGACAGCCCAAGCGGTTCGCTTCAAAGCTGTGTTGAGCGGGTTATGATCCAATGACAGCGTTCTAGATCATTATCGATTTAAGAACAACTCTTGTTATCATTCCCTCAAAAGTTCAGAAATTCTAGAAGTGCTACCAGAGGTGACAACTCGCACCCTTTGTAGCATCCCTGTACGCGCCTCAGAAGCAAGTCTCTCGGGCTGTTTACCTTTTACAAAGGTTGGACAAGCGACCCGCAATTCCAAAGCGGTCATGTCAGGTACGCGCAGGTCGGAGCACAAAAGCTAACAGATACTCAAGCACTACCTCGTAAGCAACACTGAGAAGCTTTTAAGTCGCTTTAGTGCGATTGCACTTATAGTGGACATTCCCGCATTTAGCCCTTCAGTGTGCGTTCGTCCGAAGCCTGCTTTCTGACAAACTGGCCACCGGAAAGTAGGCAACCTGCCCCCCCCCCCCCCCTTTCAGTTGCACCACCTGCCACAGCAGAGCAGTGCCACATCGCTAAATCACTCACCCACTGCGCCAGCAGTCCCACGGATCCACACGCGTAAAGTAGAGAATGACCAATTTCGCATGTATAGGCAATCACTCGTTATCACTGTTCGATCAACTTCCATCCTTGAACAATGGATCCGAACATCGAAATCGAAGTGAAAGCCGAAGTTCTAGCGTACCTAATTTGCATTTGGCCTAGCCGCGCTAATCGACCGTAAATTTTTTGTCTAGTAATTTTTCTACAGACGACCTCTGAAATCCCCTAATCTTCTTTAAAATGCGATGCGGAATCAAAAATAAATTCCGTCCCCTATTGCTAACTTCATTTTTATTGTTTCCATGTTACTCCCACCAGGAACAATTAATCGTTGAATAAAAAAGGATTAACTAGCTGCTTCCAAGCAAATGATTGAGAGTTGTCGTCGGAGAAAAGTAGTTGCGGGAAGTTCAACTTTAAAGGAGATTGAATGCTTTTGCGAGTAGCTTTTTTTTATACTACTAAAGATCATTGTTTTCATACATACCGAGAAGCACTTCGAAAAGGCGGGTAGCCTGAACCACTCAATTTTAGGCGCTCTGGACAGCAATTTGCCCCACCTGAGCTATTCACGTGGGCTTCGACGTACGTGTTCGTGTGTTTAAGCAACGGACAACAGTAGCGATTAGTCTGAACAACGGTGTTCACTTCTGCAGGAGCAGAATTTGAGGAGAGGGCCGCATACGGGTTCACAGGCACGTGCCTGCGATGACCACCGCGTTGTATGGCATTACGATGGTGGCTAGAAATGCCGCGTGATCTTCCTCCCGAGCATAAGCCTAATGGGATTCTAACTGGCGTCCTGCATTATGGGTGACCACCGTATCCACCTACCTCGAGCACGTGCCCTGCGGATTAGGCGGAGCGCCAATGTAGGGGCTTATGGAGGTTAACCTCGCTTTGAGCGATGCGGCTTTTTGTGGACAGCGGATCACGACGTGATCGTATTCGTTCCCGGCTTCCTTCAGCAGAACAACGTGCGTCACGACAGATGACAATATCAGAGGATCGGTGACTGTGCGTACTCGTTTCGCTTACTGTGCGTCGTGTTATATTACTATTGAACCAATTCGGGGAGTTAAATACGCTGAGGGCTGTATTTGAAGAAACCTTGAGTAAAATATACGCCGGCTTGTTTGAAAGAGGAATAAATTAAGGCTACATTAAATGCAGAAAATTTGATCGCTGCTGAAGTCTCTCAAGAGCGCGCATTTGAATGCTGTGGCCAACAGCCGCGAATCGACTCAACTATATTCGTCTGTAACCACGGTCACGTGTTCAAATTGAGTACTGATATGCGGGCCTCATGCACACGTTCTATCCCGTTCACCGGGTGCTGCATTACAGCGAGGGAAGCTCGTAGCCAGCCAAGCTGACGAAAGTTGCTCGAAGACAGTGGTACAGCATTGGACGGGGTGCGGGGTACACAAGATCGGATGAATCGGCATCGTACAGAAAATACGTCTAGCTGGGATGGAATCTTTGGGCGCGAAGGTTGCCTTTTGCGTGCGCAAGTCCTTTACACGAAAGCGCTATGTGAAAATAATTATTTTGTTTAAGTCAACATCCAGACACGCTATTATTCAGACTTCTTCTGGGTAGACAACTCTCGAGAAGTTTGTACCACTGGATGACGTCATATGCATCCGTTTAAACAGCCATAAGTCAAAGGCGTTTTCCTCTGCACTGAGTTGCTTCACAGGTAAGTCCAAGTAACTCAGTCGGTGCGGAACGTTGTAGCAGCCCTTAGAGCATCCGCATTTGCGAATCAATCAGTATTTTCTTCAACATACGAGAAATAATAGACAACCTAACACTTCTGCAGGCTTCTATCAGCAATACGCTGAGTCATTACAACGCCTAGAAATGCCAAAAAAAGGACAAAAAAGCAAATTTACTGTGATCGGGACTCGTTGAAATGTACAGCGTAGGTCGATGCCCGAAAAGTTACAAGCGCCTCAAAAATTATACGCAGCAGGGCAAGAACACCAATATACCCGAACATCTGAAAATGCCAGACAAATCCTAGGCGAGGGCATTTAGGAAAAAGAAATTGTCGGTAGACGGTAGGATAAGACGAAAATCTCCGCCAGCAATTGCAATCGCTTTTCGAAATTATAACCGTCCGCCCAGTTCTAAGCTCGAAAAGGCTTTTCTTGGTTTTCAGCCGCGGAAAGGACGCAAGATCGTCGAAATGGTTTGAGAATTGCCCAACGCTGTGCCGCCTGAAGAAAAAACAAAACGCAAAGCGGCCAGACAAGAAAAATGCGCGAAATTGAGGGCTTAGCCAATGATCGTACGGTGCACACGGAGATTGCACAAAACAGTAATGTCGAATAATTGTCGTGCAAGAAACATAAAAGTGCTTGGGATTCCTAATCCTGGCAGTTTTTCGGCCGGAATTGATTTCTTCTCTTTTTTTTCTGTGCTCTGGGGGTTATAACTGTTCCTTGTCTGGCATGCTTTGCTTCTTTGTCGAACGCTCGCTCCTTAAAGCACCTTGCCTGGACCTCTAACATTTTAACGAGACCCAGGCCTCCAGCTGCCTCGCCTTTCGCGAAATTAATGTGCTAATTTCTCTCATGTCCTCAGTGCGAAAAAAGTTTTTTGTAAAGGCTCTGCTCGCGTAAAGTCCTAAATTCTCGCCCTTAAGTTCAAGATTTGTTGCATCTTTTCTTTTATATCCCCATTCAAATGCATGCTGCATCTTGAATGTAACAAAAAAACCTCTTTGACAGGGACACGAAGATTCATTTACTGAGTGTCTATTAGCAGTGAACGGATATTTTCTATGAAAAACTAGCTGATGTTCTTTTTTTCTCTATAGTTGCGCATGAAACATAACAAATAAACATACTTCATTCGTCGTTCTATTCTTTCAATACCATTTCAGATGTCTGTTACCTATTTAAGCCATTACCTATTTACTCGAAGGTTTCAAGTGGTATTGCTTGTACATGTTGCGTAACCGAGTGATGTTTCTGCACATTCCTAGAATGCCGAAGGATGTTTGCACGGGTAAGTGTTGAAAATTTACAGCCTCACCAAAAACGTCCTTTGTGGTGAGTATTTTAAGAGCCCGGCAGTGTTTCCCAAGTGAAGTAGTCGTTATTGAACAAGCTCTCGCGCCCCAAACTAGGAACAACTCGGTAGCATGTATGCCACAGTCGTGCGGCCTTATGCCTGTTCCTTTTAATGTACATGTCCGTCTGCATCACTGAGCTCGCAAGTCACTATAACGTGTAGGGTTGTTCTGGTTTACTTCAGCATTTTAATTTTTGCTTCTGTGTTCAGCGGGGCAGCCATCAAAAGACACTGGTACCCTTCATCGCTCGCTTTGCACGAATTTCGAGGACACAGCCGCTTTCCATGCTGTGTGCTCAATTCTTGAAATAACTACCGGCCATCTCGAGACATTATGCCAAATCTCAGCCTCGGCTGCCTCGCACTGCCATAACGGGCGTATTTTGATTAAAGTTTACCTCCAACATGCAGAGACAATATCGGGACTCGCTGATAGTAATCGCACTGTCGTAGCTTTTAGCTCACCTTTTAGCCTTAGGGGCTAACGAAACAGCTTGAACTTAAACTGAAGGAAACGCAATGGGCTGTGAAAAAAAGTTAAGTGTAACGTTAAGAGAAAGGGTAGATAGGATGATGTCTCAGGGAAGAAACGCGAGTTAAAGACATTCTAGCTGAAATAAAGCTGAAGAAACAGGCATGGTCAGGGAATGCGATGCGAAGGAAAGACAACCTATTGCCCTTTAGAGTTAGGGATTGGAATACCAGAGAACGAAAGTGTAGCGGGAATGGCGGAGAGTCAGATAGGCGGATCAGATTAGGGAGTTTGCGGGAACAAAATGACTGCACTTGGCAAAGGAGAGGGTTAACTAGAGTTATGTGTAAGTGGGCTTTGCCCTGCGGTAGACGTTATCTGTTGAGACGCCAACAGGACAGGTTTATTCCAGACAGGCGAATACCGGCACGAGCCCGAGACGCACGACAGCCGCTTGAGTCTCACGCTAGCGCGCAGCAGCGCAGCCAAACTAACCGGCCTAGCCACTGCACGTGGCTACTTCCTACAACATAATCAAGCAATATAAATAAGATACTCCCGGTTAAGGCAAGTCTTTACTGAGTAGCCCAGGGTTACACAGTTGGTGTTCATGAAAGCAAGAAGAAATGAAACAAACATCACTGTGAAGAACGAAAACTGCCAAGCGAATTGGAACATTCGCTATCTAGCTGTTGGTGCCGAAACTTTCAAAATAGGAAACGAAAGCTAGAATGTTTAGCTTGTTCTCCATGTGTATACCATGTTCTCCGCGAAAGCACAGACATCATGTTCTTAGAGCTAAATCGATATGAAACGAGAACCTTGCCAAACTTAAGACTGTAGGAGAGATGCGAAGTCTTCCTCGTTCACCTCAAACGCCACAAGAGCGATTCTATCACGCACCACATCCACAACAATCACGGCCAAGCCCGCTGTCAACGCCGCACGTGTACTCTGATGACGCCCATACATTCCGCAACATTACTCACGTTTAAAACAGCGTCACCCAATTCTTGTGCTAATGACACGTTGAAAGCGCCCTATTTAAGGCGTGGACTGATCTACTCTACAAACTTGCTTCCCCACAGTTGGTAACTACTGTCTCGAAGCTAACCGGCAGTTTACTGGGTGCCCCGATTAAACATGTAAGAGCTATGTGGGCTTCATAAAACTGGACTGGGTGTTCCATTTACAACATTTGCTTTCTCTGCCTCCCAACACTTTATTGTGTCAGCCTTTGCATGTATTACTGTAATATGACCTCATTAGCAAAAGGACGCGAATGTTGCTCCCGAAGTCCAGCAGGCCGTTCTTGCAACGGCTACCTTACGCGCTATGAATGTAAGTACAGTTAAACCCGGATATATAGTACAGCACGAAGGGGACCCCGAATGGTTCAATACATGGTTCAATATATCCGTAATTCGACACAGAAAAATTGAAATAGATGTGTTTATCTGTAAGCTGAAAGCAAGAACGTTGCACCCAGACTATACCTACGCGCTTCTTGCGGCGGCGTGCACCCGTTTTCTTGCTGGCAGCGTACTGCTGGCTAGGGATTACCAGGTCGCCTAACCTGCTTTGCATCGAAGACGCAGCGGTCGGTGCTTTGGAACCACCTACTGCCAATTACAAGATGTGCACTCATTTTACAAGTACACTTTATATACAATAATCTGGTTATAATTAACGTACAGCTGGTTTCTGCAACGCTTTCGGTAGCGAAGCATAACAGGCTAGGCCGCTGATAAACTTTGGTTATATAGGTTGGCATCACCGCATGACCGCAGCAATGTGTCGTAGAAAATGAGTACAAGAAGCCCAAGGCCACTGCGAAGAATACCGCACGTCTGCCCCGTTCCGCAATTGCTGCCAGCAGGTGCCCAAGGCTAAGCAGCCTATCCGTCTTCGCGTGCGAAAAGTTACCAAAGAGCGCCGTGAGTAGAACCGGCACCTGCAGGGGCACTACGCGTTGTCCGATATAACGAATGAGAGGCAATATTGAAGTGTAGTATACAACGACGACTTTTCTAGACTTTTATAGAGCATTTTCGAAGGCATAATTCGTGTGTTCGATATAGCCGATATTTTGCAGTATCCGGCTTCAAGCTCGACTATATTGACGGGTATGTATGCCATCGGTCTTATTCAAAAATGCGTTTGCATATCAGGAGAAAAAAAAGGTTTTGATAATTCGGAGCTTCAAACGTCACACCCACTTTCGCGGTAATGCACCTCTGCATGGTCAATTTTTCGTATAGGCATAAACATTTGCAGGGATGTACGATCTCTTTTAATTGGTCCATTAATTACCCCTGCCGAATATTTACGGCTGTAATATTGGTAGTTATTCGCATTATTTCACTGATGCAGAAAGCATGGCAAGGAGTTTCGAAGTTGAGCAACAAGTTCGCGCCGTAGTCAGTTCCTCTTTCCTGAACAGTTTGTTCTGTCGCAAGAAGAGTCTTTTTGCGGAGAAGCAAGCTTTCTGAAATGATGAGAATGACACCTACGTGACGTTTTCACGAGCCATATTCGGTTCGGTAAAGGGTCTTCTTCAGGGAGAAAAGGGGAAGGAGAACGTATTATTTTAAAGGATAAATAGACTGAGAGAAAAAAAGAAAGAAGGCCTGAGAGCTACGTAGCGGAAAAGCGTCATGTGCACTCCTGAGTAGAATTGTCGGAAACGGTGGCATGACATTTACCCTTGCCCACCACTCGCGACACCTTTACGTTTTGTGTCGTTTAGCCATTCTTTTAACATATATTACTTGTTTCCACTACCCCTTTTTGTAAGGTCCTTTCGTGCGACTGAATACAGCTCGCGGAAACGTCAATTAAATGCCAGTCGTTCTTTTTTGCGAAGCTTGCTTCTTCTTATGCAAGCAAGTATTGCAACAGAACAAACCATTCAAGAAAGACGACCTGACCGCAGTGCTAAATGGAATCGGAACGCCAGCACTTCTTAAGATGTTGTATGCATTAACCAGTATTGAGCAATTGTCAATGCAAAAAAACAATCCAATCAAACACAAAGAAAAAAGTGAAGGCACTGAAGCAGCAGGCGGATGCGTGGGGTTTGGGCGGAAGCCTCTAACATGCGCAATCAAGGGCGCAAAAAATATTTAAATGAGTCTAAACCACGAAACTTTTTAGTGGTGAACTCTTGAGGCTGCTGAATATCACTAGGTGCTTTTAATGCATTGTATAAAAAGGGGAGTGGAGGGGTGAGGTGATATTCAGGTCACTTAGGTGTCAGTACGGTTAGTGTTGACAGAATGCGTAAGGGAGATGGATACATCAATATGCCGGTAGAGACAAAAATGTAAGATTCTGCGCCCTTTCGACTTTTCTTCTTGGTAGAAAGACTAAACATTGAACCGTGCCTGTTTCGACGTGCGCGCAGAGTATAAGACCTAGAAGAGCCTTACATCACGCATACAGCTTGCGCTAGTCTTATTCACAAAACTTCCTCTTACATTACAACTCTGCGTCCCTTACCAGCACGTAAAGCCAGCACCGGAAAACCGGTGAATTGTCTCAGGTAGTAAGCTGGTTAACTAATTTCTCATAACTAATTTTAACTCTAACAGCTTGGCAAGTGGTTGTAATTAGAGATTTGTATTCGGCGATTATTAATACCCATATCAGATTTTATGATTTCAAAAACGCGATTATCCTTGGCGCTGTGGCTCAACAAATTTTGGCCACATCGTGCCAAAATACATGCGCTCTCGAAAAGCATGCAGGCTAAGCAACCTTTGCATTGCATGTTACTAGTAGAAAAAGCCAAATTTTGACGAGCGATAGCGCCAAGTGTCATCGCGTTTTCTAAATTCTAAAACTTTATTTGGCCATTACTAACGACCGGCTAAAAGTCTCTCGTTGCAACAAGACGCCTGCTTCTAAAAGTCAAGAAGTTAAGTTTTAAAATCAGTTAACAAGCTATTTAGCCTGATTCACCGGTTTTCTTATGTCCGCCAACATTGGTATTGCTATGTTCAAGAAGTGATAAGTTTGCCTCAAAAAAACATATTTTTGAGAATTACTTAAGGTCTTCCCTGAACCAAGTGGTAGGAGCTTACGACTCAGCTCAGCAGTCTGTGTAATTTTTCATGTTTCGCAGACCTCTGTACGAAATATGCAACGATAGAAAAAGAGAACGGAACGCATTTTAAATAGGCAGACGAAGATCGTTGTGAACTCTATCACATTTTCAATGGCTGCTGGATAAAGATCGGTTGAAATTCGCCCTCAAGCAAAGCAGCAGATTGTTCAGCTTAGTGTTGCTTATCTGCGTTGCAGCTTCCTTCTCTCCTTATTTCGTTTAATTCAAATAATCATTAAAGAAATGGTTGCTGCATTCCTACTGCTATTTCCGGTACCGCCTAGTTTAAAAACTAAGCCTTACTTCAAAGGTGTGAGCACAAAACGTCGCCTTATAGAGGTAACACATCCGCTTAGCCACGGACTTTTTCTGTCTAACCATTTAGCTTAATACAGATAAAGAAGCACTAAACTCTCATCGAGATGTATTTTAAATGTTTTTGTGTGTTTGCTTTATTCTGTGGACCCCACTTATATCTTCCGTTAAATTCAGATGGCTTCTGCGTCAATAATCATAAATTGCAACAAAAAGTGCCACCCTTTTGACGCCAGGTCTGAGCGTCAGCGCGAGTCCACCGTCGGAAAAGCTTAATACTCTGTTTAAGCTTCTGTGGTGATATCAATACCGGAAACTGTTGGAAAAGCTCATCGATGAAAAACCGGAAGCTTTAAAGGGACCCTAAGCGGAAATAGCAAACTTCGAAATGTACACCGAGTGTTCCTTTGAAACACTGACAGCGTTTCTTCTGTGCAGAAGGGTGGCCGCTTTGCGAAGAAAGTCGCGAATAAAATTCACAAATTACTTCCGCGTTCAAATAACCCGCCAGATTTCCGCACATCGATGCCGCTTTCATGTCGTCGCTATGCTCAAGTTCTCCAGCCAACCTGAACGAGAAAACCCAAGCCTGCTTCACACGATAACAGCTGTCGAATATGGCGGCGTCGTCGACAGCGGCTGATATAGATCTCCGGATGTATTGCATTTCGTAGCATGTGCGCCAGTTATCTCATGTTCGGTGTTTTTGCGTGTTCAGACATAACCCAACGGGAGTGTGGGTTTCGTCAACGATGAATCAGTGTCCCTCCTACTTGTGCACGTCACCAGGTTGGTGGTTTCAACGACAAAAATGGCACAGCTAGCGAGCGGAGTGATTTGGCATCGGCCTATTTCCGCATCGAGAGAAAGCACAGGCGCCCTCCTCGGAAGCTTTTAATTTCTCGTTTGGCATCACTTGCCGAGAGTTCGTTCTCTCTGAGCGACGAGTTAGTGCACTGTTCGCCTACGGGTGCGCTCTCTTTGCTGTTTTCCGCAAGGGATATGGCGCAGTGAGCGAGAGAAGTGGTTTGCTGTTGGGGTTGTTTTCGCATCGAGGAAAGTCATTTCAGTGTTCGTGCGCGTCCGTGGCTGTCAAGCTCAAACACTGGAGTGGCAAACGTAATCTTGTGGGTGACCTGCATGGCAAGTGCGCACACAAGAAGTTACAGCGCCAGCCAAGTAATAATCGCTGAATGAAGACGGTGGGAAGATAAAAAAAAACTGCAGCCTGTAGGCGTCCGTTCTTTTGCATCAGCATCGTCTCACCCATTCTTTACGAGTATTGAGCTAAAGAAAATTCGAAAAATCCCAGAGGTTGTGAATGTTGATACGTATATAACCCGACCGAGTGCCTTACGCGGTGCGCTTCTTGTCTCGAAACTGAGGTTATTTGTAAACACACAAGGAGGTACAAGAAACTTTCGCTGTTCTTGTCCCTTAGTCACTTTCGGTTGGAACACTTCGTTCTCTTGCAGCCGCAAAAAGGAATACATTTCGCCGCTGATTGCAAAGCAGCTGAGTATAATAATTATTGTTTATTTCTTGGTAGACTGGTCAATTTTGCGGGGCTTATTGTTGGTTTCTCGTTTTGAGGACCATGCTGATCTCGTTCCTTGCGTTGTGCATATTTCTGGCTAGACAGTGACCCAAAGCGTTCTTCTTTGACATGAATTCTGGCTGCCTGGTGAAATGCCACTAGTGAAATGCAGCTGTTTCTGAGTCGGTGTGGCAAAGGTAATTTTTTACTGTGGCGCGCCATCCTGACCCCAGTTCTTCACTCGATTTGTTTGTATTCGAAAAAAAAATTGTTTACTATGCCGCAACTTACCGAGGTGGAGTGCTATTTACTTAGGACGTTGAATGCGCGTTTCAGTTCTCTGAGAGGCAGCATCTTGGCACTTACTTGCTCATCTGCTTGCTAACCTCTCACACCGCGTGTTTAAAAAAATTTTGAAAGCGCACTGTCATTAAGAGGCGCTCAGTTCTCCGACGGTGCTTGCTCATTGCCGTGGAAACAGCGCTGTTCGAGGGTTCGATGAACCAGTCGTGGCCGGGCGCAGTTGCAGGAATCCGCAAGGGGTGGCACCACGTGTACATCATTTATACGTGCTTTTACGCAATTTTATGGCCTATCAGTGATATGTTTTTGGTAACAATTACACATTTTGCTTTCACGCGACGCTAGCCTATTAAAGTAGCTTGACTTAGTAGTCCACTTTAGTGTCCTTTTAATGAAGCACGCTACAGGTCATACAGAATAAGACGCAAAAAAATTTAGGGGGGCACTTTGTTGACCTAAAGTGCGGTGAGGCGAAGGCCTTTAGCGCGGTGTTGCTCCTTGTGTCACTGAAGTGTGGTTAAGATGTTAATTAAGTTTACAATTATTTTTGAATCGTAAACGCTGCAGACACTGGGGGGCGTTTGTGGGGCCTTGCCAGCACCAGTTACACCTACGGCGATTATCAAAAGAGTTTCTAAGAGTTCCTTACTTTGGCAACATTGTGAAACTTACCAGAGATACACCATATCTTTACCAAATACACTATTCATGTGCCACACTGACGTTCATGATCAGTTCTTTTCTGTAATGGCTGCATTGTCACCGGTGGTTGAGGATATCTCGGCGGAGAAAAATTACTTGCAACTGAATATTCCTTTCAGCATACTTGAATAGAAATAAATGCAATGCTTAGGAATTAAGAGAAAAAATTAGCTGCGGTTCAAACTTTGGTTAACCCTGGTGAGAAGCAAAAGCTTCGTTTGCATGGCTACGTTCACAAGCGCCGCACACACACTGCCGAACGCATTGTCTGTAAAGCGTCGATGAAATGCCTGATGGGGCAGTTGCCACCTGCCACGGTGGGCAGATTGTGATGACGTCAGTAGGTCACATGACCTGCCACGTTACGCAACGTGACACCTGTCACGTGACCGCACTGACGCTACCCTCTTGAAAACATAGCGTTGGGAAGAAAAAAGTCTTGTCCTAAATACTTTAAATGTGCTGAAGCAGCACTATTGGTAAATTCATCATCAAGAATATAAAGCAAGGTTCGAAACATCCACAGCAAATTTCTCAAACGGTTGTCACAATAAACGGCCATTTAGCGAAAAAAGAACAAATGGTAACGGGCACCTTAACATGAAAAACAAACCTGCACAAGTCGTCCTCATGAAGTGGACGAACGTGTGTCTCTGGCGGCATCTCTTTTACAATTAGTTTAATTGACGAAGAACACGCTCTTCCTGCTCTTCGGTTCCATAACTCGAAGGCGAACGACGGCTTGGAAAGAAGGAAGTCGGCAGAGCTGAATTATCGGAGCACTTAGCCGTCTTCCGCTTAATTCTGATTCAACTCAGTGTGTCGTGTTCGCGTCTGTCGCACCAGATTCGGGAGCAAATCCCCCGGGGTTTTCCGCTACGAGCGCGTGGCGTGGCATTAAAGATGAACCCTCCGGAGCGCCACGGTGCGATGCGCTGTAATTGCTGGTTTCATTAGGCCTCGCTCGAACCAGGAAATAAGAAAAGGGGAAGATACATAGATAGAGAGAGAAAGAAAAAGAAGGATGGAAGGTCATTCGGGCACGTGGCGTACAAAACTGCGAACCCTCCGGTCTCTTCTTTCATCGGCGCATTCTTTTCTTCTTTCCTATCAACAGAAGCAGAGGAAAAAGAGGGGCGTAGGGATGGAGGATAGAAAGAAGAAATATAAAGGGCAGCGTGGCGTCCGAGATCCGAGGCGGTACGCACATGTGACGCGCGGTAGACGTTGCGTATCAAAACGCCGGTGAAATATAGTCCGAGGTGTCGCTCTAGGTAGCCGCGCGGGAGCGGAAAAACACGGCCACGGGAAATTCGAAGGCGGCAGGGATTCTCCGCGAAAGCTGAGCGATCCAGTTGCCATCGAAGGCAGCTGGCAAACGCGAAACAAAATGGGACGAAAAGGAAATACGGGACAAAGCGGGACGCAAGAACGAAAGAGCGAACGAGAAGGAAGAGAGCACGCGGAAAGCAGAGAAAGAAGGGATAGAGCAAGGGGGGATGTTGGTTGCGGCGCAGCTAAGGCGAGCTAAGGCCAGCGAATAAATTGAGGCATCTCCCGTTCTTCCCCCTCCCCTCCTCCACTTCTCTCCGGTTTCCGTCACGCCGTATATATAACAAACGCCGATGTTCCACTGTCGCAGCGTTTGTCTCTCATCCTTTGATTTCGTCTTTTTTTATTCGGCCGGAAGAGCTACGCTGTTTGCGCCCCCTATTTTTTTTCTTCTCTTCTCACTGTACGTTGCTTCTTTGCGTTATCGTCGTTTTCTTTTTGTTTTCCTTGCTTTGCGGGGGAGCCGCGGCTCCCGGTCTGCACGTTCGACCCAGTGTCCCCGGAGAGCCCTAGAGTGCGCCGCAAACGACTCATCGAGGAAAGCCAAAAGGCGACCCGACGGAGCTGTTGTTTTCTCTCTGAGCGTATAGACACACCGTGTATGGGATAGGAGGGTGGGCTGTCCCTTCTGAATCTGTACTTTTGCTGTTGTTGCTGTTGTCGTCCTTCCCTAGTTCGCTGCTCGGTTGCGCAGCTTTGCGTCCACCGCCTGTTCGCTCGGCTGTTTGTATATTTTTTGCTGTATTCCTTCCTGACCCGCGCAACAAAGGGACGATATAGACGCACACACAATGTGAGATAAGGGGAGTGCTGAATTCCTCTTTGTTTTCCCTTCGTCATTGAATACACTGCGATGGTTTGCATTTCTGTTTCTCTCCTCTTGTAGATTTTAGCACAGACTTTCATGTTGTTGTTGTGCTGGTGGTGGTATTTTAGACACAGAGGCATTCTTTTTCCTTGCGGTATTTCTACTCCAGGGCGCATTATTTTACGCTACCTCACCTCGCATCTGTGTTGCCGCGCCAAACTTGCTTCCTCTTTTCCGGTCTCTTTTTTTTTTTGCGCTGTTTAGCCAGCCGCAACATTTTCTTTTTTTCTGCCTCTGAATGGAGCCAGCGTGTCGCAAGGAATGAAGGATACTTCACATCCTGCCAAATACGCAACACATTTCCTACGCGAAAGCGTTCGTCTTCTCCTTTCGAGGCGAGCTCATCATCCACAAGGAGAGAAAAAAAATGAATAGAACGCGCGTGAGAACAACAGAAAGGGGGAGAATGAGAAGACAAGATGAAACAACGTGGCGAACTGAACGGGACAGCGGCAGGCGGGTTATGATGTTGCTTGAAAGGAATCGTCTACGCAGACGGGGTGAGGAAAGAACCAGTTGAATTTACAAATGGGCGTTGGTGGTGAAACGGGAGGCAGTGTGTCCTGGTTTCTTTGTGTTTCTGTTACGCGTACCTATGCGAAAACCTAGCGCGTGCTTACGCTTTCCCTCATCAGGCAGGGTCGGCTGCGTACAAAGAGCAGCTTTCTTACTTCCCTTTTCTCTTTCTTTCTTTCTTTCTTTCTTTCTTTCTTTCTTTCTTTCTTTCTTTCTTTCTTTCTTTCTTTCTTTCTTTCTTTCCTCCTTCCTTCCTTCCTTCCTTCCTTCCTTCGTTCCTTCCTTCCTTCCTTCCTTCCTTCCTTCCTTCCTTCCTTCCTTCCTTCCTTCCTTCTTTCTTTCTTTCTTTCGTTCCTCTTTCCTTCCTTCTTTCTTTCTTTCTTTCCTTCTTTCTTTCTTTCTTCCTTTCTTTCTTTCTCTCTTTCTTTCCTTCTTTCTTTCTTTCATTCCTTCCTTCTTTTTTTCTTTCGATCTTTCTTTCTTCCTTTCTTTCTTTCCTTCTCTCTTTCTTCCCGTCTCTCTTTCTTTATTTCTTTCTTCTTTTCTCTCTTTCTTTCGTTATCGTACTTTCGAGAGTAGGAAGATTTGAAGGCACCGTGGATGTCCCGAAGAGAACTTGACCTCATGCGGTTTCGCAGATTGCCAACGCCCCGATACAGAAGTTTCGGAACATTTACGCACAAAGTAGGCATGTAAATTACGTAGAATTAATGAAGGAAGATTAAAGGAATTGAAAAAGATTCTGCAAACTAAATGCCGAGGCCATCCTGATTTCCTCGTCTTGAAATTAGCGCTGTGGCGTCAATGATAGTGAAAAACGCAGTATTTTCTGCCAGGGTAAGTAATACAATGGTATTGTGTGTTTTATGCATAAAAGACGAGATACTTCTATGCCGTATGGGCTAAGAGGTAATAGTTACATGCAGTATTTGCAAGATTGACGACGTCATTCTGCGCAGGCATCATGAATGTGCACAGTTTGCTTTTACTGATTTGGTCCCAAATGCGTCTTTATTGAACTAGGGTCCCTGTTTTATTACTATTGAAATTTTATAATTATTTTTTCTTTCCTTCCTTTTTACAAAAAAAAAAACAGGTTTCGTATAATTTCTCTGAAACACATACTAAGTGTTCAGATTTGCTGAAACAACGCGGCAACAAAATTCGTTGCTTGCACTTCTGGGTGCCAATCACGGAATTCTTTTTACAATACATAAAGGTGTACTCTGTGTAAAGAGGTGAACCGTCCACTGAGTGGACTTGAGAGCGCAACTCCGCCGTAATAAGTGACATATGTGGTTACCTGGCACATATCACTCAAATGTGTGCGTGTACACTCGTGGTTACCTGGCACATATCACTCAAATGTGTGCGTGTACACTCCTACCAAACATTGGTCATAAAAAAAAAGTTAAGCTCGTTTAAGCATGGGTTGAACCTAGTGAAAGCTCTGTTAAGCATGTTTAGCGTGGCGCCTGCGGCGAAAAGTTGACACGCTCAGACCGGCACGCGTTTAATCCATTGCCAGCTGTCAAATCCCTGCTAGTCACGTGGTACCTCAGCGGGTCACGTGATGTGACGTCAAAGGACACACCTCCGCTCCGCCGGCTGTAGGTCAAACTCGTGCCACAATTGACCTTGGGAGTTTGCCTAGAGGGGTAGACCTTTCGCTCTAAAAATTCTGATCAGGTCCGCACGTTCGACAGAGAGGAAATAATTCGGGCCAGTCTAATCAAACAAGGCCAGAGGCCACTGTGTTACTGAGCTGTCAACAGCGCTGCGTGAACGTGAGCTGGTAGTCTTGGACAATGCCAGGTTTCAATGTTTTTTTTTAGTGTTTCTTTGGTGTCTTGCATCTATAAGAAAGTGCCTCGGCGATTTCCGATAATTATACAGCAGTGGTAAGTGGTTTCTCTGTTTTCTATCTTTCTACCTTTCGCAATCATCCGCTTTTTCTCAACTATCAAGTCGTTACGACGGGGTACGCCATTTGGACAATCCACTGTCGTTTCGGGACGCCGAGGGTGTTCTAAATTCTGCACGATTTTGAGACAACGGTACAAAAGCTAAAGAGTCAAAGTAGCGATTGTTCAAGAAAGTGTTAAGGTCTTCAGAAATGACATGAATAGCATGAACGCCTGAGCACTGCAATTATGTGGTCACGAAAGCCAACAGTGAGCGCCAACAAACGATAGGAATATCTCGGACAAAAGCATCGTCGTAGTCAGTCTTAGAAAACGTATCCTTAATGATCGAAACTAGGACTCAACAATTACCACTCGTACTTTGCTAATAGCCCGCTACCTATGGTATGCTCAGTGCTCCGTCGTATGCACTTCTCGGTCGTTTTGTGGGATGTCGCGACTTGCACTACGACAGCCATAAATCAACTCTATATTTCAGACACTAACCACGTGAAAGGACAACTACAGCCTTTGCTTTGCAGACGTCGTTAAAACATGTAGCGCATTCAGGGGGACTGAGTCATCGTGTATAGTTTGGCCATGCTTACGGCAGTGTGGCAGGGCGCAACTCGCGATGGTTCGTCACCAGGACGAAACCCCTCCTCCTCACCCCGCAAGACGACCCCACGCAGGAAGCGAACAAAGGGCAAGGTTTGAGAAGAAGCGGGGGGGGGGGGGGGGGTGGACGTGATCGGATCGAGCGAATAAGGTGCCAGAGAAAAGCAGTGCGCCCCTCTACCCTCGTCCGTCGCACTGGAGAGTACGGAGCCCCATTGACTCAAGCAGTCCAGCGCCATCCTGCAGCCCACGACACATACGGTATTGGGCGCACGTATGGCCCGGATTTGAGAACCAAAACCCCGCGCCCACTTTCAGCCCTGCTGCGCCTTTTTACCCATTCTGACTTTTTGTCGCTGTCGTCGGTTTCAGTTGCGGCCGCCCATGTGGCACAAGACGGCGGGTGGTTTATGTATATATTGAAAGCGTGAGCCGTCCTTTAGGTTGGCGCTGCCTGTATTCTTTGCTACACACGCGCACAAACCACCCGCTAATTGAGTGAGCAAAATGAAAATATCCACGTGCACATGCAATAGCTTTGACGAAAGAAACACCGACCATGTGTGCATGCCAAAAGACAAACACATCTAGGGAATATTCCGCCCGATTTTTACTCTTCTACATACCACGCGCGGGGCCCAAGCAGCAGCATGAACTACAGAAGACGAAGTATCAACTTTATATACCTGGGGTGAAGAAGAAGAAGAAGAAGAAGAAAAGAAGAAAAAGAAGAAGAAAAAGAAGAAGGAGAAGAAGAAAAAGAAGAAGAAGAAGAAGAAGAAGAAGAAGAAGAAGAAGAAGAAGAAGAAGAAGAAGAAAGAAAAAGAAAAAGAAAAAGAAGAAGAAGAAGAAGAAGAAGAAGAAGAAGAAGAAGAAGAAGAAGAAGAAGAAGAAGAAGAAGAAGAAGAAGAAGAAGAAGAAGAAGAAGAAGAAGAAGAAGAAGAAGAAGAAGAAGAAGAAGAAGAAGAAGAAGAAGAACAACAACAACAACAACAACTCTTCTACTTTGAGCCCCTTTTTCCCATACGGTTCCGTGTGGTCCTTTCTTTACCATTTCTATCCGGTCGCGTATCTCAACTGGCACGCCATCAGGTACGCGATAAATGGGTGGTCAAACTTAGCTTGACGTTGCAACAGAGACGTAAACTATGAAAGCAGTGGCAAAAATGTGACGAGCGATAAATTCGCACTGGCATTTTGTTTTGACGTTGAAGTAAATAAAAAAGGGAGAGACCTGAAACAGAAATGGTCAGCATATCCTTCTTTCCCAGTTATGCAACAGCTCGCCTGGCGTTTTTCTTTTTTTGCAGACCCGGAGCACGCTGCCATAATCAAAGTGGCACTACTGTTCAGTCCGCGACCTCCTTTATTTCGCGTAGCGCCCAGAGACGTCAACCCAAATTGTTGAATGGGGTTCCCTTCGTAATTTTCTGCCGTCGCCTTGACACAAGCGCCATTTTCTTTAGTGCAGTTACTTCTCTCACACAGTTTTCTCATCGTTGCTTTAACATCCATGGATCGCACTTGCACCCGCGCACAGTCCCTTCACGTGCGTGTTCGTGTTGTTATCTAAACACAAAGAGCCAGCATCGGTAGCGCCCTCTTCATTTTAGAATAATGGCGGCTTTCGTACAATTGGAGGCAGGAAAAAAAGAAAATAATCGAGAAACAAATACGCTGGTAGTAAACAAAACATCTAGCCCCGCGCCGACAAACAAAATAATATTATCAGCAAAAGAATGAAGAGTTGAGACTAACATCGGTTCGCGTGACTCCCCGAATCAGCGCCCGCAGCCAAAAGCGCCGCGGCCTTCTATCCATTCTTCGTTGCAGGTCGCTGCCGAGCCGAGGCCGCAAAGGTCAAAAGCGAGCAAATCGCTTCTGACCGTGTTGTCAGATATACCGCTGAGCGACGGGAACATTTCTGCCGACAAGGCGTTATTGAACGGCGACTTCCGGAGCAGACGCCTCCTGAGCTTGCGGGAAGGGAGGGGGAGGGGGATGCACTGAGCTTCCAACGTATATACCGCACGCAGTGGCAGAAAAGAGGGGAGAAAAGCATAGAATGTCGCAAGAGCGAAGCGGGTGGCGATCATGCCAGTAGCACCAGGTCTGGCAGCAGCAGCAGCAGCAGCAAGCGGCCCAGGCATCAACAAGCAACCCCCCCCCCCCCCCCCGTCCAAAACGACCGTCATCACGACAGGCTTCCTTCCGGACAAAGATAATCTCAGCCCAGGGCGTGAAATCAAAACGCCATCAGTCAACGTCACTGGCTTATGATGTCACGACAACCTGGATCCGACGCCGCAGGCTTGCGGGCGACACACCGCGGGGGCCAAGCGAGATCTTGCGGCGCTCGGACCACGCCTTTCTTTGCTTAGTGGTAGTATTTCTCCGGTCATGGCCGAAGGTGGTCGCGCGTCAGCTCGACTGCCGGTTCGGGCGCTTGGGATGAGCAATTGGCTGCGGTATCACAACCCTAGTAGGACGTAGAAAAGAACGAGCGCGTCGGTGAATGCTGTGAGCGCCTCTAGGTGACGCTAGTGGCATGCCTACTAACTGGCTTTCATGCGTCGAAGATTACGCTACACGGTCAGAATGCCAATGGGCTCAATATCGACTCAAGGGCGGCAAGCCGACCAACGCAGTTCATCGCTTGCGTATGGCAATAATTCACACAGGCAACACGGCTCATCTATGTCATGTGCCATGAATGAGACCTATTGTGAGCTCAGTTTCGCTTTCTTCCCAAACGCAAGAGCGTCACAAGTAAGAACTAATCTATTTCGCTTTACAGAGAATATTATGTTAATGACCATTCTAATAATGGAGTTATCCGAGAACGCCATGACACCATCGGTGGATCTGCCTCTCTGCAGCGGTGATCACATAAAAATGAGTCATGATTGTCGACCAGATTCCACGTAGTTCATATTGCCATGCTACTAACCACTCTAGTGGCGCTGTGACGTGGCCGAACTATTATCTTGCCCTTGGCTAGCCTTGAGCATGCTGGAGACCAGCGATTTCCTCTTCCTCCTGTCGATATCCCTGCTGCTTTTAGCCTACCAGCACGTCTAATTAAACCTTCGCTATCGACGCCAACCGTTTGTTGGTGACAATATGAACTCTGTTCGACCGAAGTACACTGAAGACCGCAGTTATACCATGAACTGCTTGCCACGAGTCAGCTACACTCATTAAACCCTGCTACAGGAAGGTCACAATGAAGCGCTACACGATCTTGTATCTTCACAACGAAATATAGGTTAAACGTGCCCGAAGTGTTCTTGTTTTTTTAACTCCTTACATCTCTTAGATGGTGTTAAACGCCCGTACCGAGGTTATGAAACCACCATATCGTGAACTAAGCACGCCGTTAGGTATGAAATACCAAGCTACTTTTAGTGTAATATATATGTGTTGAAAGATACATTTGTTATAATACGAAGATAAAATAGTCGGTAAGCATCAGTGAAATCGCGACGCTATGCGAATGTATTTCGCCAGTATTATAAATGAAGATATATTTACTATAAAAAAAGACCGACAGGCGATCGGTTCGACGATCCGACGGAAATTCGTGGCATTAGGCTTTCATTCCCATTTGCATGACAGGGCACATCACACACATTTCTTTGCATCAATATTTTATGCACATTTGATGTTCTTCTAACTTCTTTACACATGACCCCTCTTGCATATTTGGTCTTCTATTCCATGTCTGACCTCCATAACCCATGGGCACTCGTCTATGGAGGTTGCTCGCACATAAGGACTTCAACAGAATAGTAGCATCCGGCGTGCGCGCGCCGATCTGCTATCTCCGCTCCTCTTCTCAGCTCACTTTCGTTCTCACTCTCCACCTTCCTTCCAAGGTGTCCACCCGCCAGGACGCTCCCGTGGAACCCACGTTCGGGTTGCGCATTACTCCGCTCATGTCAGAACCTCCTCCGCCCACGGCAACCACCCTCTCATTTCTTCCTATGGCAGCCTCTTCCTCCTCTCCCCTATAAGAGGAGAAGGAGGATTTTCCTCTCTCTATTTTGCCACTTGACACGCTTGGCAAGTGGAAAGTGATTATCGAAAATCTTGGTGAACCCGGCGCGGAGGCTCAGTGGTTAGCGCGCTCGGCTACTGATCCGGAGTTCCCGGGTTCGAATCCAACCGCGGCGGCTGCGTTTTTATGGAGGAAAAACGCTAAGGCGCCTGTGTGCTGTGCGATGTCAGTGCACGTTAAAGATCCCCAGGTGGTCGAAATTATTCCGGAGCCCTCCACTACGGCACCTCTCTCTTCCTTTCTTTTTTCACTCCCTACTTTATCCCTTCCCTTACGGCGCGGTTCAGGTGTCCAACGAGATATGAGACAAATACGGCGCATTCCATTCTCCAAAAACCAATTATTATTATTATTATTATTATTATTATTATTATTATTATTATTATTATTATTATTATTATTATTATTATTATTATTATTATTATTATTATTATTATTATTATCTTGGTGAGCGACATACACTTTCCAAAACACTCTCGGGTCTTCGGAACACTTAACAGTTTCATGTCCAACCATTTCGGACGAAAATTTTCAATATTGGAAGACGGTAAGGTACTGGTATAGAAATATTGAAGGCAATGGTCCATTCTTCCGATATGTAGCAAATATTTCTTTTATATTGTTTCCATCACTCGCATCAAGCAGTTAAGAATGACATTGAAAGCCAATGGGGAAGGCTTTTGTCGATAGCAAAAGCGTTAGTAGCGAAAAAATTCAAACCTGCCGACGGGAGATCTGCGGCTATATTGATTGCTGTAGCATTATGTTACAATATATAAAAAATGCGTTCATAAACTGGTTCCTGTTCAAAAATACTTCTGTCCAGAATTGTAGGGTATGCTGGCGCTTATTCGGTCTTCTAGAAATGCACGTAGGGAATGCTTGTTTACGCTTGAGGAAAGCAGGTTTGCTGCGAGTAAGCCCTCTGTAACAATTTCAGTGACGAGCGAATTCCCAAGAAAAATAAGAGCCGCATTAATAATTCGTTTTGAGCAAGTTGGTTCATTCTTAAAAGCACTCACTTGCACGACGACGACACAGACAAACCAGTAACATATATGCTCACTCTACATGTCATACGCGTTCCTCGTTTGTCCGTGACTTTATTGCGCAACTATCTATTGTTAAGAACACCACATTAAAGCATGAGGTGTTTTCTTTCAATATAATTACTGCCATTGTTTGTATGCCAAGTGAAATTTAACCGGACGCGAGTGGTCATCCGTCGAAAATAAATCCCTGTAATGTTATTTTCTCGTGGTTGGTTTCTCCGTTCCGCAATATACCCCTACTATTCATTCTCTTATTAACCCAAAAAATGTGGACGGAATGAAAAGGAAATTCCCTTTGCCTCAAACTCAAGCTTCTCATGATCAAAGGCTTGCTCCGTGCAACATCGTATACTCCTCGAGACGCTCACCTTTATTAACCGGCAATCATTCCAGCTGCTGTAATTAAACGTGAACTACGCGGCCGCCTTTGCAAGGCCGAAAAGAAACACACTTCGCGCAGCCGCTCAAGCCGCCTCGTGCACATCGCGCACTGCGGGACCGGAGTTTCTTATTCTTGGCAATTTGCGTCAGTTACTAAGCAAGCAGCTATACCACAGCTCGGCGGCACGCGCCCACGCGGCGCTGCTTTTATACGGGGCAGGCTGCGTAATAAGGCGGCGCTGCGCCTAGTGTGGCCCCTCCTCTGTTCTTGTCACGCCACACGCCTCTCTGAGCGCACGGCTGCCTTCGCGAACAACGGGAAGAGAAGAGAGTGGCGGCGCAATGAAGGGCGGCAGCTCTGCGTCGGATCTGATGCAAACAGGACCCGCGGCGCCGGTGGATGTAGGCCTGCAGGGGCGCTGGTTCTTAGCGCGGGCCGAAGAGGGCGGGCAGACGCCTGGTTCCTTTCTTCGCTCGGGGCATGACACATCGCACTCAATTACAGCCCCACTTACTCAGGCGCCGACACCGCGAAACAACGACGACGCTGCCACGGGTGCACTCTCACCGGCGGGGCGCTTTAATTATCGCCCGAACGCGGCTTCCACTTAGGAGGACACCACGCACAGCAGCGAACGCGGAGCAAAGCTTCAACGCAGGCCTTCCTCCTCCGCCTCCGCCGCACTCTCGCCACCGAAGCCCGTCGTCTTTTCGGCACTCATGCTGTGCAAACGGGCCCCGGGGCACGAACCTAGCCGGCCCAGAGCACGAGGAAGCCTCTCAAAAACTTTTTGCGAACCCCTGAACTTTGTCGGTGCGCGACGGTTGCGTATCGCTGCCGCTTGCATTGACGTCAGGGCTCGTTCGCTGAAACTGGTGAAACGCTCCGCCTGCTGTGTGCTCGCGGAGCTCTAGCATTATGCGGCGCTGCTGCCCGACGACACGTGCATGAACCATTGTCGCCAGGGTGCTCTAGTGCCCGGAACACGGCTCATCGCGCTCTCTTTGGGCAGCGCCTCACTTTTTTTACTTTTTGTGGAGCGCAGTGTCTGGTTTTCTGCTAAAATCAAAGAGCAATAGACTTCGGTTTGCGATGAACAAACTGCGAGCTGATTTTAAGCCAAGAAAGGCTCTCTTTGCAAGTAGGTAAGCTAAAATAACCAACCGAAGCCTGGGTAACAATCTGAAAACATGTCTGTTCACTGTGTCCAATTCGTTCGGTTAGGAAGCATCATATCGAAGAAGAGAAACTCAAATGCACGTCCTCTTTAAGTTCACTGCGTCATGAGCCTAACAGGCAGTTTTGTCGGCGAGATCGTTACCGCACCGAGCTGGTGCCACTAAATTATGACGTGTTCACTGTTGTGGATATATATTTCTATAAGTTCAGCAATGAATTTTATTTGCTGACTTCCATTACGCCGCCCTTTCTTCTAGTCTTTGGAGGATTCTGTTAGTGACAGAGCACTGAGTTTTTTTCAGAAATGTTGACCTTCCTGACAGGAACGACTGCAGCCAAAAAAGCACTAATACTGCACGTGTGGTGACTTCATGGGTGAAACGTCAATTAGGTGAAAGTGTCCTGAAGGAACCGCGTCCCATACTGCATTATTCGCCTATTTTTTTTTTTAATTCGTGAATTTTCGCTAACACGTAGAGTTGCGCTCCTGAATTGAAATACTTTTCGCTTTCTCATATGCTGTTCTCTCATATAGAGTTTCTTAGCACGGGCTGCATATTTAGGTGCAACGGAAGGTCAGCGCAGACGTCAGAAGTAATGTATATCATCGTCTTCGCAAAAAAAAAAAGGATCTGAATTTCGCGCGTTACACCCACGGTTACTACTTACAGACAATTCAACTAAAACATTGTTAAACACGATAGCCGCTCGTGTTATTATTCAATAGCGTTTTTATTGCACCATTATAGATTACAGCATAGATTGACGATTTTCTAAGGACAAAACGCTGACTTTAGGCCGTTTCGGTCATCACTTCAATTCAGATTTCATTCTTTATCCAAATCCCCTTCGTTGTTTTCTTTCGATTTCCACTACTTCTCAACCCCGAGTAAATGGGAATTGTTCAGCAGAAGACGGCACCTACACATTCTCCCAAAGAACTAGTCTCTGTATATTCTACTAACCGACACATCACGAGACACTTTTGATAACAAGTGCAAGATTCCGTTATTTTCGTTGAGAGTTACGATTGTGCAACTGATGATATTGTCTTTTACAACAGGCACTACACTGCACTTTCAAGCCTCAGTCAGCCTCAAGTTAGCAATACTTAAACACAGACTGAAAGCATAATTCTTCAAGCAAGAGTGTCTTTCCCAAATCACTATCACTTATTCTAGATTTTTAATATTGTGCTATAGATTAGGCTGTATTCAGTGCAGCTGTGCCTGTAACGTCCTGCCAGTTCAAGGTGATGTCAAAGTAATCCGAATCCCAATATTGTGGGCAGAATCGTTGTATTCTGGCTTCGCTCCGTTCATGCCCCATCGCAAATCATAAGGCGTTTCAGCTCATCTGAGTTTGACACTTCAAGAATATCATTGTATATACGCAGGTGGTGGAATATACCTCGCTCCCTATTTCGATGTGCATGACTCTCTGTGCTGACTGAATACCTCTCTTCTGATCTCTTCCCTGCATTTATTAGAGAAAAAAACTTTCTTGTCGCTGTTCCTATAGAGGCGAATAATCTTTCGTCTCGTGATTTTTTCTCGTCTGCTTTTTTCTTGTTTTTTTCCCTGATTTTTTTGTCGTGCATATTTGTCACTGTGAAAATAACAAAGAATGAAACGCTTACTTCATATACAGTTACACATGTTATTTAACGCGGTGGAATAAAATGCTGCTCCCTACGTTCTCTCCCATTGAGTTTCCGCTGAGTCGAAACCAGCCAAATCCGAACGCCCGGTTGTAGAGAGCGACACTCTTCGCAAAATGTACACTGCCCTTTTGCCGCTGTTAGCTTGTGTTAAGGGAGCTCATATGCCTTTGAACATATGAGTGACAGCGCTAACCCCCACACACCTCATATTAGCTGTCTGAAATGTCGTCTTTCGGTCTATCTCTCTATTTTCGCACATCTCATGAGGGCTCACCTGCACCCACTATGCGCATCACAGCAATGATGGGATGCTCTAAATACACGCAAGTTAGTCCTTGTACACGCGTTTTCCCCACAACCAAACTCGATTTTATTTATTTTCCTGCGTACAATATCTCGTAAGGGCCCTCGTGTGAGTGCATTACATTGGGAAGAGAAGTAGGGGTAGGGTGTGACCGGCGACCGTATTAACAAGGAACATTAAAAACCACGTGGACAAATATAGCACCACAGGAGAAAACCACACACGCAATGTGAGCATTTAGGGAGAGCCGATATTCTGACGCGGCCTTGGACACTCACTCCTATTTCATTCCTTTTCTGGACACCGGTGTTGCTTCCTCTTTTTCCCGAGCACAAACAAATGCGCCGCCAACGTGCGCCTCTGTGTACTACGGGGCCCCGTGTGTGCGGCGATCTGTCACGGTCCAGATGGTGGTGCCGCCGCGCAAAAAGGCGTGTCCGGATTTCTCCGGGCCAGCGGCGCCGCGTACACCAAGTCCGCGTAAGCGGCGATCCACTTTGGGGCGCCTCCACTCGGGCTCTGCACTCTATCATTCGTTCCGCGGACCACCCAAACCTTATTTCTGCCGCGCGCCAGAGGCGGTCTCGCTGGTGCGGTCTCATCAGGACTGCGCTAAGGCGAAAATGATTGCCGCCGCTTGAGCCGTTCTCTCCCCCCCCTCTCTCCCCTCCATCGCCAGCCGCTGATGAAGGCTTGGGCGCGCCGAGATCGGAACTGCATCTCCAGCACCTTCGCCCAGCCGTGCCGCCGGGCTCCAGATTGCGGACGCCGCAGTGACCATCTTCCCGTGCCGCCGGATGGCCGCAAAGCGCACTAGCTGACACACGATTGAACGCACGGCTTTCGAAACAACTCAATTCGTTTTCCCATTGTTTCCTTCGGCTTCCTTTTCTTGCTGCAGCTGAGTCCTTCTAAAAGAAAGATCGAGAGTAGGTTCATTTTTGTTTTGAAACTTGGCTTCACGAATAATGAAAATGACGTCTTGATTGATTTGCTTTTTGGCGGTTTTAACATCGGCGCGCATAAAAAGGATAGTTGTATAGTCTACGCCCGGCAACTTGCTCCTTGTTTCATCGTGTTTGTAGCATTGAGGCGATTTCTTTTGATCCGTGGAAAGGACTGCCCCATTCCGGTACATTTTAACGTTTGTGACGGAAGGCTCGATTTGGGGACAGAGGACCAATAGGCGACATGAAGCAAAATGCGACAGTTTTATGCTTAGGCCTCCACAACTTTAATAAGTGCGTGGCCATATTAACTTTATACTTAGCTGCTGTGACCACCCCACATGAGCACTACAAATGAGCCTAATATTGACGATGTTGGCCTCATTTAGGCAAGAAAAAAATGGTAAAACTTGCCTAAGTAAGAAATAAAGCAGACGAAAAGCCACGAAAGTTTGCAGGCGAAATTATTCTAAACTGCGCCTTTCAATAAAACTAGCATCCTTGATTAACGCATTCATTTTGCAATTAAAATTTATTATTGTTCTCGTCTTATGCGATGTTTAAAAATTTTGACTCCTCGTCTTAAGAGAAAAGTATTTTACCATAATGTTAAGGGGTGGGGCAAAACACGACATTCTGGTGGTCTCAATGGACAGAAGCCAAGATAATGATTTTAATGCTAATAGTTTTAATGCTTGTTGTAAACTCCTATCTGTCATATTTCTGCCCCCTAAGATGGTCCGAACGTACAAGGCATTCACACTGAATGCCGACTAGCACGCAGAAGAAATGTGTATAAGCTGTGAGAGTTATAAGCAGCGCCGGCGCCATCAGTCGTTCTGGTGTCACCAAAGGGGCCAACCGCATAACAGATAAGAAAATGAGATAATGTGAAAGCAGGAACAGCATAAATATTGCTTTGAGCCTAAGCATCACACTCCGTCCGGTGGGTAAGAACAGCTGATTGTATTACCCATTCTTAAAACGGAGAAAGCTTGCTTATATCTGACCTACGATCACATTCAAAACCTCGTGTACACGAGTCACGAATCGAACCAAATAGCACGTATAGATTCAATAGGTCTGAGCGAAAGAACAACTACGAGATTAAAACAGAGAAAAATCGCGATAAAAGCAGGAAATTTGAAAAATATCGCATAGCCAGGCCACAAGCAAAGCATGGCTGCAGAAAAGCCCAGCCTGTATTGTGCCATGAAACAAAACAGTGCCGCGTTGTGATTTGGATACAGCGTCTGGCATTCCAATAGGGCTTCAAAGATTGAAAGAGGTCCTTAGAGCCACCTTTACGTATGTGCATTCATTTTGAAAATGAGCAATACTTCGATTTTGGCAGGTCGTTTAACTTTGTTCGATTCACTGTCTTTGCCTCCGAGGTGGAGCAAATTGCGACGTTTTGATGTTTAAAATTTCAATAAATTGTACTGTGTTGCTGTGTTACTGTGTTAAGGACAACGCAGCGAGACAAACGTTAGCAGACATAAAGCGGGCAGAGCGGGTAAGGGAACAAACGCGGGTTAATGACAGCGTAGTCGAAATCAAGAGGAAGAAATGGGCTTGGGCAGGGTATGTACTGCGAAGGCAAGATTACCGGTGGAATTACCGCTGGTCCTCAAGGGTAACGGATTGGATTCCACTAGAAAGCAAGCATAGCAGGGGGCGGCAGAAGGTTAGGTAGGCGGATGTGATTAGGAAGTTTGCAGGCATCGGGTCGATGCGGCTGGTGAAGGACAAGGTTAATTGGAGAGACATGGGAGAGGCACTTGCCCTGCAGTGGGTGTAGTCAAGCTGATGCTGATATTGATGATGATGATGCTTATGATGATGAGTGTTCCTCTTCAGGTAGCCTTTTCATGTCTGGTAATCGTGATGCCAGGGTGGTGGGAAGTAATTGGGAAACATTTGCTTTTTGATAGCTCTGAATAATAAAAAAAAACAGCCAGGATCTGCAAATTTCTGGCACGCTTTACTCCGCTCTCTACCCGCCGTGGTGGCTCAGTGGTTAGAGCGCTCGGCTGCTGATCCGGAGTTGCCGGGTTTGAACGGTGCGTATGTCGTGTTTCATCGAACACGGCAGCCGCTTTCTTCTCGGAAACGATTGGTACATCGATGGATGGGGAGGACAGGCAGCGGCCTGCAATCGAGAGTGCGGACCGCTTCCCGGAACACAGGGCAGGAAGCAGTGCGGGCGTCAGCTTCGGGCCGCGGCGGTGGCAGCAAGCAGCACGGCCGCGATCGAACTGCAGCCGGCCCTGCGTCGTAACGAGCTGACCACACGGAACTTCTTGTTTCGTTGACGCAGGCCCGCGCTCCACCGCACCCGATCCTCGGCCGACTATACGCGCGGGGAAGTTGTGGGCAGGGACGTCAGATGTCGCGGTGGAAAACTGGTCCCGGAAACTTACCAATCCTATGTAAGGCATCTTGATTGTTGTTTAATTGAAGTTTTCATTGGAAATGAAAGTGATTTCTTTTATCGCACTTTGTAATATTAACCCAGTCGAAAAACACAACAGAACAGTTCCTCTCGACACAACATATTTTCAGTAATGTTTTTGACCATTAACATGTAGTAACAACAGGATTTTTTGTAGGAACAGACGAACGTTCTGTAGTTACTACAGAAAGTACTATACTACAGAAAGTATTATAGGACTACAGACTACAGAAGAGTACTAGAGAATAATCTGCAGTACTACAGAGAAATATTACTAAACAACAGAAGAATCTGTCGTAAAAACAGAACTACAACATATATTTTCGTATTTTTGACACGCTAGTATCGGTTTCCTCAACTGGGTTTCCAAAAATAATATAGTTCGGTATTATTTTGTGCCACTACGTTATTTTTTGGCCGCCTATTGCTATATCTAGTGAGGAAGTGTATAAATTCGCATTCACTGTGGAATGCGCCATATTTTGATGTATGCACAAACTCGATAATACAACTTTCCATGCATTCTTGCTTCTCGACGTGCTAGGCTTGCAAACTAAAGAATAAAAACAAGGAACGCTTTTTCATTAATTAGAGAGAGAGAAAGACGACCGGAAAGGCAGGGAGGTTACCTAGGCTACGCCCGGTATGCTACCCTACACGTGGGAAGGGGAACGGAGGGAGAAATAGAAAGGGCAGAGAGGAAATGAAGACGATCCCTTTTCCACGTGTCCGTTGGCCATTACTTGCATGGTACACAGGACACAAAGTGATAGTTTACCACCTTGCACTCAGTCCTGAGTCCTTCAAGAACTTTAAAAGTGCCTTCAAAGCTGTCCTTATGCGATGAAGGCTTACTCCAAGGACCCAGAATCTTGGCTTCAGTAAGGGGCCGAAGATCTAAACGGCGGAGTGTTGCAGCCAGGAGTGCACGCTCACGCTGAAACCGAGGGCAGTTACAAAGAAGGTGTTCTGTTGTCTCGTCGCACCCACAGATCTCATACGCAGGAGAGTCTGCCATTGCGATTAAGTGGTGGGAGTAGGCTTTTGTGAACGCCGCTCCCAGCCACATTCGACACAAAAGCGTAGCATCGCCGTGGGAAAGGCCGGACGGGGGATCGAGTGGAAGTATGGGGTCGAGGCACTGCAGACGGCATGCGGAAAATGCGTTATAGTTATGCTGTGGCTGTTTGCTATGCTTGAATTCAAGCACTTCCGCCCAGCATTTAATTATGCAGCCACGTATGTCAAGTCCGTGTATAACGCACTGTGAGGAAGGCTAGTTATTCAGTAAAAGACGGGTCCACTCCAGTTTCACGGCCACAGAAAACTACATTTTTTTCTCTTTCTCTCTCCAATGATATAGCATGTTATTCCGGGCAACGAGTCTCGAACCGCTTAACTAGCGACACGGAAGGGAACATCCAAAAGAAACTTAAAACCTGTCCTTCTCAGCTGCAGTTCGAGTATGCTGCTTCGTAGAGTTTCCAAACAGAAGAGAAGAGAGCCAGTGAGGAGCGTTGCTGAAACACAATTAAATGTGCAGCAATCACGTCAGAAATAAGACCGCTATTTTTTTCTGCTAAACGTCAGACACCGCTAAGTCATCTACTTAGATCTTCTAATATGAACATCGACCTCCTTAGAAGGGCATTACTTGGCTGTTTTCTTCTATTTTATATTTTTATTCTTCATACTCCGCGAGATTCCCAGCTTTGTCTCAATGATCGTTGGCTTTATTCAGCTGCGCTTGAAAGGGCACTCGTAGTGCCGTGGCGAATGCACAGCCTTTGCTTATTTCACTGTAATACAAATACTTTGTCTCCACACAGCACAAGGGCATCGCAGCGTGCGCATGATTTTGTAAAAACTAAGACACATACATATAATTATGAAATGATGGAATAATTATGAAAAGAATACAAATAATTATGAAATGATGGGGACATTACGTATGCGTTCCCAACGTGTGCTACATTTGCGAGAAAATACTTTCATCTCTATAGTAGCCGTGCGGACGGCGCACTGAAATAGGCCGAAGGTGAATCGTGTGAACAGAAAAGAGCATCGACGGTTTTTTTTATTTATGCGAGTTTAACGTTCCAAAGCGACTCAGGCTATGAGGGACGCCGTAGTGGAAGGCTCAGGAAATTTCTACCACGTGGAGTTCTTTAACGTGCACTGACATCGCACAGTACACAGGCTTCTAGGACTTCGTCTCCATCGAAATTCGACCACCGCGGCCGGAATCGAACCCGCGTCTTTCGGGTCAGCAGCCAAGCGCCATAACCACTGAGCCACCACGGCGGCAGAACCGCGATGAACACGTGGCGGTGCAATCAACTCGAGTGCACGAGCCAAAGGAGCAATCGGCAAGGACGTATAGCTTCTTCATTGTTTCCCGGATCTGCGTCCCGCCGACCAGCTACAATAAAATAAAACGATAAAAATAGTGTCCGCGAAAGAAAGGAGGAGCATCTCACGCGGCCCCTTTGACCCTCAGGCACGCGGCAAAACCGCGATGGCATCCAGGAGCTAACGAGCGTGCTCTGTCTTCCCCATTCCGTTCTTTTTCCCTACGTTTTCCCGGCTGCATCCCTGCTGGTGGCTAATTGTTTCGGGCCCGTCTGCAGGCATGCGTGAAGAATGCTGAGGCGCAAATAGGGACATGTTCTCCTGCGCCTTCCGTTTCGTGCTGATCTCCAGTAAAAGGGGAAACGTTTTTCCTTAACTTCATTCATGCCAAGGTATGTATGTGCGCGATATTGGGATCAGCAATTAGCGCCGCTGAGCGAAGCCGCGTGTAAGAGCAAGTTGCTGCCGGATAAAAAGTTAATGCAGCGAGCCGCGATAGACTGGTGTCGACGGCATCGACCGGAGGATACCTTGCCATGTAACCAAAATGGGCGCTCAGACGCAAGCAGTATCGGCCCTTATTGGAGGCTCAGTCCTCTACCAATGACATTTAACATTACCGGAGATGAACAGCTTATTTCTGCTTGTGTCCTTGGCCATCATCAAAATTTATGCCTTTCGTTACACAATTTATTTGCATTACTGCTTAGGAGCAAGCCACACATCAATGACCAGCCTCCAAGCCTTTCGTCACTGCATTGTGTCTGTCTTCCTGCAGTAAGGCAGTAACAATGGGGAAGCTGAGGGCAAAATTTTTCTTTCTGCAAGTGAAGCTCCAGCAGTACGAACAGATAGGCGCATACCATTGTTGGTGGTCGGAGTGGCATGGAGGGGAAAATGAACAGAAGCAAGAAGCTGCGCTGATAGGTTACTCTTCGGTGCGCTGCACTGCGCTCTTCTTCACAAAATGGTGACTGCGTAGCTGAGAAAGAACCAAGGGAAGTTTCCGAGTTCTTCCATCGTGTAGAGGCTTCAGAAAAGCAGGCACGGGTAAGTAAGTGTTGAATGTAAAATAAAAAAAAACGAAGGCAAAAGAATTTTGCCAACCCCGGCATCTGCCATCACTACGGCGGTGGCACCTGAGCTGGGGCAGCGGAAATAAACGATAGCAGGCAGTTTGAAGAAGTGAAATGAAAGAGGTGAGGAGACAGTAAGAAAATATAGAGGGAGAGGTGATAAATACACTATTTATATAACAATACATTTGTAGAAGTTGCGCGCGTGCAGAGTCAATAAAGAAAAGAAAAAAACACGCTCACAACACTTTGCACACAACAGCTGGAGTGGGGCGCCCGGCTGTTAATCGTCCAAGGTAGCACACGCGGAGCGTTCGCTCACTACGTGTAACTACCTGACGGAGAACAGACGGGACGTCAAGCCCGTCTGTTCGAGAAATGCACAGAGGCTCAACAAGGTTCGCTCACGAGTGCGCGCACTGGCCTGCGGCCACAATAGCGTCTTGAGGGAGTCTGGTAGGATGCCCAGCACCCTGTAGGCCGCGAGCATATCACGACGAGCGAGGGCATACGCGGCAAAGCGAAGGAGCACGTGCTCCAGTGACTCCACTGCACCGCATCCGTCACACACATCACTCGTCGCGATTCCGTGACGTACCCGTCGTTCCCCGCGCCACACGCAGCCAATACGCGCGCGGAGGATCATAACGCGTTGCGACCGCGTAAACCTCCGGCGATGCGTGTGTCGGGGTGCTGCTATCGGAGATGGCCCTGGATGACCGCACGCACGTCCTCCAGCGCAAGGGGCAGAGGCGTGGAACACTTAGTTCAAATAAAAATTTAAGAACTTCTTTCTACAATGCAATTCTATTTAGCACGTGGGGAGCAAAAAGGCGTGAACAATAGATGTGATAACCCTAAGCCGGCGCGAAACGCGCGTGCATTGAAGCCCCATGGTCGTGCCATTGACTCTATCGCTTTTCACGATATTTCGACCTCATCGTTCACGAAAGAGCGCGAAAAACCCTGGCATCTTGTGCCTAATTACTGCTTATGCAGTTTCTGCTCACGACGGCTTCCCCCAGCCACCTATGCCGCATGCGAAGTCGGCGAGGTTTCGATTTTCTTTCATCACAGCAGCACTCGGTGAGCGGGTATTTCGAAGATGCTTTCCGTCCCCGTCGAAATAGTGTCTCGCGTGAAATCGTTCAGTTATCGTGGCCGGCGAAGGAATAACGTGCGTCGCTGCAGCCATCAGTTTTACTCCATGTTCTTGCTTATCAATGTCTCTTTTCATTAACAATGACCTTGGGACACTAATCTCTCAAATGACGTTTACCTAGCGTACCCCATTACTACCTTTAATGTTTAAGTACTACGTCGGGGCGCAAACACTTGGTGCTTGATCATCCAAACTGCTGTTATAACATTTCAGTTTGTGCATCTTCCGGTAAACGATATCCAAGAGACCGGCCAGCCCAGAGCGGGCCTCAGGCGCAGGAAGGCTTGTGAATTTGGCCACAGCTGCAGGACTAATGACCTCGTTCGGTGCCAGAAATCAGGTTTAGGAGACCTCTGTAGACAATGCACTTGTCAGGTAGTAATTGAGGCGTGAAGAACTGCAGGGATGCGTTATTTTGCTCTTGATTTTGAGACAAGTCCGCGGAGCGACTGCAGCCGTTTTAATCAGGCACCACTGTTTTTTCAACAACGCCATCAACAAAGAAGTGACAGGACACTAGAAGAATTGGAGGCTATTCACCGTCACTTGAACCATGACCGTATCAAAGCTAAACTTAATGAATAGAGGAAAAAATGTCCGCTTTTGGCCGGTCTCGGAGCTCTTTGATGACAGCTCTTAGAACTCCCCACGGATCCAAAGTATCAAAACCAAGCACAGTATTATTTTCGAAATTGGAAGGTTACCTCACCGTCTCGGCACTTCCGGTGTTCAAATGAAATGCCTGCGGGTGCTCAAACCAGTGATGTTCCCAAAAATAACACTTGTAAGGTTCACCTACCCAGTGGTGCTGGCACCGTCGGCAAATCTCCAAAAAATTGCAGCAGGTTATTCCCGGATTTCGATTCAGAGTTTAGTGGCAGCTATACGCAAATAACATTGTGCAGCTTCGTGAGTTGATGTATCAGGGTTGTTCGCCTTGAGCACCTAGAACGAGATACAGCTCATTCACGTTTATCCGGTGTTTTCTTGTAAGCATACTATGTCACAACTAGACAGCACCAGATAAATGTGAATGAGCTATATCTTCTTCTAGGAGCTCAAGACGAACAAAGTTACACGAGCCGCCGCGCTGGCTCCGTGGTCATGGCGCTCGGCTGCTGATCCGAAAGACGCGGCTTCGGTCCCGGCTGCGACAGTCTCATTTCGATGGAGGCGTAATTCTTGAGGCGCGTGTACTGTGGGATGTCAGACCACGTTAAAGAGCCCCAGGTGGCCGAAATTTCCGGAGCATATCACTACGGCGTCCTTCATAACCTTAGTCGCTTTGGGACGTTAAACCTCCATAAACCAAACTGAGTTACACGACATTAGAGCTCAACTATTACCACAACAATACTGCTAGTACTGATTAATATATTGCGCCCGCAGAGCAGATTAGTACACGACTCTAGTGTGCTGTTTTTTTTTAGTATAATTTCTCTAATCAGGTGTAACATATACGAGCACCATTAATGTTCTGGTCTACATTAGTAGGTAGTAGAGCATGTTAACATAACGCACTGGTAAAACAGCGTAATGAGGCACCGTAGTACGCTGCACGGTAGTTGCGCAACGTCTAGTTACACTGGATCAGTGTAATACGGTACGCCGCAACGGAAGCGCCGCAGGTTCGCCGTCTTCGATTCTGCTCAGCAGCCCGTGCCGAGCCGGTGGGCTGGGCCGCTATCGCTGCCTTCGGTCCGCAGAGGCGCGAGCCCCTCCTGGCCGGTTCGAGACAAAAGAAGCCGGCGTCGCCGTGACGGCTCCGCGCATCGGCCATTGTTCGCCGCCGCGGCGGAAAGCACTCAGCCAGTCATCGGGGCCCCCAACCCTGATCTGGCCTTTGTTTTGGCGCTTGCGCGTTGGCGGTGGTGCGCTTTGCGGCGCAACACCGTGGGAAGGAAAAGAAAGAAAATGGGAGGAAAGGAGTTTCAACCCAGCGGAGGCAAGAAGCGCGCGAGCGAGGGAAAAAAAGGGCAAATAAGGAAAAAAGGAATCGTAGCGGACGAAGGAGAGAAGACGGTCAGGAAGGAAACGGGATCGGAAGGGGCCTCTTCCTGCACGACAAGCGACAGCCGTAAAGAATGGTTCGAGAAGACAAAAGCGACGACGACGGCGAGAAGCGAAAGGGAGAGGAGGTGGGGGAACCGGGAGTCTAAGCCCCGCTCGGAGAACAACAACGCGCCGTAAAGCGCCGGGGAAATGCGGAGCGTTGTATGAGCATGCGAGTGAGACACAAGGCGCGTGTTTTTCCTCGTTCCTCTCTACTCCTACCAGCAACAAGAAAACAAATTGGCTGCAGAAGTGAGGGATCATAGAGTTTCTAAATATTACCTAGACGGAGAGCTGGTGCCACCGTCTACGCCAGTTTCTCAAATGGCACTTCATGCGCCACGGGAATGCCGGGAAGACAGCGTATCGAACTTGGCTTGGCCCTAAAATATAACCACGACTGTAGAAATACAAATTTTCGCAAAATATACAACGAAACGAAGCGTTGTTTTACAATAAATAAGTCTTGTGATAAAATATGCTTATTGTACATTTCAATAAATGACCAGAAAAGCAGATGGCCGTAAGCGAGCACCTAATTTTCCCATGCGCACAGAGGGCTTTCTCTTCATGCCGCCAAATATAGCTAGCCGGGAAAATAATTTTTTTTTGCATTTTACAGACACTTATCAGAATGAATATTCTTTCAAAAATTGCTTGCGCTTAAAATATTACACTTTAGAAGCTTCCGTTTTCGCCCTGTGACAAACAGAAACGTTTCATTGGTATAGTCTGCTATTGCGGGATGCGCCCTGTGCCCGTAGAAAACTTGCCCGAGCCCTAGCTTTTCAATGATAATCTAGTTTTCACGCACTAGGTTCCAGCTATCGGCATGTCGTGCCGCTGCGCTTACCGATTTTGACAAGAGAAACATGAATTAGGAAGCGTAAACCTCTCCTACCACAAGTAAGCAACAGCCGTGTTACTGCCGACACGTGCAACATGCGTGTATTTGTGTGAATTAATTTTGAAGTGGAAGTCGCTCCTGTATACAATGCGCGGCTACCGCCAGTCTTCGAATTGAACCAAACGCAATCCTCGGCGATTACGGTTAACATAAGTTGCGCTTGTCGAAGTACTTTTCTCTTTTAAGAGATAAATGACTTCGAGACAGTTACGAGAAATGTGCAGAGTGGTCACGGCAGCAGACTGCTGAGTTCTCAGTTAAAAAAAGAAAACGTCCTGTCCTTCTTTCAGAATTCGATGCACAGGCAGCAGAGGTTCCCGCTGAGCAAAACCCAGCTTGCAGAGTAAATTACTGCCAGTGAGGGGGCAAACGAACTTTAGGCCTAGCTGGCACCAGACACAGTGCTCAGCTCAATTCAAGCCAAGCGCCTTCTGATTCTTGGGATCTCAAAAGAACTGCGCGCGTGGCCGCACTACACAACCACTTAAGATCAGTGAAAACTACAGTGATGAAAAGAAAACTGAACAACGAAAAACATCCAAGCCGCGCTGTGTCTCGTCCCTTCTCTTCCTTTGGCATCTTGTCGTTGCGCTGTTGCACTACAAAAACTGTCAACAAGCCACAAGATGTCAATCCGGTGTGCTGTCTTCCCGGCATGCCGCGGGCGTTCATGGTGGATGAACTGGAGAGCCCCCAGCTTCCCCCTAGTACACAGTAAGAAACTCTATGCTGAGGATAGTGCACGAGAAGAAAGAAGCTAGTTTTGAGTAATGTTAGTGGCTGACACTGCTGCTTTGTGTCCTGGGGTCGTACTGGCTCTTTTCTAGTGCCGTCAGCTCAGCGTACGTCCGCTTACAAAATTTACACGAAATGACGCAGCTGCACTAAGAAATTCTAGAAAAAACAGCGCACACAGGACACGGACCAAGGGAAGAACCGACGACACGAGCGCTGACTTACAACTGATTTTATTAAGCGGAAAGTGAACAATATATATAGGAAGGAAGTAGCAGATACAATCAATAGCAGGCAACGTCAAAGAGGTGTAAATGGCCGATAAAATCGATAAAACCGTAAGGGGTGAAGATAAAACAGGATAAATTCAACAGATGACAAGCCATGGTGTAAAGAACCATAAAACGCTAAGACACGTGAATAACATATACAATGCCATGAATAACAAAACCGAATACAATCAACAGGTGGAAGGCATGTGAAGGTGACAAGGATTTATGCTGTGTGAACAAATTTAACAACTGACACGCGCTAGAAACGGATAACCAGGCACATAACTCACACTTTCATCCATTTTCTTTTTTCTTTTCTTGAGAGGTACGCCACTTCTTTTTCTGATAAAACTACAGATGGCGCACTGACGCAGGTGTATTTATTAGATTTTATGTTGAAGGCTTCCATCACTTCCCTAGTTATTTGATCCGAGTGGCTTCCTATGATTTTGCAGTTTTCAAATTCAGGTTGACAAGCACTGCAAATTCCTATATGGGCTGCTATATGTCCTTTTACCCCCTTTTCCACACCTTTATTATGTTCCCGCAATCGGTCATTAATACATCTGCCCGTCTGACCAATATATTTGTCTCCGCAAGTTAAAGGTATTGAATAAATTACTTCCTTCTGACACGGTACGAATTGTTTACGATGTTTTTTGCTGCATGTTCTTGCTGTCTTGGAAGGAGGGTTAACGCGGTTGCAGATATTTGCAAGCTTTTCCGGAGCTGAAAACACCACCTTCATCTTTGCTTTATTCATGACCTTTTTCAGATTATGGGACAGAGCGTGGAGATAAGGGATCACTGCGACTTTTTGTTTCTTTTTTTCTTTGTCACTACCTCCTTCATTTATCCTTTCTTTTCCTCTCATCCTCTTTTATTTATTTATTTATTTATTTATTTATTTATTTACAGAAGACTGCTGGCTTTATTGCAAAGCCTTAAGCAGGAGTGGGTGTGAAATACACTTTGACAAAAAGAAAACCTCCCTGAGGTACACGCAACTCAGCACACAATACCGAAAAAATGAACGACGAAAAGAAACAACATTATACAATATTAGACGACGCCTGGCGTCAAAATGAGCACTGGGGAAGAAAAAAAAAGGAGGAAATGTTGAATGCTGCAAAATTGTTACGAATTCCTTCTGGGCTTCTGGGCGACGGAGATTAACAGGTGATTGGGATAGCCTGCCCCTAATAACCTATTGCATTGTGTGTCAAAGCTGGAAAGCATGCTGTGAGGACATGATTTCTTGAGCGCGTTAGACATGCAAAGACTCGCGATTGCTCTCTTCACTAATTTCGAATGAGCTGAATGGTAATGAATCACCGGTTTCTTATTACGTGGTTCATAGCTCCAACAAATGTGATGGCCCTGGAATTCCCGCTTGATGTCAAGAAATCAGATAGTGCTGTCTACTGGCAGCTCGTGAGTTAGGATTAGAGGGAACATGGTCGAAGTGAAAGTATGCAAAATATTCTGAAGGTCTGAGTGGAACGCCTGCTTGTGGCTATTTATGACCACGAGATAATCATCGACATAACGAAACGTCCTTATAACAGATGAGCTGGAAAGGATGGAAGCCAAGGTCCTGTCTATAGACGCCAGAAAAATGTCACTGAGTATGGGTGCTAAACATGATCCTATGAGTATTCCAGATTTTTGGAGGTAAATGTGCTCGTTCCATGCACAGTAGGTTGAGGAGAGGTACGTAGAAAGTAACTCGAGAAAGCCTTGTACAGACATACCGGAGGCGTTTTGAAAAGCGGTAGAGCCGTGGTGATCTATGCAATCTTCTACTGCTTTGAGCAATTTTTCTTTTGGAATAGAATAATAAAGATCTTTAATGTCGATAGAAAAGGCTATGGTACCCTCTATTTTCTGATCTTTAAGGAACTCTATAACTTCAAAGGAACTTTTGATCTTGAAGGGGTCATCAACATGCAGGAATGCTAGATGAGCTTTCAAAAACGTGGAAACTGACTTCTGCCAAGTACCGTTAACACGTTTTGGCGGGCTAGTTGGTTATGCATCTTGAATAAACAGCGCGAACAAGGACGAGCACAAAAGACAAGAAAGCGAACGACACGGCGCTGACTAACAACTGAGGGTTTATTGCTGATCACACAAGTATAAATACATAGATGTCGGCAATGAGGGAAAGGTTTACAAAGTGCAAAAAAAACCAAAAACAAAACATAAATGTGACAACAGCAAAATAAGCACGCTAGAAATCAGCAGAGATTATCAACCCCCAGGAGTGACAGCTCTTTTTGCAGAAGTGTTAGCGAAGGGGTACTTATACATGCATTTCCCTGCTTGAATATATTGTATGCCTCGATAATTTCCCTCGCAGTTTTTTCCCGATTTTTGGCAATGACCTTGGTTTCATGATATAGCGGTACGCACTGTTTTTTCTCTTTCTTTGCCCATTCACAATCCCGGCAATGAATGCCGAGATGACCTGAAACTACTTTTGACACCTTATAGCGGTGTTCGGTCAGCCTTTTATTTATGCAACGTCCCGTCTGTCCAACGTACTGCCCTCCACAGGGCAGAGGGATGTTATAAACAACCCCCTTATCACAAGGGACGAAGCGTGACTGGTGCTTAGTTGTGCACTTCGCCACTTTTCCTTTGAACTCATTAACAGATCGGCACAAACCGGCCAGACGATCAGGCGCGGAAAACACAACATCGACACCTGCTTTTTTCCCCACTTTTTTCAGGGAGTGTGAAATTCCATGTAGATATGGAATCACAGCGACACGTTTGCGGTTGTTGTCCGAACCCTGATCGTCTCGTGTAGCTGGTTCTGACTTGCTCTTCTTTAGGGCCGACTCAGCTACTGACGTGATAAGTTCTAGTGGGTACCCTGCCGAAAGCAATCTTTTTACCTGGTGTGAAACGCTGGAATGCAGTCTGTGGTGGCAGGATTTTGTTAATGAGCTGTTCAAACAGGATCCTATGATACCCCTCTTAATGAGCTTGGAATGGCAAGAACCATAGGGAAGAAGGGGCTTGTTACCTCGGGGTTCGAAAGCCCAGCAAACGTGGCTAGGGGTGAAGTACAGGCCAAGGTCTAGAAACTTGATGTGGTTGTGAACAGGAGTTTCATAAGTGATCTCAAGGGGGAAGAGAGTGTCAGAAAAAATGGACAGAAAAAATGGACAAGTACCGTTTTCGGTTATTATTACTCGAAGGGGGCAATCAACTTTGTGGGTCTTCGCGGTAAAGAACATCTTCAAGGTGTTATTTTCATTATCCTCAATACGTTTTAAGAGACCATTTAAGTTGTGCTGAGAGCATATTTGTCTGACGTTTTCCTTTGCTGAGGTTACTGATTTTTCATTCTTTTGTAAAAAAACCGAGTTAATGGCTTCGAGTGCTCTTGATGCAAAGACGGCTTTTGGGAACACAGCGAAATTCCCTTTTTTGTCTGCTAACAGCACGCGTAGGGATTTTTCTTTTAGATATGATACAGATCGGCTGACGAGAATGTTGCAGTATGACGGTTCATAACGAATTACAGCGTCAATGCTTTCTGATATACATCTTTGTTTATCACATTCCTCAGCTAGACGGGAAGCCTGATGAACCATTGCCACTAGTTCCGGGGGCGTCTTCTTTGGTGGAATAGCGAATTTAGGTCCCAGTTCGAGCACACGGCGCACATCGTGCGGAAGGGAAACCCCACCTGTACAGTAGATGGCGCTCGCGGTGGTGACTGTTTTCTTCGGTAGTAAGGTCCGCAGGTGCGGCAAAACCTGTTGCCAAATGAAGTCGGTGCATCTGTCCACAACGGAGAGATGATCTCTGAAGGCCTGCTTGCCTCTGGTGAGACCACACGAAGCTTGCTGCTTACCATTCAGCTCATTCGAAATTAGTGAAGAGAGCAATCGCGAGTCTTTGCATGTCTAACGCGCTCAAGAAATCATGTCCTCACAGCATGCTTTCCAGCTTTGACACACAATGCAATAGGTTATTAGGGGCAGGCTATCCCAATCACCTGTTAATCTCCGTCGCCCAGAAGCCCAGAAGGAATTCGTAACAATTTTGCAGCATTCAACATTTCCTCCTTTTTTTTTCTTCCCCAGTGCTCATTTTGACGCCAGGCGTCGTCTAATATTGTATAATGTTGTTTCTTTTCGTCGTTCATTTTTTCGGTATTGTGTGCTGAGTTGCGTGTACCTCAGGGAGGTTTTCTTTTTGTCAAAGTGTATTTCACACCCACTCCTGCTTAAGGCTTTGCAATAAAGCCAGCAGTCTTCTGTAAATAAATAAATAAATAAATAAAAGAGGATGAGAGGAAAAGAAAGGATAAATGAAGGAGGTAGTGACAAAGAAAAAAAGAAACAAAAAGTCGCAGTGATCCCTTATCTCCACGCTCTGTCCCATAATCTGAAAAAGGTCATGAATAAAGCAAAGATGAAGGTGGTGTTTTCAGCTCCGGAAAAGCTTGCAAATATCTGCAACCGCGTTAACCCTCCTTCCAAGACAGCAAGAACATGCAGCAAAAAACATCGTAAACAATTCGTACCGTGTCAGAAGGAAGTAATTTATTCAATACCTTTAACTTGCGGAGACAAATATATTGGTCAGACGGGCAGATGTATTAATGACCGATTGCGGGAACATAATAAAGGTGTGGAAAAGGGGGTAAAAGGACATATAGCAGCCCATATAGGAATTTGCAGTGCTTGTCAACCTGAATTTGAAAACTGCAAAATCATAGGGAGCCACTCGGATAAAATAACTAGGGAAGTGATGGAAGCCTTCAACATAAAATCTAATAAATACACCTGCGTCAGTGCGCCATCTGTAGTTTTATCAGAAAAAGAAGTGGCGTACCTCTCAAGAAAAGAAAAAAGAAAATGGATGAAAGTGTGAGTTATGTGCCTGGTTATCCGTTTCTAGCGCATGTCAGTTGTTAAATTTGTTCACACAGCATAAATCCTTGTCACCTTCACATGCCTTCCACCTGTTGATTGTATTCGGTTTTGTTATTCATGGCATTGTATGTGTTATTCACGTGTCTTAGCGTTTTATGGTTCTTTACACCATGGCTTGTCATCTGTTGAGTTTATCCTGTTTTATCTTCACCCCTTACGGTTTTATCGATTTTATCGGCCATTTACACCTCTTTGACGTTGCCTGCTATTGATTGTATCTGCTACTTCCTTCCTATATATATATTGTTCACTTTCCGCTTAATAAAATCAGTTGTAAGTCAGCGCTCGTGTCGTCGGTTCTTCCCTTGGTCCCTGTCCTGTGTGCGCTGTTTTTTCTAGAATGACTACCTACCACTCACCTACCACCTACCTACCTACCACCTGCACTCAGTCTGCCGCGCTAGTCCGCGCATGCGCGCGCCCAGCGGCACTACATATCCCCGCACGCTATCGCGTGGCGTGGTCACGAGGGGACCGACTCTCTTCTTAATGCATTTTTACTTTCTACGACTAGGCTTCAAGTCTCTCGCCGGATGCCCCCTCCTCATTTTTTCTTCCTCCATGCCACATAGTTCCACCTCTATCCACCATATTGAACCATGAGGTCGTAAGTGGCACGCGGTACGTGGTTGTTTTTACAATGCTATTGTAAATGGCGCTACAAGTCTCAATGCAAGATGTGCTGTTTTCTAATTGCTGCCACAGATGGCGCGGTGATTTCAGGGTTTTAGCAGACCCCACGAAACCCGAAACTTGATGAGTAAGAGCTAACGCTCTTAAAAATCTAGTCCTGCCGGCAGTGGCGATATAGTGTGAGGCTGTCTAAATCAAAGCTACTCGATGCACGCCGGCACAAGTTGGAAACCTAGTCGGAACGCTGGAACTTTTCACTTATGGCCACCATTCGTATTGCGATTTCGGCTTTGAAGGACGTTGGTTACGGAGTCAGTTCAGCGCTCATTTTGAAGTTGGCTTCACCGTTATTTCGCAAATTTCCGAGTTTGCCGGGAATCCGGGTTGAAACTAATTCGTGCAAGCCTGGAGAGTTAGTTCACTGGAGATCCTACTTTGTATTCACATCAAGGTGTCGTTGCTGTATTTGAGTCTTTCAGGTGCGGTCATTCTCGTTCTGCTGAGGCAAGTAGTTGATATTTAAAAGCATTGGTATTACACCGCCGTACCTTTCCAATGTGTGCTAATAAACTGATATATTGGGTGGCACTAAATCATGGTCTCCGTACTGTGGTCGACAGAGCACGTTATCTCGCATTAAATGAGGCCTATTTCCTGCTTCAAGTTAGAGTCAAGTGACCACGTAACAGAGGCAGTGATACTAATGCCAACGTTAGTCATCATCCTAAAGAGGCTCATATGTCATTATTTACTCGCCCGAAAGCGCCAAAACCGCGAGCACGTGTCCTCCTAGCCGTCCGGCCGGGCCACAGGTCATTCGCCAATGGGGGAGGTGAGGGGGGCATGAAAATGGTAGCGCAAACTCCAGCTGTCAGTAAAAATTACAATTACCAGACCAAGCATACACACAAGGAACCCTCACTGCACTCAGGAATTACGTTACCATACTTGTTGAACGTTTGGCCGCATGCAAAATCGATGCCACAGCTGCAGTGACACTGTTCACGAAAAAATAATAGGCCGCACGAAGAGCTGAACTAGCACAACCTAGACTTTTTCTTCGGCCTCGAATAGTGCGAAAAGGATCCATAATTTTTATAAACCCGAACGATATTCTCATTAAAGGTCTTTGAGAATCAACTTGAATTCAAGCAGCCATTAAACAAGATTTGCTAACCTTTACTTTATATATGAAATAAAACAAAACCTACCTGTGCTAGGCTCCAGATAGGAGTGCTGCTCAGGTTTCCATCTCGCAACTCGCGTCATCTTTTGTCAAAAGTTTGGCGCATATTACGCGGCACACCATGATAATTCGGCGCTCAAGAAAGTTGCGCTTTATGCAGAATAAAATTAAAACAATAAAGTACAGGAAGTAATACCTTGGACCTCGATAAAGATGTCTTCAGTGATAACTCTGAAAGCTTTCGAAGAATTTTGATTTGAAATAAAGTCTCTCCCCATCTTACAGACGCAAACAGAGGAGTTGTAGAAGAAAGCTGCTCCTAGACTACTTGACACCTGATAGTGGCATTACATTTCTTGGAGCTCCATCCCTTATTTGTAGCAAATCGGGTTTTCAAATTAATGATGTAATAATGCAATATAAAGATAAAAACAAAACGAACTTAATTAGAGACCGGGCAAGGTGCTTGAAGGCGATGCTTCGCATTACCGGCAAATGATGTCACACACGCCACGTCAAAACAAAAGAGCGCGCAGCGCAGATTTTTCAGCTAGTTCGTAACTCTAGTTTACGTGACTACTGCGGTGGAAGCAGAAAAAGTGACTGTAGAAGACGAGCGTTGACCCGTAGCTCTGGATTTATTAAAAAAAAATATTCGATCGTGCGCTCAGTGATTGATGTGGCGACTGCAAACTATCCCCCCTCCCCCCGTCTTCCCCAGCCTTTCGATGCCGTTTCCCACTAAATTCACATGAAGGACCGGGGGGGGGGGGGCGGAATGAAGTTACCACTGTAGTGTAAAAAATGCAATCTGCCACCACAGCATACCTGCCCGCCATCGAAGCTTCAGCCTCCTCTATTTTGCAATAAACATATTCAAACATTGCCAAATGAAAGGAAGGAAAACACATTGACAGACAACGCTATTTCGGCCTAGCTTCTTCTTCGACGCTTTATCAAAAGCCCAACGAGCGCGTTTTGCGAGACGCCATTCGCAGTGGAGCCGCAATCGACAGCAAAGGCACGCAGAGAAACGTTGTCTTTCTCTATTAGAGATAAAAACGAAGACACCTCCGGATTCCAGCGACGTTGCAGGAGAGCGAAAATACACCTCAGTTCGAGGAACGTCAAAAGAGGCACGCGACGAGGGAAGGGAGAGGCCGACCAACGAAAGGGCGATCGGGGATAAACAGGGGGGAACGGAGCAGAGAGGCTAGGAAAGGGGAAATCGGGAAGAGGAAGAAGAAAGACGCGGGAAGAGAAAGAGAAAAGGGAAAAGGGCAGATTCTAGGAAGGAAGGAAGGGAGCGTGAGGAGGCAGGGGGTGCGCTGCAGCGGCAGCTTCGGCCGGGAGATGGAAGGCGTTCGAATGACGCAGCACCTTGCCCTCTCACCTCCTTCTCTCTCTTACTCTCCTTATTTTTTTCTTTCATCCGGTCGCCATGGTAACGGCTCGTCGATACCCATAACTAATACCCTTCGGCAAGGACGATTCCATCAGATCCGCGCCGTTTGGAGCGCCAAGAGCGCGACGGGAGGGAGGGAGGGTTGGAAGGTTGGTCCCCCGACGGGAGCGTGCGAGGTTTGAGAGGTTCCCGTGGGGGAGAAAGCGTAGTCGTCGCCCGCTCCTGTAATGACGACTCTCCGATTTGTCACCCACCGCGGCCGCCGCCGGAGCTCAATGGCCGCGCTGACTGGTGTGGGCGCGAGCGCGCGTGTTTGTATGTTCGCCGGTCGGGGCATTGTGTTGTCCGGTGCATTCAGTGGGCTCGCGTGTTGCGGGTCGTCTCACACGTGAGAAGACGCTCCCATCTTTGTTCATGAACAGCGGCGTTATACACTGCAGCGGTATTAGCGATGCGTGGGCGGCCTTATTGAGGTAAACATCTAGAGTGCGTTACAAAAACACGGGTATCTTCTACATGCCTAGGAATCGAATTTATGCCAGATTTTGTGCAGGTCCAGCTATTACTGACAAGGTGAAGCTAAGAAGCCAGCGTACTGGATTTCGGCACGAGCCGATTCATTCTTCCGTAATCTGTCTAATTATATCCCATGTTTCGCTGTACACGTGTGACTGAGTGCCAAACGTTTTTTATAAATGAGTTCAACTCTTATGTCGTTCTCTTTGCGGACACTATGCTTGCTTTTTCCACGTTTGGCCTAATCCGTGAGCTCAATGTTACTTAAACGGCATCGTTCGCTCTGACCTCGCTGGCTGCTAATTCGGAGGTTCCCGGGCCAGGCGTGCTTGTCGAGGTCGTAGTAGTAGTAGTGAAGCAGCAAGGGGTGGGTGGGGGTGAGAAATGCCACCCTATGCGGTCGCGATCACATGACCACCCTCTGCATATAACACCCTTGTGCCTTGCGCCTTCGCGCTAACTTTCCCATACAAAGTGAAGGATTTTGATAAAGCCATCGTTTCTGTTCGTAGTCCTTTCGCATCCGTGCATCACAGCATGAGACAGCGGGGAGGGGGGGGGGGACGTTTTACTGTCGCGGTCCTGCTTATGACGAAGACGTTGGAGCAAAGGCTGATGCGACCTGATGCGAACCGGTACGGGCATACCGCACGGGCATTATCTTCTTGCGCGTAATCATTATCGCATGTCAGCTAGCTGCATTACGAATTGCTTAATCACCATTAATTTGTTGATGCCTTTAGAAGGCACACATCACAGGGAGCTTTTAAAAGGGTAGAATTCGTCTCTCACCAGCTAGCAGATTGTAGGAATGTAAGAAATAACTGAGAGTTATCCACATGCTGAGAAAATGACAAAGAAACAACAGCATTGACAAACCTAACTCCTGGTAGTGTTGCCACACATACTCTACTCCACGCAGAAAATTTATAGTTATTAAGGAGAATCACTCAACGACCATTAAACTGAGCAGTACGCGCTATGACAGTTAAGCAGCGAGGCTTAGCTTTAGAAGCAAGCTATCCTGCGACATGCCATCTGCATTCGTGCGACAGGTAGTTATAATTTTACTTGTGAGATGTCCAATGTGGTTCCCGTAGTCTTGTGATGATTTCCTACTTGTAAGACGCGAAAAAAAATACATTTATCAATGCTTTCTGCAGCGCACTCATGGCATCCAGAACGTTATTGGTTTATTTTTAAGGACTTGAGAGCAATAATTCAATTCTGCAATTCAGCAATAATAATCCCCAGCTTTTTCTATCATGATAGCGTAAGAGCACAGGCACAACACAAAGGCGTCCAATTTGAGGTAAAAAAAATACCCCAGACTTCTCGGCTATAGCGCGACAGATAAACCGCTGCAGTTTTCCTCTCTCGCTACCACCGGCGATTCCTCGAAATGTCCAATGGCAATGTGCTCGATGTCAGTACTCCAGCTGCTTAAATAGCAACTGCAGAGGTTCTATAATTCGACGACCTTTAAGGCGTAGAAAGCGTGAAATTTTCAGGTAAAGCATGCGAAATACTTTTGGGCGAGCATTTGAAATGTTGGCGCAATTGCCGATTAAAATCGCGATGGCGATCAAGCTTCTCCGCAGCGCACAACGCCAAGCGGGGGAGCGCATGACGACGTCATCTACGGTACCGGAACATCTACAACGCATAAACTCTTTCTTTGAAGCAAGAAAATCCACGCCCCCGAAGGTAAAGCCCACCTAGCGTTGTTTGGCAGCATGCAACGATGCATGGCAGGCTGTGGAGGACGCAGCCCCGGAAAATTGAAATCTTAAAGACCGTCACATCACACCGAGCTTCTTCGCACTAGTAGTGTGCTGTGGGGAGAAGCCTGAAATTTACTCGTCGATTACGCCGTCATTTTAAATGCTAACGCAAAAAACTTCTCACGCTTTACTTGCAGCCCATACGAGTTTGATTCCTTGAATATCGCGTGATGGCCAAAAAATGGTGCAGTTGCCCCTTAATCTTGGCGACCAGGGCGTTACACCGTGCCTGGTCGAACAGTACTCCTTGTCCCGAGATGCTTTGCGCTCCGACTGCATAGACCTGGGCGCTTAGCCTCGGAATACAAGAACTACCGCAGAGTTTTGTTACTTGCAGCGCCTTCAGCTTGAATTTCCAGATAGCGGAGGCACCTGCTAGCAACAACGCTACGAACTGCCAGGTGGCCTAAGGCTACTTTAACAGCGCTGGCTATTAGTGGATTTCGTGACCAGTCGTGCGTTCGGCGGAAGCTGACTACTGGTCAGAGAGATTCTAAAGAAAAAACAAAGCAAATAGGCGCTGCGGTCACTCATCCACTGTAGTTAGGCGCCGCAATGCCGTGAAGTGGACCCAGTGTGTTTGGCTTGGCTAGCGTTTGGTAGGAAACACAGATTCAGTCTAAACAGTGCAATTTTATTTGGAAGAACAGCTTCGAGAAATACCTTGACAATTTCCATACGATTATGATACCAATAATAACTTATAATACGATTGTGTGTCATAAAAGGCACGTTTTCTCCAGCGGACCTCCTCTCTGTTGTTCCTGCCTTAAAGCTTTTGGTTCCCCTCCCTCTCTGCCACTTCAGATATCGCACACTCGAAGGAATCCAAGAGATTTTCAGCTGAGCACTCGTGAAGCGATGGAGTAGGCACTGGTAATAGCTTGCCGTAGCGCGACTTGGGTTTCAATGTTTGTGTACCTTCTGCCTTTGGCAATTGTACTCGATGTGGTAATGTGTGTGGTGACAAGGTGTTGATGCTCGCAGCCCATGTTTATCCAGACTGTACACCTTTGAACGGCTGCCAAGTGTCGGATAAGGAAAGAAATGAAAAACAGTGCTTCCTGGCATATCAGACAAAGTTGTGTTTAAAACTGTATACAACTTGAATGGCTTTGTAAATTCGAAAATAACTCGCTGTCGGCACTCTTATATTTAACAGATAACAAACGGCCCATAGGCAGGTTTTGGGTTTAGGCTCTTTCTTGGAAAGAACGACGGAGGTGCTAACCACTGAACTCTTACGCCTGCATGATTGCAGTGACATTAAATGCATACTACACCCGCTTTCAGTGTTTTCGCAAGAAGAATACGTCATTTAGCCCTTAACTCTGTCAATAGTAGTCTTCTAAGATTTATTATTTTAACTTTAAGCTTTAGCCTTTAATTTTTTTAACCTGCTTTGGTGGCTAGTGGAATCCACAAGAAATCAGTAAAGCGGGAAGTACTGATGCGTCACAAACTTTCATTATTCATTTCTGCGGACTTGATAAAACACCCGACACGCCAGAAAAGCGAAAAATGTTGTCTCAGGAAGTAAAATGAAAGCATGTTGGATAGTTATGTTTTAGCACTTTCTCACCAGCTGATTTAATTTGGACACGCGAGACATGTGCTACAAAAGAAAAAACTTGTAGAAAAGGCAAAAGACCGTGCTGGACGTAAGAGTCTCCTCACAAGGACAGGTATTAAAGTTTTTTTGTTATTTGCTTTGTTCTTTGAGAATTACCGACAATCCCACCTTACTTTCCGCGATAGTCGTGATATAAAAAATCAATCGTGTACACAACACCCGCCTCCAAGTCGAAACCTCAAAACTGAAGTCTCGGTCTGTCAGTCCCGAAACGGTAGCTGCTGCAAAAAGTCGATCAGAGGAGTGTCGGTAAGCTGTATCCTGTTCACCTACGCAGCCGCAATTTGCTGCATTTCTTTCGCTGCTTCGCGAAAAACGTAAGAGCAAAGCCCCTCACTCTGGTGTGTAGCCCAGCACCGTTGCCAGGAGTAGGCAGCGCGAGCGCTTTTGTTGCTCGCAGCCCCGTTGGGGAGCCGATCGCTGGCATTTGCCAAATCGAGGTCGGTTCATTCGACGCAGCCAGCCATCGAGCGGAGGCTACAACAAGCGGAGCACAGAGTATGCCAGCTAACTCGGGATCCGCCGCTAATTATGTTCGCGGCGCAGTGCGCCTCCCATGCGCGATTAGAAGAATGCGCGCGGGAAACCCTTTTCCCTCTCTCCCTCCTCCCTCCTCGCTCCCAGACCTCTTCCTGGCTTCCCCGTTCTTCCTGACTTTCTAATCTGATGCCATCACTCGGCAGGCTTCCGCGTTCCGCGCCATAATTGCTTGTCGGTGTCCTGCGTACCGGTAGCGGCTGTAATTTCTTGGTCTTACTGCGACGATGAAACATGCGTGGCGCGGGCATTGCCGCACTTGGAGAAATAGTCTATAAATACTGCGAAGCAACTAAAGAGAGTAAGTAAAATTATGGCTTCTGGTCTGCGCCAGTCCAAATTTATATGAAGGTGAACACTTCGGGCTTAACCTATACGCTGGGATAAAATGCCGTTGCCATGCCGCAGCTCATTTTTACGAAAAGGCTGAGCAAACTAGCACGGATGGTCTGATTGGCACCTCTATCTTTCACAGACGCCTTTCTTGGACAGCGGCTGATGGTCAAACTAGAGAAAAATTATTGGTCACGTTCGGCATCTCGCCCTTCTGTGCATTGCTTGGTGCATTGTCTGCAGGGTAGTGCCAGCAAAGAGAGACAAGTGATTTAGTTAGCAGCGATGCGAGATGGACTGCAGCAGCTCGTTCTCGGTGCCTTCGTTACTTGTGCCTGCATATGGCACGTGTATAATCACGGCAGCTTCCATTCAGGCTTAAGCAATGCATATTAGGAAAGATGATGCTGTGATGGTGCGTCGATGAAGCACGCATTCGCAGGAGAGGTTTAGCTTGGCGATCGTAAAAGCAAAAGCGATATGTGGAGTCTGCTCCCTGTCGGGCTTTGGCATGCTTGAATAATGCTGTCAGCCGGACGAAAATGAAGTTTCGTTTCTTAAAGCGCTCTTCAAGGCGGTGACTGCGCACAGAGGACTACGCGATGCAGTGCAATGCCCCTCTGAATAACCCGCTCAAATAAGGCTACGACACTATCCGGCCTTTTGGTGGTCCTCAGTCGTTAGAACGAGGGCTGTGACGTACTTCGACGACTCTTCTTGTCTGTAAACGTGCAAGCTTGAAAAAAGTTAGCCTAGATGAGTGCCACTTCAAAACGTGAAGTGACACTTAAGCTCCGCCTTAAGGGCACGTCGCGATAGCCTTAATGGGCCCTTAAGTGGCTTCGGGTTCTCTATGCGTATCACTTCGCTCACATGGCCATTCTCTACTTTACGTGCATAGACCACGGGGAGTCCTCGTACCACTCCTACCGCAGTTGTGCGGAGGTTAAGTTATGCTCCACTGCCCTGCGAAGGCAGCTGGCTGCCTCAAACACAGCCACAAGTGGGGCTTGTGAGACTCAAGTGCTCTTCCCGAGCGACCTATCGCCACCACTCATTAATTTCACTGCCACCTGTCATGGTGAACAGTTTGCTAACATTGCGGTGGGCACGTTGTCACCTGCCATGATGGAAAACTTGTGATGACATGACAAGGTTGCGTGACCTAGGTGGCAGGAGCGCTGCCATCGGCTTTTTCGCTCGCGACACCAACAGCGCCGACGCCGCCTTTTCCGCCGAACGGTAGCCTTAACGATATCGCTTTAAAAAGGTTATGAGACCGTAGTGATAATATGCTGTGCGGTATAATTTGTTCATAACGCTGTTCTGGCCAAGCTGAGATAGACGCTGTGGCTGACCAAGAAGAAATGGCGTCATATCTACCATTTAATCTTCTCAACTTCGAACGTGAAATCCCGGTTCCTACGTAGAGATAATTTAAGTGTTGGTCTGCATAATCAGTGCCACTAGCATTTTGGCACTTTCGTTTCTGTAAGAGCAAACCTTGTGGTGTGGCAACAAGGCCAATTTCTGCGAAGGCAGCTTCAATTAAATATAAAGAAAAATAATAATATTGGCTGAGATCTGAGGGGATCATTTTTGGAGAACTTTTAAATTTTGCTTTTCACCACAGCAGCTTCGTGGCTTAGAGCATGATCTACCTTTTAGAAAATATGAAAACCACTCGGATATCATTAGCTAGTGCTGGTAGTGGTTTTATAAAAGTAATAGTAAAAAGGAAGGAACAGATCTTTGCTAGCCCCGGCTCTGCCATCGATACTGAAGCACCTGAGCTGGGGCAGCGGAAATAAATGATATCATTAGCTTATATCCATTAATAACACAATGTACCGCCAGTGTGCTTCTACAGCAACGAAACTAGTAAATGTGAGAGTGCAGAATTTCATTCACGGCATATCTCTTTCAACGGCCACGAGCCGGATACGCATGATATCTTCCTCTTTTCCAGGAATTCGTTTGCCCTCGACGATGCGCACCTCTAATAGAGCGCATAAAGCGACGCAAACTCTGAAAACGAAAGCGCTCATGCCACCAAACACCACGATGCACTAATGGAAGCAAGTGCCGGCCATCCGATCACTCGCCAGCGCGGCTCCCTCGACACCATCCCCCCAGAAAGTTCGTGCACAATGGAGCGAGCGCTGATTTTCCGGACAGCGACGGGTATAGGTATATGGGGAGCGAGGGGATGCCAGCCTCCGTTCACTTCCCCCCCCTCCCCCATCCCTCCACAGGCTCTTCAGAGAGCGACCCCTCTGTCTACGTGCAGGCGAAGGAATGTCCGCGCAACGCTGCACGGAAGCAGCGAGCCCCGCCAAACGGTCACCGCGACACCGGATTAATTAAGCGGCGCCCCCGCGGCATCAACTACCTGTCCGCGCGTCCCAGGGATCGCCTATAGGCCATCCGCCGAAGCGAGCCCGGCTGAGCGGGAGACCTCTTGGCACAATGCTTCGATAACGCCTCTTCGAGGTAGGGTCTCTTGGTCACCGGCGCCGCAGCCCTGACCGGGCCGCTTGTGGTTGTGGCGTAAAGTGACGGTGAAGTGATTAAGTGACGATAGGCCTACAGGGAAACGCGCGGAAGCTTCGCGAGGGCATTGAGTGGGAATCGCGAGGAAATAGTTCAGCTTGAGTGAAAGCGAAATGAGAGCCAAGTCTAGCTCGCGAGTCGTGCAGCTTTAGCTGGCAAAATAATGGCCGGAAGATGCGTGATGTCCCATGGGAAAAGCATGTGTATTATGCTTTATTATATTTTAATACGATGTTTATTCTTCCCGAGAAGAAAATTTCAAATCTAAAGAGGACGAAAGAACGGAAGCGGAACGCTCGGAATAAGGGGCGGAACAAGTCCTATGGCTGTTGTGGAAAGAATAAGTAGAAAAAAAATCCGTTTATTCCACAGTAATCTGTTTTGACACTAACCCCTCCATTCGTTTTCAGTATTATGCACCAGGAAAGGCTGTTGTAGCTCCTGGTGACCTTTAACTGAGTGGTCATGTGGGTTCATCAGGTCTGGGGCAAAACGGCGCTAATAAATACAAGACAAGGCGCCTGTCTAACTTTGTTCCGGCAAAGAAAGGCTAGAGAAGTCAGAGATGGCTCGCGCAGAATATTGCACAAGTTTGCAAGTCTGCGAGGTGCGGCTTCACATAATTCTCGACGCAAACGACCTAATTTCCAAGACCGATTAATCTGACATTAAGAATATGTCATTGCCTAAGGGCATGTGCCGAAATAAACACTTATCGCTTGGTAGGACAGCCTTTCTGAACTGAAAGCGTTTGGCAGAAAAAGCCTAGGCGAATCACATGGAATGCCAAAAGAAAAGAGAAACTAATTCTGCTCCGTTTGCGCTATAGCGCAGCTCGTATGACAGTGAAGTTTGTGAGCTTCTCCGTCCAGTTTCACTATAAAGTGGTCGCGCAGAGAGGCTGTCCCAAAAGCACAGTCGTGTACGCTATGCTCTGCTCGTGTACAAATCCTGGAGATGAGTCGGCAGTGTTCGGTGCAGCGACCTCAATGAAGCAAGTCAAGGAAGCTAGTGGGTGCGCTTTTGCGCGTGTGTGCGTGCATACATGCGTCACTAATTTCGCACTGCCTATCGCGTGGCAGCGTTCAGTGCCTTGTGCTCGCTGAAACACAGCGCAACTGCTTCTCAATGGGCATTCGGAACTAAGTTTTCACCTGTTTCCTACAGTGGTGTGCGCATGAGCGAAACTCTCGAAAATGAAATCGAATGAGCCGTTCTTCGATTCATCGGTAAAATCAAATAGTGCGTACAGTCCGAAAGGACTATTTCTACGGGTAAACCCCGAGCAAAATATTGCGATGATTGCGGGTTTGTGCCACGTGAAAGACACAAATAAATTTAGGTCAGATAAACAACCGCGACTTGGATTCGAACCCGTGGCGCCGCGAAGACATAAGCTCGGCTGGCCCCTGCGCCAGAGCACGTGGCTATCGCCGCATCCGAACACGCCTTATGTTAAACTGCAGCACACTCTCCCGCTGTGGATTGCACATCGTATACTCTTCATGAACTTCAATCTTCTCTTTTTTTCCTTTTGTTCCCGTCCCCACGTGCAGGGTAGCCTACTGGGCATAACCCGGTTAAGCTCCCTGCCGTTCCGTCCTTCTGTTTCTCTCTTTCTTACGTTTGTAGAATTTAGGCAAAAGTTATGTCATCTTTTTTTGCAATTCTTTCCAACTAATTTGTTACACGTATGTTATCAAGTCCTCGAATACTTTCCAAATAACTGGCACGACGCTCGAGCAAGTTACGCCGCAGCTTTCTTTCACGAGTGTACCTAAAGCGGAGCCCACTCCGAAACAACGCGGCACGTTGCCGTGGCCTGCCTGCGAGGGGCGTAGGCTTGAGTGCCGTGACGCGGTCCAGTCCAGTGGACCTTCATAATGCTCATACATGGCCTTCGAGATGGAGCGGCGCGGCAGGGCGCAGGCAGGTTCAGTGCACCCCATTTTGGAGTCCGTGGCTCCTACACAGCTCTCGCTGTCCTGCTCTGCTGAGATGCGGCGCTAGATTACTCGTTATCGTCGCTAGCAGTAAAATGCAATCACGTATAATATCGAGGTCATGCCAAGTCGAAAAAACAAAACAGAGAAGTTTCTCTCGCCACAACAGATTTTCTGTAATGTTTTTAACCAAACACATGAGGTAACAATAAAATTTTCAGCAGTTCCTACTGAAAAAGGGTCCGGAAAAACATGTACAGTGTTAAAGAAAAACACGACAAAAGAACAAAAAATCTGCCGCCATGACAAAATCACAAAATATTTTATTGTGTTCGTGACACGGTTTTGTAGTTTCTTTTTGGACTGGATACATTATATATACGGACACCGTATTGCGTGCCCAGAAGTGGAGGAGGTCGGTGTTGCGCCTTTTGACAGCTAAATCCATAACTTGTCAAGATATAGATCCTCACCGCATCGCTGGCGCTGGCACTTCGCAGTTTTACACTGTTAGAATTATCAGCATCAGTTGCAAACATTCGTAAAAATATTTTATTCACATTCGATTCTTTTTTTAGCAGCACTAAATGTTGAACCTCGTCATATCGAAGTTGAAGGGCTCGGCGATTACTTCGTTATAGCCGTAGCTTCATTATAGCCAGTGTTGAAAGAGCTTTCAAGGGGAATCGTCATTCCTTCGTTATATCCATTATCTGGATATAAAACGTTTCGTCATAACGATGTTTGAGTGCATTCATGTTTGTTAGTTTTTTTGGCAGGAAAGCTACACCATTCTTACCCGATTTTGAAAGAGTATGCGATTGAGGCATCCATAGTTCTTTATATGTAGTGCCTATCTCGCTTCTGCTTCTGCTCGCACTGACGCTTCTCTGCCTTGCATTCAAGAGTCAGTTGTCGGTTATGGGGCGGCCTCTCAGAGGAATTTCGAGTGAGTAGACCCATGAAAATTGAGATCAGGCCTCGAATGTACTCTGGCAATCACAGCGTCGCGTCTGACAGCCCGCTGAGGACAGGAAGAACCTTCAACCAGGGCGTGCAGCACGTTCACGACGCCGCTTTGTGCCGGGGCCGTACACAACAGGAGACTGTGTGATGGGGAATGAAGAGGACGAGACTGTGTAGGAATCATCCCACATTTATGGTAACCGAAGTGGAAGTGGCTGTTGGGCATGCCTTTAGTGTCGCAGTCGGATAATAGTACACTTTCGATCATATCCAGCTCAAGGTTCATCTAAGCCAACAAGTCCGTCAGCTTGTCCGAGGCAGGATCCCATTGAACCCTGCCGCTGACCCCTCAACATCCTCTTTCAAGCATGCCAATGGTGGCCTGCTACGGTACTGTGTCATTGCATAGTAGATGATATACAGGGAGAGCACAGCACGGGCTGCTTGAGCATAGCACCCAGACATTGTAATACATTTCTGGTAATCTTCAGTTGTCCGCAATTCACAGAGATCGCCATAGGACAATCTTCAATTCACACACACGCCCCACGAAACAATTGCTGTTCAAATAAGAACTAAAGGATTCCATATGTCTTAAGTAAATGTGTTCTGGCCTTTAAGATCATGTGGCGTAAGTCATATTTATCCAGTCAGTGACGGTGGTGGAAGGAACACCATCATCACGCATGATCGACTCTGAAGCAAGCATTGGCGCTTTGTGTGCGGCGTTTTCGGATTTTTCAAACTGAAACAAAACTGGATAGATTGAAAAATAAAGAAAATAGTTGATTGTGACAAAGATGCGATCACGAGAAGGGCGGCTCTGCTTCCATCACTCCTGCTAAGAGTTTCTTTATCGTACTTATTTTGTGGCTTTCATTTAGTGTACGTGGTGCCTCCTTTATTTATTTCTCTCTCTCCCTTGTGTCCTTTCGTTTCCTCCACTACCCTCCTTTTTTTGTTATTTCATGCTTCCTACATTTCTTTCCGACAGCTCTCTCACTTATATTTTGCTCTTCCCTCCTTCACCACCCGCCGAAGCCGTCCCCTAATCTTCGGCCGCGTTCTGATTTCCTCCAAGTGACGAATGTCAGGCCTCGAGGTTCTAGCGGCGGCGCCGGAAACGAGCACTAAGGGATTATTAAATTTCAGCGCCATTAGGAGGCGCGGAGAGAGAGAGAGAGAGAGAGAGATGAGTTGCGCAAAAAGAGCCCTCTTCCTTTCCCTCCCATTTATCTCTCTCTCTCTCTCTCTCTCTTTTTACGGTCGTCAACCTTCTTTACTCGGTCGCCATTCTTTCATGCGCTCACACTTTGGGACAGCAATCTCGTCTCGGCAGTTCGGTGCATCACTGCGGGCGGCTGATTTTGTCGGAAAGCGCGAATAGCATCAGTATCATGAGTACAGAGTTTTAGCCCAATCGTACAGTAAACACGGTAACTACGGCAACTGCTACTACCGTACAGCAAATCTATAGCTGGCAAACCTGGCAAGCCTGGCACCGCTAGCAACGGCATCGCGTTACCGTATTTACCGTAAAGCTGTCCGGCTACGCTAAAACTGTCTAGTGTTAAAGCATAGCGGAGACGTACTAGTGCAGACGCAGAAGTATGCAGAAGAAGCAGGCGATATGCCACGTGTCTGCAGAGGCTAGGCGAGGACTCGCATTTGCCATCGCTCATGCACGGCAGGTACCCGTCAATCAGTCAACCGATCGGTCGATAAATCAATCGGTAGTCATCTCAAAGTGTATAATCCTCCCAAGCTGAGACTACAGTTCAACTGCAGTCCACTGTAGGACAAAATCATCTTTTGTATTCCTCCAATTAACCCTCTCCTGTGCCTGCTGCGGCCACCTTAACCCAGTAAACTTCATGATCCCATCAGCCCACCGGACTTTCTGCAGCCCCTTGCTACGCTTGCCTTCTCTTTGGAATTCATTCCTTTTGGCTTAATGGCTATCGCTTCATTTAATGCGAAGCGTATTATCTGCCCAGCTCATACCCATTTTTTCTCCTTGATTTCGAGGACATTGTTCACTCGCGTTTCTTCCCTGACCCACTTTTCCTCTTGTCTTCCTCTTTTTTAATGTTACACCTGTCATCTTCCTTTCCACCTTTGCAAGCAGTTCGGGGAGCGTGGTTAATATATTTCGCAACCAGGCTCTAAGCGTGCACGCAGTGGTCTATAGTACCGGACTGCTCGAATGCCGAGATCAAGACGCCTAGTTTTCTACTCTGGAAGATGATTTTACGTAGTTTCCACGGCTTGGGCTCACCTCCTCACCAAACGAAGACGCAAAAAGCGCGGGTGTTGGTAATAGATATGTCTGTATGCCCTTTTCATGCGTGCGTGTGCGTGTGTGCGAGTGCGCTTGCGTATGTGTGTCCCCCTCTTTCTTTACTTTTTTTTTTGTATCGTCTCGCCAATGTAGACTTTCGTCACGCAGACCCGAGTCTAGTTCTACACCTTTCCACCATTTTACCCATTTTGTATGTCTTTTTCCACTCGACAGTATTTTCAGTACGACGTCTCTGCATGGGTACTGGTGCGGTTTCCGCTAGCGAGTAGTATTCTCAGCGAGGCCACGTACAAAAAAAATCGACAGAGAAAGACTGAAGATGAAGGCAAAAATTCAATGTGAGCGTTATCGAACTTCAATTGTGTTTAACGCTGCTTTTTGAAAAGGGGATTATGTGGATGGAAATTCGGGATCAAAAGGAAAAATTTTAACCAATTGAATGCCACAGGATACTGGTAGGCAAGGGGAAACCCGCGCATGCCACCCCCTTCCCCCCTACTCTTCCCACCCTCCTTGTGGTGGTTGACGTGCGTCCTCAAACAACCCCCGTCCTCAGTACTGTACCTTGACTTCGACCCCACTCTTCAAAAAATATCCCGGCTCAGTGCAAGCGCTTTCATAACTTAACTGAATTGCCTGTAGCAAGCCTAACAGCAATTAGTTCTAGAGAGTTATAATAAGCAGAGTTGACCGCGTGTGCATTTAACTCTTATGTCGAGTGGTACATCAGGTAAAGGAAAAGAGAGAAGCAAAACACCGATGGTACCGCGGGACGGGGCCGCATAATTCGTACAAATGGGTATTTCGAATAAGAAAGCTTCGCTATAACGGGAATGGCGTTGTACTACGGCGTCAAAAACATTCCCGAACCGTGAAAACGCCTACGAAGGTCTGCGATGCACTCAACTATAGCGCATACTTGCGCTGGCCTTCGCTCACTCAGAAGGCGAGACAAGCGCCCGCCTTTTTTCCTTCACGTTTCATTCTTTTTCCCTCACGCAAACGGGGGCAACGAAAAGAAGCAGCCACGTCATGTCGCCTTCTCCCCTGCTGCTGCCGCCGAGGGGAGACAGAATCGATGCTGGGCCGAGGCAGCCCCGTTAACGACGCAGTTCGCCCTCGGCCGAGAACGACGGAGGTCCAGCGCCGCCCAAGATGCCCGATCGGATGGACACTTTCTCCGCTGCTGCTCTTTGCCAGCTGACTCCCCGGTCTTCGACAAGTTTTGTGTTTCGTCCGTTTTTCCCTTGTTCGCAGCGTCTATATCCTCACTATCGGGACATCGATAACGCGGCTCCTGTTGAACGGCCTCTAGAAGAAACTCCTGATAGAGGTAGATTAAAGGGGAAATGTTTTCAGTGAGAGTGTCTGTCATGCTTTTCAGAAACTTTGACCTTTTATTTCGCCATTTCGATGACAGTTTTAATGAAGTTTCAGGCACTCTCTTCTTGGATTCCGTGTTTTTATACTAGGCAGTAAAACAACACCGGAGGCAGTAGGCTGATAAGTGATAAAATTTTCTTATCCCAGAAAAACTTTCGCTTTTATAGTAGTAAACTGAACCTCGCGCATTTATCACTATTAATTTAGAGCACCAAAAAAGGCCTCACTGCAAATGGTTGTGAACACGCTACAAAATAAAGGCACGCAGAATAAGTTCATCAAACCCAAGCAGGAATGAGGGTAGATGCGAGTGACTAAATTTAATTCGAGAATACGGAATAATGGGCTAGAAATTTTGCACCGCTGAGCGATAGTTGCACTGGCATTCCAAAAACAGCCGTTGACACTTTTGCATCTCGCTTCGAACACTGTTCGAAATATTCATTAGCTAGTAAGTCCATGCACTTTACTGAAACAACAGCGATAGAGAATACTTCAGTTTCTGGAGCTCTGGTGTTTCTTGAAAGGTATTTAATTTAAACAGTCGCGACAGAGTGGGAGGGGGGGGGGGTTGTTTTGTTGTTCGTGCGGAAGTTCCTAAAGAGAAGTTCACCTGGTATTATGCTTCGAGATGCCCAATGAGCGCTTTTCCCCATTGCATCTTCGACCTCCTTTCTCTCATTCTTCCGCACGCAGCCCTGATTCCACGGAGTTCCGACATAAAACGCAATTTCAAAAGTACGAAATACAAGGCCACCCAAATAACACGCTGCAGGACTACCTTTTCTTTCATTTTTTTATTTATGAAGAGGAGAAATTTTATGAACATAGAAGCCCAACTCTTTCTTGAAGAAGTTACTTTTCCTTCTAATTATGTTAATGTCAAACCATTGCCTGCTCGGACATTCAAACGCGCACCGCGATGCAAATGCGCTTTCGTTTCCTTTGAACACAACGCTGCCTTGCCTTCGCATAGCACCGCTATAGAAGTAACATGGGTTGGGTGAGTTGATATTGTTACGTGGCCTCCAATAGCGCACAAGACTAAGGCGAAGAAATATGCAGGACGAGCGCTGTTTTGATTCTTGTATTGTTTTGTTTTTGTCCAGTCCTGGTTGCCTAGTGTATTTTTTTTCACGTTAGCCCCAGATCTAGTGTGCTGTTGTAAGCAATAGACCTGTCTTCGGTTATTCGCCTTCTTAGTCGATTTTTTACTGCCGCAGTAGAGGCGCCGATGCTAAATTGTAAAAACTAAGACGAAGAACAGTTTACAGCATGGCACTTGAACACGACCACCCGCCATCGTCAGTATTTCCACTATCCGCACGTCAACAATTTATCATTATCTAAGGGCACATTAACGACAGCTGCTGCGTGTCGTCGTAGTTATTACATGAGCGGTTTCTACGTCTTTAAGAGCAGATCCTGCGACAGCATTCACTGCGAAGAAATTTGTCTGCGTACTTGAGGTGCGGGCATATGACGTTGTACAAAACCTGGCTTGATAAAAGAGAAATAGGTTATATCCGACACAAACGTAGCAGTTCAGTTTGCTTCCTGCGGTCCCCTTCGTTAGCAAAAGAATGTCGGAAGAAGCTCGAAGTTACGAGAGCCGGGGAAGCCGAAAAGGCAGCGCGCAGCAGGGCAGATCAGCTGCCAGTCACTGACAAAACATAATGCAGTAAAATCTTTTCATGAGCACACAAGGCGTTGTTCTTTTCAGCTCGGCGACACTTAAGACAACCTCACAAAGAAAATATCCACTGTTTCAACCCCAAAGCAAATTCAAATGCTGTTAGTGTCGCTTAAGCCTTGCGTCATATCAAGCGAACGGCATAAATTAATGGCTGGTGCGGAGAGAGAAGGCAAAATGGAAAGTGATAACGAAGCTCATGCAAAGCAGCTAGCATATTTCGGTTATGAAAAAAGAAGGGACGTCCGAAGAGCAAACACTGCCCCTAGTCGGCCGCGCCGGCTTGCAGGAAAGCGGGCGCATAAGAGCCCGGATCCGCATTGATCACGCGGTGCTCTTCGGATGCTGCGAACGCATTTATGCTTGGTCGTCCGTGAGATGCCATGCTGCAGTGGCTGTGTATACACTGGTGCCCCGACTCTGTGTGTTTTGTTTTTCGCTCTCTCCCTCTGCTGTTTGCGCCTCGCATCTGCCGCCGTCGTTTTCCCGCGCTTAGCACCGCTTGTGCGTCGTCAGTAAAGAGCGCAGGTCGCCATAAACGCGTTTCTCTTTCTCCGGTGAGAGTCATGTGCTTCTGTTTTCTTGAAAACAACCTGACTTCGCTGCTGCCATCATTCAGTGGCGCAGCGCAGAGCGCAGTTGGGGTTGAGACAGGGAAGAGCATCATTGCAAACGGCGGCTCGATAAACAATGGTGGTTGTTTTTGCGAAAACGTTGCAAGTTGAAAAACGAACCGGGCAGTGAACTGAGGATGGTGTTGAGACATCGCGTTATTTTCGATCGGAACTACAGGGCGTGTGGACGTATTCTTTGAAGATTGCAAGCGGATGTCACCGCATTGTAGAGCGCAAAGAATACGGACAAGTAAAACACGCGAATGAGTACAATATCACTCCACCCAACCAGTTTCGTCGCGTTCTTCGACTTCTTTACCGTAGCAAGCTTCATACTTCGGAACAACAGTGCAACAGGACAAGGGACTAAGAACGGGTAGTACACACACAGCGCTGTCTACTCGTTCTTGGTCCCTTGCCCTGTTGCGCTATTGCTCCCAAGTATGAAACAACAAGCCCGAATTTCAACGTTGCTCAAGCAAATTTCAGTTCTCCTGAAGGTCGAAACAGAATGTTGCGCATAAAAGAGTTCATGTGCTCCAAAATGTTATCAATCAATCAATTGTTTATTTTTCCAGAACGAAAAGGCACATCTTGGAGAGGTTCATGGGCTAAAAGCTGTTAGCAACAACTTGACAGGGGCTCATGAACCTCTAACTGGGAGACAGTGACAAAACGCACATAAACATAATTAAACATACAGAGAGTTCAAAAATAAACAACGAGCATAATCAAACAATCCACAGATACCAGGAGTATTTTTGCAAATCCAAAGCACGCCTAAATACAATTACAAACACAACAAGCGGGAAGATGAAAACAAAGAAACATTGAGAATTCATATGTGGTATAGAAGTTTACAGAAGCGCACACATATATGCTATAAATTACTAAAATACATTTTAAGCTCTTTTGGGCCTACATTAGCTGGAAAGTTGTGTTTATTAAGAACTGACAGAAAGTTGTGCTCAAGTGCTTGTTGTCTGTAGTTATTTAAAAAATATGGAACGTACCAGGGATCGTTGTTTTGGATGCAGATCGGATTTGATGCGCATGTTAAATGTACAGTTCGTATTAAGAAATCTCTTCAAGCTTGTCAGCAATGGTAAAACAAGTGCAAAATCCGGAAAATGTAGATGTGTTCAAGACGAATTATTTTGTAATTGTGGAAGACAGTTTGTATGGGGGGAGAGTTAAGCAGCTTGAGCAATGTAACGAAGAATCTTTTTCTGTAGAATCTGTATTTTTGTCATATTTGTTTTTGTGGTGGTCGCTCAAACTAAGCTCCAATAATTCAAAACCAAGGCAAAGAGAGCACGATAAATTTGATTTCTAACCTTATTGGGCAGAAGCTAGCGACAAATATTTTCGACATGCTGATACCAATTGAGGTATGTTGAGAAGATAACCCCAAGGATCTTATGGTTATCTACAACTTGGATGTCTTGATTTAGGTATTTAAGTACGTTAATACTATAGGTGGCTTCTTCCGTGCGCAGAAATTTATAAGATAACCTTAGCCTTTTTGTCGTTAATTAGAAGACAATGTGAACAGGGCCAGTGTTGCAGATCAGTAAGTATCACATTGCACTTTGCAGTTAAATTGTTTATAATATTGACAACTTGAAAATATCGACCAAACAGTGTCCGGCCGTTTTACGCTGCCGCGTTTCTTATACTGCTTGTATTTAGCGACAATTCATTGGATACATTAAGTATCATTTGTCTGCAATGAAATCTTCAGATTACTTTTCAATTGTTCTCGAAGCCAGTGTGCCAACTGTTTTCAACTAGGAAGGTAAACCAGACACGCAACGCTGCAAAGTGCACAACATATGGTAACAATGATTACCGTAAAATGAAAAATAAATCAGAGCCCTATTTGATGTGTTATCCAAAGAGTGTCATGAGCGACGCTCCGACTACTATTGAATACTTAACCTGCGGCCACGCCTCGACGATTTTTCGATGAAATCAGTGGTCACATTTCACCCAGTGCTTTCACTGTGCGGTTTCGCCGTCGACCTTCAAACGAATGCTTCAGTGCTCAGTCCACCAAGAAAGTGTCGTACGCTTATCACGTGTTGCAGGTGCTTCGTTTAGTTTTCACCGCCGACTGCAACACCCGTGAGAGGCGAATTCTTTTCAGATTCCGAGACCTGTAGATGCAGGCACCACACCCTGCCTAGTTCTTTAATAGTATATCGTGCGACCATCGAGCAGCCTACTTGTCGACGCCTTATCACGGTGTGAAGTGGTGAAACAAGCGAAATTGGACGCATATATTTGACATGCGCTTGAAACAGGTGGTGAAACAAGAGAGAATAAGCGCATGTGTAATAAACGCGTCTATTATCGCCTGTTTCACCGCTTTTCGCCGTGATTAGCCCAGCCCAGCTGACAAGTCGGCAGGTCGATGGCCGCGCGATACTGTTAAAAGGATTGGCCTAGCGTACAGCCTTCGCCAAAAAGTAACCAGGCTGCATGGCTTCCTCCTCATTCGAGTCGTAGAGCCCTTACGGCTTCCCTAAAGATCAAAAAGTTCTTGGAAGATGAGGACAAGGGTCCTCCTTACCATATAGAGATTTAGAGCTAGGGGTCTGGCATAATAGTTTAAATATACGACTGAGAAGCAAACCACGCAGCGCGGTTACTTTTGGCAAAGACTGTTTACGTGCTCATGCAGAGTTTTCGAATGCGTACCAGAGAAGTAGTTGATCATTGCGGTGTTGCTCAACGACGATGTCTGGGCTGGGGCCGTCGTCTCCAGGGGGCCGCTCTCTCTCCCGTGGAGTGGCCAGCGCGGCGCCTTGTCGCTCAGCGGCCGAGGTCAGGGCTCGGGCGGCCTCACGTGCGCCCGGGTGTCACGGCCGGCGCAGCAGTTGTGGCTCCTCCTCCTGCGCAGTCATTGAAAGGGGCTCATGACATGGTGACCATGACTGCGCACCGTTGTCTGCCCACGTCTATGACTATGTGCCCAACACGTCCGGGGAAAAAAAATGAAGAAATCGCCTCTTGATGAGCGTCTTGTGGGTCGGTACTGTCACGAACGAGCTAACCACAAATGACAGAGCCGAGACAGGCAATAAGTCGGCAGCGCCACGCAGCTGCGAGAACATGAACCGGCAAAGGGAAAAACGCGAACACGATTGCGACTGCATAAGCGCAGTCGGTCTTAGACGAGAAAAGACTTTTTTTGCGCTCTATCGCGACACTTTGGAGCTCCATCCGCGAACGCATTCAAATACCACAACTTTTGGGTTTCTGTTTCGTCTCAAGCTCTGAATTTCGCAAATGCGGTTTCACATAAATTATCTCCACAGGGACATTCAGCTCGGTACGTGACGCAGACAGCACGGGCGTTCCGCTTGTTTATCATCTTGTTTATTGATGCTCTTGTGGCCGCAAGGAGCCATTGGTCGATTTTGTCGTCATTCTGTCATTTCGGCTTACACTTTCTGAATGCTTGAACTCATCCGGGTTCTCAAGACTCTACGAGCCGCAAGAACGTTACATTCTGGACGTTGGTAATTAATACGGTTTCATCGAAATATTTATAAAAAAATAGTTTGACTTGGTGTAGCGTTTCGAGATAAACTAAAATTTCTTCTTCGTCAACGTACCATTTCTCCGTATTGCATTACTCCGTTACGGACTGTTTCATGATTACACTGGCCGATTCGGCTCGTTTACTTTTTTATTGGTTAGCAATAGGAGTAGTACATCTCATATTCGTTCCACTGGCTACTGAAGAAGTCTCTAGGCGCGCGCACCACCGTCGCTGACAAGCCAAAAAGTTTTTGTGCATAAAGAGCTAGTGTGCCATTTTATTGATACATTTTTTTTTCTGCTGCTGGCCACACGACCTCTTCAAAGCAGGAAAAAAACTCAAACGAAAAGAAATCGAAAACCTTGCAAAAATGAAACGAACAGAAAAAAACACCAGGCGCTGCTTCAACGAAGTAAGTACACTACAGTGTATCTCCCGTCTACAGGTCATTGCGTAGAGACTAAGTATATGTTTTGCACCACAAGCGAACAGTTAGAAACCTAACCAGGAGTGGATCTGCGGTAACACCGAACCTAGGCTGGAGCCTCCGTAGAAGAAAACCGACAATGGTGATCATAGAGAGAAGTGTAATGGTGAAATCTTAATTATTCCTTTATTTTCCCTACCAAGGGCAAGCCAGCGAAGCAGAGAGAAAAAGCTAGAATCATAGTACAAGTTCCTGCCTTCCCGAAGACAAGAATATAACCCCATACCTCCTTAAAGAGTTACCTTCGGTCTCACGCTCAGCCGGAATGCATGGAGCTGTCTTAAGGTGTAGCACGAGTATTGAAGTGAATTGGTGATGTGAGGCACGTGACATGCTTGGAAATCAAAACATTCGCTCCATTGTTTGTTGACACGTGCACTGACGAACACCACTCATAGCGATGTCGACTGTCTTTCTCTGGAGATAAATGGCAAAACTGAGCACAAGTGAAAAAATTTGCAGTGGCTTAGCTCGGCTATGCCAGGATATACGTAGTGAGAGGTACGTTTTCCTGGCTGAGCCTGTTGTAGTCACTGTGTTTAGCAATTAGAGACATGGGGTATAGACATCTTTTATTGATTTTGCTTGACAGAGACGAAGACTGCCCGATGATCTGGGAAGTAGCATGCAGTGGTCTCAGTTTTGTCAACACAGTATTTCGATTTGGTAGAGTATCTTTAGTATACAAGCTATGTAGTAGTTCTCCATTCTGTAGTCTGGACGTGAGGGTCCGAAGCTATATTAAAGTCAAACTTTTCTTTCATACACTGACTAAGAGAGCCCGGTTTCCTGTTGGAATCACCCAAAGTCACACACAACTGTGAAACTGGTATACACGTGGCAACCACATAAATACTCTGCTTGACAGATGTCTCCGGTGCCACGTAGACTCCTTGGATGATAATGCCGCTCTCCAGAAGCCGAAGGTATTTTGGCGCGATGTAGCCAAAATTTGTTCGGCCATAGCACCGAGGGTAACCACGTTTTTCGAAATTATAAAAACTGATATGGATATTCATTACAGTCGGCTACATGCCTCTCAATAATTAAGGAACATAATAGTTAAAAACATAATTATTCAAAATTATTTAACTGGCCTGCTATAGTCAGCACATCTTAGTTGTATTCTGGTGTACTAATCCGCTGACAATGCAATATCGAAAAAGCGCTCTTCTAATCTGAAACGTCTATTTTTAAAAATTTTGTAAACTATTCGGTGAAACGCCCTGTATAACCGAACACCAGGCTGAGGTACGGCTGCGTGCATTAGAAAACCCGAAGATATTCGGCCTACACAGAAATGAACCGAACAGAACCCGATACGATCAAAGGGGATAATCTGCACTGCAAGGACGTCAATGTGGGATGGTTTGTCTAACCGAGTATTGCATAATAATTACCAACCGCTATTGACGTTTTTGTTTGTTTTCAACTTCTGCTTCGTTTGCACTGAAACGGAGCACGTGATTTCATAAATTGAGAGTTTATCTATTTTTCCAGGCCACAGTCGCATTCGCAGTCATTAGCATGGGCTTACGTGTACGTGATTTACCAAGTAACACCTGCTCAGGCTGTCGTGATATAGTTCTCAAAACTAGGATTCTCTTCTTGTTCTCATCGTTATCAACGAAATAGAGAATCGCTGTCGACTAATGGGTTGTTGTGAAAAGTCTGGTGCCGAATGAAATTCCTGGAAGAGACTTTAGCACGGACGAGCCGCTTGTTGGAGCAAATAGTTTTTTATTTGTGCTGTGTACTAGAATTACGCAAAATCCATTAAACGACACTGGCCGCCGCTTTTGTCTTAATTTCATAAGTGATTGCGTAGCGGCTCTTGTTTTTACATTCATCTGGCAAAACTCGCAAAAATGAGGCACGCACTGGGTTCTAGTAATTGAGTTGGGAGTTGTGCCCTGCAGGGTCTTTCGAACACGTCTTCACGCTTTGCGTGTAAATGCGATAAACCATTTTGTGTGGTGGTGGTGGTGCATTTGCCTTGAATGCATGCATCATTCTGCATTAAATGTTGATTTATCGGGATATGTTTACATTATTGGGACTTAACATTTCGCCTGCGCTGGAAGGTGTATGCATCACCATGAATAAACAAGTTCAATGCATGTCCTTTTCCGTGCTCATTCCTTTATTCAGCCTCTTCCTTGTTGAGTTGAGTTGAGTGGTTGTAAACTACCGGTGGAATTAGCCTTGCAGTTGCTGCCGCAAATTGCTCCACCGTAGCGACACTTAAATAGAAATCACAGAAACACTGACCGCAAAAACCCAAATAGACACTCCTGAGGTCACCATGTGGAGCCCAAATCCGTGTCCTGCAGGTAAAGTAGAAGAAGGCGAGAAGCATCCCTTCTACTCGACTGGCTCCCGCGCGGGAAAACAATGTCCTGAAGAGAACTGTGAGGAACTCCTGCCTTCTTGAGGGATCCGAATAACACAGCCCGTTCCGCGTTGTACGAAGTACAGCAAAAGAGGTAATGTTCTATGTCACCACGCACACCACACGTTGAACACAATGGTGACAACGCTAGGCCAGTCTTATACATCCACGCCGGCGTACGAGCAGAATCCGTGCGAACGCGGTGCAGCAAAGTGGCTTGGTACCTTCTGAGACCCTTGGTCACACATGGCTGATGAGGAGAGCTCCACAAAGAACTGAAGTGGCACAACACCACATCTCTGAACATTTGCTTGACTTCATGAGGGACTCCATGTACTGGAATCCCGGAGAGAGCTGTATGGGCGAGGTTGTCTGCTATGTCGTTGCCTAAGACACCTATGTGCGAGGGCACCCATTGAAAACGTATAGAGAAGCCTTTCCTATGTAGATTCTGCACCAAACGCGGGGATCTAAGACTCAAGGCATCAGTGGAGAACTCGTACTCTAACCTTTGAAGGGCAGATTTTGAATCCGTAATTATGACAGTAGGTTGAGGCGTACAACACCGTAGCTTCTTTAGAGCTGCCTCAATGGCAACGCTTTCGGCCATTGTGGAGGACACGACTTTAGTAAAACGAACACACCAATTATACTTCAAAGACGGAATATGAAAAGCAGCTGCACTAGATCCTCTGACCTTGTCCACAGAGCCGTCTGTAAAAATTTGAAGGTGACTGGCATATTCGGTCTCAAGTTGTTCCAGTACGAGCGAACGCATTGCCGCTAAAGGAGAATTCCACTTAGCGCGAACGTGGGGAATTGTCAAGGAACAATCGAGGCTCGGAAAGGACCAAGGTGGCTTCAACGTCTTAGGTCGATCTCGAAGGTCGAGACCCAGAGAACGAAGAGTGTTTAAAGCCAAGTACGCCCGGGACTCAGATCTCTTTCGAAGGCGCTGTAGAAGCGCTCTCCCGGCAACAGTCTCTCTGAGGCGGCCAATTTGCAGAAAAAGTCTTTGTGAAGCGGCTAGCCGAAGAGGTTTCGATTGAGACTCACACAGTACTGCATTGTTTGGAGCAGCCTGCGGAACGCCGAGAGCCCTCCTTAGTCCCATTCTGTGCAAAACCTCAAGGCGTTCCAGCTGCGATACCGAGGGGGAAATTAAAGGGAGCTGGTACATTATGCGACTTGTCACCAGGGCATCGTGAAGCCTGATCATTGAAGCAGGATGGTTTCTCCATTGCTCACTAGCAACTCTACGAAGAACATTGAGACGCGAAGATAGTGAAGCCACAATCGAGTCCACAGCTCGTCGCCACTGTAGACGTGAGTCAATAGTGACGCCCAAAAAACGTAAGTGGTTAACCTGACGAAGGCAAGACTGATCAAGGTCTATGCTCAGCCGCGCATACCGTCGTCCCCTACCTGGAAACAGGACGAAGCCAGATTTTTCCACCGAGAGAGTCAACCCAACACCTTGAACGTAACTTTTAACTGAAAGCACGGCCTGTCACGCTAATAGAGCTAAGCGTTTCTGTTCATATCCGGTTAACCAAAAAAAAATGTCGTCTGCATAAATCGACATATGGACATGCCTACAATGTTTTTGCACTTTTGCGGGAAGACCAGCCATGACAACATTAAAGAGCGTTGGGGACAGGACACTACCCTGAGGTACCCCTCGCGATACCGCCCTTTCGGAGCTCATTGTACTGCCTAACCGCACTCGAAATTTACGATCACTGAGAAATGAGTGAATGAATCGCAGAAGATAGCCCTGTACGCCTATGACCTGCAGACTATTCAGTATTGAGCTCTGGAGGACGCTATCATAAGCCTTTGATACGTCTAGGAAAATAGCTAGTGTTCAAAATCCAAAAGCACTCTGATGTTCAATGTGGCTTATCAAGTCCAGGACGCTATCATGCGCGCTTAAACCTGTGCGGAATCCAGTCATGCATGTTGGTAGTGCCCTTCTATCCTCAAGCCACCAAGACAAACGCTTACTTGCCATCTTCTCCATGAGCTTAGCCACACACGACGTCAGCGATACAGGACGATACGAGGCCGCGTCTGTCATCTCTTTGCTGGCCTTCAGCAGTGGGACTACACAAGCCACCTTCCATGAAGGGGGAACGTCACCAGACTCCCACACTCGATTGAGATAGGTTAGGAGCATCTTCCGGTGTTCCAGAGGCAGGTTCTGTAACATTTTATTGGTAATTCCGCCAGGACCTGGTGCACAGCGACGCCGCAGGCTGCGGAGCGCTGTCTGTAGTTCTCGAAGTGTGAACGGGGCGTCCATAACAGACGGAGACATAGCAGGCAGAGCGCAGGGGAGTACCAGTGTGGTATTCGGAAAGTGCCCTTCTTGACTACTTGAAACCGCAAGGAGTTCTGCACGTGCGACGGTTAATGCGCCGGGTGGAGCCTGGAGAACAACAATGGGCAGCGAAGCCTACAGACTCTATTGTGCTAACGTTTGCTCCCAACACCGAGCGCCCTGGAATAATTGACCTTGGTTTCACCAAACATGCAGTCCACGAGTTCGTTGAAACTCCTCCCCGGTGCTTCAGGTGCCAACGCCTTGGACATGTAGCGAGAGTTTGCAACAAAGATCAACGTTGCAAGCGGTGTGGTGGTGGCCATGATTACAAAGAGTGCAAGGCAGATTTTGCTTGCGCTAATTGTGGAGGTGACCATCCAGTGAGTTTCAGTGGCTGCACATTCCGTGTAAGCGCCTTACACCGTCGCAAGTCCTTCATTAGTGGCCCCAAACCACAACCTACTGAGAAGCCGATACATGGAAGGGAAGAGTTCCCTGCGCTCGAGTCGGCAGCTCGGGACGTGGTAGCAAGCAACGTCGCTGCACGACCTGATCCGAGCAAGTCGGCAACGGCCTCCGAGGGTGAGCTGGCTGTTCGATCTGCCTCTGCAAAAAGTGTCCTTGTTCCTCAGCGACCAGATCGCAGCAAGACTCGGCAACATGGAGGACATCCCCTTGCCTTAAAAGAGATGCAGACACCAGCTACCGTGGCCAAGAGTGGGTCCCATTCCCCGTCTTTTGTCGAAGTGGTGCGCCAGTGCGTGCAACAAAATAAGGAGCTCAAAAGCCGGAATCTCTCCGACGTTCTACGCGTTTTGTTTGATGTCCTGCGTTCATATAGCCAAGCGATGCAGCCTGGCACTTTGAAGAACTTTATACAGCTGGTGCTTTCCTTTGAGACTTTGATCACCGCCTTCGCAGAGAACTTCAACTCCTAGATGGCTAGTTTTCTTCAACATGTTGCAACTAAAGACCCTAGAAAAGTGCCGTTTATCATGCAATGGAACTGCGCTGGGATTATAAGTCGCTTAGCAGAACTAAAATTGTTCTTGAAAGAGACCAGTGTTCCAGTATTGGCCCTCTCGGAGGCTGGCTTGCCAAGCGGGAGGTCTTTGCCGGGATACGTCGCCCACAAGAATTGCAGCATAAAGTCTTTTCCCGCAGGAAGTGCCGCCCTTTACATACGAAGGGAGATTCCTCATGTGGCTTTGAACGTCACCGATCTTTGCACCGACAGTATTGAGGTAGTGGCTGTGAGGATTCGGCTCGCCTTCCGAACTCTGTCCATTGCATCAGTATACGTGTCCCCGCCGAAGAAGGTCGATATGGCTTTGTTCCTCCAGCAACTTTGTGACCGCTGCCCAGCACCCAGAATCATCTGCGGTGACTTCAAAGCCCACCACCCTGCCTGGGGTGACAGGAACACAGATCCTCGCGGACGCCAACTTGTAGAAGTCATCGACAGTTTGGGCTTGTGCGTGGCCAATGACGGAAGTCCCACTTTCTTTCGGCCTCCAACCTCACCCACATCTATAGACCTAACCTTACATTCACCTGACGTCCGTGTGCAGTGGTCAACTAGAGCTGACCGAATGGGAAGTGATCACTACCCGATATTTGTGTTTTCTGCCGACTTTCATCTGCGTGGTCCTAAAATTTGCCATGTTGTTAATTGGGACAAATACAGAGCCTCTTCCTTCTTCATGATTCCATTGCAGATGTACGTAAGAGCGCAATTTGATCGCCCCAAAACTCTCATATATCAGTGTCTAAGGGATACATTTCGCTTTGTAACACCTTGTTTCGTGTTGGAAACTAATCTCCAGCACAATCGCGTGTTCATTTCTGCGGAAAAGGTTCTCATATGCTTTGCAAATTTTCATCTGGGGACATTTGACAAAGCATTTAGGCAGTTTCGGGTGAAGTTATTGGGAGGCAAGTCGTGAAGGAACAGAAGCCATGTCGTACAGGGGAAAGCCGTATTAAAGTAAAGCGTTTGTTGGCCAGCTGTTACCGGTTGTCATCCAAGTGTAGGACTGAAGGACACTTCTACAACGATAGCCAGTATAAATGACTTTCCAATAAATAAACAGCACCGACCTTCGATACCGAAAGGCAGGAACATTTTCACATTTTGGAACGGATCATAACTGACCTGCGGAAAGGAATGTAGGGGCTCTCCAAAATGTGCTGCCATCTGTTAGCTAAGTGGTTCAGGTAAGTCCTGAAGTGCACGCAGTAAAAAGGGATGGGGACGGTTCCACTATAACAAACACCGTTGCTTCTTTGTGTATTATCTATTCAATATGCATTTCGCTCTGCATATTTATATTGTTGTGAATGGGCGAGAGGTTTAGGATATTTCATTTTTTTCTTCAAGTAGTTTCCCCGCGTACACGTAAATACCCTCAATGACGTTTGAAATTAATCGCAGAACGAAAAATAAAAGTCACGAAACAAAAATTTATATCTCACTCCATTATCCAGCCATATACTCCTGCTGTGGCAGAACCAACCGACATACGGCGGCTGCATTTCCCGTCGGTAGGCCAGAACTGACGCCGGTGCGCAAACATGGTCGTACCAGCGTAAAGTCAAACGGTGCCAAAAGGGCGACATTTAAAGCCTCGCTAAAACGTGACTATGTAGGAACTTTATCTTTCCTACGAGCGCCTAACGAAAGAAGGCACTGCGCCTACATGAAGTTCTCTGTCGCACAATGAAGCGCCGTGTACGGCAGTATATGAAACGCCGTCCGAAGGAGCAGCCGTTACGCGCCACTGAGCGGACACAGGGAGTGCACGGGGCGGAACAGAATCCCACGCACCGACGGGCTCGCGATTGCATCGCGAATGAGAAACTCATCGACTCTTTCCCTCATCGGCGGCAAGATAAACAAGTTCGGCTTCAATGTTCGCCGGATAAAGTAAAAGTGCCAGAGAAAGCTGCCGGCGAAACCCGAAGGTCCGTAATGAGCGGCCTCGCTACAGCGCGAACGGGCCAAGCCACTGCAAGCCACGTGGACGCCGAAAGAAGCGAGCCGGGATACAAAACATAAAAGGCTTAGTACAAAACAGCGCCCCGAAACGACGATGCAATAATCCGGCGCTGAAAGCGCATTAGGTCTAATCTCCGAGCGAGCGAGCGACCTGGCGGTGAGCAGTCAGTTACACCAGCGTCCACACGCGGCTACAGGCAGCCCTCCAGTGGTGGAGAGAGGCGTCAGGGGAGGAGGGCGAAAGCGCTGATGACTGCAGCGCGACCTGGCGTGCGTGTCTCTAAAGCCCTCCGCAGAGAGGAGTGAACATCACCGGACGAGCGTGCGTTCGAGAGAGGGTGTTCTGGGTATTCTGGAGACTCGGCTGACCACACCCCACTCGGCTTTGCTAACCATCGCCAGCGGGAGCTTAGCGCGGAGAAACATGATGAGGAATGCCGGCGTCCCCTGCCCCCTCCGCTTCTTCTCGCTCCTCCTCAATCGGCTTCCTGAGCCGAGCGAAGCTGAGGCAGCGCAAATAAGCGTGCTCGCGTGAGCACGCGATCGCCACTGTCGTCGCCGCCACGCGGCGCTAGCAGCAGCAGTAAGAGCCGGCAGCAACTTCCGCAGCCTCCGGTCTCCCTAGAGCGCGTGCGCTTACCGCGCCAGAAGCAGTGGCGGCGGCAACGAGCTCACAAAGGGCGCGATCGTTTACATACACGGCAGGGCAGGGATCGGCAAACATTTGCCCCGGTTCACAAAAGGAGGCCGACCCTATATTGCGGGCCGCGGAAGCGCTCCCGAGCCCTTGCCATTTGCGTTGCTAATCCCGCCTCAGACTGCTGCTGGGCGCGCTTCTATATTCTTCCTCGCCGCGGCGGCACGCACACTCACACACTGGCACAAACAGACGCACGCTTCGGTTGAAGTGGCGCGCCTCTCGCGAAGAAAAGTTGTGCTGAAGCCGCGGGAAGGGAAGAAGCGTTCCGAGAGGAGGTTTGCCAGCCGAAGGATGTAAATAAGAAAAAAGGGAGAGAGCTCTTTCCGGCATCGCGCTACAAAATATAGGGTTTTAAAGGTCTGCTTCCAGGTACGATGTGAACGGAGCCGCGACTGCTGAGCATCGCTGAGGTGGTGCGCGAGGGAAGGTTTCGTCGGGAGCAGGGCCGGAAAGCGGGGCGGAGCACACGTATGCATATCAGCGCCCCGCGGTCCATTTTGGTCGGGGCTTTATATCTGGGCTGGAAGCGAGCATGCAACGCGCCGCGGACCGCTTTCCATGCAAATGCGGGCCTCCACCGACGCTTTCCTCGTCTCTTTGTGTCCGATGGCGACGAAGCCGTAGCCCTCTCCCTTGCCTTCTGGGATGGCGGTGGTTGGGGATAGCGCACGCGATTGCCCCACTCGGATGGGGAGACTGATTGCGCCCAAGATAAACAAGCAGATTCTGGCTGGCGTCACTGTGGGGCGGGGCCACGGCGCGGACCCTCTACTGTCCTCCCGAGAGCTCCGAGCCGATTCGCTTTGAGCCGCCGCGCAAGCACTTGCGGCCCAGCTCTTGACCAAGGACTGGTGCCGACACGTGGTCGAGCGAGCCGTCCTCTTTGGAGCGGGAGAGAGGTGACGAATGTTGGACGTCGCTAAGTCACCTTCAGACGCTTCCCAAGAACGGATGATTTCTTCCTTTTCACGGTATCTTACTTTTCTTGGGGATGTATATGCACCTTATTTAGGGGCCTGAGCCGCAGTGATGTTTTCAGCTATTACATTTAGAAGAGTGTCCGAAACAGCCGAATCTCGAAGGTAGCCAGGAAAGAGAAAGGAAACGCCCGGTTATAAGAGGTATCTCTATGCTCAAAGATTTTCTGTTTCCGATGTTAAAACGATTTTGACTTTTATTGCTTAATGTATATGCGGCGTAGGCACCAAGTTACATGCCTCCCCAACGTATTGTTTCTTTGGGGTAAATTTGTGAAGGAATAGAGGTAGTGGCTTGGTTGAAGAAGCCCAGCCGTCCTGGACAGCACCAACTATAGCGCCATCTGTCGGTCACCATCAGCGAACTCAGCGCAACTCAAAGGTGATACTTTAATTTGTAGTTTGGATTAAACAAGAGAGACGGCTATATTCTGACGGAATATGTTGAGTGCAATTTTCTATTCTTCCTCCTCTGTACGGGCTCTGACCTGAAGAATGCTTGCTGCACTTACGACGGCTAATTCCGACGTCCATAGAAAAACAAGGAGATGTGACTTGCATTCGAAATTCACGCGGTGATTTTGAATGCTGAGCGCCTTGCGGTACGTGGTGGCAGTCGTGCGAACTAAAAGCGTATGCCCTAATTTCCTGGTCTTGAACATCAATCACGTCGCATTCGCATGCGATATAGGTGCAAGCGAAAGTAAAAGGGTTCCAGCTCCGATCATCACGCCGGTCTAACATCTTCAGCACAATTAAGCACTACTCTCCCGACTAATTTCGCTGTAGCCCTTTAAATAAACCCCTCTCTCGCCGAAAAAAAAAGGAGTCCTCTGGAGGACCTGCCGCTGTGGCTAAGTGGTTAGGGCGCTCGGCTATTGAGCAGGAGTACCCGGGTTCGAACCTGACCGTGGGCCTAGGCCGCGTTTCGATGGAGCCGAAACGCCAAGGCGCCCGTGTGCTGTGCGATGTCAGTGCACATTAAAGATCCCCAGGTGGTCGAAATTATTCGGGAGCCCTCCACTACGGCACCTCTTTCTTCTTTCACTCCCTCCTCTATCCGTTCCTTCCGGCGCGTTTCGGGTGTCCACCGAGATATGTGCGACAGTTACTGTGCCATTTCCTTTCCTCAAGAAACCAATTTTCAATTTTCAGTCATCTGGGGATGCGCTAGCAGCAACCAGAATTCTGATACACATATACCTCACATGACGGGAACGGTTCTGGCATAAACGGGTGACAGTTTCTAGGTAAACAAAGTGGTGGTGGTGGGGGGGGGGGGTTACAAATCTTAGGTTCGAAAGTGTGCGATTCTCGACCAAAACGGTAAGTACGCTGCTGAATGGTGGTAAAGAAAATTAGAGGTGGAATTTCGCGCCTCTAAATAAACAACCGTTTTCATAAAAGGGATTGAGCTAGAGGAGATCTTAGAGCATTTTCATTCTCATTCAGGCGTATTCACGTTCAGAGTGCAGGCTGCCGGGTTCCGTAAAAAGCCGGAAAACTGCGTGCACTAACTGAGAGTGATTTGACTATGTACAAATGGGAATAGGTGAATAAGTAGGAAGTACTCGCAGAGATCAGCTTTTCTTGTTTGCTTTGGGAGACTCAAATAGGGGAGAGGCAAGGTGCTGATAACCACAATAGGAGCTAACAACGCTATTACTATACATATCAAGCCTCAACTTATACCTTCGCTCGACGCTCAACATGTGATCATGGTGGGATTAGACTAAAAGAGAGAGAGAGTGGAAGGGTAGGCAGGCAGGTGAACCAGGAGTGTGTTCACGTGGCCGTCCTATATTAGAGGCAATGGATGAGGGTCGTAAAAGGGAAAGAGAGAATGGGCGAGCACATTCGCAACCTGTCACACAAGCCCGACGACCTCACGTATAGAAACAGTGCTTTGTAGGATTTGAGGGCCGTCCACAGCTGTGGCCACGATTCGGGCAGCTTACGCTCCGTCCGAGAGCGAGGATCAAGGCAGCGAAGAGCAGAGCACAGCTTATGTCTTTCGGCGTTAAACACGGGGCACTCACTCGCACAGTGGATGTTTTGTTTTCTGTATCGCAGCCGCACGTGCCACTGGCAGGGCTGTTTGATATGAACATGCGGATCGAGTATTCCATTGTAAAATCACCACCGAGCAATGCTGCTGCACGTAGTGGGAGTAAGGTGGAGTACAAAATTATGGCGTGTGGTCCAGTGTATTGAACCGACGTTTGAAAAAGTGGCCAAGTTCCGTGAGGCAAGTTTGAGCCGGCGACCCAAAAAATGCCGTTATGGAAAAGCCCCGAAGAAATATGGTCCCTCGGAAACTCGGGCTGACAAATCACGACGGGAGTGAGGTAAATTCAATTTCGCGCAACGTTTCGCGGGGATTCCACCTTTACGTGCGCACGCGCTCACCTCAGGGTGTCCGCGGGGCAGCTCCCGTCTAAACAGGCCATCTCGAGCAGAGCGAGAATTTGATTGAAATGCTGTTTACGTTGCACTGTGCATGCAAAACTACTCCCACGCACACGTACACTCACGGCCGACATCGCGCCGGCTACAACCAGCGGCCCGCAACGGAGCGCAGCCCTCCGTCAAGAAGATGGGAAGAACGGCGTACAACGCGCTGACAGATCCGGGCTGCGGGGAGGGAGCGCTTCTCGCCCCATCTGCCGCCAGCACAGCAGGAAATAAAACGGGAACTCTCCGAGGGCCCCTGAAAGGTCATTTCTCACAACGACCCGCGGAGCGGAGCTGCGTTTCGACCGTTTCGTTTTTCCCTCGCTCTTGGTATCTTCCTCTTTTTCCCCTTTTCCCGTTTCATTGCCCCGTCCTTCATCCCCCAATGGCGCTCTCGATTTCGATGATTGAGCCTTTGTTTCGCGCTTACCCGTCTCCATTACGTTATGGCTTTTCCACGTCCTCATAGTCTGTTCCACGTTGCATCCTTTGGATTAACGGGCGCGAAGACGCTTGCACTTTTAGTCGCCAGAATGTAAATGGCGGGGAGACATCTGGAAAGTGCTTTCGCGTGCAGCTGGCAGTCTCGGAAGGAAATAGGGGCTGGATTTGCTTCTCCCGATACGGGTGCAATTCGCTCTTTGTAAACGCTTTGTCAACACCGCAACTTCCACTTTAGCCATAGGTAAACGATTCCCGTTTAACTAATAACTGTCTACTCATTAGGTTAGTACCTCCACAAACCTAGGCCTGCTTATTGCTGTTCACAGTTAGGCCTGTTTTCTTGCATTTATGGGCATCATTTGTTGACGCTCCATAGTTCCGATGTAAGGCAATTGCTAATACAACAAAGAAAACATTTGTAGATTTTTTAGACACACTGAAATCTTGAGCAGCAAATTAAATCATACCAACAGAGCGCATTAGGAAGAAATAACAACTGTTGTTATTGGTTAACAAAGACCATTTTACCGACGCGTCGCAACACACATTGTTTTTGGATAACTTACATCAACTATTAATTTTCGCAGCTCTATCTATTGCTCTGTATTGAAAGGCAAGAAGAAAAATGTTAAAATTATTTTCTCACAATATAAAATTTCTTCTCGAGCACGTAGCACTAAATGTTTTGTGTGGTTCATAATAGGATGAATACTGAATGGCCAGTGCTCCCACTACAGCTTAACAGCAGCTATGGGCTACCACGATTAAGCACTGCATGTCGTTGACATTTCATTTTCCTCAAGTTTTCTGGCCCTGGTATCAGTGCTACCGAATTTCGTGAACAAGGAAACAGTCTCAATGGCAGTTCACAACACTGCCACAAAAAATTTGCACGATTATCTGTAAGGGCCTGCAGAACGGTAACCATCAGGCTGTATTTTTAAAAATAATTTTTGTTTCTGCAATATAATTGATTTCAGAGCATACCTATGTCAAAATTTTAGTACCCGTGCGTGAATCTCGAGCCTCCAAAACACGTGACATTTAAGCGACAGGTGAATTAGAAGCTTTCCTGGATGTATATGAAAGAATCGGCGCAGTGTGTCGTGTCCAGAAGCTAACGCTCCCGACAACCAGTCCACCTAGGAGTAAATTTTCGGCCCACCTTCGCGAGTAATTATGAATGGCATGTGACGTCTTTCTAGCTCTAGCATTTGAGTGGCAAGAAGAGAGCAAGCCTTTAAATATACGCTGAGCGAAAGATTACTGTCTGATTTGTGTATTTTTACAGCACGTTAACCTATTCCTTATCACCTCGCTTATTTACTGAGAACACGAATACGACTATCATTACTTCTTTAACTCCCTTTCGGCTGCCACGCAGTGAAGTCCTATTCAGGACTCACGTTCGAAAGCTGCTTTAAATTATCCAAAAACTTTAAGGCTAGTCCTTCTTACACATTAGCACCTCCATCTGGAGGTTTACAAACCATTTTCGCATTTTTTGCACGGCTCCTAACACAAATTACAAAATAGAGGTTCTAAGTGCATGAAAGTGCATTTGAATAAAGGAAAGGTAACCGACATCTTTTCTTGAAGATAAAAATGGACAAAAATGCAATGTCAAAAAATTTTATTCTCAGCCACTTTGTTTTGTCTGTGAGAATTTTAGATCATTGAAAATAGATGGGTACATGGTCAAAGAAAACAAAGGCCGATGTGGAGTCTGCATGCGCACCAAAAGCTGCCGAGGCGAAGCCGCCTCGAAGTTTTTCGATGCTTTGGTAAGCTGCTGTCTCGCCATAGTGAGCGAGCTAATAAAAAATATATCTTCATGCAGTTGGTGGCATAAGCTTGAGGGAATAAAGAAATAAAGCACAAAAGTAGAAGTTCATAAGGACGTGTGTATACTGAGACGCGAATTGAATCAAGCCACCGTAAAAATCAATGATGCACGGCTTTGCCGTTCCGGATAAATGCCCCAGTTCACACTGTTGAAAAGCATGGTCTCGTCTCGCCAGTCCTTCCGCAAACTCTTCCCCACCACCCTGTTTTTAATTTCTCTATTTATTTCCTTTTGAGTGCTTAATCATATTTCATTTTGGCGTCTTTCGCGATTGGAAGCTTTTTTCTGTACATTGTTCCAGCTGCTCATGAAGCGAGAAAAAAAAGAAGTTAAGTACGGCTGAACAATCGCATTCTAATTTACTCTTTCTTCTGAGATGAGTCCAAAATTTTCCAAAGCGCTGACGAGCGCACATGTTTTCCCACGTTCCTCCCCTGCGGCTTTAAAAGCGGACATTTCGAGATACTTGTTTCGCAGTGCTGTCTTGAAAGTTTTTACCTTGTCAACCAGGTTTGACCCGCACCCTTGGCTGTACAACTGTTATATTCGAAACCTGGCAACATATACTGATGTGGTCTGTAACTTCGTTCTTCATTAGGTCACCCTTTGTTTGGTGCCTGTTTAAAGCGCGAACTCACGTAATCGTTGAGTAGCGGTACCATCCGAAAAAGTCCTATGCACATACGAAATGATCACATCGCTCATAAGTGAAGCGAAGATAAAGGCCAAGCGATGTGGAGACTGCAAATCACGCTTACAAACAACACTGGACTCTTTCATGCGCAAGCTCTTGCAGAACCTGTCAGCACCTTTTTTATTCGAACGAGATTTCAGGAGAAACAGAAACGTCCGGACGAAGCATTGCGGTGGCGGTTTGGCAGGGATTTCGGTTCGACATTTACACGTGGTGGTGACGACACTTATACAGGCAGGTCAAGGCCTCGGCGGCAAACAGACTGTTTATTCGCCAAACTTTTGCCCAACAACAGCAGCAATGATGCCCGATGGTTGTCACATTAAGGGCACCCGTCGGTCGCAGCCACGGTGAAGTCAAAGATGACGACTAACTTTTGAGGTAAGACGCCTGAGATACCGAAAATACTATAGAATATTGCACAAAGCTCTTTGCGCACTTGCAATCTTCCCAGAGAGATGTGGTTCGGGCTCGCATGGCAAGCAAACCGATAACGACTCATACCGGCGGCAAAAACATTGCAAGACAAACGAACCATCACTGCAATAAAGGAGTTCAGTATATTAGGCGTTTTACATTCCCAGCTTCCATACAGGTGTTTGATACAGACGGGAATTTGGCTCACGCGAGTCCATTGCAAGAAAAGTTTCCTTCATATAAAACTTTTATGTCATTTCTGTCAGCTAACCCCGACACAAACTGTCAGTCATCTCCGCGGATTGACCACGCTACCGCTGCGTTGGCAGATTAACGCCGCCTGTAGCTTGGCCGTCCATCCCCCTTCCCCACATCCCGAACGTCGTGCCTTCTCGTCGAAACGCTCCGGGCTGCTAGGCGGCAATTTATGGCCGTTTAACTCCGGCCTTCCGCAATTGGAACGGCTTCGAAAGCGCTTCGTCCCGAAAAATTGTTGCCTCCCATAAACCCGCGCTACATCCTCGCTTCTCCCCTGAAGTCGTTTGTCGGACGGCCCCTTCTCCGTCCCCTCTGTCGAGGCTATCGGGTCTTGCCGACGAGCTTCCTGCTGCCGTTTCCTACCACTCCCGCCGCCCTGCACGTTGTTGCACCCTCGTCGTCGCTTTACAGGGAAAGCAAAAAAAAAAGGGGAGGAAAGCCCTACGCTCCTTCGGAGAGGTGAAATGAAAACGTCGTTGGGGATCGACATCACCGTTTGTCAACATATTAACGCTTCCTGGGCTCTTCCTTCGCTCCTCTTTTCTCTTTTTCTTCCTTTTTTTTGTTTGCACTCAACGTCTCGTAGAGATCACTTTTTGTCCGAGTTTAAGCTTTAACACGCTGCATTTCACGCCGTTCCATTACGTCCTCAACTTGTCTCCTTCTAGTCGTGTCTGCTTTGCAATTCCTTTTTATTTTCCAGGCACGTGGCAGTCTTGCACCCTGTGGTCGTTGGCACCGCTTTCTCGCATGGCTCGTCCCCGCGAAGTGCACCTCCGAGAAAAGGGCCTACGGCTACTATTTTGTGCTCTGGAGACGCTGGGGGAGAGCCCTTGCCTTTCGCAAATAGTGTGGGGGTAGCGTCCCGCACAGCCGTTGTCCCTCAGCCTTCCTTGTTTGCGGTTTCTATTTTTCAGCCCCTTTTTCTTTCCCCCCCCAAGGGACCAGCCATCGGGCCACCGTTCTTGTCCGGCGGGGAACGGCCGCCTCCACTGTCCGGATGACGACGACTACGACGACGGGCGAGTAAGAGCGATGCGCGCAATTTTCAGCGCCGACCAGGCAACGTAAATCTCTGGGCACTTCTTCGCTCCGCCGGCGCGACGCTTAGAAGAAAGAGACGAAGGGGGCGGTGTTCGCGGCACGACATTTTTGTGGTCCTTGTCTCCGCGCCGTTCTTGAGGCCCTCGTTGTTACGCTACGTCTCCTCTCTGATATGTTTCGCCCGCGTGATCTAGCTTGATGTAGGAAGGAAACCGGACACCTTTGGGGGCAGGACGCGATATCAACGGGGGCGGGAAACACGGCCGAAATGTCATTTCGGCAAACCTTCCCCTGCGTGTACCCGAACTAACGACAAGGCTCCGGATGACCCCTCGTCTGTCCAGAATGTGCCAACTATAGTCATATGATCTATGCTTAGTTTGGGGAGAATCAAGGCAGCAATGTAGGCAATTTGGTTGTACATTTGATGGGAATAACGTGCTACACAAGGAAAAACAACTGAAACGACGGACACAGGACAATCGCGCTCTTTCAACTTTGTCTCAGCAAAATTCTTCTCCAGCGCAGTTTGCGACATATCCTTACAGTGACCGTCTTTGATCACCACAAACTTCCCCGTTTTATGCGACAGTAGCAACGCTAAGTTGTTGGACTTCAAGGAGTCCAGCGTCTCCTTAGCGGCGCACCTTCTCATGTTTGGATGAGAGTACCTCATGACACATCACACATCTTCAGCAGTACAAGCAGCTTTCTGTTGCCTGGGCACCTTCGGTGTAATGGCATGCATGTGCCATACTGAGAGGTTGTTCTGTCGAGGGACGAATGTCAGCAGTGAACTTGGGCCCTTTGTCGACCGTTGCTCTAACCTTCGCTGGTAGTTGCAAGCCAGGCAAGTTCTCTTGGATGAGGTACTTGTAATACTCAGGGCAAAAAGCAAAAAGGCGAAAGGGGGGTGGAGTATCGGCTGCGGAGTTGTGGACACGGACGACCAAGTGGATACTAGACATAAAGAAGCAATTACTGATATTTTATTACTTATTTTCCACAAAAATCGGGACATCAGCTATCGCAACATAAAGGACTCTGTAGTCTTTTACTGACCACCATCACTTTTTGCGTTCTGCTGAGATGAAATTAAACAAAGTGTATCGGAGGTAGCTTCCATTAATTTTGAAGCCCTCAATGTAGTTACGGCATAGCTTTCACAAACCTGCTTCTTGTGCGGCGGGAATCGCAGCTAGGCACATTTTCATAGCGCTAGCGGTTAGTTATATGTTGCGCCGGTTTATGCTGACCGCGCCGTAACGCATCCGCGGTCACATGATCATCCACACACTGCATGGTGGACGCATCCATAGACGACAATACAGAAGCATGAGGAGAGGTAACTCCTAGATAACGGCCGCACTGCGAGCAGACAGTACTGAGCCTTGGCGGCTCGCATGAATACCAAACCCGAGTGCGGAGAAATAGGAAGGAATGCTCTCCAGCGACCGTCTGGACGTCCAGCTTGGGCTGATCCGGCGAGCGCAGCTGGCAGCGGCATCCAGCGGAGCCCTGGACTAGGGGCAGACGACCATTGCTAAGAAGACGGATGACACACCTGACTCCGCCAAATTGCTCACCTACTCTCTAGAGCTCCATAAACGTTTTCCTTCCTTCCTTCGTTCAGATGAAGAACTTGCAGAACGTGGTTTTGTATAGAACGTGCACGCGCGCGCAAGTTCCGAGGGCGGGAGAGTTCTGTTCAAAGTGCCCGTGAAGTAGATAAGATGGGTCCCCCGCAAAACGGTCTCGAACTCTCGTTCCCCGAAACCGACAAGAAAAGACGTCAGCGACAACGTTTTAAGCTGTACATTCCTGGGAAAAAAAGGTGCTGGGTCCAGATGTCGAACATCGGTCCCGGCCGCGGCGGTCGCATTTTTTTTGGTGGCGAAATACTAGTCAGCGTGCGTTAAAGAACTCCGCGTGGTTGAAATTATGCGAAGCCTTCGACTACGGTGTCCCTCATAGCCTGAGCCGTTTTGAGACGTTAAATCCTATAAACCAAACCAAAACAAGCCATGAGATGTCGAACAAATCAGCATGGATCTACTCAGAAGTTTAGTTTAGGCTTATATTCAGCTATAACCCATTTGATTTACCGCGTTCTATTCTCCGTACATTGTGGCTTAGGCCGATTACGTAACTCTACCCAAAACAATGCCGTCCAGTTCAGTTCAGGCAACCAGGCGCAAGAGACAGGCAAACAACTACGGTGGCACTCTGGCCTTCGAGCGTCAATTCACTATCAGCGCGTTCGTTTTTGTGTGTTCGGTCTATGAAACTTGCTTTTTCTCTCTCCCGTAACCCTCAGAATTGTGCCCTTTACTAAAAAACCACGCAGCATGTTATGTGAAGTTCTTTGAGAGCGTATTTTTCGCAAAGCTTGCACCACTAACCGACCTCTGCTTCCGAGTTAACGGAAAGCGTTATATGTGCGCAGCACAGAGGCACTTATCCAGGTGTTATAAATCAGCTTTCTGAATGAAAACTCTATTATTTTACCCTCAATTAAACTGCGACACACATATCTGCGTGGCGACATGAGTGTGTTTCTCGCGTATCAGTATTTTTTCATTAAGAAAAAAAGGCAGTAATATTTAAAATAAAGAATTTCTAGATATTTTTTTTTAATATTGAGCAAAGCATCTCAAACTAGAACGCACAGGACGGTTGCCACCGCGTAACGCGAAGTTCAGCGACAGCTGGTGGATATAATATGGTTTAATGGCCTTAAATGAGAAATTGTGAGATGGATATTCGACACGGAAATTAAGCGTCGCTCAAAAAGTGGCGTTACAAACTCGTGATTGTTCGAAACGCTGTGAAGACATCAAAGACGGGAAAGTACGAAATGCAAACTAATACCACCAGTATTTACAATTGCAGCAACTACAAAGCAGTAGAACAGAATTGCAGTAGAAATGAAATAGAGCGCAATTGAATATCGTGAGGCAACGCCAGGGAATACAGAGGCTGTTGCCGTTAAGGCAACACCGCATCATTTCAAGTACTATTCGTGTACTGCTTAGATTGACGCACAAACTTTCCCAATGATGTGGTTTCGGGTCAACAACATATTCTGACTGCCCTAAATGTCGCACAAGTACGGGGCCAGCTGCGTTCGAAACTGCATGAGATGTAGCACAGAACTGCTGGCAGTAACGTGGGTCAACCATCAAACGGTAGTCGAATCATGGACCAACAAATGCAAGGGTGTCGATGGGAGCGTGTTGACCTCGTATCGTAAGCCCGTTGGTGGACGCAGAGCGATGCTATCGCATTGTCACGAGCAATCAGCGATTAAGTGCCCCCTAAAATTTTAAAATTAGGTTCTTTTTGGCAGAGGGTACTTGACGTTACGATGCTATCACGAGTGACGTCAATCGTTAAACAACTTACCGCAGTGCGCTGCATGGCGCGTTGCGGTGATGTCATGCGTAACGCCATAGAATTATGACCATTCGGTGTTTCCCACTGCTACGGCGACAACACTAATGCCGACGCAGCGAACATGGAAATGCGTCATTAGCAGCCGTCACCCTAAAGCAGGCCGAAATATAAAGAACTGACATTAGATAAAGTGTTCGACTCTCTTGAGTCCCGTTTTCTAGCCCTTTTTTCATAAGTATGTCGAACAAGTAATCTTCATAACCTAGAGATGCTAAAAATGCAGGTTTTAGCTCGAAGCAACGATGAAAAATTAACCTACCATCTGTATGCTTTTATTACACTTTTTTCTTGATATGTGAGCTAAACAGTTATATCGCAAAAAACGTTAAATAATTTACTCCACTGATAATGCAGACTCCACTGGAAAAAGTATAGCAGCGTGTACACAGTCCCTCCTTAAAAGTTCTTTCTGGGCGAGTTGATGCGTATCAATATTAACCTTACACAGGCCCTGCCGAAAAACAAGTATGTGAGAAAAAAAGAAGAAGAAACAGCAGTTCTTGCTCAACTGATGCACCGCTCCGCGTTAAATTGATGAATTCGTTATATTTGCGAGAAGGATTATCGCCGCGAATTCGGACTTGGGGGAGCAGGCAACTTCCTTTTTCCCCATGGTCCCGTTGCCATTCGTGCGCAAACATTCTTGTCTATCCACAGTCCCCTCTGGAATCCTGAAAGCGGTACATAAGCAGCGCGCACAAATGTTGTCCTCTTTCACTCGCTACTTCCAGTCCTTGCTACCTCCTTTTCCTTAAAGAACGCCCGGTGCAGCTCGAAGAATGCGAAGGAACCCCAGCCCTGCTGTTGGCCGCGTCATCCTCACAAATCCCAGGGCCTTCCTTTTTTCCCTCCGCTAAGTCCAAAATCAATACAGCGCGTCTCCGCGTTTTTCTCCCTCGAGTACGACGACACACACAATTTCTGCGAACGCAGGCTCCATCCGGTTTGCTTGCCCGCATTCCGGCACCATCTCCTGACGCTCCCCCCAACGCTCTCCTCTGGAGAGCGCGGTAACGTGCCGGCGCTCTCTAGCACGGGCGAGGCCGGTAACGATGTTTGGAGCTTCCCTTGGCGCGTCAGGTGCCTCGGGGCGCCTCGTTGTCTGTGCATTGCAAACGCGTTTCATAATTTAGCCGCATATCAAATCCAGTTTCTCGAATCCCTATTCACATGTTGTGGTCTGAATCAGCGCGAAAGTTAACATAAGGGTGAATGAGGACTCGCCGGCTATTGTTGCAGTGGCATAGTGGGGAACCATTCGGGGTTTTGCTGGCAACTTGATTCCTTTTGCTTTTAGTGTGCGCTGCGAAAAATGCGCTGTGTACGTGGTCTGCCTCCTATTGCTGGTATTAAGAGAAGAAAATATCGCCCACAAACAACTCAAGACTGCTAGATCAAAAGAACCGTATACGCGGTGCCATCTTGTTCATTGTCTACGTAGTGTTTCCAACATTGTGTTTCTTCGCCATCATTAGGATTTTTATTTTTATTTATGTACAGACACTGATGTCTCAGCTTTGAAGCATTGCAGGAGTGGTTACATATAAGAAAAAAAGAAAATTATTATACATAACTAAGCACTTGGTTTCCAAACTGTGCAGGTGGTAGCTTTCGTAAAGAACTATCAAGTTCGTTCAACCCCTCCACTACTCGCGGGAAAAAAAAGAAAATTTATAGAAATCAATAAAAGATCTTAAAGGCACAGTGTTCATGCTACCAGTCCGGCGGTACACGCGTGGAGAATGGCTAATGGCTAGAATTGACGCAGCCATAAAAATGGACTTGTGCACCCTTTTATTTTTGCAAGTAAAACTTGATGCTGGGTCAGTTGGTGCAAGTCCTTCGTGAAACGTTAGCTCAACATAAAACAAACACGTGAAAGGAAGGCAGGACGACGCACGCCGTCCTGCCTTCCTTTCACATGTTTGTCTTATGTCGAGCTATTGTTTACGGAATAATTTTATGTAGCATTATAATAAGCCGATAACACGTTCGTCGAAGCTCCACGGAAATCAGCGATAAGACATGGCAATGCTCTGAACACGAAAAGGTGCGATCGTAGCAGTTAAAAAAGAATCTGATGGCTTTGTTAACGCTGATTCAAAGTCACCTTTGTCGTGAACATGATGGGGGTGATCATACAACTCCAGTGGTATAAAGACCCCTGACCAGAAATTTATAAGCTGGCAGTTTGCGTACTTTAGGAGCATCTTATAAAAAAAAACTTCTTAGGTATCTTATTTTCTGCGATGACTTTGCGCATGTACAGTGTCGTCCACCTCCACCTTCAACGCTGCACCTTGCCGCCGGTGCTCCGCAGAGCGCCTCTCGCGGGCGCCGAGTGAACTATTGCACAGGCGCGGTGAGAAGCGTGGTCGGGTGCTCCAGGTTTGTCTGCTACAGTTGCAGCTGCTACAGGCCGAAGAAAGCGCAGGGAGGTGCTGTAGCAGACGGTAAAGCCGGAACACACGCCTACCCCTTACAAAAATTGTCTATAGACAGTCTATAGACTTCTTATAGCCTCTATTGCCTTCCTATAGACATTTATTTTTGTCCATTCATAGTCTACAGACTGCCTATAGACAAAAGTCTAATAAAGGTGTATGGCCATAAATCTATAGATTGTCTATAGACTGTCTATAGGGTTTCTATTGCCTATAGACTGCTCTTTAGGGTTTGTCTATAGAGAGTCTATAGACTTTATATACAGATGTCTATGGACAGTTTAGAGACTGTCTAAAGAAATTTTTGTAAGGGGTACGACTCTTACTGCGCCTGCGCATAGTTGTCCAGGCGCGCGCAAAAGGCGTCAGGCGGAGCGCAGGCGGCACAGAACCGTGTTCAAGCTGGAACCGGACGACTCGGTACAGACATGTTTATGGCAATTTAGATCATAGCAGAATAGTACACCAAGGTAAGTGAATTGGTGAACGCTTCCTCGTGTGTGTTCCGCATTGCGACCCCTTAATTAAACTAGCGCCATCTTGAATTTCAGAAACCGAAACTATGCCGCCATTTTGTCTCCTGATATCATGCTCACATAGTTCCACCTCTATCCACCATATTGGATCGTGGCGTCATCATTAGCACGCGCAGGTGCTTGTTTCTACAATGCTATTGTAGACGGCGCTACAAGTCTCAATGCGAGATGTGCTGTTTTTTAGTTGCTGCCACAGATGGCGCTTGTGATCTCAGGGTGGTAGCAGACCCCACGGAATATGGAAACGGGATGAGCAGTTGCTGCCACAGATGGCGCTGTAATTTCAGGGTGGTAGCATACCCCAAGAAATCTCGAAACACGATGAGCAAGAGCTAACGCTCTTAAAACGGTGACACGAAGAAAACACACGACAGGGCGAATGCTGCGAACATGTTTCAAGATGTATCGATACCACCTGGCCCAAACATCGGTGTTGTTAGACAGAGTAGGTATCCTAAATCAGCAATGTAGTGAAAAATACCTAATGTGTGATGATTCGAGCGTTGCTTGTTGTGATAAGCAAGTGGTTCAACCTGCAAGGCGCACCTAACCTAACACCATGCGGCAGGAAAAGGCACTCTTTCTGAAGCCATAGCGCAAGGCAGTTTCGACTGCATGTGAACTACAGTTCGCTTTTGGAAGAAACGGATAGCGTAAAAAAGACACACATGAAAAGGCCGCTCAAGACAGGACAAGCCCTTGTGCGCCAATGCTTTTCTCGTGCTTTTTATGGCTTCCTCTTTTGCGCTATTATTTCTTTCAAAACAACGCACCATGTTGCCAGACTACAAGTTTTTTCAACTATTATTCATAAAAATATATATCGTTTGTCAAACTCCGAATGTACGTTGCAATAAATCATGCGCATACTCTTGCTGCGAAGTATTTTTCAAAATTTTCAGTATTTCCTGAAAAAAAGACGGTTCTTCTCTCGTTTTTTTTTCGGCATCAAAATTTTCCGAATATTTACGTTTCTAGTTGTAATTGTGGATGTGAATTAAGGTGACAGCTATGTGACGACAGCTCACCTATCTCTCCTTTTACGTAATCTCGATTGAAACTACGTTTCCCATTGCATCAGCTGTCTCGGTGCAAAAATGAAAATTACTAAACGTACATAGTGCTTGGCATTTGTAATAAAGCCATCACAAATGCCTACAGAAACTTGTGTTTGATTTAAAGACCGTGCAGCTCCTACGCTACAATAGCGTTGTCCAAGGAGCCGGCAGCGGCGTTTTCCCTTTTGAGGAGAAGCAGAACCCATCCAATTCAAGCCATGTCCATTTGGACACTTTTGCTTGGGGTACAGTTCAAGAATAAGGGCCCACGTAACCACCGTGCGAATTAATTTGCAGGCTACCTTTCGATGTATGGTGTAGCTCGAACGCGGTTTTGGCGCTTAATAGCCCACGAATTGCTTTAGCCAAGTGCCGAGATTCCCGGATCAGCCACAATATGTCTCTCCACTGCGTTAACCGACAGTTCTGAAGAGGCCTGAGTGGTAGTTACGGTGACCATAACCGCAGTGTAACGTCCCGAACCTAACCATCCGACCACGCACCCATTAGTCGAGGCCGCATCTGCGAGCCCATTAGCGAAACCACGTACCACATACACGTTCTTACAGACAGTCTCCGGGGCACAGACAAGAACCACGCAGCGCAGCGACGCTGGCGGTAAAATTTCACAGGTGCCGTTTTGCCCTCTGCTTTCCGCACTCGGTGCAGTGACATCAGAGGGCCCTCAACACAGCGCTACAGCCTTGCGTAACAACCAGAAACTTCCGTTTCGAAACGAACGCCATTTTTGTGATTATTATATTTTTTCTTCGCTTTAGTTTACCCTTCGTTTTCTTTGTTGCGTATGTATTTGGTTTCTTTATACTCTTTTACTCTTCTTCGGGACAGACATGCTGGGAACTTTGTAAGCATAGCGTTGCATCACCGGGTCAGAGAGGTTGTCGATTAAAAAATTACATTGCCCGAGGGCATGACACAGCTGCGTCGCGCCGATAAAACAACGAGCAAGCCATGCGCTTATTGAAACTGAAGCGCGACCCCTTAGCCCCGGGTTACACCCAAGTTCAATATAATAAACGCATCAAGAAAGAATGGAAGCAATATGTGAAACTTTCACTCCTAGGACATAGCCGAGCGGTGACATCTTGCTAATGCAGATTAATCGAACATCGTCGAAACAGTGCGTCATTTTAAGAATACATTTTTTGTTAGTTTCCTTTGTGCTGAATTACTGCACTGAGGCATGCGTAAACGGTTGTTACGATATCACTTTTCTGCGCATGGCTGAACGTGACCAACTCGTGACCTTGCTCATTTAGATGCTCTCCTTATTTTTTGCCTTCAGCGCCGATGAAAACTACTGCGAAATGAGGAGGGGTGCCACTTTTCTCTACAGCAAGCTTTCCGGACTACAAAAGAAGCTCCTTCTAAGCCCTGTATGTGCAAGCGAACAAGTACCCGCTATAAAAATAACCACTGTAGTTCTTGTTTTTGTTGTTGCTTTTATTCTGCTTTAAAGTCCCGTCTCTCCGAGTGCATTTGGTGCTAAATGAGCTTTAAGAATCCAGCGACCAGTCAAATAACACGAATGAAAGGTGCACAAGCTGAGCCGGCTCTCGTGTCGCATAGGACGTTCAGCGGTACGTCGTGTGCGCCGCGCTTATTAGGAGACAACGCCGAGGGCTTCTCTGCTTGAGCGGCTGAGTTCAGAGAAACCCTTGAGTTTATGCCCCCCCCCCTATCCTCACCCCATCGGCTCCCTTTGAAAACGGCGCCCTGCTCCGCCTAGCCCTTACCCTTTCCTCCGAGCCCACGCCGTCCGACTGCAGAATTCCGCCGCTTCAACGCCACCATCGCACAACATCGCACCTCAAAGCGCGCTCGCCGGCACATTGCGCAAGGGGATGACTGTGGCGACAACGACGAGAAGAGAACCAGCGACGACACATGTGGAGAGAGTGCGGTAGAGGTTGAGTGGGCAGGGGATTGGAGAACACTGGGCGAGTCTTCATCGAGCCCAAGCCTCCGAGGCGGGCCTCCTTTGAGCCGACTTGAGTGGGACACGCGCAGGAGCTCGGAGGCGCCGAAGGGAGAGCGTGAATGTGAGCCAGAGAGAGAAAACGTGCACGTTTTCTATGTGCCGCTGAACGAGTATCTTAAAGTGCGCCCGGTAGCGGATCTCTTGAAACCCATCCTTCGCCCACTCTGATGAAGAGAGGTACGTACACGGAGAGGTAGCAGAGTAAGAGGGAGGATTTGTGCAAGGCCTCCAAGCTCTCGCTTCGGTTTGTATATCATCCGTTTTTTTTTTATCTTATCCACGCCAGCGTAATGAGGCTTCGTGAATAAGTAGGATGCTCCATGCCTGGGCGCTGGCATGGAATGCTAGAGGCGATTCCGTATCTGCCTCCTCATAGATGCGGTCTGCCGTAATCCTACCGGTTAATATAGCGCAAAAATTAACTGCCGCTTGTCTCGGTATCTGGTAGCATTTGAGTCGCATAAATTTTAGCGCTTTTGATGCGGTAGCGTTTAGGCTGAAGTCTCACAAAAAAATTACCTGCTTCTCACTGATGAAAATTTCTGATTAGTCAGTTCTTTGAGCACGTCATCAGGGTAACGTGATTCCAACTGACCAGTCAGAGAGCATCATCTGGTTTGCAATTCCCTACGAAATTTCCTGACTGGTGATAGAGTTCACGTGACTTTGTGACTTCATAACAAAAGTGCCGTCCATGGAAGATGGCAACCTGCTCCCCAGACTGTGAACAAAGTGCCCATCGTTGCGAAATTGAATGCAGGTGCCACCAGCACATCGCAGCGCTACGCATGAGCCTTACGGGAGGTCGGAAAAAGTAGGCTAGGTCTCACCAGCCCCAACGGTAGCTGTGTCTGAAACAGGCATCTGCCGGGGGCAGTCATACCACTACTGCGCCACTAGAGGTATGAGCACTCCACGCGATCTAAGATTACGAATTAATGGTCGCGATGTCATCAACACCGTGCTATCACCAGTGGACCAATCATGGGGCCCGGCACAATTTGAAAATTTAAGGATCCCCAAAATTTTGAAGTTGGCCCGCCTTAGCAAACTGATTAAGGTGTACTAGTGGCTCTGATTAGTAATCCGATATGATAATCCAACGGAAGGTACTCGAACATTATAGACGGTGATGATTCATGCATACCATATAAGGGCAATGAAACTTGTTCCGACATGTGTTTTGGAGGCATATTCGCTAAAAGAACATTAGGCACTCATTGTAGACACCGCAGAAGGCGACCTAAATTAAATGCTGTTGGATTTTCTTCTTTAAGAAAGTACTAAAGTCCGCAAGTCATCAAAAACACTTTTGTTTATTCCCGTCTTGTATTTGCGGTGGTTGAATACGACTAGATTATCACAACAGCAAGAGTAAAAAGATTTTCTTTTTCAAAGCAAGAAATTTGTTTTATCATATAGACAGATTAGATGCACGAGTACAAGAACTAAATTTGCCGTGTAACTTTTAAATAATCTCTCAGGTTCTCTGCAAAGAAACACATCTTTGCATGTGGGGAATACTGAAAAAAAAATTATTCACAACTGCGCATCAACTAACGCTTATCAGTGAGAGAAAAACCTATAATAGCTTTTTTTCGAACAAACGTGCTCTTATCTATAAAAATAATTTTAAAAAATTGCCTTCTGTATTCACCAAGTAAAATTAATCGAATTGTTAATTTCATATCTGTTTCAGAAGTATTGCACATTCTGCAAGCATGGTTTGATTAATCGTTCTCTAATGCCACTAACTTATGCAAACGATTTGCTATTATAGAAAAAAAATTCGTCATCATCTGGCAGAGGACATATAGACATCAAGGCAAGACATACTCTTTTAACTTTTTATCTAATGTCAGCAATTAAATCAAGGCTGGCGCAATTGCTAAATGAGCCTTTGTTTATCGCGTTGCATAGTGAGCAGGTATGTGGGATCACCGAGAAAGGTATGATATGCGCTCCAGCGGAGACTGAGAATGCCTGTTGCCATACATTTTACACCGTTCCTTGGTTTGAGACCCCGCATTACAGCAAATGCGCTAAACATTCTGCTGTACACAAATGGCAGTCAGACAGAGAAATTAAGGAATGCGTTTCAAACACCTCTCAGCATGAATGAAAAGTTCCGTGTGCTATAGTGCATGTTTTTTTATCTAATCTGTGTAGCTGCAATAGTCGGATACAACTTAAGTCTGCAGTGACGCTCCGGTCGCATTGAAGGCCTTTGAACAGAATTGCGCCACGACAAAAAAGTAGTCAGTTTTTTAAACTTATCCTGCTACGTAAACAAGAAGCTAACCACCAGACTAAATTATAAGGACAAGAATATTGACGTCTCTTGCTTATTTAAAGCAGTCAAACAATAACAAACTGATTCCGCTTGCTGTTCTGATTGGTCAGCGCAGTAGCACAGGACGCCGTGGCTACCAAGAGCCGATTTTTGTTTAGATTGAATCCTACAGTACGGAAACCGACCACATTACCACAATTCATCCTTTCATTTGTCAGTGGTTTCATCTTCAGCCTACTTCAGCGCACTATGTGACAAAGCTTTTTACTTCGTAAGCAGTAGGAGTGTCATTAGACTAAAATGGCGGCGTGTGTCTCTGCGTGTCAGTCGAGTGAAGCATCCGGCGCCTTCATTGAGCTGAGCGCTACAACCGCCCCGCAACGATAGGCGAGAGGGAAAACCTGCATCGGCAGAGGTGGAGACGCGGGCTTCGCGACGCCCCCAAGCAGGCGGCCTGTGCGAAATGAGGGCAAGCGGAGCAAAAAAAAAAAATTGAGTTTGCGTCATCAGCTGATTCAAAGCGGCGCTCCAAGCAGAGCGGAAATATGTATAAAGTAAAAATTGTACAAGCATAAAAATAAATTCAAAACTTGTGTAAATGAAGCTAGTGCATCTGAGGGTCTGTAAATTTCTATAATGACCTTCAAACTTTGCCTGTTTTGCCCGACGTGATAGACTAGTGGCTTCTGCTTGGTTTGTTTTGGTTTATGCGGGTTTAACGTCTCGAAGTGACTCAGGCTATGAGGGACGCCGCGGTGGAGGGCTCCGAAAATCTCGACCACCTGGATTTTTTTAACGTGCCCTGACATCGAATAGTACATAGACCTCTAGAATTTCGCCTCCATTGAAATTCTACCTCCGCGGCCTGGATCGAATTTGTGGCTGTTGCATTCTGCTGTCGACCCGAAGGTCGCTGGTGTCGGATCCCGGCCGCTGACGCTGCATTTCTATGGAGGAGGAATACAATAACACCCGTGTACTGTGCGATGTGAGTGCACGTTAAGGAAACTTCTGATGGTCTAAATTAATGCGAAGTGCTCCTCTGCAGCTTCTCCAGAGCATCGCCCATTTGCAGTTTTGGGACGTTAATTAAACTCCACGTACCACAACATATTGTCACCGAGAAACGGTTGACGGACGCAGGGCTCGTTTACTTGTACGTGCAAGACGCTGTTGGAACGCGCAAGGCAGCAGGCAGCTCGAGAGATGAAGACGAGGAGGCATCAAGCCCCGAGATGGCTCAAGGCTTGCCAACTGCCAGGTAATACACTTTAACCGCGATACGGCGCCACTATAGGAGTCAGTAGTGTGGCAATATGATACCATTTTTCTTTTCCGAGCGACCTGCGGCCAGTACAGTTTAAGCGTACAGTGTTATATTCGAAAATTGCTGTCAAACTTCCAGCCACTGCGCAGAACGCACCCAAGCACCGGTCATGTTTCATCTACCGGCATCAGTACGCCAAAGCGCTGATTTCGCAAGCAACGGAGAAAAGCTGCCCGGACACGCCCTTGGTATCAGGCTTGTTTCCGTACATGCATGCACGTGCGCTGAAAACATCACCGAGCGAATGCGCCCCTTCGCGCCGTCGCGCTTTGGTCGGGTCGAATTTCAGCCGAGTACGGTGGCTCAATACCGGCGGTCCGCAGAAAAAAATTCCTAACCGGGCATAATTTCGCTCAACTTTGGCTTGAAATGCGTGGAAGAAACTTGTAGGAACATTAATTTTGTCCTTCAGAACGTCACCTAATCCGGTAGCTTCTTCAGGTGAGCGCCTCGATTCTCACCCATGAAGAGAGCGACCACATTCCATGGGAAAAGAAATTACATCAGCCGACCCACTATAGTACGTGCATTGCCACATGACATTGCGCTCTGCAAGAACAATTTAACATTTGGGACGCTGCCGTTGCGGTTGTAGACGCCTGTTCCACAAGCGTCTTAAATGACATTCAATGCCTCACAAGGTCAAACCCAACTTAACTGGGCCACCGCGGTGCTCAGTGGTTATGGCGCTCGGCTGCTGACCCGAAAGACGCGGGTTCGATCCCGGCCGCGGTGGTCGAATTTCGACAGAGACGAAATTTTACAGGCCTGTGTACTGTACGATGTCAGCGCACGTTAAAGAACCCCGGTGGTCCAAATTTCCGGAGCCCTTCACTACGGCGTCCCTCAGAGCCTGAGTCGCTTTGGGACGTTAAACCCACATAAACCAATCCAAACCAAAACAAACCTCTATGCCCTTTTCATTAGTTACGCGGGCTACGCTAAAGGGGCACTAAGGCGAAGCATATACGGAAACAGGAAGCTACAGTTGATTATAAAGGATCCTTCGAAAGCATTACCGGAAGCTTTTCTTGTGCGTGGAAAAAAGTAACTGTGTCGTTGGTAACATCGCAGCTGAGGTCTCCAAATTCCGGTGTTTCGTTTCCGTTGTTACGGGATTTCTGTAAATTGCAATTTTTAACGTGCAGCGTGTGTCTTCGGGAGAATGAGAACAAAATAGCAACAGCAAGCATGCTTTATCCGCCAATTATACTGCCTTTAAAATATTTATCAACAAATGACATAACCATACTGTCTATCAGCAGAGAGAGTCCAAGTTTTCCATCCTTTATGCTAATAATGGCCTCCCTGCTAATAACAGCATGAACGCGTGGCTTGTACTTGGCTTGCGCTTCCGAAGTTACTCCGCATGACAGCGTCACGCAGACAGACTAGGAGCCACGCGAATTCAGCGACGCTTTGACATGTCGTACCTTAAAGGCAATAATCGCACTGCTTTCGTATTTCGGTGTAATCTCTTGTCAAAGCCACAGAAGCGGTTTCAAGCGCTTTTGCTCTTTGTAAGAAATTATCCATATCGAAGATGAAGACCACAACCAAAAACCTGTGCAGCAGGTCTCAGCTTCAGAGGGTTCTCAGGGGTATTGAAGCAAGTCATTGAGATTTTTTCGACATTTATTTAGCGTCGAAACGCACAAGGTTGACGGCCCCTTCAGAGCAATCCTGTCAGAAAACGGCACATGGCAAAAAAGCATTGCCTTATTTTTTCAACAGAAGCTCAGCCTCTTACGCATTGACGATCCTTTCCTGGTTAAGAACTCTGACGCTGTCCTGGACTATCTCAAATGCTCAGCACATACCAGCCGGACGGCTTACTCAGTAGACATTAAGTACCTTTTCTATAACATTGCCTCAGTCGAGTTAGCTTTCTTGCGTCCAGGACTGAATTGACAGGTTTGGCACTATAGATTTTATGAATGAGACAGGAACGCCAAGCAGTGAGACTTTATAACTTAAAATTTTTCACCTTCGGTCAACGTTTACCCAATGGGAGGGCGGACTTATCTTCAGAAGGAGGGAATTTTTATTGGCTGCTGAATCGCCCCCATTTTCAGCGACTTATTTTTTCAGAAATTGAGAGAGGCCTCTGTGCCAGCCTCACAGATTTTAAAACAACCCAGCTTGCTAGGCATGTGGACGAATTCCTAACATTCCTTGACTGCAGTTCTGACCCTTTCGAATTATAGGTAACTAACATACTAGCCTTTTTACGTTCTGGCTTGTCGCCGCTAGCAATAACCCACGAGGTGCCTTCAGACGATATCAATAGATTTCTTTACACCAAACTTTTACATCGTGACGAGCATATTTTCAGGAAATATGAGCCACACGCAAGTAAGCCACTACTGCCGTTCAGGTCATCCCCTTCCAAGCATGTAAAGAGGGGTACTGCACGATTATGTTTGAGAAACGCTCTAAGCAAGTTTGCCCCGAGCTTATTGCCTGTCAGCTTCAACGAACAGATTCTGCGTCTCAGAGCCGCGGGGTTCCCTACACATATCCTGCAAAGTGTCGCAGAAGTCATTCTTGACCGCAGCGGTGGCCGAGTGGTTGAGCATCCGCCTCGCATGCTGGAGGTGCGATCCCCAGTGGCGCCGGGTACCCACCGGTGATACAATGGGTACAAGGTTTCCCCTGGTACGGTGCTCGGCTATTAATGGGTGAAAAGCTTGGAAAATGGGCCTTTGACCCCACTTTGAGTAATCGAAAAGCACCTTGTGCCATGGCGCTCTTTGGCTATAGACGCCCTTGTGCCAGAAAAATCCATAATCATCATCAGAAGTCATTCTCACCTGCATCTGTTTAAAAGGCACCATAATCTCCCAACCTTGCCCTAAACAGCAGATCGCTGTGATCGCGTATGTACAAGGCGCCTAAAAAAGATCAGACAAAGGGCGAATGTAAAAGTTCTTTTTTCCGCCCCTGACAAGCTGCAAAAATTGTGCAGATTGGCTAAGCCCGTTGGCGCAAAATAACAAAGAGTGCAAAAAGCAGCACCGAACCAAGTTCGTTGAATGCGCCAATTTAACTGTGTACAGCATTTCATTGTCACGTGGGAAAAGCTACGTTGACCAAAGTAGTAGATGTTTGAACGACCGCTTCCGGGAACATTGTAACAATGTGTCTGAAAAATAAAGGCGGACTTCTTGACGCACACTTCAGGAAATGTAAGCCTGATGACAACAGTGCAGATGAAAATGGTGAATCAGATCAGGTTTCTACGTGCCAGGCTCTCTAACAAGACTGCACTGTTATTTCCAAAAACAAATGTAAACTGACTCGCGAAATTATTGAAGCCTAAATGATGTATCGTTTAGGTAGCTCTTGCGTACCGGTGCCATCGGTCGCCCTTACCCGTAAGGAGCTTTTGCACCTACGTCAGGGCCTAATGTTCCGCTCGTCGCGCATGCGTGATGTTGGCCATGTTTTACCTGTATATTCCGGGGCGAGGTTCGAAATAAATTTTTGTGAGTCAGCGCTCATGTCTCGTCGTGTCTATCCTTGTGTTCTCGTCCTGTGTGCGCTGCTCATTCCTGCTCCAGTCGAAACAGCGTTGCACGAAAAAGCGATGAACCAGTCATCCCGCACAAAAACAGTCTATAGACATTCTATAGACTTCTTATAGACTATATTGCCTTCCTAATGATATTTCTTTCAGTCTATCTATAGTCTATAGACTTTCTATAGACAAAACTCTACTAAAAGTATATGGCCATAAATATATAGACTGTCTATAGACTGTCTAAAGGATTTGCATTGCCGATGGACTGTTCTCTAGGGTTTATCTATAAAGAGTCTATAGATTTTAAAGACAGAAGTCTATGGACAGTCTATAGACTGACTAAAGAAATTTTTGTAAGGGATGGCCGGCAAAGGATTCTGATGAGCAAGAGCACTCTCTGGAATCTTCGAGCGTCATCGGTAACGTCTTTCGCTTTTGCGTCATTTTTCAACTTATCCAAGGCATGTGCTCGGTGAAGATTGCCGCATTTAGAATTCTGGGACAATAGTCTCTCAATCTAGCGTGGTAACCCTATTGCTGCAGCTTGCATTGCCGAACGTCAGCTATCTTTTTTTTTTGTTTCAGGGCTACTGACAAAAATATTTGCACTAGTAACATAGTACTAAGAAAAAGTAGGTAAGGAAGGTTTTTCAACTCATTTTCGTGCAGTCGCATGCAGTGTATTTTCCTCAAGTGATAGCTCCCAGCTGCGAATTACATAATACTGCTGTGTGTAAGATGTTGAGCCCACCTTAGACAAGGTGCACAGGGCTTCCAATATGGTGCGCAGAAGAATCACAAGGCGTGTACAAATCAATAGTGTTTGTGTTAATAGCAAAAGGGAGGAGGCTGTTGATAATGTTTCATCGCAGAAAAAAAATCAGGTCAGGTGTTTTCACTATCTTCTTCCATGTGGTGCATTAAAGACGTCTCAGGACCCGCAGTTGACAAAAACATGCGGGGAAACTACGTGACCACAGGGGCCTCAAAGCAGCGGAGAAAATTTTTTTCATGCTAAGTGATGAAATTAGCTTTCGCTTAAATCATAGAGAAAAGCTCTGCACATACTCTCGCAGTTCTCCATTCTTCTTAATGCTTCCGCATTCACATAAGTTATATAACGAAAGTGGGCCATATATATTGAATTATGCCAAAACAGATGGGTCAATTGCATAGCGACTCGCCCATTTATTTCACGGATGGCCTAACGTGACTGGAGTTCTGGTGAGAAAAATTACGGTTAACTTTGATTACCGGGAACAGCGAATCACGTGTGCCGTGTTTTTGGCAGCGCAGCCTAATTTATGTGGTATAGCGAGCGAGGACTGAGCGCCTATTATGGGCAACTGCACAACATTTTTATAATTCGATAATATTCAGCGATTCTAATCTACACAGGCTGTAGGTAATCCTGCCATGTTTTTTAGCGTTAGCATTTGAAATGATGACATAAACAACTACCAAATTTTATGCTTCTCGTCCCAGCACCAGAGAAATGCAAAGAAGTTCGATGTGACATGAAGGATGTTATTTTAAATTTTCGCTGCCGTCAAGCTGTTGCCAAACAACAATCGGAGGGCTCTGCCTTTCGTTGGCGTTGATTTTCTTGCTTGAAAGAAACGTCTATGCTCTGCAAAAGTGCCGGTACCTTAAATGGTGTCATCGTGCCTGCCATCCCGCCTCCACCACCACTTGGCGCTGTGCACTGCGGAGAAGCTTGAAGGCTGTCGTAGCTTTATTCGCCCATTACGTCACCATTTCGAATGCTTGCCCAAAGTCTTCGCTTGCTTTGTCTGAAGGTATCCCACATTTTACCCCTTTAAACTTTTGGAAATCTAAAATCTCTGCATCTGCCATTTAAACGGTTTCAATAGAGGTTTCATGGCACACAGGTGCAGCGGCCACTGCCTCCTGCTGCGCATTCCCTCTGCGTCACCGTATGAGGCGCCTAAAAGGCAATCAGGGATTGGTGAGCGCATGAAGAGAAAGCCTGCATAAATGAGGCAACACCGTATGTGCGTGGGCATATGCAACAGCTAGCCTGCGTCTCAACTAGGGTGCCTCGATGCGCGCGCCCTCTCCGCCGCTCCGTGCAGGGTGGGGACAACCGCGTCGTCTGCTGCAGTGTCCGCCATATTTGAGCCCACTCGTTTCAGAACACTGGAGGTAAGCTTCTCTGCGCAGCGAAGGCCCCTTCACCATCGCGGCGAAACAGGTTTTGGAGGCAGAAATAGGGTGCATCGCTGGGGACATCTATTGTTGCCAAACCCTTTCCTACAGGCTTCTGCCCTGTGTTGCTTTCACAATAAAGAGATTAGGGGCCGCTCTCCCAAGCCATTGCTGCGGTTACAATGCACCCTCCCCGGGCTGCATTCCTGAAGGAAATTTGAAACGCAGCTGTGCCAAGGTGCTCGCCTGGCCGTGCACACCATAACATAAAGGAATAAAAGTCGTTTGCGCTGCACCCAACTCTTCTCCCTCGGACAGTTCGCGTCGCAATCGTAAAGGTGTTTTTTTTTTATGCAGAAAAGATGACTTACGGAGTTTTGTAAATTATCTGGGACTCAGTGCGCTGACTCGCAAAAACAGAGTTTATCTCGTTCGCCGCAACGTATTAGTCAATATTAAATGCTGAGAATGATAAGGCTTATTAATGAAACATTTTACCCCCTCAGAATCAAATGGACGCAATCTGTAGGCCCTTGGACATTCGTAGTCGTTTGATCCTTGGCATCGCTTGTTTTTGTTTGTTAATTTGTGCAGGTAAAAAAAAGAAACAATGCTGTGGTACAGGAGTTTGCACTGTAGCTGTAATATACAATGCAGCTGCATAATTCGTGCAGCTTTTTTTCATGTAAAGTAACCACTTTAACAAAGCATGGGATAATTTCGGCGCCTTCATACCTTCACCGAAAACATTAAGTGAACGCAAACTTGACTGTGAAAAATACTCTCATGAAAAGGCAAAAAAATAACATCTATCAACAGAGCCTATATTGGGAAAATGCGCGTGTCTCATCGACTGAGGAAGTTTTTCTTATATAGTGTGAAGAGTTAATGAGAAACGTAAGTGCATAAATTTCACTTACTTAGGAGTTGTAATAATGCAGTTTATTTATGTTGTAAATTATTAAAGCTACTGTCAAAAAATAGGAGACAAGCGAACTATGGTGAATTTGACATTTATACACAATATTTACAAATCTCTTCACGGCAAGCTGACGCCAGCACACGTTTTGCTTGCATGTCCATTGACTTTTTTTTCTTCCAGTTGTCGCAGGTGAATTCGCAGCCTCGTTCGAGCGTAGGTCGAGTATAACAACTTCTGAATGATTTCGTTGTGAACCTGGCATGTTTCAACATTAAACGGAACCATTTGTCTTAGGTATGTTATCACAGCCTGCACTGGAGATTTCATAGTTAGAAGGCTTTCCGCCCATTCTGTGATGCCCTTAAAATGCTCCTCGCACGACTTCAGCACTTTCATCACTTCAGGACTGGGGTAATGCAGGTTGTCGCCATTTTCGAGGTACTCCTTCAGCCTTGTGAGATATGCATTTTCAGCGTCACTAGAACCGAGCAGAGTAGCTTTGCACTGCTCGCAATTATTTATGGCTTTCAGAATACCTTTAACGAGGAATCCGGCAATATGGAACAGAATGCTGCATTCAGTCGATGTTAGCGCTTCAATGAAAAGAACCTCCGAGTCATCGATTTCCTTTACCTCGGCTTCAGCGAGTTCACGTTTCCCGTTTGACAGAAGGTCAACCAGGTACTCAGAATCGTCAACACTGTAGCTGGTGGTAGACGGCGTGTGCAAAAATTGGCTTATGCACACAAGTTTCAGTGCGCATTTCATATCATAGGCGTCTGGGACAGGCTTCCTGAGACGAACCACAGAGAAAAGATTCTCAAGGCAATCTTGTAGCAGCCTGCTGGTGAGTAAGAAGCTGTAGCCCTCCGAGTTCAAAAGAATGTCTTGCAGGCGAAGCACGACCGTTGTGGAGATCAGGAGGCCCGCCTGCGATGGCTTCCACTGAGACGTGCTGCCCATGCTCATCCCTTGAAAGGTGTTTAGAGCCAGGTTTAGAGTTTCCAGAGCTCTATGATGCTTCGCCACATCGTGCAGACTTAGGGCAACAGATGGATGACGCGACGACATTAATGCGTACCATCTTGATACCAGCTCTAAAAACCAAGCTGTTGTTTCCGCCTCTATGTCCAGCACTTTATCCTTGATGAGGTATCGGATTGCACTGGGAGCTTCTCTGAAAAATTGCACGGCAAGTCCGACTTTCATTTTCGTAAAATGTCCAGATGAGACATGGGCTTCAGAGAGCTTCGGTGCGAGCTTTAGCTCCCTTTCCTTGTCAAACTCCAGCACAGCATGCACATGATCCAGTTTCACTTCACGTGAGGGAAGATCGCACTGGCTGGCTGTTGCTTCACTTAATGTAAATGCATGAGATGTTATCAACTGACCTTTAATATTCTTCAAAACATGAGCAGCGTCTGCGTTGAAGAACAACTCCATATCATTGAGTGAAGGGTGTGGTATTGAGCAGGTTGTCTTCGAATTTCGGTGGCTAGAAAATCCCAGCTCACGCCACATCGCTCGATTTGAGGCGCCCATGTCGGACGTTACAACCCGAACTCTGAGGGAAATATCGGCGCAGAGTTGGACAACTTGCAGAACAATGTCCTTGAGCGTGCGGCCATCCACATGGCTTCCAGTGAAATGATAAGCTATCACCTGCTTCCATCGCTGGTTGAGACCTCCAACCATAAACACCAGAGCGTGATTAGCAGGCTCATCTGGCTTTTGTGGCAATGTCACTCCCCCATACACAATGTCTTCAGCGCGGTCAAGCTGAAACCCTCTGGCAATCTCCATCTCATCGATAAAGAGGACGCAGTCTTTTTCTACATCTTCCATGCCTTGTGCCTTCGCTTGGAGAAGTTCTACAACGTCTGTAAGAATTCCTGGTGAGAACTTGAGCCAGTGGAGGCGACGAGATAGAGTTCTTTCTGCCGGAAGTGGATAGCCGAGCTGTCTGAGAGTTCTGTAACCAGACTTCCCACAAGAAAACTTCAGTTGAAGCCCCTGTTTAATAGTCTGCGGCGACCAGATGCTTCCCTTGTTGCTTTTTCGGGAAAGTGCACGAACTTGATCTTTATTTAAAAATTTTATCCTTTTTTTAAAGTGCTCTACGGCGCTTTTTAGCTTTCGCACCTTCTTTCTAAGAGAGTTAATAGTCAAGTTGGCTTTTTTATGCACTTCTTGAAGTTGTCTGTGGTTCTTTCTCACATCTTCCAGTTGTTTTCTCAGTTGAGCGCAACAACTACTGGATGAATGTGCATCGCAGCCTTCATTTTGCTCTGTTTGTCCATCGCTAGGCTGATAGACAACCTCTTCACTTAAGTTCGTTCCCCCAGGCTCATCGCAATCCGCAAAGACGCCAGGTCCTTGTTCATGCACTGTTGAGTTTGATGTAGTTGGTAGAGCGGGTGTGCCTCTCTCCTTAGGAGCCTTTCTTTGGTGGTGGACCATAGCTGCACAAACAAAAGGAAATGCAAGAGCAGAAATGAGTGAAGTTCGTCAGAATTGCTCAGTGTCGGCAGTTATTTCATAGCTGCGCGAACCATAACCTAAAAGCGAAAATTTTAAGCTTGAAAAGTTCCAATTCCAATTCAATTCCAATTCCAATTTATTTCAACATCAATACCCACAGACACTGATGTCACGGACAGTGGGCAAAAAGCCACAAAAATAGGGCTTGGCAGCGCCCACTGACCGTCTTCTTGACAGCGACACAGCAGTGCAAATATACATTAGATATGAGCAAGACATGAAATCAATGAAAAGAACTTGTGCAAAAAAACTAGGCAGGTAACACTTTGCATACAAAAAATAATGATAGGAAAGTAACAATATCACCACACATCTGAACAAACAGTCAATAAATAAGTGCAAAAAACACAGAGGCGAACGCGTTGTAACTTGAAAAAAAATATATATATATATGTGTGCGTAATCAGTTAAGTAATTTCGGCAGTTGAAATCGCAGCATCTGGTCACCATATTTTGTGCGGTTACACGGAATCTCCCAAGTCTCGTGATAGCGAGTGTCCCGAACATTTCTGTTTAGTGTTAGACTCGATATAATTTCAAGAGTTTTGTTTTTCTTTCTGATACCTGTTTGATAACGCTTTCTGAGAGTATGGTGATAAAGTTCAGGAAGCGGCACTAATTTTAACTCCCTGAATAGTGGTTCGGAATGAGCAAGGTATGGGACATTCATGATCGCTCGAACAGCCTTCTTTTGTATTATATGTAACTGATTAATGTTTGATAAAGTGGTTGTCCCCCAGACTAAATAACAGTAGTTTATTATTGACATAAAAAGAGAGTTATATATAAAGCGTTTTACACATGTAGGGAGGCAATGTCTCAATTTAGAAAGTACTCCGGATACTCTGGATATTTTCCTAATGATTGTATCTACTTGCAGATCCCAAGACGTGTGCTGTTCAAAGAGCACTCCCAAACATTTGGCAACAGGCACAATTTCAATGACAAAGTTTTAAAATTGCAATTGGTAATGCAATTGGTACTGCATTTAGAAGGCCAGATTTTAAGCGCTATTATTCTAACTCATGAGTCACAACAGTGATGCACATCATATTTGCCATCAATAATAAAATATAGTGCAACTTACGTCTGAACGAAAAAATGGTTGGAACAGCGTTTGACTTTAGCAGCTTCCTTCCATCCGCGCGGTGATTCTCGTAGCAGTTGTCTTCGAAATGGGCCTGCATAAGAAAATTAATTCAGGCGTCCAGTATGTAGTACAAACAGAAAGAAATGCCCCTTTTGAAAGATACACAAGTTCTGGCACTGCTCCAGCGATGTTAAGGAGTCGCGCACACTCGGCAGCTGCATTTATCAAATCCTAAAAGTCAGACTAATAATGGCTGCGCACAAGGGAAATAGCCGGCACTGCACAATAACTGCGCCAACGTTAGAAATGCCAGATAGAAGCAACAAGTTCTTAGCGAAGCTACTATATACGAAAGCTCACATTCACGGGAGTTTTACCAAAAGTAACTAATTCCTGGCTTCGTCAAACAGCCTTGGAACAAATAAAAACTCTACAAAACTATTGTCAAAGTTTCTGACGCTTCTGACGCATGTCTCTTGATGCGTTTGCTTTTAGGGCCATTTGAAAAATTAATCAAGAACCTGTCGGCTCTAAGCTAACCGACTACAAGCAAGCAGTCTGTTATTGCATAAATGCCGAGTGCTTCTGCAACGCTTCACTGTATATAACTAATATTACCGTTAGTTGTGTTTATTAGCCTGTGCACAGAAATACAAAATCCATGTCCACACCTGCGAGTTATGAAAATGATTTTCCGCCACTCATCTGCTGTATAATTCCTCCTTATATATGTTTCATAAAAGATGTAGTCACGTAGCGTGCGTAGTTACAGCCTTTCCAGGAACACTAACACAACTTCCAGCGCACATATTAAATGTAAACCTGCAGCGACAGACATAACTACAAAAAATCGCAACCGTCCAAATAATCACTGTACTTACATGCATATGCGCGAAGAGTTTGCAGGCTGCCATTTGTCCCGCTTTATCTTCACCGTCCAGAGGAGCCTTCTTTTAGGGTCTCTTGGGAATGAAAACATTCTCCAGCCATTTCTGGAGTGGTTTGAGCACAGTGGCACGCAACAGCCAGGCATCTTGCGAGTTTTGAAACCGAAGAAAACTGCGACCGGGCGGACGCGCGACCACGCACGTGCAACCGGCCCGTGGGGAAGCGAGGAGTGGGCTCAAATATGGCTGCCCTCTTCCGCGGCGGCGGCACTGACCCTGTCAAAGGATGGCTCCACCCTGCACGGAGCGGCGGAGAGGGCGCGCGCATCGAGGCACCCTAGTCTCAACCATCATGACCCGCTCTGGGTGAGTGAAAACGGGTACGCATTATAACATGTTACACGAATGTCGCTGAGCGGCTGGTCTTAGTTGCTTTTTTTTACGTCCGATATGGACTTTTCCTAAATGTCCTTTAAATTTTCAGAGAAGATTTTTGCAACAGTAGGCGCAAGCGCTCTATCGGCGAGCACTGGGCTGCTTTAGCCGCCCTTTTGCATTCGTCGTTAAGCGCAAAAGGCTAAGATTTCAGTTTTGGTTGAGTTTTTCCCAGGGTTGAGTTTAGTTCGAGCTCAGTTTTCACCCTCAACTCTTCTTTAGTTCACTCTAGCTCCCTCAATTCCGTTGCTTTGGCCAACATGAATAGCATCGCAGCGGGACCCAATATCCCGCTCCGAGGAACGAATAATGGAAACCCATTTGAAGCTGCATGGAGCTCCCTCAATATCCCGCCGAGAGTTGCATAACGCAGAACGGTGCTCTAGTGAAAAAAATAAATAAAATAAATGAAGAGCTCTTACATAAGCAATGTCGTGGCCGCTCTTCAATCGCGCTGAAAAACGCTTAGGCTCACCGCTCCTCGCACGTGTCTAAAGCTTTCGGGGGGACTGGAGATATATCGCTCAGAGAGCTCAGTTTGGAGCTGTAAGAAACTTAGCGAGTAACGCCTGCACTTGATTGACTACTCGATGTGTAGGAGCCCCTGTAAGCAAGGAACGAAGTACTTGGGAAGTAACGGAAAAAAAAATCAAGTGACCGACAAACAATTGGCAAAGAAAGAAAGTTGCAAGAAGAATGGCTCCCATATATTTGTCATGAGAGATAATGTTGTACGTTGCCAGTGAAGAAAAGTTTGAGGCGAAGTGATTTTGTGAGTGGCAGCATCCTAATGCATAAATCCATTCTCGGCCTGCTCCCCCCGTTTTCCGAAAAGGTATGTAAGCCTCTGTATTTCAACCAGCGCCGACGCTCTCACTTATCAAACAGGCTGTGATTGGTAAAACAATAAGTAGACAATAAAGTGGCAAGAAACGAGTGTAATAAACTTTAAACAAGAATGTCACCCATTTCTGTCATTTTGAAAACTGTTTCTTTACTTTGGTATGCCTTACAGGACTAACAGCCAGGGGCACTGAAGACAGAGAGAGAGGGAGAAACAGAAGGACGGAAAGGCAGGGAGGTTAACCAGGCGATGCTCAGTAGGCTACCCTGCACGTGGGGAGGGAAACAAAGAGATAAAAAGGAAAGAAAGAGCGGCAAGGAAATTAGCTAATCACGAAACCATTGAGCCTGTCCCTAGAGGACGCACACTTAAAGCGCGAATTTTATAATTGGGATTGTAATGTTTTGCGCCCGGGCTCTTTTGTAGGATATAGTAATGCCATCTATTGGGAAGAGTAGGTCCGCACTCTGCGGTGGAAGTATATGACGAAGTGGAAGAAGTAGCAGACCCCCAGTTGTAGTATAGTAGCCCTCACTCCAGCCATCACTACGGCTTCCAGTTCCGAGGCTTGCTTCCCCGTCGACAATGCCAATCGCAGGAAGTGAAGCCGACATTCACCCACAACTGTGGATCTGCCAAGGTTTAAAAGCAACACTAATCCGGCATCCAGCCACAGTTGGTCTTTAGCCGTACAGCTGTTCACCCTGTGATGCTTGGACGCACGGACCGCAGCATCTGTCAACGCTCGACTTCATTAAATCCGCAGATTTTTTTAATTTTTGAATCTATCCCTCTTGTTTAAACGAAATGATCATTTCCTTTCTATACACTCAGACTACAAACACCGAGAAAAAATGGAAGTAGCCTACAAAAAAGGAAATAGCGACGAAAGAGTACCCCGACATAAAAGAGAAACAAACAATGGCATTGCAGTTCTGCAGCCCTGCTACCCAGGGATTCGCATGTACTATATCAGCGCCTGATCTTGTTTACCCTAATATGAAGATAACTTTCGTACCATTTCTGTCCTCAGAATGTTGGCCTTTAACCATTTATAAGGCGCAGGATGCGCGCATGTCTCACATACATAAAAATGGCAAAACTGTGCTCAGAATTTCTCTAGGAATTGAATGACATAACTTTAAAGCTGTTTCAAGTACTAGGTTTAATGAAAAAGAAGGACATACAGTTGTATGAATGACTTTGTAATAATACCTCAGATGTGGTACGTATTCCTACCTGAGTCTTTTGGCTGTATTTGACAGCTTGTGCTAGAGCTTAAAATTGCTTAAGGCTGTACCGTGAGGACCCCGCCGCGGTGGCTCAGTGGTTAGGGCGCTCGACTACTGATCCGGAGTTCCCGGGTTCGAACCCGACCGCGGCGGCTGCGTTTTTATGGAGGAAAAACGCTAAGGCGCCCGTGTGCTGTGCGATTTCAGTGCACGTTAAAGATCCCCAGGTGGTCGAAATTATTCCGGAGCCCTCCACTACGGCACCTTTTCTTCCTTTCTTCTTTCACTCCCTCCTTTATCCCTTCCCTTACGGCGCGGTTCAGGTGTCCAAAGATATATGAGACAAATACTGCGCCATTTCCTTTCCCCCCAAAACCAATTATTATTATTATAATTATTATTATTACCGTGAGGCAGCTGAGTGATCAAAAAGGCCCAAAAGCTCAACAATTATTCATTTTTTTCCCTACCAAGATGGGTCTCGTCAAACTGTACACCCACGCTTGCGAAAACACACAAAACCCTAAGGAGGCCTATTAGCGGTATAAAAAAACGCACTGAATGGCTTGTTTGATTCTTGAGTAATGTTTGACACGCAAAAATAAGGTACGTAGTTGCATCGTTTTTCGTTCGCTGACCCGTGAAGTAAGTGGGACGCATGCGTCTCGCTGCCGGGCATAGCTAGATCTTCCGTTGGGGTTCCTCAGATTTCTGATAAAAATAGATTCTCTCTCTCTTCCCTGTTAGTAGACAGTCTATAAACTATTCATGGACATTTGTCTATAAAGTCTATAGACTTACTATACACAAATATTGTACACTAGTCTATAGGAAATACAAATCCGTTAGACAGCATACAAAGAAACTAAATATTTATGGCCACATTTTGGTAGACTTTTTCTATACACAGTCTATGAACTAAGAATGGACAAAAAGAAATATCTAGAGGAAGGCAATAGAGTCTGTATGAAGTCTATAGACAGTCTATAGACCACTTTCATAAGGGAATCGTTCCATTTTCATCAATTTAAATCCCCTTTTTCCTTAAAATAGCTTACAAATAATCACGCTCAATGACGCAACCTCTACCCTCACGGCGCAGGTCTCTCGGGAACTGCGTGACGATCAATCTTCGGCGCCGTTGCTCAAACACCGTAAACGCGAAAGCGTGCGCACATGACACATAATGGTGACCTGCGACGTGTCGGAAATAACCGTGTCCCGATCGAGCTCCCCCAGCGTGCTCGAGCAGGGCACGAGGCGATTGCCACGGCGCAATTATTCCTTCCGGGGGAGCGGAGCTGCTGACAGGGGCCCCGAAGCGCGCACGCAGGCACCTGCCAAAACTGCCGCGCGCCAGCAGCGGCGATCAAGAGAACCGATCGAAAGACGAAGGCCGCACCGCTGGGGAAGCGACAAGCACGCGCTCGAGAGGCATTGTCAGGAGTGCCTCGCCCGCTACGATAGGTGAATGTCTCTCCGCGGGTGCGCTAGGGGCGGGACTGTGCATAGCCGGAAAGATTACAGACCTCGTACCGAGCGAGACAGATTGAACAGGAGTTGCTGCTTCTACTCCCTTCTACTGCTGCCGCTTCTTCCCACTCTGTGATTTACGCGAGAGAGTTGGAAGAACGGGTTCTAGGGTGTGGGAACATTCGCTGTCAGGGAGGCGGCGCGCGTGTTTAGGTTCGACTGTTTGCAGTTTCTTTTTATATTTGTCTTTTTCTCAGGCTGAAAAGCATGAAAAGAAAGCGCGATTCGTCCATAAATGCACCGCTTTCTTCCTGTCCGCCCCTCATTAGACACGCCAGTGAGCACAGAGGCAATACTCTCTTGTGCTCGACCAAGTGACGCCCTGAGATGCGTTCATAAATTATCGCCGCTAATTATCCGTCTTCCTGCGCAGCACCGAGGGACGCGACGGGGTCCTTTCTGGCGACATTTCTGAGTATACAGAGCGGTATTTAGAGCTGCATTCGGCGCGTCCTCTCCGGTCGGGCAGAGGAAGGCATAGTTCGAGGAAATTTGCGCGAGTAATTTTCTGGCGGCACGAATTCAGGCCCTCGGGCATCGCCTGGGGATTTACAAGGAAGCGGACTGCTGTAGCGCTTTCTAAGCGCCGTGCTTCAGACTATTCGAGTGGTGACTGTTGCTGCAGCGTTCATAGCGTTTTCTAATGACCTATGAATAAACAATCAATCTTATTCCCGTAAAGATGGATCATTAGGCACAGTAGCCCACAACACGCGTGTCTAGAGCACTCGAACAGCACGCTCCGTTCTGCATTTGTGACATTTGCCACTGCCTCATGGGCCCGATGGAGCTTTTACAGACGTTAGTAGTTAAACAGGATACGTGCGAATGTGCATGCATGTAAAGGTCGGGTTTTGAAGCACTGGGCCATTCTTAAATGACGAAAGGACACCCCGTTGCGTCATTCGAGCGTTGTAGATATTTTGAGTGGACGACTGCACTAACTAGGCTCACGTGGCTACGTGAGCTACATCTCAACAGCTTCGAGCGATTTCTGTCTAGAGGCAACGTGGAGCCTAATTTAATAAAACTTTTTCATGAAAACCTGCCTTCGTTGGTCAATATCGAAGGCAGTGTTTTTTTTTTCAGTATTTCCTCACATGCGCAGCTATGAGAAGAATTGAGCTAGTAAACCTAAGTTAAATCGTGGCAAAGTATTTAGGAACAATGAATCCAAAACATGACGCTGTCTTCCTACTCTCAGTGAAAATAAAAAAAAACGCAGATAACAAAGGGCCAGGAGTTGCACGCTCCTAGGCAGTGCTCCGAAAGTTTGAACTGTGCAGCCATGTCATGAACCATTAAGCATCGGTGCACCGTTGATGAGACCAGAAAAGGCTGCTTTGGCACGTTTGAACCTCAGGAACCTTCCGTAGTGATACGCATGTACGGGTGCACCTCTTCGAAAGTATTCTTTGCGGCATTTTCCGCGCGTCCGTATAATAAGTGGGACTGAACTGCTGCCATGATGGCGCGACAAGTTTCGCTTACTAAATTATGAGGGAGCTTACGAAGAAAGCCTGTTTCGCTTAAGCTGTCTTGCATTCACGACCGTTTGCGTTAAGACGCAGAGCAGCGTGAAACATCTGAGATTTCTGCCAAACTCTGCGGCAGCGAGGACAACACCAAGGTTCCTCAAGTGACGATGCACGAAGAGCGCCGAATTGCTGGGGAGCGATACTGGCGCTTTTGATTCAAGGACCCGGCTCACTGTCTGAACTAGGTAAGCATTTTTCTTCGTTTTGTTTATCGTCTACATTGTCGTGAATAGGAACGAAATTTTACTGCCCATAACAGCGCTGGTAATGTGAATGACCAGATACAACCCGTCCTCAATGCGCTGAACGAGCACAGTTCACAACCCCACACTCGCATCGGCTGCATCCAGTGCCCTTCCGCGAGGCCGCTGAAGCGACCCGTCGCCTTTGGCGGCTGTGTCATAAGTAAGAAATATAGAAAGCTAAGCGACTTGGAAGTTCATGACAATAAGTAGGCGAAAACTTGTGAGGTTGAATTTGGGAGATAAATAGTTTCTCCACGCTTAATCGCGGCTGACACTGTTCAAACCGCGAGATCCTACCCCGTGATCGCGTACGCTATCGAGCGCACGCCAACCACGGCGGACCTTGCTCTGAGGAAACAAAGGAACGACACATTGGCGGACACAAACAGGCATTTATTGCTACGGCAACTATAA